>NC_091474.1:23948194-24672935 GCF_036971445.1 Narcine bancroftii | reverse complement strand
AACCACCTCTGCTGGAAGCTTATTCCACATCCCAACCACCCTTTGCGTGAAGCAAATTCCCCTCATGTTCCCCTTATAATTTTCCCCCTGCAATCTCAAACCATGGTCTCTGGTTTGAATATCCCCCCACTCTTAATTAAAAAAGCCTATCCACGTTGACTCAGTCCCTTTTAAAATCTTGAACACCTCCATCAAACCCCCCCTCAATCTTCTACGCTCCCTCCAGCATTTCTGGGTTTTTACATTATGCCTTCCCAGAGTCTCTGGAAGATCAACGTGAGGAGAATAGAACTTTTATGTATCGAATCTGATGAAAAGGGTCGGGGGGGGGGGAAAGAGAGATGAGACCACAAGCCATCCTCAGGCCGTGGACGTCTGCAACTCTGGGTGCTGGCAGGATTTCAGATGGGGCTTCTGACCGATTTAAATTCCTCTGCTGTGAAGGACAGTGTATTTACCTGGGACCGAGCCAGATAGAGTAACCCACAGCGGAAGACATTAATGTGCACGAATAGTTTGGAGACCCGCGCTCACGCCAAGATATGCGCGGCATTAGCCAAGTGTATTGTGTAGTCGAACATCTCAAATTGTCCATGAGAATTTAAATGCACAACGCCTTGCCTCACCTCGAAAATCGCACGGTGCTTCAACCAGAGATCACACACTATGGTTGTGAAACGCGTGCTAAATTCTGTCTTGTTAGGAGAGGTTGTTGATCTCATTTCCCTTTCCTTCACCAAAAACCACCCAACTGCTGATACGTGCTTTAGTTGGAGCACGTTGTTTAGAGATTGATAAAATTAAGGCGACGTTTCATAGAACAGTACAGACCCTTCGGCCCACGATGTTGTGCCGACCCATATAATCCTAGGAAAAAAACGAAACCCTTCTGCCTTTCCTTTCATCTTTGGGCGATTGGCGGCACCTCGGTCAGAAAATTCTGCAGTAAACAGACAGAAGATCCCAGTCCCATTTACAGATGGCATCAAATAATCGAATTATTTTTGAAGTGGAGCGGAGTCTGCAGCCAGATCAGCCGTGATCTTGCTGAGTGCCGGAGCAGGCTTGATGGGCGGACTCCTGTTCCTGTTTCTTGTTCCTCTCACAAAGGCTCCGTCTGATGGCAAATGAACCAAATGCTTCATTTCGACATGTGTTCCAATAACGTCAGAGTAACTTGCCTTCAGAAACTCCGATGATCCGATTTTTTGAGGTGCATTGGCAAAACCTGAATAAACAAGCCCCAATATACCCCGTAAGCTTGTGAGCGAGAGTTTACTTACATCCATGACCCAAGGGCTTTTCCAAAATCCACCTTTTCCAGAGATTTGGAAGAGTTTAGTGCAATAACAAGGTCGATTTAGGCAATGTGCAATCCCACCCCCAACGCTTCACTAATTAATGGAAAACAACTGGTCAATCGGATCCCTCCAGCTGCCTGTTAACGAGGGGGTGATAGTATTAGGGTGGATCCGCATTTGGAGTAAGAGATTCGGTACATACTTTCCTGCAGTGTATGATGTCGGGATTCAATGTCTTATAGGATTGCCATGGTCGGCGGGGTTGGGCTACCTTCTAAAGAGGTTGGAGTGGTGTGGTTAATCCCATAGAGCTGTTAAAGGATATGGGAGAAAAGTCCCTTCGGTCCTAATCGCTCATGCTTGTTAAATTGTTCCAATTTGCCTGCGGGACGAGCAACATCAGTGGGAACAAAAGAATGGTCGGAATCCTTTATCAAGACTGAGGGTGCAGAGGAGAAGTTTAATATAATGAAGCCAGGCAGGGTTGATGGGGTTGGACGGGGCCAGTGAGTGGGGGATTTGATGAACCAGGGAGAGGCGAAGGATGACGTACAGATTGGCAGGTGTCAGTCAGCGGGATAGAGAGGCAAGAGAAACAAGGGGAGGGAGACATGTCATCGCTGATTTCCCCCCCCCCCCCACATTTGCCTGCGTTTTGTCTCTGCCCATCTAACTCTTTCCTATCCATGCACTTGTCCGAATATTTCTTAAACGCAGTCAATCTCGGCCTTCACCCACTTCAGTGTCTGGGTAGCCCCTAGCACCGAGGGTCAGTCCCACAGCTAGTAAAGCCTCGAGCCATCCCTGAACTTACTGACCGTCGCCAGGCTATTCCAGAGCAGGGAGCGAAGTGAAGTCCAATAGGAGCATAGACTCAAAGGGCCAGTGCAGGGCAATGGAATGTTGGCCTTCCTGGGGAAGGGGGTACTGGCTTTGGAGGCAATGCAGAGGAGGTTCCAGAGATTAGAGGTTTAACGCATGAGGAGAAATTGAATCGTCTGGGACTGTATTCACTGGAATTTAGAAAAAAAAAATGAGAGGAGATCTTGTAGAATCGTATTTAATTATGCAAGTATAGATTTTTTTCAAAAGGTTGTTTCCAATTGTGGGGAAGACCAGAACTACGGGACCTAACCTCTGGATTCAGAAGAGTAGATTTAGGACAGATGAGGAGGAACTGCTTTTTCCCAGAGGGTGGTGAATCTGTGGAATTCGCTGCCCTTTGAAGCAGTGGAGGACACCTCTCACTGTGAATTCAGACAAGGTTGGATAGATTTTTTTGAAATAATTGGGGGAATTAGGAAATATGGGGAAAAGGCAGGTAGGTGGAGATGCGTCATGATAACATTGAATGGCGAGCAGTCTGGACGGGCCGGATGGTCTACTCCTGCTCCATCTTCATATGTCCTTAATTGCCAATAGGTTGAGTGAACCATGAACCCCGAGCTTCACACGGAGACGCGCATAAGAATTTCATGATGTCAATCCCTGCTCCAAAGACGAGCAGACGACGGTGTTCACAGAGGCTGAGGTGCTGGCTCTCTCCAGCACAGAACTTAGTTCCTTTTTTCATGCTTTACAACCCCAGAAAAAAAGATAAGCACAGAAACTTTGCAAAGGGAAATCGTCCCATATTCCAGCAAGTTAAAGAAGTGCTCGGTCACTGTACCCGTTTCTAGTGTTCATTCCATGACAACAAAGGAACCTTGAATTAGTGGGCATCTGTACCGTTGTGTGGGGGACTTTTCAAAGGCTGCTTTATTTCCTAAATTACACGGCGCTGCTACTGCGCAAGACCTTCACTCGCGACCTTACTGAGATATTTTGAGGTGATTAAAACATGGGATTCGAACACGAGTCGCTGGCGCTGTAACAGCATCGCGCTAACCGCTACGGCAACTGTGCGGTCCCTGCAAGCCGCTATACAAATCCAGAGACGACAGATGCTGGAATCTTGAGAAAGCACATAGGAAACTGGAGGTCAGGTAGCAGATACGGAAAGAAATCAGTTCAATAAAGGGCCCCGACCAGAAACGGTGGCTGTCCATTTCTCTCCATGCACTCTGTCTGACTCGCTCCAACTGTTTTCTTTCTCATGAATCGGTACTTAATTAGCACATCGGTGCCACGGCAGGCGATTGAACGGTTTTAACATCAGGAGGAGATAGATAACATGAACAGTCATTTCCCCAAAGGTAGGTTTAAAACTAGGTTTAAGGGAATAGGAGGAAAGATTTAAAGGGGGAGGGCGGCGAGAGACAACTTATTCCACACGGAGGGTGGTGAGTGTGTCGGATCAAGGTCGAAGTTATGGTTGAGAAATCTATAGATTGATTCAGGGCTAGGAAAGGAGGGATGTGCGCCAAAGGCAGGGAAATGGGACACAGGTAGACAACTTGGTTGGCATAGACGAGCCGGGTCGAAGGGCTTATTTCTGTGATGTGGAACCCCAGAACTCTTGAAAATAAAACTCGGGAAAATCGCTACTTTTTTTAACCGAGTCCCTTAGGAGGAAGGAACGTTTCGAGAGGGAATCAATCCAGTGCAGCTGAAAGCACGACTCGGTTGTTTGGGGAGGTTAAACGTGTCGCAGAACTGAATCGGGTTGTACACCTCGGAGGGCTGTAGAAGTAGCTGGGGTCCCTAGAGGAATTCAGGGTGATAACAGGAGCGTGCAAGAGCGGGCACCAGTGGCCTCGTCCAGTGCATCAAAGCTACTTGCAGGATGAGTTGCATCGACAGCGCTGGCGGCACGTCGGGCGGGTCAAAAAATACAAACCTCTTCCACCCCTTACGTTTGGTGTAAGAAGAGATTGCTCGAAGTTTTACTTACACACATCAAAGCCATTCCTATTTTTATATACATCTCAAATAAGGACTAAACGCACAGGTTGCTAGATTAATTGGGTGAATTTGAACAGCGCGCTTTATCTCTAAATTAAATTAATTAAATCCTGAAACAGATTGTTTTTCTTTTATTTTTTTCCCCACATTTTGGCTGGACGCCTTTTTATATATATAAAAAAATTAAAACAGAAAAAAAAAAGACCCAATCTCCCCAAATGGAGACAGACTTTTTAAGTGTCGCACTAGCACTCGCTCTCTGTAATCGCTTACACCCCGTGCTCCTCAGCTGCAGACGAAGACGGGGCCGGATTCAAAGACTGCCTAGAGTTCAAGGATGTGTGGTCGGAAGAAGAACAGGGGCTCCCAACACACTCCGTGTGTGAGAAAGCTTGCCACGTGGAATCTGTTGGTGTTGTCAGCATGCTTTTGACCCGCTGAGTTTTTTTTTTGGCCGGCCGTCGGCTCTGCTCCTGCTTCACGGCTCCCTCGCCGCCCCCTCGGTCCTCGCATTCACTGGCGTGGCATCCGGAGAGGCGCTTGTCCCCTGAGCTTGGAAAACCCACTCTTCCCGTCCTTCTCTTTCACCTGAAAAAAAAAGTAAACACCCCTCATCACATGAGCCAACAGAGTAATCGTTACTGGTTGAAAGTAGTAACTTTTTCTTCTGTACTTTTGCCTACTCATGGAACAAGTCTATCCACATTAATGATCTTAATGTTTAACTCTCCGTGGAAGCGCTGGAGGCGAATCCACGGACGGTGACTGACTGCAAGAAAGGCTTCAGGCAATTTCTGCCAATGACCAATCTGCCTGTCCCTACGGCAGGCGAAAACAAATTCAGTGTAATATTGCACTGTCTTTATTACATGGCAATAAATTGAATCTTGAAAGTCTGCAGACTCTGTGATTGTAGTTTAATACACAAAAGTGCTGGAGAGACTCAGCAGCGTTCTTTATAGCAAATATGTTATTTTTGTTTTAAAGGTCGGTATTCGCTGTTTTAAGAACACATTTTAAATGGACAAGGTTCCAGTAGTTTTTGTAACCTGAAGGGGTGGGGGTGCTTAGTTTGTGTTTGAGGTTCGGATTTAGTAAGGTCGTTATTCAAATGCGAGACCAGAAGCGTGGGCCATCTCAGAGGTGATCGGGTAACATATTAATGGCACGCTAGATGTAACTATAGAAGTGTAACCAATTTGCAATGCGATACACTTCACGTCCTTGTTTGTTCTATGTGGGAGTCAGTTGAGAAGCGTCGCCGGCTTCCTGAAACGTTCCCTCCTTTAACCCTCTCCTTCATGCTCCGAATCCTCAAGCGAAACTGAGATCGATCTGCAGCTTGGAGTCGCTCCCTCCCCCTCCCCGAAGGAAGTTTGAGCGCTTAAAAAGCACCGGCGTTCGTGATGTTAAAGCATAAGGCCGGTTCAACTAGTCCAACGAAGAAATGTTATAAACGAACGGGTTAATTGCTGGCAATCTCACAGACCAGAGTATGTGTTAGAACCGCGACAAGCCACGAGATTCCTAAAATAAGAACATAAAAGCTGAATGACATATCCCTCTCAACACACCAGGTCAATGCTCAAGTCCGAAACGTTGGTTCTGTATCTCTCCTCCATCAAGCACAGTTTGTTCGGCTGAATTTCATCAACCCTGGTGTCTGCAGACTTTCGTGTTGAACTCCTCTCAACAGAACAAACCAAGTCTTTTTTAAATGAAAAGAAAATGTTTAAAATATTATAGAACCACGGCTTGAACTAAAATAACAAACGCTTTCTTGGATGCACTTACAATATTATGAATTGCAAGCATTAATTCGTGATTAAAATACAATCCTAAGGGAACCGTTCTCTCTTGCAGGGAACTGCAAAAAAAATTAAAATTTAGCAAAACAAACGCCACATGTGGGGGAGGGAGTTGGTGCAGGAAATGAGCTAAAATGTTAGTAAATGTATCGAGCGGTTCAGGTGGTGTCATGAACATTTAGCACAGAATTTGAGAGGGTTATGAAGGACTCATTTAACGATACATCTACTTCCAACTGTACTTTATTGATTAAATGCCGGTTGGGTGTTTTTTTTTAATGCAACAACATCGGCAAGCTACAGCACACTGGAGGATTCTTTGTCGGTGAAAACAAGGCTCACGAGGACTTGAAAATAGCTCTAGTTCTGAGTAACGAGATATCGGGAAAATAGAAGTAATATTTGGTAGGTTTTTTTAAGACATTTGGGTGTCCTTTTGAGTAACCCGATTGGCCAATAAAACCAAGTTTCTAACCGTTAGTGATTTTTCCCCCCCAGCTACCTCATTCCTGCCTGTCACTTTCCAACAGTTTAATTGGTTGAAGCAGGCATGCCTATTTTAGTTTAACAATAGGCCAAAGGATGTAAAAAGGTTATTAATCATTGATGTTTATGGCTGACTGTTAATGATCGTTCAACTCAGAGAGATAAAATACATTGAGAAGTAAACAATTACACTTTATATATGTAACAAAATGCTAACTCTCTCTTCAGATTTTTGCATCTCTTCCCATACCAGTTAAACAAGAACAGAAATCGATGTGTTATTGAGTCCAACCTTGATCTAGCAACTAATAAGAATCTTGAACTTCATCCCGTTCTGATTATTCAATCTCTGTGTATCACATCCCCACCCCCAAAAAAAAGACATGGCCCTGAACCGCAAGCGTGTGGGCCAGAGGATTCCAAACACATATCTTCCTCAAATTTCTTCCCTGTTCAATCTGAAATGGCTATCTCTGTATACCAGGACCCTCGTTCCAGTTTCTGAAACCAGATGAAAAAGTTTCTTCGATTCTATCTCATCAACCCCCTCAGAATATTGTCACATTAAGACTGTCTCTTCCCTTTAAGACTCAATTCTGGACCAATCTAACTATCTTTCCACAGCCCTAACCTCTAGCACCAAGAATTAACGTAGTGAATCTTTACAGATCCAAAGGCAGGTGAATCCTTCTAGAGTTATAGGGTCAAAGGCTGGCCACCATTCTCCAACAATCAAAATCATTTGGTTTTAACTTTTGATTGCTAATTTGTTGTTGTAACATTGTAAAAATAACATGCACTCAACACCAAGACATTTGTTGTCAAATTTGATATTCACTGACCCTCGTTGTTGAGTTAATCAAAGCCAAAGTTTGATAAGATTTTGGACACTGTATCAGAGAACTAGTGGATCTGGCAAAGGAACAGCCACTATCTCTTGATGGACATTAGGTGTGATGAATTCCACCGTCCATGCTCTTATGTAATCCCTCAGACGCTTAAATAAAAGTAGGGGGCATTGATTTATATTCAGAAGCAAGATTTTTTAAAATTGAGAGTGGTGAGTGTCCAGGATGGCGGTGGATGCTGGTTCAATACGGACATTAAAAAATACTCATGAATGTAAGAAAAATGAAGGTATGAGGTAGGGAAAAGTAGATTGTTGGGGAGTAAGCTTACATAGGGTTTGCACAACGTTGTGGGCCGAAAGGCCTATATTTGCTGTAAAGTTCTATATTCTGCAGGGTTGTCTTCATCCGCTTGACTGATTATTTGAAATATAACACTAACCAAACTAGGAAAAGGAAAGAGTGTTAAAAGCCATTGGTGTGCTGTGTGATTTCATTGATCCAGATTGAATATGTAATATACTATCTCAAGATAGTTGTTGGGTCAATCTTCAGAAATCGACACAGCACATCTAGGAAGTTTGGTAATGTATTCAAGAACTGAAATCAAATGTTGAAGTTGGAACTCATTCCCAAAGGTCTAATTTGGGGAAATTAAAGAATTATGTCCCGCTTTTTCTGTAACTTTCAACTCAAATTAAATAATACTACACTAGTATTAAAATTTGAATTCAAATGTGGTATTTAAAGGTTCTTGAATGAAGGTACAGTGTTATGTTATGTCCAGTATTAGGGTGATAAAAGATTCCCTTGACAGATTCCTTGGATCCAAACAAAAAATTTTAATTGTATTGAATAAAACTAATTATGGAGTTTATGTTGCTGTTTTCCTGGTGAACTACAGTGACCTATAAATCTCAGACTAACTACCACAGTCTGTTTAAACTCTGCGTGCTGTCATTAGTTTAGACTTTTTGGAGACTTTGGCTACAACTACTAAAATACACATTTTCATTTGCTTCAGCAAAAGAATCAAAATCCTGAATTTTCCATTGAAAGCATGGAAAATTCCTCTGTATTTTTTTGGCTATATTCTGAAGAATTTCAGGAAATAGATTTAAAATAGAACTGCCGGCAATATTTTGAAATTGTGGAAATCAGAAATAATATCAATTTTGAAGATGGATTGTCACATTTCAGTTATTGACTTCATCGATACAGAATTCTTTAATCTGGAAAAGTATGACAGGTTAAAATAGCTGATGACATAATAATAAATGTATACAAATCAATTAATTTGAAGTACTTGTGTTGGAGATGAAAGGAGCAGCAAGTGCTTGTACTGATAATTAACATTAAGGCCTATGACACGTAACAATGCAATTAGACACTTTCAATAGTTTTTAATTTTATACGGTAAACTGGAGTTAAACTTTGGTACCTTTATTAAAACTGAATTCCAGCATTTTTATTGAATTGTTTTTGAAATATTACTTACATTAATTTCTTAGAATTATAGTATAAAACTGAAGGCTTAAATACGACATTTTGGTAAACAGCATTTAAAATTTAAGAGCAAAAATTCAATAAAATTTCAGTACCTTTGTTCCAAAAGCAAATGTATGGTTTATATCAATACAAATGCCATCACATTTGAAACTATACTCAGAAGCAGGTCATTGGATCAGGAATTGGAATATGAAGTCTGTAGCTGACCACAACACTGAGGCATGTTTTTAAATTTGGGAGTCTGTTTCCTACAGCATTATAAAAGTCACCTTTAAACTTATAAATCCCATCATCTGGTTTAAGCTGAGATTCATAATCTTCTACCATTAACCATTCAGTTCCAGTGTCTGTTTAGGCAGATCATTATGAATCAAAAATGGTGAATATCATTCCAAAACAAAACCATTTGCTTTAATAAATACAAAAATAAGTACTGAATCATACATTTATAGCAGCATTATTGCATTCTTATAATTTAGATGAGAGAGATTACAAAGACCCACATAACAGCATGGTTAGACATAAAAGGGGTCATATGGGGTATGTAACATCCAAGGAAAATATCAGAGGAAGAGAGATACAATGTTGGTGCAAAGGAAGTGAGGAATGTACACTGGGAACAGCAGATTTTGTTAGTGTGGAGCTGGAGGTGGTTACAAAGATGGAGAGGAAAGTCCTTGGAAGGATTTGAACGCAACAACAAGAATTCTGTTCTGTTGAAATCAAAATATATGCAAACTGGTGATACATTAACTAATCCAAAAACTTTCAGATTTGGGCAACCTTTTGTTTTCCCTCTTCTATTCCCTGCCTAGTTTGCTGAGACTCATGAACACCTCATGCCAAACGTTTACCTTTCATAGAACTACTGCATGAAGGATCACCATGAAGTGGTAAGACTAACTTTCTTTATTATTTGTCCACAGCCCTTAAAACCGACTGAATCTTTTCATGAAGGCAGATTATTTTATTTTAGATACTTTGAAGAAAAAGCAGAGGGAATATATAAATTGGTTTTTTTTTAAATAAAAAATGAAGTTGGTGGAAGTAGGTACACTAACAAGATTTTTAAAACATTCTGAATGAGCTTTATAATTGCCAAGTTTTAGAAAGCAATGGTAAATGGAATTAGTACAGATGGACATGGTGGCCCAAAGAGCCTGTTTCTCTGCTGTTGACTGAGTTTAATTGAATTTAAATCTGAATAGGTGGACAGTCAGAGGCAATATGCTGGTTCAATGTTTATGTACTTAAAATGAATAGATAATCATACATTACCAGCCAACAGTGCTCAAAAAATCAGGCCTCAGATCATCAAACTGGTGCAGTAGTCAGCGGTCCTAATCTTGAAGCTGAATTCACCCTCCTCTCTACAAATCCAGTTCAGTTCAGAAAAAGAAACTGAGAAAAACTTGACAAGGGGGAACATGCAGACTTATGGCATAGAGAAAGAGTGAGAGCGTGAAAGAGCGAGAGCACAAAAGGGGGAGAGTGCGAAGGGGGAGAGCGTGAAAGGGGAGAGCTTGAAAGGAGGGAGAGCATGAAGGGGGGTAAGCAAAAGGTGGGGAGAGCATGGGGTGGGGGGGGGGGGTGAGAGAATAATGCATCAAGGTAACCTGCCAGAGGAATCTGTAGAAACAGGTAGAATTTCAATATTTGGAAAAATGGATGGAAAGGATTCAGATGGCTATGAGCTGAATGCAGGCAAATAGGACCAACCCAGCCAACTTGCTTGGCATGGACATTAGGCTGAATTGTTTGTTCCCTGCTGTATGGCTTGGAGTTAAATAGTTATTTCAAAAAGTTGGCAATGCAGCTGGCCAATTCACCAAACCACAATTATTTTTCCTTCCCTCCAAGCCTCATAGCTTTGCGTTGGGGGCTTAAAGTTCACCCCCCCCCCCCCCCCCCACACATCCCCCCCGCCTCGTACTAACTACGGACCGGCACAAACACCACGTACCCCTTTCCTCTGGTTGCTGAGGCAGAACGTGCAGATGGAGCGCGGCTGCTGGCCCTCAAATTCGGGCTGGCTGCTGTAGACGGCGGTGAGACACGGTTGTCCATCCGCGCCCTCCTCCCCAACCAGCAGAATGTTGCCGAGGTGGGAGATGTAACTGGAAGCCAGGCGGAGGGTCTCAATTTTGGAGAGTTTCCTGTCCGCGGGCTCGGTGGGAATGAGTGTCCTGAGGGCGCTGAAGGCAGTGTTGACGCTGTGAGTCCTGTCCCTCTCCCTGGCATTGGCCGCCTGTCTGTGCTTCACCACCACCGACCCCTTGGAGAATGAGATCTTCCTCCTCTTGCTCGTCCCGTTGCAACAGTCGAAGGACCGGTCCGAGCCATCACTCTCGCTCTTGTTCCCATCGTCGTCCGAATGCAAGCTGATGTCCGGGTAAAAGTGGCGGGCAGCTACAGGTCTCAACATGGTGAAAGCCATGGCTTGGCCCCTGACTCTTCCACCCCCTCCCCTCCCCTCCCTACCTCCTTGGATGCACGCAACCTTACAGCTGCCTTTGACTGGGAGTCCTGTGGAGCTACCAACAGAGCCGGCGCAACATCCCACCCACAGAACCCGTCCCCACACCATTCAAATCTGTTGTGATAAAACTCAAAAAAGTCTCTTTATAACCCAGAGGAGGGGCCTGAGGAGAGACGTAAATCTTCCGGACACCAATGGGAAGAGCTTTTTATCCCCAGGCTCCCCGGAGCAATCAATAATTTCATCAATTTTGTGTCAAAGACAAAAGTAACCAACGCATTGAAAACAAACCCCGCAAATGACCCGCTTGCAACCCATTCCCAACACTTCCCAAACTATAAAAAAAATCCGGCGCGTTTCCCTTCGACCTGACCTTTGCTTCGGAGGGGGGGGGGGGGGGGTGGGGGTACTGATGTTTTAGCATTGCCTTCTCCTCTCTGGGACCCCGCCGAGGTGCGTGCCTCGCAAACTAAGATTTCTTCCGCAACGTGCAACCGACTCCCAAACAGACCCCTTCGTTTCAGCTTCACCAAAGGCTTAATTACAAATGTATATTCCCCAGCTCCCTGCGACTGTTAAAATATTGCAGCTGCGTTTCCGCTCTGGACTACCTTGTTTTTGAGTGCAGCCTTCTATTATAGAAAACAGATCCCTTTCTGCTCCTGAGCTGACTTTTGTTTTCCGTTTTAAGACACTGACATGTAAGATTCCAGCAGAGAGGCTTCTTCAAACGAAACAACCTGCAGGTAAACTGCTTTACTTTTCTTTCCCTCGGCTGCTGTCGAATGATCATTTGGCGATTATTTGTTTTGCAGATCCCTTATTTTACACTCGAAAAGGAGTGAAGGGGGAGAAAGCCGGGCAGCGGGGTTGAGTGGGTGGGGGTGGATGGATGAATCAGCTCAGGATTAGAATAGCGGGGCAGACTCGACGGGCCGACTTCTGCCTCTATATGTGAAAAGCAAGAGACGTGGGGTGGGGGGAGAGGGGGAGGGGGTGCTGTTTACTGCAAAGGGTCGCCAACGTTTTGCGTGTGCTATTTGTGTTTGAGGGAGATGTAAAGAGGAAAACAAAAATTGGAACATTATTACACTGATGTAATTACCAGGACCTTCAGGAACGGGTGCTGTGGATACAGCAAGAAACAGGGTTTAGCGATCGACATACAATCACATACACACAGACACAAATACCCAAACGCATACACACAATGTATCCCGTGGGTCATAAAACCATAAATGTGTTGCTGGCAAATATGTATGGTTTTTAAGGTACAGAACCCACATAGACCAATACAATGCAAGAACAGACCTTTCGGCCCACGATATCAAATTAAACCAAATCTCTCCTGCTCTCACAGGACACATATCCCTCCATTCCCTGCATATATATGTGTCTTAAACGCCATGATCGCATCTGCTTCTACCACCCACCACTGTCCGTGGTACAAACCTTGCCCCGCAAGGAAAGGTGAGAAATCTAACCCTGACATTAATCGGGCATCTGTTTCAAACCCAACATGAAGTTTCTCTAAATGTTCTGGAATTTTAGTTGATTGAACATTCAGCTGAGTTAATGCTAGTCGGTTGTGCGCGAGGAGCATACATCTTCGTAATTGTTAGTGCTGGAAGTAATATCAGATATAGGTATATACAGATACAGAAATAGAGGTGTATTTGTACAAATACAAGCACAAATAAACATGCATAAAAACTTCAAACACATGAATATACGAACCCTTGTACATCAAACATACGCACCTCATGAATACAAAGTAGGATAAGGTATCAAACTGGTATCAAATACGGAATTGTGTAAACACACACACACACACATAGACACACACACACACACACACACACACACACACATACACACAGACACAAATACCCAAACGCACACACACACACAGACACGCACACTCACACACACATACAATCACGTACACCGAGGCACAAATACCCAAACGCACACACACACACATACAATCATGTACACAGAGACACAAATACCCAAACGCACACACACACACATACAATCACTTACACACAGGTACAAATACCCAAACGCGCGCACACACACACACACATACAATCACGTACACACAGACACAAATACCCAAACGCATACACACAAACACATACAATCACGCACACACAGACACAAATACCCAAACGCACACGCACGCACGCACACGCACACACACACACACGCACACACACACACACTTTATCTAAATGTCCCATCGGCGTGGATTGAACAAGGACCGCCAGCTACTTCTCAAGACGTCAATTCAAGGCCTTCTCGGTGGTGTTACATCCCGAGAACCTTCCCCAGTTGCAAAATGATAAGTGCACAAATATGCGCACACGTTATACAGACCTGACGAAGCACAGAAACACACAACAGAGACTCTTCCTCGCTCTCTCACACCAGTTATAATGCAAACATTATTGATTAACAGTGACAGAATTAATGCCTCAAACCTTGATGCTGAACCCAAGCCGGATAGCTTTTTAACGAGGTCAGAACTGATATTGAGGTGTGCGATCATGAAAAGTATTTTGTTTCAGAATCTCTCAGAGGGGTCACCTGTCCCTGTTTGTTTCGGGCTTCTGTTGTAAACCTGTTCTGTACCTGTTGGGAGTTGCTCGCTGCTGTTCGGTGCTGGGCGACTTTCTCCAACGCTCGCAGGATGCTGTAGAAACTGGGACTCAAGCGCGCCTGACTCCTTAATATAACCAAAAATAAACACCTGGAAAGCTTATTTTATTTAATTCTTCGCTCCAGAGGCTGACCAGCCTGAGGGGCTTTATTCCCTCGCATAATTTCACAGTTTCAGTCCTTCCCAATGTCCCTCTGCGTTGGTTTCAGATCAAGATGCAGAGGTTTCGAAATTTTACAGTTATTAATATAGTTTTGATCTGAATGTTATAGTGGATCTCAATGCACCATCCCTGGGACGCGTTTGCAAATTCTATAATTTCTTGGAAAGTCCTTAATACAATCGAGAACCAACGGGCTTGAAGTAACTAGGGCTTATTGATATCACTGTTGATAACCTTCTGGATATAATCATTTTCCCTATCAACATAAAAATCATAATGTTAAAATTCAATCGCTTCATTTGCATGTGAGATTTTGTTCATATGAATTATAATATTTAATACTATTGTCACAATATTTCACTTAAAATGAAATTTCCCACACTTACTCTGAGCTGAAATCCTGTCATGCACACGCCATTTTTGGCCAAAAAAATGAAGTCCTGTAAATGTAATGAAGAGGATTGTGGAATTTTAATTTTATGGAGGGGCGTGTTTGTTGTGGAAACCTTTCCTGGGTAAGGGGAGCCTAACGCAAATAATTGTTTCCAAAAGCGTTGGCAGATGTATTCAGGGGGCTCTTGGGGTCCGTGGCGAACGCAAGTCATCCCCTTGCTATCGCATAGCCCTTGACCCCGCTCCTCCTTCCCCGTCCCTCCTAGCCCCAGGCCTCCCCCTCGCCTCTGCTTGTTTGCCTTTCGGTGATCCCGGAGAGCTAAGAAAACAACGCCAGTTGAGTTGGACCAAACCCCCACCAGGTGCGCATTCTTGAGCCGACCCGGGCTGCTACATTCGACCGCCTCCTGCGAACATCCATCGCTCAGACAAAGCTCGTAACAAGCGAGGGCAGCGAGAGATGGATGAGGATCTCACACTGTTATTTTTACTGCTGCTTTCAAATAAAACACCACCATTGGTTTCGAACATTTTAGTTTGAACATCTAAGAGCCAAAACCGAATAAAGTCGCCATCCTCCGCAACCCTAATTCTAATATTTGTAGAAAGTTGGATAAATATTTACCATGCAAACAACGTTTCATTTTGTTATCTTAAGTGTGTTACATTCTTAAAAGCATTTGTAACTACCGTTGATATTGTTTTAGAGATTAGAGAGCATATTGTTTATTTTTTTTCTAATTAGATTACTTTTATTCAAGGTAGCATGCTTAATTTCCATTGAATGTGGGCGCTTTACCATTTGTGATGAGTTTGAAATTAGGCCAGCGAATATTATTAGCTCATCGACTCTTACTTGCTTCGAGCTTAATCCAGAATTCCAACCACTTCTCTTTGAAAGAATCATGTTGAACGGTGTAGTTTCTATACCAGCTCGATGTGCAAATTCCCTCCGATTGATGCGGGAAAACCGTATTGGACTTTACCACGTGTGGGGACAGAGGAGCTGCATTTTCCGTCTAATTTCTAAACATAGGGAGACAATCAAAATAATTCAAAATAAATAGGCAAAACTGAAAGTTGATGAACAACAACGTCCGCCTGGACGGCCTTAAACCTTGGGAATGAACATTGAGCGTTGTATTCCCCACCGCTACCGTTTCATCTCTTTACTTATTCCTGTACTTATTCTCCCCCCCCCTTCTCTCTTACCACCACTTCCCCTTTCCACCTCTCACACCTTATGTCCTACACGCAGTATCACCCCCTTCTATATAAAGAGTGCAGACCCTAAACGTTAACAAACCATTTTTACCATTGGACGCAGTCTGCCCTATTGGGTTCCTCTTGCAATTCTTTGTCCATTTAAGATAAAGGTTGTTTAATTTTAGTGCGAGGGGGTCAAGCAAAAGTGATGAAGGCAAGCCAAGCTTTGTTGAAGTGTGCACATACCTTGGTGAAGGTCTCAAGCCCGAAACGTCGGTGATACTAAAGTACACTGT
Organism: Narcine bancroftii; assembly: GCF_036971445.1. Taxonomy (NCBI): domain Eukaryota; kingdom Metazoa; phylum Chordata; class Chondrichthyes; order Torpediniformes; family Narcinidae; genus Narcine; species Narcine bancroftii. The sequence continues at coordinate 24,656,937 of NC_091474.1, read as the reverse complement.
TTAACCTGCTGAGTTTCTCCAGCATTGTGTTTTTACAGGTACCCTTTCCAGCTTAGTGATGTTTTTCCTTTAGTTGTGTGACTAGAACTAAATACAATTGTGGTCTCACCAATGTCTTATACAGTTGTAAGATGACATTGCAGCTCCTGTAATCAATGCCTGGCTGACTGTCTTCTTTCTTGACCTGTCTAATTGTGTCACCATTTTCATGGAACTATGTACCTCTACCCCAAGTTGTATTGCTTTAGATATTGCCATCATGGAAATATTATTTTCACTGTCTACTCTCCTCCAAGTCATTGGATGTATTTAAGGCAGAAATTGATATGTTCAATTAGCAGGGGGATCAAAGGTTATGGGGAGAAAGCTGGGGAGTGAGGCTGAGTGGGAAAATGAACCAGCTCATGATTAAATGGTGGGCCAGACTCAATAAGATGAATAGCTCATTTTTACTCTTATGTCTTATGGTCTTATTCCTCTCATAATTTTATATTGAACATGGAACAGTAAAGCACAGGAACAGGCCCTTTGGCCCGCATGGTTGTGTGAAATGTGATGCCCAATATAAATGCAAACTTAGCCACTTGTACAAGATGGGTATCCTGCTATTCCCTGACTTTTCACATGTCTATCTGGAGACCTCTTAAACTGCTTCCACCACTACCCCTGGCAGCCCATTCCAGGCATCAACCACTCTGTGTTTAAAAAAAAAACTTGCCCCACACAGCTCTTTTAAACTCCTCCATTCTGCATACCTTAAATGTATGTCCTCTAAAAATGTCATTCATTTTTACCCTGGATGGCAGTGGGGGTGTGGGGGGGGGGGTAGATTTTGACTGTGAATGTCTGTCAATCCCTCATAACTTCATAAGCCGCCATCAAATTTCCCCTCAGTCTCCAACACTCCAGAAAAAAAACATAAAGGTGGCTGATATGAGGAAGGTAGGTGCAGAAAGTTATGGTGAGGATCCAAGATGTAGCTGGCTCAGAGTAGGCCTTTGTGGAGGTAAAGGGAGTGGGCCAGTTTCTGTGCTATAAACTGAATTGCTTTGAGCCTCTACTTTTGCCCTTAAGTCATTGTCACTTTTCCTCTCCTACACATGACAGAACCTGCTGCTATCAACTTGAAAGGGATGTACACCTTTTGTAACCCTCTCTTGACACTTGTGTCAAAACTGCTGGCCAGGAGGGTTTTCCTTTGGGCAGCTGGATGGGTAGACAGATGAATGCACACACAGACAGACAGACAGATAGACACACACACACACTCACACACACACACACACACACACACACACACACACACACACACACACACTCACACACACACACACACACACACACACACACACACACACACACACACACACAAAATGCACAAACTCACAAAAGAAAACATACATAATACATATACACACACAAGCACCGAACACAAACACACAAATTCAGAAGTAACCCTCAATATTAAGTTGAATTACCTTGTGCTGAAATGTTCAAATTATATTCTAAAGCAATTAGTATGGTTAAGGGGAATTACTGACAAAACAAATTTGTGCTTTCCATAATTTACATGCATTGATATTTCTAGTCTGAGTTATGAATTTCAGTATTTTTTTAAATTTCAGTTAGAGATTTGGTGTTGACGGGTCCAGCATTTGCTGCCCATCCCTTGAGCAGCTGTCTTAAGCTGCTACAGCCTATGCAGTAGAGGTACTCCCACAGTGGAGGTGGCTAGAGTACTCCAAGATTCAGACACAGCCATGATGGCCCAAGTCAGGAATGGGTGTGTGCCGGTGTTGCCCCACAACTGGAGAGATTGCATGCACTGCAACTGCCTTAGCTGTGGGAACCGCCTTTGGCTCTCTTAGCAGGAGCCTGGCTTGGAGTAGCAAATCCACATCCAGGCTACAGAGTGAGACTGAGTGAGGCCTGTACAGCCAGAATCAGAATCAGAATTTATTGTCATGAATATGTCACAAAATTTGTTGTTTTGCAACAGTATTACAGCACAAATATTGATATAAAATACATTTCAAAAATAAATGAATAGTGCAAGAAAAAAGGAGAAAGTGGGTAGTTCATTGAAGAAATCTGACAGCAGAGAGGAAGAAGCTGTCTTTGTACTTCTGGATGTTTGTCTTCAGGCTCCTATACCTCCTACCTGATGGTAGCAGTGAGGAGAGGGCATGGACTGGGTGCTGAGGGTTCTTGAGGATAGAGGCTGCTTTCTAAAGACAACCGCCTCTTATAGATGCCACATTGCCTCTTGTAGATGTTCAATACCAGCCAAAGATGCGAACATTTCCTCTGTGGCCAATCTGAACCACCTTTTTCATAAAATATGTTACTAAAATATGCGACCCTCTTTTCAACTTTTCGGTCTTTATTTTGGATTACATTAACTTCAGTTAAAAAAAAATTAAGATAATTGAGAATATCTTGTTTAGTTTCTAATTGATTCTGTTGCTTCATTTTTTTGGTGGTTTTATTGTTACTTCCCTCACTGGTATAGCTTCAATTCCACTGGAGATTTTCATTTACAATGGCCCCACTAAAAAAAATGGTCCACAGTTTTAAAAACACAAAACTGCTGGAAGAACTTAGCAGGTCTCGTAGCATCCATAAGAGGTAAAGATATATAACCAACATTTTGGGCATAGCGGTTATAGACCCAGGGCTGTCTGTAAGGAGTTTGTATGTTCATTCTGTGTCTGCGTGGGTTTTCCCCGGGGGTTCTGGTTTTCTCCCATTGCTTGAAATGTACTGGGGGTGTAGGTTAATTGGATGTAAATTGGGTGGCATGGACTTGTGGGCTGAAATGGCCTCTTACCATGCTGTATGTCTAAATTTAAAATTAAAAAATGTAAACATTTATATTTAAAAGATCACCTTGTCAAGGTATGAGCAGAAATCAGGCAGGCATCTGAACAAAAAGGTGGGGGAAGAGATGCACAGGCCAACAGGCAAAAGGCAATAATTAGACATGGATGGGATGGCAGGAAAGGAAAGGAGAGAATTGACTGGGGGACAGGGTGGCTCTGTGAATGCAGAGTTAGAGAAAAGGAGAGAGAGAGAGAGAGAGAGAGAGAGAGAGAGAGAGAGAGAGAGAGGGGAGAGAACGAGCAGGAGGAAAGGAGAAATATATGCTTTTTACACAGAACCCACAATATTGCCATAAAGAAGACCCATCATTAAGCCAGCTTTGGTCGTTTACACTGAACCAAACAAAGGTGGTATAAAGTCGGGTCAGTGCGTCATTTTACACAGCAAGCTGGCATTCCGGGAGCAAAAGAGGTGGGATGTGTAATGCATCAGTGGCTAGTGTCACATATAACATACTGTATTTTATGGCATGTTAGACCCAGTTTTTTTCCCCAAAAAATGGCACAATAAATATTCCCCCAGTCTCATATGCAAATTTGAAATTAGGGCGATAATGTTGAGTAATGCCGAACATGACCATTGTTGCTGCGTGGCTTACTAGCATTACCGCTATCTACCGTTGGGGCTGGTGGCGGGGGGTGTGGGGCGATGGGGTCAGTGTGGGGGTCAGTGGCGGGCTGTCGGGAAACTCTTCTGATGGCATGCTGTCGTTCCCCACACTGGTCATTGTTGTGTTGAAAAAATATCAGTTCGAGAGAGATGAGTCTGGACACAAGGGTTTGCAATCAAATGTTACTTTTATTAACAAACAGCAATTAATAGAAGAGCATGGGAAAATCTTAACGAGAATAAAATACACATTTGCGTAATTTATAAAAGAGCATAGGAAAATATGCACATAATTTAACAAAACATACACACACAAATTATAAAAAATTGTGGAAAAATCTACTGCAAGTATTGATCTATAGCAGTGGATTTCAAACTTTTCTTTCCACTCACACACCACCTGAAGTAATCCCTTACTAATTACTGCTATCTATCGTTGGGGGCTTGTGAGACAGATAATGAAAGACAACGTTGGTAGCCTCAGACAGTACAAACTGAGGACAAACCCACAGACCAGCTTACTCACAGCACAAGGAGACTAGTGACACCTGGGGAGAGCTGAAAGCCGGATCATTGTGGGGGCTGGTCTTTTTATCACAATGCCACGCCCTAACACTAATCTCCTCTCCCTTAATATCTGAAGGCCTGTCAGTGACTGTCTTGAATACATTTAGCAACTAAGCATTCACATCCTCCTTCTGTCGTGTTCCAGATTCAGTACCCTTTGGTACATACTTTTTATCTTATTCATGAATGATCAAACCCTATTTTGAAAGTCCAACAGCCACTCCACATGTCAAAACAATGAATTATGTACTTATGAACTAAATCATCTCTCATTCTCCTCCCAGCGACGCATCAGTGCTTCACTCACCTAACGAAACAGTGAGCCTAGTACAGGATGTATCACCATTTCACCACCAGCTCATTTCATCTCCAGCTCCAGCCATTTCATCTACAGCTCATTTCAGACTTCTGTATTTATGGGTGCATGCATAGACATCCAAATGGGCTAACCCCAAGTGCCTGCAGTCAGGTATTCGCTAATGAACTAATCGCCTTTTACCTTTGCCGTATAACTGCAGCACAATCTGGCAGACCTAGCGTCAAATCAGTGATGTACTGGGAATTATACCTTGCCAGGTTGGTGCTAGACCCAGCCACACTTTGTGATTGCCCTCAACCCTCTCCACGAGCTGCCCACAGCAATAGAGAGCAGGCAGCAGGCCACTAGGAGAGAGTGGGACTGCGGGCGCTGGGAGAGAGTGGGACAGTGGGCTGCTGGGAGAGAGTGGGACAGCAGGTCGCTGGGAGAGAGTGGGACAGTGGGCCGCTGGGAGAGACTGGGACAGCGGGCAACTGGGAGAGAGTGGGACAGCGGGTTGCTGAGAAAGAGAGAGAGAGAAGCAGGCCACCGGGAGAGTGCGGGACAGAGGTATTATTATTAAAAAGATTTTTCCTGTTGTCCTACTTGAATGTTTTGTCCAAATTTTAAATGCTTAACTGTAAATACCATTAAAAAAATATGGTACACATACACGTCCTTCCCCAGAATTCCGCATCTCCCTATTACTACCTCTGCTGCCAGAAAAAGCTGCGACTGGAATGAAACCCCCACCCCCCCAATTCTGTGACTGTGCCTTTTACACAGAAAGCATAGCGTAATAATACCACAAATATCCCAGAAGGAAGTGACTCTGTAAAAGGGCCAATTGAGATAAGGGAAGAGAGACCAAGGTGAGGGACAGGGGTGGGGTGGTGTCTAATGGAAACAAGAGAAGTCAGTTAATGCCATCTGGTAGGAGGGTGCCCAGAAAGAACATGAGGTGCTGTTCTTCCAATTTATGGGTGGTCTCAGTCTGGCAGTGCATGAGACCATGGACAGACATGACAGCATGGGAATGGGGCAGGGAATTGAAATGAAACTTTTGTCCACAATTTTGGTTTGTGCTGTTTTGGGTTGAGATAATTCATAAAAGGTGACAGGGAATATGTTCTTGGTATTTGGTGTGTCACTTACAGGAAATGTATGCCAGATACTGAATGTTTAATACATTATAAATGTATATTTATATCCTTGAGAGCATGTATTTACTATTGAAATATATAGGTACCAATGCAGTGAAGAGAAAAAGTAGGCCTTTTTTCAATGAAGTATTTCCGAAATACACCAACACCTGGAACTCAGTTTATTGCAGGAGTCTGGAGAATGAAGTTTATAACTGTTCACTGGATGGGATTTCCGCAGATGGATAATATTAACTTATTTTTGACGGCGTGAAACCCAGCCTCTATGGTTGTTAAAATACAAATCAATGACAGAAAATCACCTGTAAAAAATTAACATTTCAGCTAAATGCTTCACTCTGTATATTTTAGAATGGCTTACCACTTTAGAGAATTCCCATGCATTGACACAATATATAGGGAGATGAAAAAGGGGATCCCTTCCTCATGTAGATGAGATACTGTGCCTTTACCGCAGAGCAGGAGGACATAAATTGCCAGAGATATTTCAGGGCACAGTCAGCTAGACATGAAGAAGGTGTCTCCACGAGAAAAGCAGCAATTATGCCTATGAACCGAAAATAGTCCATGTTAAAGTTAATGTAGAAGGCAGAGGAAATTAAACAGGTGTCATTACAATATGGAACGTGCCAACCAATTGTGTTAAAGCAGTGGTTCTTAACCTTTTTCTTTCCACTCACATACCACTTTAAGTATTCCCTATAGCATAGGTACTCTGTGATTGGTAAAGGATTGCATAAGGTGGCATGTGAGTGGAAAGAAAAAGTTTGAAAACCACTGTTTTAATTGTACCTAATGGACTTGTTATGTGCACGCTTTCATAACTCCAAAGGAAATGGGCCAATGACAATTTATCTCAAGCAAAATATTTCAGTAACAATTGGGTCTAGAGCAGTGATTCTCAATCTTCCCTTCCCACTAACGTACGACCTTAAGCAATCCCTTACTGATCACAGAGCACCAATGACATAGGGATAACAAAGTGGTATGTGAGTGGGGGAAAAAAGGTTAAAAACCACCGATTTAAAGGGAGAAGCTCAAGAGGGAGGAAAACATATAGATTGATGGGTTAGACAATGAGGCTGCTGTCAGACTGTTGGACCCCACTACTGTCAGACTACGGAATGCCACACTGTCAGACTACTGAACCCCACATTGTCAGACTACTGAACCCCACCACTGTCAGACTACTGAACCTCACACTGACAGACTACTGAACGTGATCACTGTCAGACTACTGAACCTCACACTGACAGACTACTGAACGTGATCACTGTCAGACTACTGAACCCCACCACTGTCAGACTACTGAACCTCACACTGACGGACTACTGAACGTGATCACTGTCAGACTACTGAACCCCACCACTGACAGACTACTGAACCCCACCACTGTCAGACTACTGAACCCGATCACTGTCAGACTACTGAACCCCACACTGACAGACTACTGAACCCCACCACTGTCAGACTAATGAACCCAACCACTGTCAGATTACTGAAACCCACACTGTCAGACTACTGAACCCCACACTGTCAGACTACTGAACCCCACACTGTCAGACTACTGAACCCCTCCACTGTCAGACTACTCAACCCCACACCGACAGACTACTCAACCCCACCAGTGTCAGACTACTGAACCCCACCACTGTCAGACTACTGAACCCCACCACCGTCAGACTACTGAACCTCACACTGATGGACTACTGAACGTGATCACTGTCAGACTACTGAACCCCACCACTGTCAGACTACTGAACCCGATCACTGTCAGACTACTGAACCCCACACTGACAGACTACTGAACCCCACCACTGTCAGACTAATGAACCCAACCACTGTCAGACTACTGAACCCCACCACTAACAGACTACTGAACCCGATCACTGTCAGACTACTGAACCCCACACTGACAGACTACTGAACCCCACACTGACAGACTACTGAACCCCACACTGACAGACTACTGAACCCCACATTGACAGACTACTGAACCCAACCACTGACAGACTACTGAACCCTTCCACTGTCAGACTACTCAACCCCACACTGACAGACCACTGAACCCCACCACTGTCAGACTACTGAACCCGATCACTGTCAGACTACTGAACCCAACCACTGTCAGATTACTGAACCCCACACTGACAGAATGCTGAACCCCACCTGTCAGACTACAGAACCCCACACTTTCAGACTACTGAACCTCACAACTGTCAGATTACTGAACCCCACACTGTCAAACTACTGAACCCCACTACTGTCAAACTGCTGAACCCCATTACTGTCAAACTACTGAACCAAAGGATTTTTTTGTCCAACCTGCTGGATAATCCTTTGGGTTACAGAGGGGTTCCAGCAAAACAACAGCAGACAGAGAAAGAAAACATCTCCCGATGGCACCGGGTGCCTCTGAGATGCTGAATGTCATAGCTTACTGGAAATAGGATGAGAAAGCAAGAGGGGGAGGGGCCACTCATTGGAGGAAAAGCATTTAAATAGGTTGTCATTCACCCAGGCCCATAGATCAAGCAAGTAACATGTGCACCTTCTCAGCCTTGTCCAGTGTGACCCCATTTCGCAGGCACACTTGGGCCAAAGATAGACCAGAATATGCAACCATCCCACTGGGGTACCCCTGATGTTACAGAAGCAGGACCCATCACAACTGAAAAATGATGCCCTGGAGCACACACAGAAAGTGCTCTGGGTACTCAGAAACTGTACACTATGTAAACAAATAAAGAAATGTAAACCGATAATGAATGTAAACAAACTGAATGTGCAACACAGAGAGGGAAAAAAAATAAAGTGGAAAATAAGAGTCCTTAAGTGATTGAGTTTGTCATTGAGGGGTCTGATGGTGGAGGGGGAGAAGCTGTTCCTGAACCTGGTGGTGCGAGTCTGGTGGTGCCTGAACCTCTTTCCTGATAGCAGCAGCGAGAACGCAGCGTGTGCTGGGTGGTGGGATCCTTGATGATTGCTGCTGCCCTCTGAGGGCAGCGTTCCTTGTAGATGTTCTCAATGGTGGGGAGGGTTTTGCTTGTGATATCCTCGGCTGTGTCTACTACCTTTTGCAGGGCTTTACACTCAGGGGTATTGGTGTCCTCATTCCAGTCAGTACACTTTCCACCACACATCTGTAGAAATTTGCCAAGGTTTTCGGAGTCAAGCCAAACCACTGCAAACTCCTGAGGAAGTAGAGATGCAGATGTGATTTCTTCACAATGCCATTAGTGTGTTGGGTCCAGGAAAGATCCTCCGAGACGATGACAGCGGGTGAGGCAGCATCAATGGACAGCAAGAGACAGTTGATGCTTCAGGTGTGCTTTGTGTGAATGCTGCCTGACTCGCTGAGTTCTTCCAACACTTTCTGTGCACCTCGCAGTTACATTAAGCAAATTATCAAAAGTTTCAAAGAGTAAATGGCTTTGAACATTTTCTTACTATGAACACAATTCTGGGAGAAAGGTTTTTTGGACCAGAAAGCAGATGGAAATATGAAATGCTCCCAGGAATTCTGCAATTCTGTGCAGTGCATGAGAATTCTGGTTTCTCTTCCAGATGGGAATGGATGGAGTCAGCTGTAAGAAAAACTAACCACTTGAACAGTGTGCAAAAGTGCTGGAGGGACTCCGTGGGTCACGTAACATCCAGGGAAGGAAAAAGGCAGTTGACCATTTGGGGTTGGACTGGCGCCTGTAATAAAATGGTGTGGGAGAGGTGAAGGGGGGGAGGAGAACAGGCTAATAGATAATAGATTGATACAGGTGGGAGGGTGAAAAGAAGTGGTAAGGGAGGGGAGAGGTTTGAGAAGGATAACTCTCTTACAGGAGAAAGGAGGGAAGGATGTGGGGAGTGGTAGGGAGGGAGATAGAGAGATAGGCAAAGAGCGACAGGAGGAGGGGATGAATGGGAATTAGAGAAGTCAACGTTCATGCCATCTAGTTGGAGTCGGAATATAAGGTTTTCTTCCTCTGATTTGCGGATGGCCTCATCTTGGTAATTCATGAGGCCAAGGACAGACTTATCAGCGTGACAGACGTATCAGCTGTGCAGATTAACCACTTCAAGCCTGCTGCTGAGTTAATTGAGCCCAATCAATACCAACAATCAATCAGAATAAATACACAACAATAATTACTTACTTTTCTTTCTAACCTTTCACCCATCCCAGTGATCTATCCATTTAAACATAAAGCCTGGTAACAAGTCCGTGCCGCCCAGTTGTAGTGAATTGACCTACAAACCTGCTACATTTTGGAGAGTGGGAAGAAACTGGAGCACGCGGAAGAAACCCATGCAGACGCAGGGAGAACGTACCAACTCCTTACACCTCTTAGCCCCTTCCAGCTTCTTCCCCACCCCTCTCCTGCCTTGATACAGTTAACCTCTCCCTTTCCCTCTTCAGTGTTGAAGTAGGGTCCTGATCCCAAAATACTGACTGAACATTTCCACCTATGGATACTGCCTGTCCTACTGAGTCCCTCTAACACCTCAATGAGTGCTTAATAATGGCATATTCCATTTATTTAGGGCCTGGTGTGAAGCCCCAGACATGCCCAAGTGCCCTGCAGGAGAACAAGAGTCTTGGTTGAGACTCCAGTGCAGAGGAAGTGCTGCCCTGTCAGAGGAGGGATATTAAAAGGAGGGAGTAAAACGCAGAAGCCTGCAGATATTGTGATTGAAATAAACTCAGCAGGTTAAACAATGTACTTCATAGAGCAAAGATAAAGATACGTAATCAACGTTTGAGACATGAGCCCTTCATCAGGGTAGTTTTATTAAAAGGAGAGGTCGTCTCATGCAGAAATGAGATATGCCATGGCACGATACAGAACAGGAATAATAATCACCCCTCGATAATCTCTGGTGAATAAAATTATCTGATTCACACCAGGGTGATGGGACCTGCTGTGCACAGGAGTTCACTATTTATAACAGTGACTACAGTTCAAAAGTTATTTATTGACTGTAAAACAGAATGGGACATCCCCAAGTTGTGAAAGGTTCATTGGAAATGCATGTTGACCACAGACAAACATTTTGATTCACTCTAATGAGACTGTATGAACCTCATCTGAAACCCATTAAGAATATCCTCTCCATTCTAATTACTGAAGCTGTCAATTTGGCTTCCAGAATTGAGAATAATTGTACAGAAACCATATAAGCGGGTAATGCTCTTTCAGATTAAACAGGGCTGCAGAAGATTAGTTTGTAACTAATGAAGGGCCAACCCAGTGCTGATATCATTAGATTGTAGGAGAGAATAAAGCCATTCGGCCCATTGAATCTGTTCCATCATTCAATCATGGGTGACATTTTTTTCCCTTTCAACACCATTCCCCTGCTTTCTCCCCATAACTTTTGACACCCTTACTAACCAAGAACCTCTGCTTTAAATCTACCCAATGACTTGGCCTCCACAGTCATCTGTGACAACAAGTTCTGCAGCTTCATCACCCTCTAGCTGAAGAAATTTTTCCTTGTCTCTGTTCTAAAGGGATGTACTTTTATTCTTAGGCTATGCCTCTGGTCCCAAACTCTCCCTCCACTGGAACCATGTTTATTTTCAACATACAGCACAGTGAAAGACCCTTCCGACCCACAAGCTCATGCCTCCCAATTCCACTCAATTTGACTAAAACTCCCATAGATTTCAAAGGGTAGGAGGAAACCCACTCGGACACAGGGGGAATATACAAACTTCTTACAGACAGTGCCAGATTCGAACGCCGGGTTACTGGCACTGAACAGCATTGCACTAACCATTATGTTAACTGTTGTACATCCAGTCTAACCAGACTTTTCAATATTCAATGTGTCAATGTGATTTCCACACCTCCTCCCCCCCACTCCACCTGCATCCTTCTAAACTCCAGCGACTACAGGCCCAGAGCCAAGTTATCAACAAGATCTTTATGTTCAGTTTGAAGGCACCACAGTTAGTATAACAGATAGCACAAAACTATTACAACTCCAGTGACCCAGGTTCAAATCTGGAAGGAGTTTGTATGTTCTCCACATGTCCGTGTGTGTTTCCTCCGATGCTCTGGTTTTCTCCAACATTACAAAACTGTAAGGATTAGTGTGTTATTTGGCCAAATCAGTCCAGAGGAGGTTCACCAGGTTGATCCTGGAGATTAGATGGTTGACCTACGAGGAAAGACTAAATTACCTGGGATTCCAAAGATTGAGAGGAGATCTTATAGAAGCATATAAAAGGGATAGATAAGATAGAGGCAAGAAAAATTGTTTTCACTGGTAGGTGAGACCAGAACTAGGGGACACAATCTCAAGATTCAGGGGAATAGATTTAAGATGGAGTTGAGGAAAAACTGTTTTCCCAGAGAGTAGTGAATCTGTGGAATTCTCTACCCAGGGAAGCAGTTGAGGTTACTTCATTAAACATATTTAAGGTTCAGTTAGATTGATTTTTACATAAAAAGGGATTAAGGGATATGGGGAAAAGGCAGGTCGGTGGAGTTGAGTCAATGATCAGATCAGCCATGATCACATTGAATGGCGGAGCAGGCTCGACGGGCCAGATGGCCGACTCCTGCTCCTAGTTCTTATGTACAGGAGCTCTATTCAGAGCATACTGGCCAACAGCATCACTGGAGTCTCCCTCCCTCCCCCCCCACCCCACCCCCCACCTCCCCCTCATCAACATAATCTACTGAAGAGGGCACACGTAATCATTGAGGATCCTTTCCACCCTTTCCACCCTGCACACAGGCCCTTTCAACTGCTCCTGTCAGGGAAGAGAGACAGGAGTATCAGAGCCAGCACCACCAGGCTGAGGAACAACTTCTTTCTACGGGCAGTGAGAATACTGAATGACCAAAGGAACTGCTCACACTGACCACCCGAGACTCTCATATTCATGAAACTATTTATTTGTATATATGAATACATGTGCTGCATATGTACTGTTTGTCTGTATGTGTGTTATGTTTGGTTTTGTGTCCCTGTGTTTTGAACTGAGGACCAGAGATCGCTGTTTCGATGAGTTATACTTGTGCAATCAGATAAAAATAAACTTGACTTGAAATCGCTGTAATTGGGGGGCCGGGCATGGGGACTGGAATGGCCTGTTACCACGCTGTATCTATAATTTAAATTACATTAAATTAAACACATGAAATAGAAACAGGAGTAAACCATTTGGCTCGACATCACCACTCATTTTGATCACTTTCCCACATTATTCCTGTATACCTTGAATCCCTTAATATACAGAAGTCTTGATATCGGAGAAAATCATCCTGGTTACACCATAGATTTGGGTCATTTAGCCCCTCTGGTGTTTATGCTCCCTATAAGTCTCCTAGCTGTACTATTTGTCCATCAATGTCCGTCTTAGTTGAGCGGTGGCTCTCGAGTTATAGGAAGTGGTCACATTTTCCAGTGACCCATCGTGGACCCATATGTGCTGGGCACGGTGGCAGGTTGTTTATTTCTCATCATTGTGACTACAAAGACCATCCTCTTGCAATGAAGGAGTCAGCCATGGAGGGAGCCCACACATGTCATCTTCATGTTGCAGCTTGATAAACGAAGTTGGAGTGACAAAGTGTAGGTTGATTTGTATTTCATTTGAGTAGGGGATTAGCTTCACTCCAGTGGGAAACCAGTTGGGGACAAGAAACAATTTTGTCCAAGGAGAAGGACTGAGAGAGGGTTGGAGCAATGTCATATGTCACACCCTTGTCTGTACTGGTAAAAACGCATAGAAATGCTGGAGGGTCAGCCAGTCTTGCAGTGACAATGGGAAGTAAAGATATATTACTGACGTTTCGGGCCTGAGCCTGTCCTTGAGGATGCCATGGATGCTGCAAGACCAGCTGAGTTCCTCCAGCATTTCTGTGTGCTTTTACTGCAATCAATGCATCTGCAGAATTTTGTGTTTCACTCTTCACTGTACTAGGATTGGGTCTATGAATCTATTGGTTAGAACTACAATTTGCTTTCCCTTATATAACACAATTAGAATAGAGACAAGTTTCTTATTGGCAGGTACATTTGAGAAGGATTGCATGAGTTCTTCTTAACTGGCAGGATTTTGTAAGATCAAAAGAGCTCATGTTCATTAATCCATGCTACTCCCTGGAGTTTACTTGGAATTGTCATGTGTCAATGACCTGGTTTGGTAATCCAAGTGCCCAGGAACATAGAAGGTTGTAGAAGATAGTAAACATCACCAGGTCCATCACGAGCTCTGACCTCCCATCTATTGAAGACATCTATGTGAAGCGCTGCCTCAAGAAGACAGCCAGCACCATCAAGGGCTCCCATCACCCTAGTCACAATCTCTTCTCACTGCTACCTTCAGGCAGACGGCATAGAAGCCTGAAATCTAGCACCTGTAGGTTCAAGAACAGTTTTTATCCAATACCTATTAGGCTCTAGAACTTCCCCTTACTACCCTAATCATAAACGATGTCAGGAACAAAAAACGACCTGTCTGCACTTTTGAAATCCCTTTTTTTTAAACAAACTATCTGTGTAAATGTGTTATATAGTCAGGATAATGTGAACTATTTTGTAACCACGTAAGAATACACCCTTCTCACTGTAGTAACTGTAGTGCACCACTGTGGGGTGTATGTATGTAAGCGAGTGTGTGAAGTTTCCTGAGATGGTGGAAGGCATCAGTAAGTAAAGTCTCTTTTGTTATTTGAATTTTGCATCTCTACGTTATTTAAGAAGCCTCCCAAGAAACACAGAGATGTAATAAGGTGTAGCTTGTGTGTATGACAATATAATTTCAGATCCTGTATATTGCCAGCAGATGGACAGATTTTCACACTGCAACTTGGATTAAATTAATTGGCTATTGGGAGGAGATGGTTGAGAAGAAGAATATGGCATAGTCACGACAATCAGATTGGCTTTCCCCCAATGAAGAATGTGGCTCGAAACATCAGCCATTCTTTTTCTCCCACTAATGCTGTTTGACCCATTGAGTTCCTCCAGCAGATTGTGTTTGGCCTCCAATCAGTTACTCTGAGCCCTCATCCATGACCCTTCTAGTCCATCAGTCTTACATGCTGTTTACCCCAAGCCATCTCAGAATCAAAGTCAATCGCATTTGCAGTGTTGCACTACAATTATTTGTTTCAGTCTCTTTCTGTCTTAGAAGTGAGCAAATGTTAACATTTCCAAGGAGAAATCATATCAAGTAAATAACCCACTACCAAAAGATTGGAAAAGGATGATAATATTCAATGATCCTGCCAGTTCTGTTTCCTTTACTTCTCTCTCTCTCTCTCCTTCTTTCTTTCTTATTCTCCCTCTCCTTCTCTCTCCCTCTCTCTCTTTCTCTCTCTCTCTACATGTCTATGTAGCTATCTCTCTTTCTCTATCTCTATCTGCGTGGAGTTTCCACGTTCTTCCAGTGACTGTGTAGGATTCCTACACATGCTCCAGTTTCCTCCCACATTCCCATGACATCTTGAGTTGATCAGTAAATTGACTGCTGTGAATTTCCCCCATTGCATAGGTGAATGACAGATTCTGGGGAGTTGAGGAGAACATGGGAGAGATTTATTCTTTCCTCTAGCGCTTGCACTCTCCCTTTCCCTCCCTTTGTCTCTCTCTCTCTCCTTCCCTTTCTCTCTCTCTCTCTCTCTCTCTCTCTCTCTCTCTCTCTCTCTCTCTCAGCGCTCTATCTGATTAGATTACATGTGGTTTCCAGAACATGCACCTGGGACATACACCACAAACATCCATCCATCTACATCACTGTCAACATCAAGTATGCTGTTTGACAAGATGATCAGCACCCAATTGTGCTCTGTTCTCTCTCTCTTTCTCTCTCTCCCCCCCCCCCACTTCCCTCCCTCTCTTTCTCTCCATCTCCCCCACATTTTCCTTCTCATTCTCTCTCTTCTGCTCTATCTCCATCCCTCTCCCCATTCTCTTTCTCCCTTTTCCTCCCCCCCCCCCATCTCACTCACTTTTTTTTACTATCCCATGGGCTAAGGAAATAGAAACTTGGGCTGCTCTGAGTCCAATATCATCCGTTCCCGGAGATTCAAAATCGGACAGCTTGTGCTCAGCCTGATAATGCCCGTGGGACAAGGTTAGTAGAGGCCAGTAATGGAAGGGACAATTCTGCATCCAACCTCAGGAGGCTAGTCCTGACAGCACTTCCAGTCATTCCCACACTTCTGGTTGCACCTGGAGCCCAGCTGCAGCCACTGGAGCTGTGCTGCCCCTGGGATTGCACATTGCAATCACTTCAGATCATGTCCCCTGTTTCTGCAGCAAATGCTCTCCAGAGCTGAACCCAGTACAAATGCACAGACTGCTCTCCACTGGTGTCTCCGCTCCAGCATTCCTTAGACTTCACGCAGTATCTTCAACACACTGGCCATCTCTCACTTTCTTTTTCTCGTCGTTACTGTCGGAGTGCCATACTTAATCACTCTGGGATGGGGATGGCAGAATATTAACATACATTTTGAAGATGTGGATAATTTTACTACATCCATTCATACTGTTAGGTTTTCTTTCAGTGCACAGATACAGCCTGATGCCTGTATACGTACGCAAGTGCATTAATACACAAAATTACCTTAAGGAAAGGCTCAGGGCCGAAATGTTGCTGATATATCTTTTCCTCCTATGGATGCTGAGTTCCTCCAGCATTTCAGTGTTTTTACTGCAATCACGGTGTCCGCAGACTTTTGTGTTTGACCCCTCATTAATACACAGCCTTGTGTGTATGCTTCCATATGTATGCAGACACATACACACACACACACACACACACACACACACACACATATTTTTCAGAGATACAGCATGGTAACAGGCCCTTCTGGCCAATGAGCTTGCACTGCCCAAATACACTCGTGGCTAATTAACCTACTAACTCTGTACATCTTTGGAATGAGGGAGGAAACAGAAGCACCCAGAGGAAATGCAAGCAGATCAGGGAGAATGTACAAACTCCTTCCAGACAGCAATGGATTTAAACCCAGATCGCCAGTGCTCTAATAGAGTTGTGCTAACCCTGGCCTATAGCTTGAAACCTAGCAACATGTACACGTGCAGATGTATACGCCACTTTTCCCAGAGAGTAGTGAATCTGTGGAATTCTCTGCCCAAGGAAACAGTAAAGGCTGCCTCATTAAATATATTTAAGACACAGTTGGATAGATTTCTGCATATTAGGGGAATTAAGGGTTATGGGGAAATGGCAGGTGGGTGGAGCTGAGTCCCCAGCTAGATCAGGTATGATCTTATTAACCCCTTTTACACAGACAATTAAAGTTGGGTACTATCTGTCTTTTGAATGGTTTACCGAGCTGTGTGAACACATCAAAGGTGGATTGAAAAGGGGGGGTCAGGTCTGAACTTACCCAGCTTTAATCTAGCAAGGTAGGTAGTGTCAGAGGTGGAATGTATTGATGTGGGGCCAATCTAATGTTCTTTTTACATTGAGATCCTAGTAAATTGGCATGTCAATGACCCATGTTTGAAGATGGGTTGGGTCAGATCGGAACATTCACACTAAAGCAAGTAAAGCTGGTTCAGTGCAACCTTTTACATAGCAACCTGGCATCCCAGGACAAAAGGAGGTGGGTCCTGCAGAAACAGTGTCATCATGTATGATGTGTAACATCCGTGTCGGGCAGTGACAGCTTTCAATACACAATATAGCGGACAATCTTGAAATGCATACGCTAGCCATGTACATTTATAATACTCTTCAAACACACGTAAATTTGCTGTACGTCATTTTCAACGTGATGCTTAAACCATCGGATCTGTATGAAGAACGTGTGGGTGTGATCAGAAAAACTTTTGAGGAAAAATCAAAGAGAAGCAAGGAGCTGTGTGAGGAAGAAAGAAGTGTGGACCTGCGAAGCTGTAGATGGAGATGTTTGGCTGTTTTGTGTCTTCTTGCACTGCTATCTGAAAGAAGAATGTGGAAGAGAGAGAGAGAGAGAGACCAAATGAGTCCATAATCTGGTCCAACGTCCTTGATAATTTTGATGAAGATGAACAGTGAAGTCACTTTAAAATGTTTTGGAACACTTTTGACTTTGTATTGGAACTCCTCGACGTGGAATTGAGGCACGAGGACAAAAAAACGGGTACCTTGGCTCAGACTCGCAGTTGATCTGTGATGGTATGGCACCCCATGTTAACATCGACTCATTAGTCATATTTTTGGTGTAAGTGTCGTAAATATGTGTCTGTTGGTGTGCCAAGTTAGTGGAGTGTTGAAGAGTCCATTTTAAGACATTTTGTTGATTTACCAAGTGGTGCACATCTTCAGGAGACAATGGATGGATTTGGAGAATTGGGGTGCCCAATGTATGCTGGTCCCATCGATCATACACATATTCCTATCATTGCCCCCCATGACGATGCAGCAGCCTATGACTTCGGAAAGGTTGGCACTCCATTGTTCTTCAAGGTGTTGTTGACTACAACTGCTGCTAAGGATCATGGCCTGAGTTACAATTATTTGTCTTCAATAATCAATGTGTTTCACACTCTGCTTTTGTTGTTCCAGCTTCCCAGATATGTATGTGGGTTGGCCTGGTCACATGTATAATTCTCAAGTTCTAGCCAACTCACCCAGAAAGGCTGAGGATCAGGGTGGGTATCTCTTCCCATGTGAAGTAAGTGTAATGCCCATTGTACAGTGATGTATGTGTAGCTCAAGCAAGCAATTGTTTTACTTGGCTCATCCAATCAAATAGGACTCATCAAAGTGAAATTAATATTGTTATAAACTGAAGGAATGGCTGACTGAGAGTCAGGTTACATCCTTGTATTGTGTAACGGTCACTAGCAGGCATTGGTGAACTGACTGTGCTGTCAGAGGTTGCATAAGGTACTTAAACATCTACATTTCTCTGTCCACAGAAATCTAAAACTGTTAACTGAGTGGAAATCCCCTGCATCTAATACGAGACCCCTCTTACTCCCTCAGGAAATGGCTAATGAAGGGGTTCACTAACCACCAAGCTCTCGATCAACGGCAGTTTGTCCACTTTATGTGATTAATTGAGATCGGCAAGACTGGTGGTTGAGAATGCTTTCAGACGTTTTAAAGGTTCCTGGATGTGCTTGGCCAAACAATTTGCTCTTTGTACCACTTTAGTGTCAGACATTTTTGTTGCCTGTTGTGTCCTATCCAATATATGTGAAATTAATATTTCCTAGTAGATCACTCTCCCTGAACTACCCAATCTCCCTGAACCTGATCGAGTTGCTTATCAGGGTTCACGAGCATGAAGTCACCAGGCGATCTGTGAAGCAATTATGTAAATTCTGTTAAATTACACCAAAAAAATGCATTTTCATAAAAGTTTATTGTACATTTAAGGAAAAAGTAGTGCAAATAAAATATTTAAATAATATTTGACAATTAAAACAGTGAATCTAACTGTGAATAACTATATACAAGTGTAAACTTGAACAAAAACCAATAAGCACATTTTAATGCAAAGGTTAAATCATTCCAAAAGCTGGAGGAAGAGAGGAATTCAATGACTTGTATTCCTTGTATCCCTCCTCTGTGTGGTGGAGGCCATCAGCATGACGGTGGTGCTGAATGATACTGCCGTGGGGTTGCAGGAGCTCGGTTATGTCCTGAGGAACTGCTGTGCAGAGGAGTGGGAACAGGGTTATGTGGTGCAGGAGGTGGCATGGTGTCCAACCAGATCCCGCATAAGGGCGGACTGCGCATGCATCTCCTGCTGCATGTTGTCCACCATCCTGGCAAAAGCATCCATGCACCTATCGTTTTTCTCGCGTGGCAACCCTCCACCTCCAAGTGGTCATGCCTCATCTGACCCTCGTGTACACTTTCCCCTTTCTTCTTCTGCGGCTGGCATTCTGAGAACAAATGAAACACAAGGGAAATTAGGGGGCAAGCACTCATAGAAAGACATGAGAAAAATGGCATTCATAAGCAAAACTGTTCTTACCTGGCTGATCAAGAGGCCCAGATTCAACATTGCATTGGTGACGTCTGATTCAAGCTGGTCGCGTCCCGGTCAGCAGGGCTGCTGCAGAAGGCCGGAGATGCAGCTAGAACTGTCTCAGGAGGGGCTGCTGTGGATCGGCCAAGGCCCCAGATGGCGTAGCAATGGTCAAAATATGGCCAATCCAACTGCCCTTTGTTAGTCCTTGAATTGTCGTTGACCACATTAAATTTTCGCTTCGGGGACTTCAGTTTATTAATTATCTGGGCCTTTTCCCTTGAAAAGCTACACTCCTTCAATTGCTGTGCCAACCTCTCATACAATGGTCCATCCTTCACAGTCCCTGTCAGATGCTTTTGTATCTCTTCCTCCCCTCTGAGGGAAAGGAGCTCCTGTACCTCCTTATCACCCCAATTTGACATATTCAATTTCGAGACGTATTCCATTTTGATGTCTACAAACCGTCACTTTCTCCTTGCTGCAGATTCTAGATTGAAACTACTGCAGTAAAGTCGCACGCACTGAACGTCATCAGTGCGTCACTGTCTTGGACCCAGGAAGGTGGGTAGGCCGTTTACACTGGAACCAATGTGAAATGCATTAGTTCTGATACTATCTACCTTGGTGGGTAAGTACCAGGAAGAAAATGACCCCCCCCTCCCCCATACCACCGTGTTCACACAGGTAAGTGAAACGGTAAAAAGGCAATTAATTACTGTCTTTCATGAGCATTATAAAAGGGCCTTAAAAGGGGTAACCTGTGTTGCCGGGTCGAAAAGGGAAGGGAAGGTGACTTTGTGTGGTTGGGCCCAGAAAAGATTCATAGTCATAGGTGCACAGCAAATAGAGCAGGGGACTCTACGGTGCATAGTGTGCGAATGTCGGCACCACCTGTGTGAATCAGATTCAGTGGGTCTGAACACAAGGGTTTGCAACCACACGTGGCTTTTATTAACACATAACAATTTGTAGAAGACCGTGGATAAAACACACACATGAACAATTTATAAAGGAGCTTGGGAAAATGTTAAACAGTACACAATTAATAAAAGCTGCATGTGATTGCAAACCCTTGTGTCCAGATGCGTTGAATCTGATTCTTATCTCAACACAGCACAACATCATATTAGGCACTGATGCTGCTGTGCTACACGTCCCACCTCTTTTGCTTCCGGAAGCCAGCTTTCTGTGTAAAAGGACCCGGGTTTTCTTCTGTTTTGTGTGAACAAGCAAACCGACTTACAGAGACAGGTCGTATATACGATAATAATGTGGCTTTTCAGTGTAAAAAGGGCTATTGAAAGGCAGAGCACACTCGATGGGACAGACAGACTACTCCTGCTTCCATTACTTATGTACTTATGCACAGATCTATTTAGAAGTACATTTTTACTGTCCCTCCTAAACTCATGCACACATATATGAACATGGAAATGCATGCACAAGTATATTCGCATGCAGCCAGGTATATTCACAGACAAATACCAAATATATGGATCCACACCCGTATGTATTGCCATGTACAGAGATAGACTATACACATGTTCATGTACATTCAAACAGATGCAATTAATGTCAGAATCAGAATCAGGTTTTTATTGCCATGAACGTGTCTTGAAATGTGTTGTTTTGTGGCAGCAGAGTGGTTCAGGACAAGGCGGAAAAATTAGTAGAATTTACCATTTCGTAAGTACAATATTTTAAAAAATAGATAAGATGCAAAAAAAAGAGAGGAAGTGAGGTAGTGACCTTAGATTCATTGTCTGTTCAGAAATCTGATGGCAGAGGGGAAGAAGCTGATTTTATAACGGTGAGTATTAAAGCAATTTTTGTCCACTTTATGTGATTAATTAAAACATGCAATTGTAAATTAAAGGTCATGAAAAAAAACTGGTAAAGTTATATAAATTAAACCTTTTCAAAATCTACAAACACCTCAGAAAAAGGCCATTTGGCCAGTTGTTCCCTGTTAGATTTAAAGTTTCACTTGAATCTGCTCCTATCATATTTCATCTAGCCTCATTAGCTGAACCATCACTTCAGCTCCCGAAAGTGGTGCCAGAAGTGGACAGAGCAGTGAATGGGGAATTTAGCCTGCTTCCATCTTTGGCCAAGTCATTGGGTGTAAGGGTTAGGGTGTCCTGTTGCAACTGTACAAAACATTGGTTAGATTTCAGCAAAAAAATCAATTAACAATACAGCACAGTAGAAGCCCATTCCAGCCTTTGAAACAGATGTCGCATAATCACACCCAATAACCTACCAAGCCTGTATGCTTTGGAGGGGTTGGTAGGAATCTGCTGGAGGAACTCAAAAGGTAAAGCAGCACCTGTGGGGAGGTGGGAAGAAATTATCAACATTAATGGTTGGGACCCTTCCTAAAGATCTTTGCTCCAGATTCCTGCATTTGCAGTCTCCTGTACCAATGGTTTGACTGCACTTAGAGTATTGTCTACAGCTCTGGTCACCACACTGAGGAAGGATGTGGTAGCAAAAGAGAAAGTACAGAAGAGAATCAATAGGACAAATGAGCTCAGAGAGGAGCTGATGGAGGCCAATAAAAGGTATTTGGAATGGAAGTTAGAAAGGAAAGGCATGGAGGAAAATGGGCCATTTCTGTGCTGTGTAATTTTATGTTTGTATGAATCATACCTAACCACCCAGCTCATTGGTGTGACAATGAGTGCCAGGTAACACCACTGCCTGGAAACACTCCAAGCATCCACCTCAGGTGCTCCATATCTCACGAACCAGAGCTGTCCAAGACAAAGATGGAGATATTATTTTCTTCCCCTTTCCTCCTTTTCTTTTTGGGCAGTGGGTTGGTGGTGAGGGTAGAGGGGGAAATCAGTAAGTTTTGTTTCATATCATTCTACACAAATGATCTAAAATCTTCATTTCAAACCTCAACTGAAGGCTGAAGGTGCTTTCTCAGTAGCTCGGTTCTTGGGTCACCTTGGACTTTCAGACCAGTCAGAACCCATCTTTATTTTGTTATTGGATATATCGTCAATCCTGGGAATGGGAAGAGGAGATGTGGAAATTGTTCAGAAGCCAAAGAGAAGTGGGAGATATCTGAGAAAAAAATTATTTTGCTTTCCAACGAAACTTAGCCCTCTGAGGAGAAGCATCTGTAGGTAAAGAAAGCTCATGAGAAAGGTTATATTGATCATTTTGTGAAGAAGCTTGAAGCATAAATACTGGCACAATGCAGTTGGGCCAAATGGCCTCTTGATGGGCTGTTGTACCAATGTGATTCCACGGAGCTCCACAAACTTCATCAAAAATTGATTCTTCTCCCAGAAGAATCTCGACCTGAAACACCGAATCTCCATTTCCTTCCACAAATGCTGCCTGACCTGATGGGTTCCTCCAGCAACTCGCTTCTTTATGGGGAGAAAGGAACTTCATTGGTGGCAAAGTACAGGAGAGGCCATCTGGTTGAAGGGGAGAGCGAAGTGATGATAATGTGTTTATTGTCATACATATTGTACATGAGCTTGGCCCGGTTAGTGTAGCAGTTAGCACGACACTATTACAGCCACAGCGTCCTGGGTTCAAATTCAGCACTGTCTGTGAGGAATTTGAACATTCTCCCCGTGTCTGCATGGGTTTTCCCCAGATGCTCCGGTTTCCTCCCACCTTCCAAAATCGTGCGGGTTTGTAGGTCATTTTGGGTGTAATTGAGCAGCACGGGTTTAAATCGGCTTTTGCTGTCGTAAATAAAATAAAAAATAATAATAAAATATGCGCAGAAATTCTTACCTGCTACAGTCAAACAGGTTCTTCGCAACAAAACTGAAATTAAATTAAAAAGAAATAATGAATTCAAAAGATAGATAATATGCATTCACATTCAGTGCAAGAACAAAGAGTGGAGCAGGCAGTTTTTTATCAATGCAAAGTAAAGCAGCGGTGCTGGGACATGTAATGAGAGTGCTGTGGTAAATGTCTGCAGAACTGTAGAGCGAGAGAGAGCATGACAAATGTGGCAGAGAGAGGGAACCTGGTTGAATTTCTGATGGGGAAATGCAAGAGATCCCTCCACAAACTGTGATCTAATGATCTAAGTATTGCTGGTCACACATCAAGTTAAAATTTCAAGTTTCTTTTCAAGTTGGGCGGCACAGTTAACATAACAGTTAGCGAAATGCTATTACAGCACCAGTGGATCGGGTTCAAATCCGGCGCAGTCTGTAAGGAGGGAAACATGAAAGTCTGCAAAGCTGTGGTTGTAGTAAAAACACAATGCTGGGGAAACTGAGCTGTGTACTCTATATAGCAAAGATAAAGACACATAACTGATGATTATGGCTGAGCCCTCCATCAAAATATGATCAAAATGTAGTCAGGTGCCTGGATAAAATGGTGGGGAGAGGGTCAGGGGGAGGAGCCTTGAATAAAATGGCTAGGGGTTTTTAATGAGTTGGTATGATCCCTCCGTGTCTACATGGGTTTCCTTCGGGTGCCCCGGTTTCCTCTTGCCCTTCAAAATGTACCAGGGGTTGTGGATTAATTGTGTGCAATTGGGTGCATGGGCTCGTGAGCCTGAAGGGCCTGTTACAGAGCTGTATGTCTAATTTTAAGAAAAAAATTCATCTACATAAGTACAAAGTACAGGTACAACGAACATCTTACTTGCTGCAGCTTTCCAGGTATGTTAGACACACAATGCATAACAACACACAAGAAGCAATTTCGGCTTAACTACAGCAGGTGGATGTGACAACCAGTGGCTAATCTACTGTGGCTAATATAACCAGCTATTAACGGAGAGTAAACAATTCAAACAAACGTTACAGGAAGAATCAAATTGCCTGACATTTTAAATGAGTGAGAAAACAATGGCTGATGAAATATTAATGTTGTTGAGAGCCGAATTACTTCTTAACAATTGTTTTATTGCTTAAAGTAATAGGTTCTAGAGCACAATATAAGAAGAGTGTGGAGATTTTTATTGGGCAATATGAATTGTGGCAGTCTATGCCACTCAAACCCTTGCAGTTTAACAGAGTGGCTCACCTACACTTTCTCTGGCCATTCAGTATGGGGTGGCATGAGATGTTGGCTTTGCCAGTGGATCTCCTTTTAATGAATAAAAAGGACTCAGACAGAAATTGGCCAGGCAGAACAAGATTTGAGGAGTGTTAAAAAGATTAATTTAAATGTACCACACAGTTCATGGCCCTTGAGCCCATGCTTCCCAAATAACCCAATAAACCTACAATTTCTGTAAGATTTTGAACAGTGGGAGGAAACCGGAGCACCCAGAGGAAATCCAATTGGACACGGGGAGAATGTGCAAACTCCTTACAGACAGCACTGGATTTGTGCCTGGGTCTTTGGCGCTCTAATAGTGTTGCTCTAATTGTTTTATGGCCCATTCTTCTTTGCACTGAAATTCAGGATCTGGGCATCACAGGCAAACACATCATTTATTTCTCTTTGCTCATTGAACCTTGAGTAAGTGATGTTGAGCTGCCTTCCTGAACCACTACGACCAGTATGCTGAAGGTACTGGAGAAATGCAGCAGGTCAGGCGGTATCTGTGATAGTCAACGTTTTGAGCCGAAAGCAGTATTAGCAAGAAATGGGCAGAATAAAAGGGTGAGGGGCGAGGGGGAGGAGCACAGGCTGGCAGGTGATAGGTTCTTCTAGGTGGGAAGGGCAACAAAATGGGGAAATAAAAGTAAGAAGCTGGGAGGAGATTGGCAGAAGAGGCTGACAACGAAGAAAGGGAAGGGGGCGGGGATCTAGAGGAAGGAAGATGTGGGTGTCGAGCATGTACAGAGGGCAGGGGAAGGGAAAGAGAAGGAGGAGTGGGGCCAGAGAGGAAAAAGCAAGGGGGCAGGGTTGAGAAAACCAGTTAGTGCAACGCTCTTACAGCACCAGAAATTCAGCCGCTATCTATATGTTCTCCCCATGTCTGCGTGATTTTTATCCCAGTGCTCCGGATTCCTCCCACCCTTCAAAATGTACAGGTTGTAGATTAATTGGGTTTATTATGGGATGGTATGAGTTCATGGGCCAGAAAGGACTGTTTCTATGCTAAAAACACTCAGAAATGCTAGAGGAATGTTTTTGGTTGGAGCTCTTCATCAAGACCAGGAATGCAGAGGGAGATTTCACTGCACGGAGAGCAGGGTGGGGGAGCAGCAGAGCAGGGGCCCATGTGGGATTGGTGGACTCAGGGCAAGGTAAAGTGTGACAGTCAGAGGCAGCAGAGAGGCAGATGCCAGTCAAAGGGAAAGGGGGTAAGAGAAACCAAGGGGTTAGGTGGAGGGAGGTGAGTCACCGAGGGGGCAGTGGGGGGTTAGAAGAAAAGGGCTGGCAATGATGGAAACTAAGAAGAAGGTGTAGAGAGAGACCAGATGGAACTGAGGTGAGGTGGGCAAAAGAATCTAGGGGGGAAATGGGGATGGAAGGTGATGGAGGCAAACAGCAGCATGGTTAATGTATTGGTTAGCGAATCGCTATTACAGCGCCAGTGACCTGGGTTCGAATCCAGAGCTGTTCGTGGTAGTTTCTCCCCATGCCTGCGTGGGTTTCCTCCGGGTGCTCTGGTTTCTGCCCACCCTTCAAAAATGTACAGAAGTCCTAGTTTAATTAGGGTATTTGAGCGGCACGGGCTCATAGGCTGAAGGGCCTGTTACAATTCTGTATGGCGACATTTAAATTTTAAGGAAGGAGGATGAGAATGAGTGGGGTGGGTGGGAAAGACAACAAAAAAGGGGGGAGTGCAGATGAGGCACAGAGGAAGAAAAGGGGGGCATTACCTAAAATTAGAAGATTCGATGTTCACACCATTGGGTAATATATTGTTAAGTCTGAATAGCATGTGACTTGGAAGAGAACTTGTAGGTGGTGGTGTGCACCAACTTCCGTTACCCTTGTCCACGATCACAGTACTCTAGTGCTCCAACATTCCTCACCTCACTTACAAAACGTTACTGGAGCAACTCAATGGGTCAGGCAGCATCTGCAGGGGGAAATGGAATCAGAATTTATTATCATGAGCATGTTACAACATTTGTTGCTTTGCGGTAGCGTCACAGTGGAAATATTGATAAAAATTACATTTTAAAATAAATAATTAGAACAAGAAAATAGGATAAAGTTAGGTAGTGTCTGTGGTTCATTGTCCATTCAGAAATCTGATGGCAAAGGGGAATAAGCTGTCCTCGTGCCGCTGGATGCTCAGCTTCAAGCTCCTGTACCTTCTTCCCGACAGTAGCAGTTGTGAAGAAGGCATGGCCTGGGTTAGGGGCACATCCTTGAGGTGATCCTGTGTTGATCATCAGTGAGGTAGAGACATTGCTTCAAATTCGTACTGACTGTGGTTTTCTGATAAGGAAGTCAAGGATTCAGTTGCGGAAGTGGGTGCTGAGAGCCAAGTTTTGGAGCTTGATGGCCAGCACTGAAGGAATGATGGTGTTGAAGGCTGAGCTGTGTATCTGATGAAGAGTAGCCGGACGTATGTGCTGCTGTTTTCGAGGTGATCCTGAGCTGAGTGGAGAGCCATTGTTATTGCATCTGCTGTGGAACGATTGTGGGCGTCAACATTTTGGGTCAAGCTCCATCATCGAGACTTGATGAATGGTCTCAACCCAAATTTGTCTCTCCATTTTCCCTCCACAGATACTGCCCGACCCTCTGAGTTGCTCTAGTAACATGTTTCTTTGCTCCAGATTCTTGCACCTGCGATCTATTTTGTCTCCATTCCTCACATTATTCTTGGAAGGAATGGATGTGGGACTCCTGCTGCGGTCAGTCTCAAGCTTTTGCCACTGAAAATTGCTGGCACATTGTCCGAACCTATCATGGCATATTTAGGGATTGAATGCATTCACCATGCTGATTATTCCCTTCTTCCACAAATCACCATCACTGAAAAAGTGAGGTTGGGAATCAAGAATGTTCTTGTTTGGAAGTTTCATTCTTTTCTTTCAATATGATCTCACTGAACATTCAAAATAAGCTTAAGGTGTTCATAGAACACTTCAGCACAGAAACATATCGAATGGCCCTTCTAGACTATCATTCTGGCTAATTCCACTGTTCTGCACCTTCCATAACCCTCTCATCTATGGACCTGTCCAAGTTTTTTTTAAATATCAAAAATGGGTCTTCATTTACCAGTTCACACCATGTGCTCACCACTTTCTGTGTGAAGAAGTTCTCCCTAATGTTTCCTTTGAATATTTCCCCTTTCACCCCTTCATCCATGTGCTCTAGTTTTTCTCTCTCCCAACCGCAGAGGAAAAATATAATTCCTAAGAGGACATCAGAATAATTTGAGGTGGAAAGATTAGCTTAAGTCAAGTTTATTATCATCTGATTGCCCAAGTACAACCCGACGATACAGCATTCTCCAGTCCTTGGAGCAAAACACGCAGACATACAACCAGACATAGCACACATAGAGACAAACTATACATATGCAGGACAATAAATCTCTACAATAAATAAATAAATTTTGTTTCATGAATATGAAAGACTCGGATGGTTGGTGTGAATGGTTCCTTTGGCCGCTCAGTATTCTCACTGCCTGTGGGAAGGGAAAAAAAAGGTAGCTAGCAAATTGGATATATCTTTCAAAGAAGTGGCTAGCATGGGCTACAATGGGCCAAATGACCTCTGTGCTTGACCATGCCTTTAGTGAGAAGAAGGCAGCCTGGAATCATTTTCTGATTGTTGACATTGAGCTACTGTCTGCAGAGGCAATATGATTTCATCATGACCAAGTTGTTGTAATATCACACGTGGGACAGATTATTCAGACCACTTGATTGCAAAATGATATTTGACCATATTTTGACGGGGTTATTATTCTACAGACCAATTCTTTGGATAATGTAAACCACCTGGGAGAGTTCAGAACCATAGAACCTCAGAACACTGTAGAACAGAAAACAGGCCATTTGGCCCTTCTAGTCTGTGTTGAAACATCATTCCACTAGTCCCACTGACCTGCACCAATTCCATAACCCTCCAGATCTCTCCCATTCATGTATCTATTCAATTTACTCTTAAAATTTAAGAGTAAGCCTGCATTTACTCTCTGAGTGATGGGGTTATGGAACAAGCTGCCATCTGACTTGCTAAATCAAGTCAAGTTTACTGTTGTCATCCAATTGTACAAGAACAACCCGACAAAAGAGCATTCTCTGGACCTTGGTGAAAAACATGCAGACACACGACCAGACATAACACACATACGGACAAATAATACATATGCAGGGCAAGTATTTTATCTATAAAAATAAATAAATACATAAATAAATAAACAAATATTGTCTTGTACAAATGAGAGTCTCAGATGGTTAATGCGAGCAGGTCCTTGGTTGTTCAGAATTCTCACTGCCTGTGGGAAGAAGCTGGACCTCAGCCTGGTGGTGGTGGCTCCGATCCTCCTGTATCTCTTCCCCAACAGGAGCAGCTGAAAGATGCTGTGTGCAGCGTGGAAGGGGTCCTCAATGATTTTGTGCGCCATTTTCAGACAACGATCCCTTTGGTCATTCACCATTCACACGACCTGGGGGTAAGTAAACTGACGAGGGGATCAGAACAGAAAGGAGTTATTGTCACTGGTAGTCATTAACCATGGGAGTTTGTACATTCTCTTTTTTTTTTTTTTTTTTTTTAAATTTTTTGGAGTTTGTACATTCTCCACGTGACCCACAAGGATTTTCTCTAGGTGCTCAGGTCTCCTCTCACCCTTAAAGGCCTACGAGGTTTGCAGGTGATTTGGGAATAATTGGGCAGCACGGGTTACAAGGGCCAGAATTGGCTATACCTTGCTGCAAATAAATTTAAATTTTAAATTTAGCCTTGTTCTATCAAAAATTTCTCCAATAAGGCATCTGTGATGTCCCAGAGAACGGCGGGGCTCTAAATCCCACTCAGTGTTTCTCCACATCTCTTGACTGACCAAGCACCTGGTATTGAAGGAGTGCATGGCCCCTTCCGAGCAAGGAGGTTGTGAGTTCAAGTCTCACTCCAGACACAGAAATATAGGTCGACACTCCAATGCAGTGGAAAGGGTTAAGGACTTCAAGTTCCTGAGTGTCAACATTTCTGAGGATTTGTCCGGAGTCCTCCATGTCAATGCCATCATGAAGTAGGCTCGCCAGTGGCTATATTTCATGAGGAGTTTGAGGAGATTTGGTATGTCACCAAAGCCTCTTGCAAATTTCTCTAGGTGTACCATGCAGACCATTCTGACTGGTTGCATCACTGTTTGGTATGGAGGTACCAATGCACAGGGTAGGAAAAGACTACATAGAGTTGTAAACTCAGCCAGCGCCATCACGTGCATCAGTCTTCACTTCATTGAGGACATCTAAAAGAGGAGGTGTCATAAGAAAGCAGCCTCTATCCTCAAGGACCCTCACCACCCAGTCCATGCCCTCTTCACATCAGGAAGGAGGTATAGGAGCCTGAAGATGAACACCCAGTGGCACAAGGACAGCTTCTTTCCTTCCGCCATCAGATTTCTGAATTGGCAATGGACCACAGACTCTTGCCTCACTTTCTCTTATTTTTGCACAAATGTATTTTTTTTAAATGTAATTTAATATTAATATTTTGACTTTAATGCTATCACAAAAAACATTTTAGGACATGTTCAATGCAATAAATTCTGATTCTGATTCTAACTGAAGGAGTGCCTGATTGTCAGAACTACAATCACGTGAAGAAAGATTTTCAAGTATATTGAAAGATATCAAGAAGAGCAGGGTGTCCTCTGGCAAATATTAATCCCCACTTTCCTTACAGCTTAGGAGGTTGAGTGGAGTTCTTTCTGAAATCTATATGAAAGGTGAAATGTTTAAGGGGAACATTGGAGGGAACTTTTTCACTCAGAGGGTGGTGAGAGTCCCAGTGGAGGTGATGGGTGCAGGTTTGATTTAGACATTTAAGCAAATATTAGATAGGTACATCAAGTGGAGGGATGTGCAGGGTTATGGATTGGATGCAGGTCAATGGGACAGAATAAATAATTTGGTATGGACTAGATGGGCTGAAGGGTCTGTTTCTGTGCTGTATGGTTCTATAAAATCAGAAGGGGCATTGCTAAGTTGAATAGTGACACTCTATTTCCTAAAATATGAGAATCTAAGATGAGAAGGTATAACAATAAGGAGGGGGGGTAGGATTTAGAAGAGAGGTGATGGGGTAGTTCTTCACTCAGACAGGGGTGGGTTTCTTGAATAAGTTCAAAACACAGAGATGCTGGAGGATCACAGCCGGTCTCGCTGCATCCATAGGAAGTAAAGATATATAATCGATGTTTCATCTGTGTGAAAGACTGGGGAAGAAAGTGGGAAGGGCTCAGGCCCGAAACATTGGTTATATATCTTTACCTCCTATGGACGCTGAGATCTGCCGAGTTCCTTCAGCATTTCTGTGTTTTGACTACAGTCGCAGCATCTGCAGATTTTCGTGTTTCACTCTTATGGAATTAGCTGCCATACACAGTAGTAAAGGAAGATATGTTAGCGTCCTCTTTAAAAAAAACTCGTGGATAAGTCCATGGATGAGAGCGGATTGGAAGGTTTGGTGCCTAACATGGGGTAATGGGACTAAAGCAGGGAGGCACATTCTCCAGCATAGACAAGCTGAGGCTGTTTCCATCCTGAAGCACTCCATGACTCAACTAAAGCTAACTCAAATCAAGTTCAGGCAAGGGATCTGGCTATGCACAAATTGGCCACAGCATTTTGCTATCCACAGCATGGGAAATATATTTAATTATCTGCAAAGCTCTTTGGATCATCTCCAGGTCAGAAAGACCATAACAGAAATGCAAATCTTTCTTCCCCATGTCTAATAAGTGTTGGTATCTTAGTCGCATTTAAGAAGCTTAGAGATTACATCATCTACTCAATATTTGGAAGAAGATTCATGTAGAAAGGAATAAAACAAATTACCAATTACCAAAACTAATATTGACGCAAAATCAGTTACTCCCTTTTACAATAGATAACCTTTCCTTTAGAGAATGGGAGAAAAAAGGGATCAAAAGAATAGAAAATTGTTTTTCAGGAAATAGATTATTATCCTTTGAACAAATGAAAGATAAATACAATGTAACTCAAGATACAGTGCTGGCATATTACCAATTGAGATCCTACTTGAAGGACAAATTAGGAAGCAGTCTGAGGTTACCAGAGGGAAGTAACTTTGAATATGTGATTACAAATACAATGATAATCAAAAGATTTATAACAAATATGTATATTAAACTGCAAGAAAAGGAGAATGAGGAAACAAATTGTAAAACTAAACAAAAATGGGAACAAGATTTAAATATAAAGATAAAAAAGGAAACATGGGAGAAGTTATGTTCTGGAACGATGAGAAATACAATAAATACGAGGTTACGTATGATACAATATAAATGGATACACAGGCTATACATTACACCTCAAAAGTTAAATAAATGGGACCCAACAGTATCTGACAGATGTTTTCGTTGTAAAAAAGAAATGGGAACAACAATTCATGCAATCTGGACATGTGAGAAAGTAGAAAAATTTTGGGAAGATCTAAACCAGATATTAAATAAAATTACAGAAAACAATATACCAAAAAACCCAGAGATCTTCCTCCTAAGTAACATAAAAAACAAAGAATTTGGAATTGATTTGGATGGTGCACAAAAAAGATTTGTTAAGA
Organism: Narcine bancroftii; assembly: GCF_036971445.1. Lineage (NCBI taxonomy): Eukaryota > Metazoa > Chordata > Chondrichthyes > Torpediniformes > Narcinidae > Narcine > Narcine bancroftii. Next base: position 24,624,775 of record NC_091474.1, on the reverse strand, counting down.
TAGCTCTAGCCGTAGCAAAAAAATGTATTATGACAACCTGGAAATTGGAAGATAATTTGAAAATACAACAATGGTATATAGAAATGAATAAATGTATTCCATTAGAAAAAATAACATATAGTTTAAGAAATAATATTGAAATATTTGAACAAATATGGTGGCTTTACATGAAACACAATAGAGAAAACCTACTGGGGACATTCACTACCTAAATTAACGAAAGGAGAAGGAAATGAAAAGAATTGACTCAGTGGAATTTCTTGTTTATTTTTATTGACTGACAACATTGTTTGACTGGTTTAATGTATCTTAGATTTTGTACTTTAAATGGATGGGGGGGGAGGTAGGGAGGGTGGGATGGGATGAGGGAGGGTGGGATGAAAAAATGACACTGTATATATTTGAAAAGGAAAATGTATGTATCTTGGTCAATGTGGTTTATGGTGTGAAAAATAAAAAAATTTAAAAAAAGAAGCTTAGAGATAGACATGCATGGTACAGAGAGATGCATACAGCAGAGGTTTAGTTCAATTTGGGCATGACAGTTTGCATAAACATCGTGAGCTGAAGGACCTGTCTCTGTGCTGTACAATTCCACGTTCTAATCACTTGGAATCTGCAGTAGCTCATTGCACCAAGTGTTGGCTAGGTCTTCTGTTGAAATGGGATGGCATGTATATGCCCATATGACATTTCCTACTGCATTCTGCAGTCTTCTCAATCAATAATAATGAGTGTATTGTCATACACATTGCACGACACACAATTGCACCAAAATTCTTACTTGCTGCAGTCAAACAGGTTAAAAAAAATCTATAATAGTATAGGTTAAATTAAAAAGTGATAATAAATGCAAAAGATGGATAAAAAAATAAATATTCACAATTGCCACAGTGCAGGAAATAATGCGATGTTACAATAATGCAGTCAGTCCTTTTGTGTATGAATTGTGTAACGGAGAGGTTTAACAACCAATAGTTGGTGGAAAGTATCAACCCTGTATGTTTTTGGAGGGTGGGAGGAAACCATACTACCCAGGGTAAACCAAGTTCACGGGAAGAACATGCAAATTCCTTACCAACAGTGGTGGATTCAAATCTGGGTTGCTGGCGCTATAATAATTTTGTGTTAACCATAAGAAGGATATTGTCCTTGAACCTAGAAGTGCTGGTCTTCAGGCTTCTGTGCCTTTTGCACAAAGGTAGCGGTGAGAAGAGGTTATAACCAAGGTAATGGGGGTCCTCTATTGAACATTACAGGACAGTACAGGCCCTTCAACCCTCAATGTTGTGCCGACTTACATATTTCTACCAAAAAAAAGAAAGTATTAACCCCTTCCTACCTTGTAACCCTGTTTTACCTTCATCCATATGCCTAAGATTTTCTTAAATGCCCAAAATGTTTCAGCCTCCACCACCATGCCAGACAAGGCATTCCAGACACCCACAACTCCTTGTGTAAAAATCATAACCCTTATGTCTCCCCTAAACTTTCCTCCCTTCACTTTGTAGAGATGTCCCCTGATTTTTGCTATTCCCACTGTGAGAAAAGGGCACTGGTTGTCCACCTTATCTATGCCTCTCAGAATCTTGTAAACTTCTATTTAATCTCCTCTCATCCTTCCTCACTCCAAAGAGAAAAGTCCCAGCTCTGCTAACCTTGCAACATTAGACTTATTTTCCAATCCAAGCAACATCCTCCTCTGCACCCTCTCCATAGTGTCCACATCCTTCCTCACTCCAAAGAGAAAAGTCCCAGCTCTGCTAACCTTGCAACATTAGACTTATTTTCCAATCCAAGCAACATCCTCCTCTGCACCCTCTCCATAGCGTCCACATCCTTCCTGTAATGAGGTGGCCAGAACTGAACACTCTGTCTCTCATTTACTCTTGAGAAATGTTCTTTTTCTAGGTTGGGGAGGGCAGGGAACCGAGAGAAAGTGCAGACTGGCCCTGATGTTGTTTCTTTTTGTTGAATATTTTATTTAAAATTTTCAACCATGTAATTCTAACTTTTAAATCAACAGTATTTAATTAAAAATTGCAATAATTGCATGGTGTTAAACCCCCCTTATCCTCCCCCTAACCCCCTTTATAAAAAAAATATATAACAATATTATAGATATAAAATAGTTATATAAAAAAATACAAAAAGAAAATAAAAGCAGAATATAGAAGAACTAATATTGCTCTGGATTGCCCAGTGGATTAGCTCACACACTGGGACCTTACAATGTTTATATATGTAATGGCTTTTAGGGAAGAAGATCATTTCAGGTCTTAGGATGCTGAGAGTATTTTCCCCTAACCTTTGCATTTACAGGCTCCAAATTTGTGCAAATAATGGATATTTACTTTTCTAGTTAAAAGTGATTTTCTCTAAAGGAATTAGAAATCTCTGACTTCTGAATGCCATCTTCCCATATCTAAATACACACCTGATTTCCAGATCACTGCAATACATTTTCTTGCCATCGCTAAAGCAATTTTATAAAATTTCAGTTGATGGAATAGAACATTTAATTTAGGTCTAGTTCCTTCTATAGTTCCCAACAAAAATAAATCTGGATTTTGTGGTAAAACAATGTCAGTGATCTATTCCAGAAATATTTCTAAATCCTCCCAAAATGTTCTAACTTTAGAACATGACCAAGTAGAATGTAAGAAGGTTCCTATTTCATCAACACATCCAAAACATTTATCTTATAAACCTGGTTTCATTTTATGCAGTTTTTGAGGTGTTAAGTATAGTTGATGCCAAATAATTATATCGAACTAAACTATATCTAATATTTATAATGTCTGTCATACAGTCATGACAAAGTTCTGCTCATCTTTTCTCACTAATCATAATATTCAAATCGACCTCCCATTTCTGTCTTGATTTATGAACCCCTTTGTAGTAAAATATACTTTGCAGAAGTAAATTTGTTAATATTATCTTTCCTAATAAGAAGCCCCCAACTCATTACTAGCTGGTAAATGCACAGTTGGACCTAGTTTTCCCCACAAATATCCTCTCAACTGTAAATAGCAAAGAAGTGTCTTTTATGAGATTCCATAATTATTTCTTAGTTGTTGAAATGATATCAATTGACATTGTTCAAAATAATCCTCTACAGTTTTAATAACTATAGAAACCAAATATTCATAAACTGATTATCTTTAGTAAATGTAAAGATTATTTTGAAATAAAGGTGTCTTGGGTGAGATGCTATCCTTTATTCCAAATTCATTATTTAACATATTCCAAATATTAATCATATGTTTAAGCAAGGGTGCTTCCTTTGCACAATTTATTAATTTTGAATCTCATTTATAAATAAATTCTTCTGCTAAATTCTCCACAATTTTATCCAATTCTTTTTTTTTTTAAACTCATTCTGGTTTACTCAATTCCTCAAATAAAGCTGCAAACGTCCCAAGTCATATTTCCACTTTAGTTTTTCTATAGATGCTCTCAACATTTTTCCTTTCCAAATAAATCTTCTAATGTATCTATTTAATTCTTGAAAAAAAACTTTTGTGGTATCAATATTGGTAAGGTTTGAAAAAGATATTGTATCAGCCAAAAAACATTCATCTTATCATAATTTACCATACCTACTAATGTTATTGGCAGGGTAATCCATTATAAAAAAAATCCTCCAACTTTTTAAGCAATGGTAAATAATTCAATTTATACAAATTATTTAAATTATTATCTATCCAGATTCTCAAATATTTAATCACCTCTTTTGTCCATTTAAACTGCATATTCCTTTGACAAAGAGTGTAATCTCCTTGAATAAGGGACATATGTTGTTTCTAGCTATTTTCCTAGTTTCAGACATGCATATGTTTCCCCACACAGGCCAATAAAACACAAAGGTGCTGGCCATGTGGCTTCAACCTGCACTGTAGAAATGCCGCTTTGGATCCCATAAGGATGCTTCATCTATTGCTGCCTTGTAAAATCCTGGTGCTTAATACTTTTGACAAACAGCTGGCAGTGATTGGGTGAAAGGCAGAAGTCTCTAAAAGGTTGAATCTATTTGTCCCAATTAATGTCAATGAACCCAGCAAACAGGTGCCTGGTTTATTCAAAGCCTTTCCCCCTCCTGAATCTCCCCACCCAACACAGGTTTACAAGTACAATTCTGTTTGCAATTTAAACAATTTCTTTTTATGAAGAAGAATGTGTGTGTTTTTTTTCTCCAAATTTCTCTCCTTGAAGTTATGGATTTTTGATGAAGTGCAGGTTTTGTGAAATGTAAACTGCATCTCAGTCCTACAAGGCTGTGACAGCAACAAACATAATTTGCATTTATGTGGAGCCTTTTATACAATAAAATGCTCAAGGCACTTTGTGCGAGTCTGAGAATGTGGAGAGGATGGTTTAAAGGTGGAATGGTTGGGTTTGCTCTTTAGGTCACTATAGATATAGTGGGCTGAATGGTCTCTTTCTATGTTATAAGGAGATTTGAGAACTACAACATGTGTATGGAGGGAATAGAGCACATGGAATCAGAGAAAATAAAGGCAGGAGAAGGCTATTCAGCCCTTCAAGCTGACTCCTCATGATCAAGGCTGATCATGTGACAATCCCTATCCCTGCTTTCTCTCCATGCCCATTGATTCTTTTAGCCATTTTGGCCACAACCCACTCCCTTTCAAACATCTCATGAACTTCTCAATGTATTCAGTGGCTGGGAGTTCCACAAGTCCACATCTCTCTGAGTGAAGAAGTTTATCGCCATCTCATTCCTAAACAGTTTATCCTTAGATAATGTTGGGAGATGTGGGGTGAGTGTGGGTAAGGGGTGGAGGATGAGGGGATGGGGTGGGGGGGGGGGTGAGAGTGAGGGTTTTTGATGAGGGAGTGGGGAGAGGGTGTAGGTGCGGGTGTTGGGTGAGGATGGTGTGTGAGGGTGTTGGTTGAGGGCGATGGGTGAATTGGAAGTGGATGATTCACACCTTCCCTCCTCTGTTCTGATATCCTGTGGAACCCAGAAGTTTGGGTTTTCCCAACACCTCTCACTTTTTTTTAATCAGGATCAACAACAATAAAGAAAGACATGAACTGACATTTCTATCTCACTGACCTCCTGTGGCTTTTGGACAGAACTTAGTTTTGTTTTGAAAAGGGATGAGAATATACCATAAGTGAAATGAACCAATCCGGTGACCTTGCAGTAAAAATATTATGCAATAAAACATCTTGCCAGAATAAGCCTTGCAGACACCATATGGAAGTGTTCTGGAGTGTTCTCAGAAATATGGGTTTCCTTCAATATTGATAATCTCATTATTGGTAATTTATGTTGATCTGGAGATTGAGTCAAAATATGCACTGATCCTAATTTGGTACAGTGTCTGCTAAAGGTTTCTTGGTTTGCGGATAAACGCCTCAATGATCCTTGCATACCTGTTCCTGCATGGATACATTCATTGATTACTGTATCAGTAATGCAAGGGGGATGATAGGATAAGAGGATGGTGTCCCTGGAGAGGCTACAAGCCCCAGTGGCATTGTGACATCATAGGGACAGAGAGGCACAAATGTGGAAGGAAGTGGGGCAGTGGAAGAAAGGAACGTAACAGTCAGCATGACACTGTAATTCATCTCCTTCTCATGATCTCCCCACCCATCAAATCATAGAACACTACAAGAAAAAAATCAGACCCTTCAGTCCATCTAGCTGGACTGTAATTCTGTCTCATCCCAATGACCTGCACTTAGACCATCGCCTTCCATACCTCTCCCACCCATGTACCTATCTGATATTTTTCTTAAATGTCAGCTCATTGGACACTTTCACAACTGGGAAATCGTTTCATTGAACACCTTTGCTCTAGCAAGGACATCCCAGTGGCCAACCATTTTAATTCCACACTCCATTTCCACATTGACATGTCTATCCATGGCCTCATGGACTGCCAAGCTGAAGCCACTCATAAATTGGAGGAACACTTCCATCCTGACGGCACTAACATCAACTTCTCCAATTTTTGTTATATCCCTCCAGGTCTCTCTCTTTTCCTACCTTTCTTCTTTTCTCCAAGTCCCCACCCTGTTTCCTCTCTATTCAGAGACCTACTCTACCCCTCCGCCCCTTCATTTAGAAGCATAGAACATTATAGCCCAGAACAGGTTCTTTGCCCCTTCTAGTCTGTGCCAAACTATTATTTTGTTTGGTCTCACTGACATGCACCCAGTCTGTATCCTTCCATACCTTTTCCATTCATGTACCTCTTCAAATCTCTCTTAAATGTTAAAATTGAGTCAGTATTCACCACTTCAGCTGGCACACACTGTTATCACTCCCTGTGTGAAGAGGTTCCCCTTAATGTTTCCATTAAACATTTCACCTTTCACTCTTAACCCATAAACTCTCCTTGTCTCACCTCACCACAGTGGAAAAATCATACTATATTTTCTCTATCTATACTCAATTCTACTCTCCAGGGAATAAAGTCCTAATCTATGTTACCCTTGCCTGTAACTCAGTTCCTCAAGTCCTGGCAACATCCTTGTAAATTTTCTCTGCAGTCTTTCAATCTCCCTCTGCCCCTCTATTCCACTTGTAGGACTGAGCATATGCAATACACAAATGCGCTGGAGAAATTCAACAGGTCACACAGCATCTACAGGAAGTAAAAGGCTAACCAAAGTTTTGGTCCTGAGCCTGCTGTCATTCCTGAAGCATTGACGTGGAGGCCCCAGGACAGATCATCAGAGATTTTTACAGAAATTTGAAGTTCTTGAGTTGGGATTTAATTTTGCCTCCAAGCAGGGCTCAATTTGAAAACATTTATCCAATAAAAAGTTGGCACAGATCTATGCTGAGGGACAGGTTCCAAGGGAGAGGGTTTCTTCTTGAACTACCCTGAATATTCGACTTGATCTTTACAAAGGGCACCTCTAATTTTTAGATCCCTAGTTAAAATTTCTAGACAAGCAAACTAAAAAACTAATGATCCAATAGGCTGCATTTAAATCTCCCCACTGCATCAGGAGAATATAATTCGGTTAAGTAAATATACTAAAATTAGGAAGTGAGTATCATCAACAGTGATCTTGAAGTGAGTAGATTAACACAAAATTCTGCCAGGTGTATTATTGTACTTTATCAAATGAAACCAGTTATCTTGACCTAATCTCTGCCTGCAGGTCCATCAACATGAAAGTGTCGTGGACCATACAGCATGGGAACAGGACCTTCAGGATGCTATCAAGCAACCACTTATACGAATTTCTACTTTTGTCTTCTACATACTCATCATCCCCTCCCCCACCCCCACTCCCCAAATTCTGCCACATACGTAAACATTTGTTGAAACTGCATTGGGGGTAATGCATTAGCATGGAAAGAGGATTGGTTAACCAATAGAAAGCAGAGAGTTGAAGGTACAAGGTTTTTTTTCTGGTTGACAATTGGTGGTGAGCTGGATGCTTCAGGGGTTGGTACTGGAATGGCAACTGTTCACGATGTATATAAATGATCTGGAGGAAGGGACAGAGTATAGTGTATCTAAGTTTACTGCTGACATGAAAATGAGTTGGAAAGCAAATTGTGCAGAAGATACGGAGAGTCTGCAGTGAGATTTAAAAGGGTCTGGCAGATGGAGTACAATGCAGAAGAACTTGGGAGAGCTTGTGCATGAATCATAAAAGGTTGGTTTGCAGGTGCAGCAGGCTATCAAGAAGGCAAATGGAACATTGACCTTCATTGGCAGAAGGATTGAACTTAAGAGCAGGGTTGTTATTGCTGAAACTTTACAAGGTACTGGTGAGAAATCATCTGGAGCACTATGTGAAGTTATGGTCTCCTTGCTTGAGAAAGGATGCACTGGCTTTGGAGGCGATGCAGAGGATGTTCACCGAGTTGATTCCAGGGATGAGGGGTTAGCCTATGAGGAGAGATTGAGTCATCTGGGACTGCACTTGCTGGAATTTAGAATAATTAGAGTGGATCTTATAGCAACATATAAAATTATGAAAGGCTTACATAAGATAGAAATAGGTAAGTTGTTTCCATTGGTGGGGGAGATCAGAATGAGATGACAGTCACAAGATTTCAGGGTAGTAGATTTAGGAAAGAGAAGGGGCTGCTTTTCCCAGAGGGTGGAGAATCTGAGGAATTCACTGCCCTTTGAATCAGTGAAGGCTACCTCAGTAAATATATTAAGACAAGGTTAGATCGATTTTTACATAGTAAGGGAATTAAGGGATATGAGGGAAAAGCAGGTAGATTGAGATGAACCCATCATCAGATCAGCCATGATCTCATTGAATAGTGGAGCAGGCTCGACAGGCAGGGTGGCTCCTATAGGTTCCCATGTTCTTATGTAATTTACAGTGGAGAGGTAACTGAGCATCCTTGAACTTGGTAAGTGGGAGGAAACTGGATCAGCCAGGGAAAAAGCCCTGCGCAGTCACAGGGAGAAATGTGCAAACAGGCAGCTCCCGAGGTCAGGCTTCAACCCAGTGACCAGCAGAGTAGGGTGGATCACACAGAAACCATCGCAAATAGGATACCACATTGATGCGCCATCAAAGCACACACAACAATGAAACATGTCTATGTTGCCCATTTTACCAGTCTACTTTAACCCCATTTACCTGTGTTAATGACCCTCTAATCCTTGGTGATTCAAGTACCTGTCAGATGCTTCTTCAATACTTTGAGTGGATTTGTCTTCACCATCTCCTCAGGCAGAGGGTTCTGCACTCCAATCATCCACTGCATGAAAAAAATAGCTCCACAGATCCCCTCCAAACCTCTTATCTCTCCTCTTAAACTGAAGGGCTCTTGTCTTTGACAGCTCCACCACGGGAAAGAGGTATTTACTGTCATCCCTATCTCTGTTATCATTTTATATTCCTCTTGTCAGGTCCCTCCTCAGCCTCCTCCACTCCAGCTCTATGCACTTTGTTTGACTTGCATCTATTTTCCCTGTGAATACAGTCTGCTTTCTTTCGTGTGCTTAGTTCAGTCAGCTCCTGCCCCCACACAGTGAGTGGCAATTCTTTTAACCCAACAACATGGGTTGTTTTAACACGGAGATGGCCAGTTTGCGATCTGAGTGATGGTTAAGAGGAAGGTGGGTAAATAAACAGTCAACGGATGATATAGCTGATGCATGTTTTTTCCGGACATGTTGAGGTGCTTTTTAGGGAAAACAGGCTCGTAAACAGACAAATGGTTTCCAGACTTCAGCTCTTGAAGCTGTGCTCCCACCACATGTTGTATTTTAGGCATAAAGTGAGGTTCTGTGGCTACATCCCCCACCACAGTGCAGGGCAAGGACTGAACAAAATAGCGCTCTGGTCACAAGCACCCATAAATATTAGTGCATTTCTCCCAGAATCAGAATTTATTGTCGAGAATGTGTCATGGAACTCATTGTTCTGCGGCAGCGTCACAGTGCAAGCATTTATATAAACCACCTTACAAATAAATAAAAATAGTGCAAGCATAAGACTGTGTCTGTGATGCCTTACTTGGATGAAGGGTTGTGGCTGAAGAGCTCAAGCCCGGTTGTGTATCTTTACCTTTGCTACATAAAGGACACTGTTTGACCTGCTGAGCTTCTCCAGCATTTTGCATTTTTACTTCACCCATGGTGTCGACAGATTTTTGTGATTCACCAGAGTCTTTGGTTCATTGGGCAGAGGGAATGAAACTGTCCTTGTGCTCGTCTTCAGGTTCCTGTACATTTTCCTGATGGTAGCAGAGTGGCCTGGGTGGTGGGGGTACTTGAGGATAGAGGCTGCTTTTTTAAGACACAGCCTCTTGTCGATGTCCTCGATGTCACAGGATGAGTTAACAACCCTCTGGGGTTTTTTTTGTCCTGATCATTGGTACCTCTGTACCAGACAGATATGCAACTAGCCAGAATGATCTCCATGGTACACCTGTAGAAGTTTTTCAGAGTCTTCCCAACCCACTTTCCATATTCTCAAAAGTGAAAACACAATGCTGGAGAAACTCGGTACTTTACACAGCAAAGATGAAGATGCATAACCAATGTTTTGGGCCTGAGTCCTTTATCAAGATATGTAATGTTCTCAACACTTGCTTTTTGCTCCACTGTTTGTGTTCATGCTCTTGGCTTCTGAGTCCCTCCCTTTGCTCTTATTTATATTTCTTTTTGGTTCTGAAATTGGCCATTTAATTGTTTATTGTCACTTGTTAAATATAATTAAGACAAAGTTAGATAGACTTTTGCATTGCAGGGAATTAAGGGGCATGGGGAAATGGCAGGTAAGTGGAGCTGAGTCCACGGCCACATCTTATTGAATGATAGAGCAGGCTCAACGGGCCAGATGGCTGACTCCTGCTCCAGGGTTCAGTAAGTAGCTTCATTTTGCATGTTATCCAGGGAAGCCAACTCATTTTTCAGCAGAAAGTGCAATGATGAAACAAAAGTGCAGGGTGCAATGTGAGAAAAGCAGAGTGCAGGATATATAGAAAAGCTTCCATTAAAACAGTGCAGGGGCCTCATCTTTGGAGAGCTAAACACAAACTGCTGGAGAAACTCAGCAGGTCGAGCAGCATCAGGGGGAGAAAAAGAATGGTCGACGTTTTAGGCCCAAACCTTTAATCAGACATCTATCAATAAACAGTTTTGTTAGCACGGTTAGTGTAGCAGTTAGCGCAACACTATTACAGATTCAGTGACCCAAATTTGAATTTGGTGCTGTCTGTAAGGAATTTGTATGTTCTCAGTGTGTCTGCATGGAGGGGATCAATTAGTGTATTTGGGCGGCATGGGCTCAAGGGTCTATTACCACGCTCCATGTCTGCATTTAAAATTTGGAAACTTCAACCATACGTTTTCTCTCACTAATGCTGCTCGACCCCCTGAGTTCCTCCAGAGATTGTATTTCGCTTCAGATTATAGCCTCTGAGTCTTTTGCATGTCTCATCCTTTGAGAGGTCCTTTCAAGAGCTGGAAAGAAACTGTCCTTGAACCTGGAGACTTGTTTCACACTCAAGTATCTTCTGCCTGACAGAAGTATGTTGAAGGGTGCTGGAGGACCCATGGCTTCCTGTTCACCTTCATTCTTTCTTTTTTTCTTTCCCTCTCTCTCTATCTCTATCTCCCTCTTCTTTTCTCTCCTTCACCGTGGGTAGTTTCTCAGACCACATTGGACTCCATTTTCATGGCCATACTTTCACTGTGAACTAAGGAGCAGTGACGAGCAGAAAACTGTTTAACATTTGAACCATCACAATAGAACCCTGACTTGCCCTTAAGTAACAAACACTTGGACAACTAGGGTCGGGAAAGAAATGGTTTTAGTTAATTAACATCATGGTGGGAAGGGGGGGGACAGCAAATATTGGGGATGTGTCTTCAGGCTCCTGTACCTCTTTCCTGATGGTAGCAGTGAGTAGAGGGCATGGCCTGGGTGAATAGGGTCCTTGAGGCTGCTTTCTTTTTGTAAATTGTTTTATTTTTCACATTATGAACCATACTGACTTGAATATACACAGTGTCATTTTTTCCCCTTTCCCCCCCTCCCTCCCCTCCCTCCTTCACCCCCCCCCCTTCCCCACCCACTCAACGTTCAACCTATACGATATATTAAACCCATTAAACAATGTCATCACACAATGAAAATTTGTGTCATCTACTTTTACACACTGGGTCAGTTCATTTCGTCTTCTTCTCCTTCTGTCATTTTAGGCGGTGGAGGTCCACGGTAGGACTTCTCTGTTGTGTTCCATGTACGGTTCCCAAATTTGTTCGAATACTGTGATGTTATTTCTTAAATTATATGTTATTTTTTCCAATTGAATACATTTATTCATTTCTATGTACCATTGCTGTATTCTCAGGCTATCTTCTAATTTCCAGGTTGACATAATTGAGGCACCGCATCTTAAAGATGTCCTTAATGGAGTGAAGACTAATGCCTATGACGTCTATGCACTGGCACCTCCATACCAAACAGTGATACAATCAGTCAGAATGCAAAGCAAAAAGATACCTGCACTACCAGAATTTTTCTACTGTGATCTGTGGGTGTGGAAGTGAATAGTAGGATTAGAAAATCCCACCGTGCCTTTAGATTACGACCCTGAACTCTGACAGTTCCTCCCAAATCCTCCCCATCTCTGTCTCCTCCTTTAAGATCTCCCTGTAAGGCCAAGACTTTTAAAGTACACCCCCCCCCCCAATCTGTTTCTTAGTGTCAACAATTTGTCTGACTTTGCAACTGGAATGTACCTTGTCATGGGTGCTACATAAATTCAAGTTATTTTTGTATGAGGCTCATTATAGTGCAGTAGAGTTGGAAACATAAGGGGGACTTAATCCTGGGAAAACCTCTTTTGTCACATCTCGTTCAATCTTTTTCCCTCCGTGCCTGAAATTCGAGCTTCCCGTTGTTCCTGAACTTTGCCATAGTTCATCCGCACGGGTCCCAAAAGGAAGAGCTTGCCTGCCTTCAACCCCTCGGTTGGCCTTTTGAGGCAAGGTTCTCACGGCTGATTGATGTCGGTGGCACGATGTTTGATTGGTGATCCCTTAAGTTAACGGCTGGTGGAGATTACACGCTTGTTGTGTGGTGCAATGGGCTCAGATTCCAGGGCTGATCTAAGGCAAGCTGGGCTAGATTAACACACTAACTGCAACACCTCATGCTGCTCGACCAGAAATATTTGTTGTAATCCTTGCCACTCACACTGAACTAATGAATTGGATGTAACAGAATTCCTCTTTAACTCCTGATTCCTCTTTGCATCGATTTAAATTTATCTTCCAAACCTGCGTCTCATTTTAAATGAGCCAATTACAGGAACTACCTTTCTCAATCAATGTTGGCCAAGGAATCTCAGAACACACAGCTAGATTTTCTCTATCAAGCATTGCATTTTTCAATGTGCCAATTGCATGCTTTCCACAAATTATTCCATTTCCCAAATAAGACATTGGAAAAATCCCTTCAATTTAACAAGAGAATGTGCCAGCAATTTCAGCCGCAAAAGGGGTTAATCTGAGACAATTTGCACTGGTTCGGAAAAAAAAGTTAAAGAATGACCTGTTTGCCATGAAGTGGAAGTGTTAGCACAGATAAGATCGCCTTGTAAAAGGGATGTACCATTAAAACTAATTCACAGAAACAGTTCATCAGATAATGGAAATCTGGAACTCTCTAAAATCCTGGAGTATGTGTGATGAGGAGGGAGGGAAGGAATCTGTTAAAAATAGGATTTTTTTGTCGAGTCACGGAAAATTTATGACACGGAAGGAGGCCATTCAACCCATCTCACCTGTATTAAAGAACCATTCAGAATCAGATTCAGAATTTATTGTCGTAAGCAAATCACGAAATTTGTTATTTTGCGGCAGTATCACAGGTGCAAATTTTGCTATAAATTACATTTAAAAATAAATAAATTAAGTGCAAAGGAAGAGTAAGTGAGGCAGTGTCTGTGGTTCATTGTCCATTCAGGAATCTGATGGCAAAGGGGCAAAAGCTCTTTTTGTCCCATTGGGTGTTCGACTTCAGGCTCCTGTACCCTCCTTCCTGATGGTAACAGTGTGAAGAGGGTATGGGCTGGGTGGTGAGGGTCCTTGATGATAGAGACTATTTCTTGAGATACCGCCTCTTGTGGAATTCCTCGATAGAGTGAAGACTGAACCCCTTGATGGCGCTGGCAAAATTCACAACTGTAGTCTGTTCCCGTCTTGTGCATTGGCAGTGATGCAATGAGTCAGAATGCTCTCCACCTGTCAAAATTTGCAAATCTTTGGTGGCATACCTCAAACTCCTCATGAGGTATAACCATTACCTAGCATCAACATAGAGTCCCCAGGAGAGATCTTCAGAGATGCTGACACCCAGGAATTTGAATTCAACCTAATCCCAACCTTTTTAACACCCATGTTGCATAATATTGTATATAATGGATGGCCACATCAAACACACCAGTTCCTATCAGATGGATTAGTTTAAGACTACATCTCCGGAGCTTCATTTGTTCACTGACCACTCTTAAACCATTTGAAGTTCTGCCAACTGTCCATTATTGACAGTATTGCCTTTCGCATCTGAGGCATAGAATATTCATGGAGACAGCTTGTTGTATGCATGGCTTGTCATGCATAAGGATTCTGCCTGTTCACAGAGGGATCTGCCCCAAGGTATGTTTTGATTTATTGTGGAGATCTGTGTTGAGCTAATCTCGCCCTTCCTGCCTCAGCGTAAGCACTCGAGCCAATTGTCATGAAGAAAATTGAGCGTCAGTTGATGATATGCCATTCAATGTTGGGCTGTTAATGTCCCAGACCTACTGGTGACCAAGTTAAAGCTAGTTGGGATACAAGGGTCCGGGCCCAACATGTTGACTCTACCGATGATTGCCACCTGAACTGTTGAGCCCCTCCTGCCTCTCATTGTTACCTCAAGATTCCAGCATCTGCAGCTCTGGTATTTCTCCAAGATACAAGGACATCTATAAAAAAAATTACGTAATTCTGAGCGGAAGGCGTTCTTGGAAATGAACCTCATCTGAGAAATCTGCAGGCTTTGTGGAATAGATGCCATTTGACCGGTGGGTTCTCTGCCCCATCATTTGTAATTGCACCTTTTAACTTCACAATGAATACTGAGACTCAAAGAGATAAATCCATTCAGAATTGACCACGACACCTGGGGTTACAGCAGCTGATGAAAGAACCAGATGGTAATGTAAAATTCAAGGCTCTGGATCAGTGGAGCTAAATGTGCATGACAGAACCAAAGCACTCTGTAAACGAATAACAGTCTCAAGAATTACCCGGCAGAATTATACGCAGCAACTGCGTGAAGATGTGCTCAATCTACACTGGAATCTCTCGTCTAAAATGATGCTACTTGACTGATAACCGACTGCAATTATTACTGGCTTGGTCAGAGGGAGGGCTGTAAGTTTAATGATGTCACCACTGTGACTTGGAAATGGGGAAGGATGTGGTTTTAATTCCTAAGAGCTTCCAGAAGTGTGATTGAGATCACAATGGAGTAGCCAGATTACGATAGGATTGTTTTTCCATTAACATGGAGTTAGTGGTGTGTGGTGTCCAAATGTGGACAATGAGAACAAGGTCAGTCCCTGCCATGTTTCTTTTTAATTTCAATAATAAAGTTTATTCAGAGTAAAAATATATACATTGGGCAATCAAATTCAACAGTTGAAGACAAAGTTCATTGTCAGAGTGGGCTGAGTCAGAGTGGTAAGGCTTTAGCTCAACAGACCGGCGAGAACAGGTAAGAGGTGAGGAATAGTTGGAGTTGAGGTCAGAAAGGACCCTCCTATTCAAGGAAGAAAAAGGATTCAGCAGGTATGCACAGGTAAGGGCAGGTTTTTTAGATATCATATATTATGTTCATCTAGTCATCATAGACAGTAGGAATGGCAGCTAAGGCAGGGGAATGCTCCTCTTTCAAAATGTGGGTTATCAGAGAAGCCACCAGTATCTCTGGTGACTTCATCTGCGAGAAGTGCATCCAACTGCCGCACCTGACAGGCCTAGTTAAGGAACGGGAGCTGGAGTTGGATGAACTGCGGATCATTCGGGAGGCAAAGGGAGGTGATAGACAGGAGTTGCAGAGACACTATTAGGCAGGAGAGGGAAAGGGAAGAGACAGGCAGTGCAGGGCACCTCTCTGACTGCCCCCTTCAATAACAAGTATACCATTTTGGAATCTGTTGGGGATGATGACCTACAGGGAAAAGTCACAGAGATCAGGTCTCTGGCATGGAACTTGCTCCTGTAGCTAGGAAGGGAAAGGAGGAGAAGAGATGAGCTGAAGTGATAGGGGATTCCACAGATAGGAGGTTCTGAGGAAGAGAATCCTGGATGGTATGTTGCCTCTCTGGTGCCAGGGTCTGGGATATCTCAGATCAAGTTCAAGGCATTCTCGGGAGGGAGGATGAGCAACCAGATGTTGTGGTCCAGGAAGGGACCAATGTTGTGGGTAGAAAGGGTGAGGAGGTTCTGCAAGGAGGGTTCAGGAGTTAGGTGCTAGATTGAAAGACAGAACCTCCAGGGTAGTGATCTCAGGATTGCTACCTGTGTCACACGCTAGCGATGTAAAAAATAGGAGGATAATGCATCTTAACATGTGGTTAAAGACGTGGTGTAGGAGGAAGGGCTTCAGGTTTCTGGATCCTTGGGCTCTCTTCCAGAGAAGGTGGGACCTGTTCCGATGGGATGGTTTGTGTCTGAACTGGAAGGGGTCTAAAATCCATGCGGGAAGGTTTGCTAGTTCTGCTCCAGTGGGTTTAAACTAGATTTGCAAGGGGAGGGGAACCAGAGTGTCAGAGTAGATAGAGGAGTGGAGGAGGGAAAAGATTATGTTAAAATCGATATAAATTATAAATTTTATAAGTCAATGGGTTGAATGTGGTGGACATGTTCTCAGGTGCATCTATTTTAAAGCAAGGAGTATTGTAGGAAAGGCAGATGAGCTTAGGGCGTGGATTGAAGCATGGAATTATAACATGTGGCCGTCAGTGAAACTTGATTGCAGGAGGGGCAGGACTGGCAGTTAATTGCTTCAGGCTTTTGCTGGTTTAGAAATGGTGGGGGGTGGGAAGGGGGAGGAGTGGCATTGGTCATCAGGGAAAATATCACAGCTGGTGCTCAAGCAGGACAGGCCAGAGGGCTCGTCAACTGAGGATATATATGTGGGGCTGAGGAATGGGAAAGGTATGACCACATTCATGGGGTTGTATCATAGACTGTCCAATAGTCAGCAAGAATTGGAGGTGCAAATCTGTAGAGAGGTAGCAGACAACTGTAAGAAACATAAGGCTATTGATAGTAGATTTTAACTTTCCAAATATTGACTGCCTGTCCCACACTGTAAAAGGGCTGGATGGCTTGGAGTTTGTCAAATATGTTCAGGAAAGTTTTCTAAATCAATGTATAGAGGTATCAACTGGAGAGAGTGCAATACTGGATCTCCTCTTAGGGAACCAGACAGGACAGGTGACAGAAGTATGGGTAGGGGAACATTTTGGGTCCAGTGATCATAATTCCATTACTTTCAAGTTAATTGTAGAGAAGGGTAGGTCTGGGCCTCGGGTTGAGATTCTAAATTGGAGAAAGGTCAATTTTGAGGAAATGAGAAAGGATCAAGAATGCGTGGATCAGGATAAATTGCTTTCCGGCAAGGATGTGCAAGACAAGTGGAGGACCTTCAAGGGTGAAATTTTGAGAGTACAGAGTTTGTATGTTCCTGTCAGGATCAAAGGCAAGGATAGAAGGCACAGGGAACCTTGGTATTTGAGGGATATTTGGAAACTATTTTGGAAGAAGAGAGAGGTATACAACAGACGTGTGATATTACTAAGATAAAGGGATGCTGCCCTGCCCACCCATGCTCAGTAGTTGAGGGATATTATGTCCTATTTAAATCTAGAAAAGATTCATTATTCTGTCAGTAACAGTCATAAGGTTTCAAAATTTATGGGGACCTTTCCTGAACTACTTTCAGAACCTCTAGTTTTAATATAAAACGTGTCTTCCAACACTTTATTATATTACTCCAGGTACAAGGTATACTTTAATTATAGAACATCGGCTTGGTAACAGACTCAAGAGATGGGGAAGAAAATGAAAATATAATGTTCAGGATAAAATTGTAAGATGTTCTTTTACTTTATAGATGCATTCTGTAAATTAGAAAATATTGTCGATTTCTTTATAGACACCTGTGTTATGTATTTTACAAACTTTATGTATATATTTGTTTACTTTTGTAAACTATAATAAAAATTATTCAGAAAGGAAAAACAGAACTTGCAGGGACTCTGGCAGAAATATTTAAAATGTCCTTAGCCTCGGGTGAGGTACCAAAGGATTGGAGCGTAGCTCACATTGTTCCATTATTTAAAAAAAGGATCCAAAAGTAACCCTGGAAATTATAGGCTGGTGAGCCTGATACCAGTACTAGGTAAATTATTGGAAGGTGTTCTAAGAGGTCGAATATACAATTATATCGATAGCCATGGACTGATTAGGGATAGTCAACATGGCTTTGTGTGTGGTAGGCCGTGTTTAACCAATCTTATGGAGTTTTCCAAGGATGTTACCAGGAAAGTTGACGAAGGAAAGGCTGTAGATGTTGTCTACATGGAATTTGGTAAGGCTCTGTGATTAATAAGGGATTGCTTAAGGTGGTATGTGAGTGGAAAAAAAAAGTTTGAAAGCAACCATTTTAATCATATCTAATTGACTTGTTATGTGCATGGATTCATACCACTTAAGCAATCCCTTACCAATCACAGAGCACTTATGGCATAGGGATTACTTAAGATAGAATGCGAGTTTAGAGAGGCAGTTTGAAAACCACTGCTCGAGAGAAAGCAAAGGCAAAGAGAGATAAGATCATTTATAATTGGGAATAAAGAGTTGAGAGAGGAATCAAGCAAATAACTTTCATCCATCTTCAAAGAAGATGGATTGCAAAATATTTTTCTTTTAGACATACAGTATGGTAAAAGGGCCTCTGGACCATGAGCCCATGATGTCCAATTACACCCAATTAACCTACAACCCCAGTACATTTTGAAGGGTGAGAGGCAACTGGAGCACCCCCTGGAGGATACCCATGCGGACACAGGGAGAACATACAAACTCTTAACAGACAGCGCTGGATTTGAACCCGCGTCGCTGGTGGTATAACGGTGTGGGGCTAACCACTGCACTAAACATGCCGATCAGCCATGCTGATTTGTTTAACCCTCACAGAAATATTGGAAAACTGAAGATGCCATGCAATAAGGAAGTAAAGGATATTACAGAAATGCTGGATGAATGCCTTCAGGAAGGACTCAGGCCCGAAATGTCAGTAGTATATCTTTACTTCCTATGGACGCTGCAAGACCAGCTGAGTTCCTCCAGCATTTCTGGGTTTTTACTCCAATCACAGCATCTGCAAACTTTCACGTTTCACTTCAGTAAAGGAAGTAAAGATAAACTGCCATAGAGGTCAATGGGTCAGACACAGGCAAAGAACCATATTCTACATCATAGATTTTGCAAGAAATGGTGGTGGAGATGATAGATGCTCTACGACCTTCCAATTTGTGTAGATTGGAGGGTAGCAAGTATTGAAGAAATGAGAGCAAGAAGGAAATGGGAAACTTCTAACCTATTAATCTACTTTGAAGGATGCAATATTAAGTCACTTGAGATTCGATTTGATTATTATCATATAAATAGTGCAGAATATGTAATGTTACACAAAATTGCCTTCTGCACATGCACACACATACCTACATATAATACCTGAACTGCCATTAGTTTTGCCCAGTGTCCCTTACAGTAAGCGAGAAAATTAAGCAGAAGAGCGCCTCTTCAGAGTCACTGAGTGTCTGTGGATTCCCCTCCATTGGCAACTGAAGCTCCAGATCCCAACCTCCGACACAATCAGGAATCGTTCAGCGCCCAACGTCCTGCGGGAGCCCTTCTTGCCCTCAGCACCCTCGAATCTGCCTCCGATATCTGGTTCCCAGGAGCCCGTCTCCAGCAGTCCGCAGCCTGTATGGGACCCTCAGCTGCAGAAGCCCTCCTCCATCAGTTGCATGGGTCACCATTCTGTAGGGTCTTCTCTTCTGATCTTCCTTCTCAACAGGGGACGTTCTCTCCTTTTCAGGCACCCTGTGCCATTCCACTTCTCCCTAGGAGTCTGCAACCCCTCATGACTGCTAATTTAAAAACACTGTCAGCTCGTTTAACCAGCCACCAGCATTAGGGCCAGGTGGTTAAACCCTTTGGAGCAACGCTTTGTTTCCATTCTCCACTCTCCTAGGTCCACGTCAGCAGCAGGCAGCAGCAAGTTATTACTTAGTAAGTATGATTAAACGGAATCTACATGGATTTATGAATGAGAAGTTTTGTTTGACTACTAAAGCTTTTCAAGGATATGCCGTGTGGAAGTAATTAGGGGGATCAGTATCTTTGGATTTTTAGATAAGTTCCTGCTATTTAACTTTGGAGGAAAAAATATATATGCTAAATGAGTGTTTTAAATTTAAATGTTTCAAATCTTTGGCCTCCTTTTTGAATGATTTTCATAACCTTTAATGGTAATGTTAATTAAATAATCTGAGATTCTCGAGGATTAATAATGTTGCATAATGTAAAAATAAATTCTGTTACAGTGAGCTTGTTTACTTTGTTACAGTTGTTCTTTTTATGTATGTATTCTTATACAAAAATTTAATAAAAAACATTGAAAGATAAGTTCCCACATCGGATCTGAATCAGAATTTATTGACAAGAACGTCACAAAATTTGTTGTTTTGCGGCATCATGACAGTGCAAACGTTCATATAAACCTCCTTACCAAAACAGAATTTTAAAAATGGACGGAAAATCAAAATCAGGCAGAGTCTTTGGTTCATTGATCATTCAGGAATCAGATGGCAGTGGGGAAGAAGCTGTCCTTGTGCCACTGAATGCTCGTCTACAGGCACCTGTACCTTTTCCCTGATGGTAGAAGAGTTAAGAGGGCATGGCCTGGGAGGTGGGGGTCCTTGAGGATAGACGCTGCTTTTTTAAGACACTGTCTCTTGTAAATGTCCTCGATGGAGTGAAATCTGGTGCCCGTGATGTCACAGGCTGAGTTAACAACCCTCTGGAGTTTTTTTCTTGTCCTGAGCATTAGCACCTCCACACCAGACAGTGATTTAACTAGCTAGAAAGCTGAACAAACTTAGAACAGATGGAACTGAGATCAATAAAATTTGCAAGAACTGAGAGTTAGCTAACAGATAGAAAGAAAAGTGAAAGAATAAGCAGATCTTCATCAGGTCAGCAGAGATGGGTGGTTGGACCCTGGTTATTCACAATCCATATCAGAGATTTGACTGATGGGTCCCAGTGTAACATTTGAATGTTTACTAATGACACAAAACTAAACGCGATTGTAGCTGGTAGTAAAGGTGCAAAGAGCCCTTAAAATAATGGACAATGCAATGCCTACAAATGAACCATTTAATTGTACAAATTGCAAACATGAATTTTTATTTGTCTATTGTTTTATACTTATTCTCCACTATTCTGCTTCATGGCATATTGTGTCATTCTAATTTATAATATTGTTGTTAGTGTGTATTACATATTTGTGGGGTTCAGCAAGTTGGAATGTTGATGCATATATACATTGTACTCAAGTATATGACAATGAACCCTCATTTTCTCATATATCACACAGATGGTATAAAATTATAATAATGATAATGAGTTTATTGTCAAACACATTGTACAAAGTTTGTATGTGCCAAAATTCTTACTTGCTGCAGCCAAACAGGTACTTTGAAAGAAATCTAATTGAATTAAATTAGAAGAGACAATATATACATGAGATAGAGCCATTGGAAAGAAACTGTTCTTGAACCTAGAGGCTAGGACTAGGCTTCTGTACCTTTTGCCTGAAGATAGCAGTGAAAAGAAGTTGTGATCAGGGAGATGGGGGTCCTTTTTAATAAACTGTTTAATTCAGTTGCCACTCATAAGACTGTCTATTTCCATCTCCATAATGTTAATTGACTCTCCTTCTTACCATCAAACTTGTCACTTTCGGCCACTCTTCTCCCCACGTAAGATTCTACTGCTTGCGTCTTCCCTTGTCTCATCTCATTCACCCACTCTTCTAAGTCTGCTTACCCACATTGGTTCCCACTGACGTAAGGGTTTAATTTTAACACTCAAGAGTCTGCAGAATCTGGGATAAATCTGCTGGAGGAACTTAACAGTTTGAGCAGCATCAGGAGAAGAAAAAGAATGATCAATGTTTTGGACTTCATCAAGAAATTATGATGTGAAATGTTGTCTGTTCTTTTTCTCTCACTAATTCTTCCGAGTTCTACCAGCAGATTGCTCTGACTGGTTCTTTACAAATCCCTCTCAAGCCTTGCATTTCCTTATCTGAATTGTTTCCTCCAATCCTACAACACTTAGAGGGAGCTATGTTCTTCCAATCTTCTCTCAAATGTAATCTGTATCTGTCTGTCTCTCTCTCTCTCTCTCTTTCTCTCACCCTCTCTCTCTCTCTCTCTCTCTCACACACACACTCCCTTTCTTTCTCCATCTCTCTTTCCTTTCCCTTTTTCTCTTACCCTCACTCTCTCTCACTTTCTCCCACTCTCTCCATCTCTCTTTCTCTCTCTCTCTCTTTCTCCCCCCCCACCCCTCAGCCATTTGCCTTAGAATCTCCTTTTGTGAAGGTGTCGATTTCACTAGCACCTTGAGGAGAGGGGAATGTTAGTGGGAATGAAAAAAATCCAATAATTTTCAAAAAGTATGACTCTATATAATACCTGAAATGTTAACATAAGCATTAAATAAACATCAGATTAATATTGTCAAGGAATGAAAGATGAGTGCATAATACCTTTATTAATAGTTGGCAAATTCCAACCTCAAAAACCCTCAATCAGATTGTTATTTTAATGCATAAACAGGAAATTGCCATAAGTGGTAGCAATCTATAAAATTAATTTATAGTCCCATTGGGAGGTAGCAAAAGGTGAGTCTCCATTACAGAACAATTCAGTGGATTACATTCATGGCTTCCAACTGGGTGGAGGGAAGGGGATGTGATACTCCATTATTCTAAAGTGTGGAGAATTGTAATTAGGGTCACCAAGTCCAAAAATAGACAGGCACCCAGCTTGTGTGTGTGTGCGAATGTGCATATGTTGTGTGTCCGTGTGCATCCGTGTCCGTGTGTGTATGTTTGCACGAGCGTGTGTGTGTGTGTGGTGGGGGGGGTGGGTAGGTGTGCGCAATGCTGTGCATCTGCTCATGTAGGTTTCGTAGATGGGAATGGAAAATGTGCATGTGTGTATGGGAGGGTCTGTGGATGTGTAGGCAGCATGGATATGCATAAGGGCACAGGTGCATCCTTGAGGACATCGCCCTGAACCTCTGGAGCTCTTGCCTTTTACAGTTAACGTTTATACTGGCAACATTATAATTTTGACCTGCTCTACCATTTCCCCACACTCTCCATATCACCATCACCAACACCACCGTTTAAAGTGTTTGGAACGTACAAAGATCGTTGTTTTCTATGAGGAAAGAGTGCAACTAAATTATGTACAAAATTCCAGCAAGACTTTAATTTGTATAGCACTATTTTCATCCCTTTCTAGAGTGTTCCAAAGAGTTTTAAAGGCAATAAACTGCTTGCGTGATCACTGCTCTTGTGCTGGACACACAGCACAATAACCTTCCACCTACCAAAATGAAGGATCGTTTCTTCAATTTAAATCAATTTTAAAGGATCATTTTTGGGCTGCAGACTGGTGTGAACTTTCAAATCATACATGGCATCTGCCAGGAGAAAATAGAATCTATTTTAATGTTTTACCTAAAACGAATGCCGCCGAGAGGTGCAGTTTTTACTCTTTACAGCATGAAAATTAACTGCCTAAATTTAAGTGGTTTACCATTTGAAAATGTTATAGGTGTCAGCCAGAGGCCACATTGCTTTTTCCTGGAAAATGTGCTGGTGCAAAGTTAGGTGACCGCAGGTTTTGCATCAGAGATGGCACAGCCACTGTCTCAGCCCTTGGGCTCACAAGGTGAGGTGTTAATGCAGGAACACGACTCAAAAGTTGGAAACTTAGCACAGCGTCAATAAGTCGCTGGCAAAGTTCCCGTACCTTGGAGCACATTCTAGTTTTCCCCTTGTGATCTCCACCGAAACACAGGACTTGGCAACAAATATTTCCATTCAGTTTCAGTATGAACGCACACTGAACCTTTTCAATTGGCAACGTTAGCACTTTATACCTCAGCACAGGGGTACTGAGGCCAGAAGTACTGGGGCCAGCTGTTAAGAGTCACTGCATGCAGAGCAGAAACGAGCTTCCCGTGTCACTTTAGCTCCCTACTTCTACCCTGCAAGAGAGCTGATAAACCATTTTCCAGGCACAACTGGAATTTTCATTTTGTTGGGGGTGAATTTTTACTCATTGAGTTGCCTGGTGTCAGTATCAGGAACCTTCTGCACAGTTTCACACAATGTAACTCACCTTCCCCCTGCCCAACAATGTAGCTCAGACAAAATCCTAGAAATTGCCAACTCTCCATTTTCTACCTTAACTGGATGCATTGCTTGAACACGTTGAACTAATTGGCATTAGATTTCAGATTTATTGTCGGATTACTTATATGACATCACATACAACCCTGAGATTCTTTTTCCTGTGGGCCAGGCAGAATTTCTACTTATCGATAGTGCAAAAAAAACAACTGTACTCAAGAAAAGATACATATACAAGAGAGAGAAATGTAAACAAGAAGGAAACAAACTGTGTTATTCAGAAAATAAATATTCAATAACAAATAATGTTCTTAAATGAGTCTCTGATTGAGTTTGTTGTTGAGGAGTCTGATGGTGGAGGGGGAGCAGCTGTTCCTGAACCTGATGGTGTGAGTCTTGTGGCACCTATACCTCTTTCCTGATGGCAGAAGAGAGAACAGAGCATGATCAGAAGCACTGGTCAGAATTAAATTGTTTATTGTCAAGATTCAGTGAAACAAATTTGTCTTGTGTGCTATCCAGGCAAGTAAATTCATACAGCAGGTATGAATCCAATGGTAACAACTAAGTAAACAACTAAATTAAATAACAGAGTAGGGAGTAGTGTGACTATAAGTCAGATTGCAGGGTATAGAGTTACAAAGGCAATGTGCAGGGTAAAGAGAAAAGTACAGTTGAACCAGTGCACGGGCATAATTCTTCTTACCAATAAGAGGTCCATGTAAGAGTCTGATAACAGCAGGAAAGAATTTGTCCTTGAATCTGAAGGTTCATGTTTTCAATGGGATGGCACAGTTAGTGAGGTAGTTGGCGCAATACTACTACAGCACCAGTGACCTGTGTTCGAATCCAGCACTGTCTGTAAAGAGTTTGCACATTTTCCCGATGTCTGTGTGGGTTTCCTCCAGGTTTTCTGGTTTCTTCCAACCTTTCAAAGTGTTTGAGGGTTTTAGTTCAATTGAGGTACTTGGGGGGCAGTTACTGTGCTACACGTTTAATTTTTTTTTAAATTGAAGCTCATGTATCTATTGCCCAAGAGGTTAGGAAAGAAGAGAGTGTAACCACGGTGAGGTGGGTCCTTTCATTTGTTGGCAGCCATCCCAAGTCAAGGTCAGAGACAAAGGTTGGTTGGTTCAACCGATAACATTTTACAACTGTGCAGTCTCATGCATCTTGGATAGAGCAGTTCTGGCACCAGGTTGTGTTATGGATCAGGACAGAACTCATACTAGGCATGGATTGTACAGGCAGAGGCTCAGGCAAAATCTTTGGAAAGAGAAATAGATTTGATGCTTCAAGCTGGGGACATTTCATCAGAAATGGAGACGTAAGACAACTAAAGTTGTGGAGAGAGTGAGGGAGGATTGAGACAACAAAGGAAATTACCTTGAATGAGTGGAGATTTGATAGAAGTATACAAAATTACAAGGGGCATAGATAGGGTAAATGCAAGCAGCCTTCCAAGAGAAAAGAATGAGAGGATATGATTTAAGGGTGAAAGGGTGAAATGTTTAAGGGGAACATTAGGGGGATCTTCTTCACTCAGAGGGTGGTGAGAGTACTGAATGAGCAGTCAGCATAAATTTGGATAGGTACAATGATGGGAAAGGTATGGAGATCTCTGGTCTGGCCTCAGGTTGATGGGACAAGGTGGAATAAAAGAAGGGCCTGTGCTGTAGGTTCTATGGTTCTATGGTCTCTGATACTGTGAGACCAACATTGCCAGAGAGTTACATTGTAGATATTAATGAGTACTCAATATTGAATTCAATATCTTCAGGCAGCTTATGTTCTCAGCCTGAATCAGAAATGGTCAATTATGCTGCAAGTAATTTATCTGCAAAATTGGCTCAGTTTTTCTCTTACCGTTCACATAACCTGACTATCTTTGCATTTTGCAACATTCATATTTATATTTCTTTGCTTTTTATTCTCTATCTACCACCGTTAATCCATCACCAACACCATTATTCCCTCAGTGCTGGCCAAGGAGCTTCAAATCCTGGGCCTCTGTACCAACCCCCTCTGAAAATGTATCCTTAACTTCCTTATCTGAAGACCACAGTCAATACAAATTGGAAACAACATCTCCTCCTCACTGACTATCAACACAGGTGCACCTCAAGGTAGAGCCCACTGCTCTACTCAGTATGCACTCATAAATGTGTGTCCAGGCACACTTCCAATACTATTTACAAATAACACCACAGTTGTTGGTAGAATCACAAATGACAATTAGAGTAGAGGAAGGAGATAGATCAACTCGTGTGGTAGTGTTACGCCAATACCCTTGTGCTCCATGTTAGCAAAACCAAGGAGATGATTGTGGACTTTAGAAAGAAGTCAGGGGAACACAACACAGTCCTCATTGAGG
This sequence comes from Narcine bancroftii, assembly GCF_036971445.1. Lineage (NCBI taxonomy): Eukaryota > Metazoa > Chordata > Chondrichthyes > Torpediniformes > Narcinidae > Narcine > Narcine bancroftii. The sequence goes on along the minus strand of NC_091474.1, from coordinate 24,598,356 downwards.
GTTCAATAGTGGAGAGGGTCAAGAAATTCAAATTCTTGGGTGTCAATATCTCTGAGGTTATGTCCTGAAGCCTCCATGTTGAAGCAATCACGAAGAAGAATCGTCAACAGCTATACTTTGTGAGGTGTTTCAGGAAATTCGATATGTCATTGAAGGCTCTAGAAAACTTCTACAGGTGTACCATGGAGAGCATTCTGGCTGGTTGCATCACTGCCTGGTATGCAGGTGCCAATGCTCAGGACAAGAAAAACTCCAGAAAGTTGTTAACCCGGCCTGTGACATCACGAGCACCAGACTTCAATCCATAGAGGACATCTACAAGAGGTGGTGTCTTAAGAAAGCAGCCTCTATCCTCAAAGACCCCCATCACCCAGGCCATGCCTTCCTCATTCTGCTACCATTGGGTAAATGGTACAGGAGCCTAAAAATGAGCACTCAGCGGCATAAGGACAGCTTCTTCCTGGCTGCCATCAGATTCCTGAATGATCAATGAACCAAAGACACTGCCTTACTTTGACTTTTCATGCACTATTTTTATTTATTGTTGAAAGGTATTTTTGGTGTCAGTGCTGCACAATTGCTCAGGAAAAGGAGAAGTAAGGCCATCCTTCCATCTGATAGCCTACAGGTCACCCTTGGTTAAGGTGTAGTACCTGTTTAGCCTCCCAATCAGGGTCACACAAAGCCATGGATTGCAGATGGTGGATGGTTTTTGCAAGCAGATTCTACAAATTGGAATTTATGTTTGTAAAACTAAAATTGCTGGGCAGATGAATCTGCAGATCAATGGCCAGGTTTACCCTTCCAGTATGGACATTGCAACAGAGGAAGGTAATTGGAAAACACTTCAATATTTTTCCCTTGAATAATCATAAACTCAACATTGATTACAGTCTCAGATCAAAGAAAAAGCCTTTGCTGAAGAACAGGGAGGAAACAACTATAATTCGGAGGGTCAAAGATTTTGATGATTTGCCCATACTGAACAGCAGGACACCTGAATGAATGAGGGGATTTCATATGAATATTTTCAAATTTCATGACTTGTTCATGACAATAAATTCTCATCTCAACATCCCCTCACCATCCTGTCAGAGACATTCCCTTAGCCCAATTCAACCAACATCCAAGTTCTCTGCAACTTAAAAATAAACTCACTTTCTCTCTTTCCCACTTCTGACAAAGGGTTTCTGACCAGAAACATTATCTCTGTTTCTCTACCACAGATGCTGTCTGGACTGATGAATATTTCCAATCAATCAATTTCTGTTTTTATTTCAAATTTCCAGCATCTGCTGTTTTTCTATCTTCAAGAAAGGCAGATTTCTGTCTCTGAAGGATGGGGGCTTTATAGCAACCCAGTAATTGTATCGTTTTCCAGTTTTTTCAGATTTCTTTCCTTGAATTTAAATTTTGGAGTTACCTGAGTGGTGTTTGAACTCCTGTCTTGTGATCAATAGACCTGGCTGCTATTCCAGTAACTTATTCCCCTGCTTGTTACATAGAATTGATTGAGTGGAACCAAATTACCCTGAGTTTAGGATCATATACAGTACAGACCAGGCATATTTTTTGGGTCCTTATATCCAAGGTTCCTTTTATTGTCACATAATAATACATAAAAATGTAATATACATGACATTGCCCAGTGTCCCTAACAATAAGAGAAAGAGAAGTAAAAGAGAAGTCCCTTCAGAGATACTAAGTGTCTGTGGATTCACCTCCAGTGACCCCACACCCTCTTGGTGCTGCAGACTCCAGTTTATGCTATTGGCAATCCAAGCTCAAAGTCCAAGCAATTGTGAAGCCTTTAGTACCCGAGGGCCTTTGGGAGCTCTTCTTGCCCTCCACACCATCTCGAGTCCTTGCTCCGACACCTGGTTCACATCAGCATGCAAAGGAAATTTTTATCCCATTACTCTTGCTAGAATTGGAGCTTAGCTCCTCAAGGTGAAAGATCAGACCCCATTTATTACACTCTCATGCTCCATTATTTTAAATATTGATTCAGAGTGCTTTTAAATTCTTAAAGACTCCTAACCTTTACACTTTCCAGCTTGAAGAGTAATTTTATCTATCTAATGTCCATCCTTCAACACTATCCACCCCAACCCTATCATCTCAACCAACACCATAATTTGCTGCAATCTTTGTGATTCTCACAATCTTATCTCTTGTCTGTCCCTAATTTTCATCCCTCCATCTTTTTGAGCCACAGTTGGGCCATTTAGGGTCTGGAATGCCATCTCTAAATCTTTCTACCTTTCCTATCTCACTTCTTCTCTACAGCTAGTATAGAGACGTATCTCTGGTCAATTTTATTTTGGCTGTCAGTCTGACCATCTCATGTTTACATATGTTTCTCAAATGATAGAGTTTGCAGCGATATTGAAAGTTACTCTGTGTGGATTGCTTTTCCAATGACCCATTTCCTGTAGGATTTATGTTTAAGGTGAGTGGAAGAAAGTTTTTTTTGGGGGGGGGGAACATCAAAGGTAATTTTTTTTACACAAAGAGTAGTGGACGCCTGGAATGCATTGCCAGGGGTGGTGGTGGAGGCTAGTACAATAGGGACATTTTGGACAGGCACATTGATGTAAGAAAAATAGCGAGTTAGGACTACGAGGGAGGGATGGGTTAAACTGATGTTGGAATAGGTTTATATGTGTTGGCACAACATTGTGAGCCGAAGGGCCTGTTCTTTACTGTACTATGTTCATATAATTAATGAGATGAATAGTTTCCTTCTGTAATCTAATCTCTCTGTGGTTCTGTGATTCTAACCTGGCATTTATTTTAAGACATTGTAATGAATTGACTTGGGTCAAATAGGAGTGTTATTCTGTAGTTGGAATAGTGGTTAAGTAGCATTGGTTACGTACTAGCAGATACTGCACAATGATGACAGCAGCTTGTAGATATTGATATCATAAATGTTAATTTACAAAACTAATATCCAATGACTAATTGCTGGGGGAAATCTGAGGGTCAGACAGTAACAGTGGTGACAAATGGACAATCGACATTTCAGGTCTGACCCTCTGGCAGAACATGATAGGTCTTGATTAACCAAGTCATCAAAGATTATGGGGAGGAGGACGGGCAGTGGGGCTGAGTGGGAAAATGGATCAGCTCATGATTGAATGGTGGGGCAGACTCGATGGGCTGAATAGCCTATTTCTGCTCCTCTGTTTTATGGTCTCAACTTGATTTCCCACTGCACTTGTTTCTGACCTGCTGAGTCTCTCTGGGAGTTTTTTTTTCGCTCCAGATTCCAGTATATGCAGTTAAACAGGAAAGTCTGCAGATGCTAGGGTTGAGAACCAGTCTCCTGTGTGTCCAACTTACATGACAATCCAGAGACACAAATAGCCACCATGACAATGGAGGAAATTCGATTAATTTAAAACATTTAAAACCTTCTAATGGGTATTATGACCATAAAGGGAGTATTTTGTCAATTCCATTTGGTTCTCGAGAGGAAGGTAAAAGCACCGCATGCTAGAGGACATGCAACGAAAGAGGTGATTTTCAAACTGCACCTCCCCCAACTCACATTCCACCTTAAGCAATCCCTCTTCCATAAGTGCTCTGTGATTAGTAAGGGATTGCTTAAGGAGCTATGTGAGTGGAAAGAAAAGTTTGAAAAAACATTGTTTTAATCGTACCTAATTGGCTTTTTGTGCAAGGTTTCATAACTCCAAAGGAAATGGGCCAAGGGCACTTTTTCTCAAGCAAAATATTTCAGTAACAATTGGGTCTAGACCAGTGCTTCTCAACCTTCCCTTCCCACTCACAAATGAATTCTGTGCAAGCAGCAGGTTTTTGGTTTTGATTTGGACAGCATGTTTGGCACAGTCTTGTGAGCTGAAGGGCCTGTTCCTTATATTGTTCTATGTTCTACATTCTACTTCAGGGAAGAAAATTTGCCAGCCTTGCCCAGTCTGGCTTGTACTTGACCCCAGACACAGCACCATCTCACTATGCTCAGTCAGTGCAGAGGTAACTAAGGATGGAATTAAAAGTGTATCTTGGCCAGTGCTACCCTCGGTCTGTCAATAATGAAATAAATAACATGTTGCTTTTCAAAATCATTCCTAAGTTACCTTAGGAATAAAACTGATCAAGAATTAAACAACATTTTGATATCGGTCAGTATTTCTCAGCCCGCTGGTGGTTCATGACTTTGTTATCCGTGATCTGCAGCGATGTGGTGACGGTAGCAGCACAATCTGGTGAAAATGCGGGCATTGTGTTCGCAGTCAGGCAGTGTGTACCTCCTTATTTCCCCACCCTCCCCCTCACCCACCTCACCCCATCTTGAACTTCCAATACCAACGGTTCTTGTCGTCACTGCCAGCGGAACCTCATCATTGCATTGCTTCCCACTACAACATTGCGGTGATTCAGGAGGCTGCAAGAAGGGAATTAATGTATGAGTTTAAGAAATAAATATAGGTTTAATTAGAACACATGCTGAAACTGGGGAGAATACGTAAAAGAAAGAAATACTGATATAATAAACAAGTCAAGGTTGTAAATTTGACGACAGAAAAATAAACAAAAATTATCATAATCTTTTGCCACTAAAAGACAGGAAAAATTCTGGTGATGGCCTGGAAAGTTGCTCACTAGCCTCAACCCCTACTGTGGGTCTACGGTAAGTAAAGGAATACTTAAGGTGGTCTATAAGTAAAGAAAAGGTTGACTTTGGAAGAATGGAAAGGTTCAGAGAGGGTGCAAATACCATAGATGAGAATAGTTCCAGGGAATCGATATAAAGCTGATTTACAGATTTACAAGGTTAGTTCCAGGGATGGCGGGGTTGACATATGCTGAAAGGCTAGAAAAACTGGACTTGTATCTGATGGAGTTTAGAAGGATGAGGGGGGACATGATTGAGGTATACAAAATCATCAGGGGGATAGACAGGGTGAAGTCGGATTACTTGTTCTCAATGATGGGGGAGACGAGGACTAGAGGGCATAGTTTAAGAATACAGGGTAGGCCCTTTAGGACGGAGATGAGAAAACATTTTTTTACCCCGAGAAGTGTGAATCTGTGGAATACTCTGCCACAGAGGGTGGTAGAGGCAGATTCGCTGATTATGTTCAAAAGAGAGTTAGATAAGACTCTAGTGGGCAAAGGAGTTAAGGGTTATGGGGATAAGGCTGGAAAGGGGTACTGATGGTAGGGATCAGCTATGATCTGTAAAATGGCGGTGCTGGCTCGACGGGCCGAAGGGCCTACTCCAGCTCCTATTGTCTATTGTCTATTGTCTATTGTCTGTAGGGTTAGACAGGTGAAATAGAGGTTTACAAGATTCTGAGTGGCATAGTTAAGGTAGACAGCCAGTGTCTGTTTTTCAGGGTGCTGGTCAGACCACACTTACTGCTCCTTCCTGATTACTGTGAAATGGTGTCCTGGAACAGGGTCCCAAACACATCCATTGAAGGCAGAGGGACTTCTGGTATTTGGCCTAATGTGGTGCACTGTGGTATACCAAGAAGATACAAAATACTGAAGACTGCACTACAGGCTTTAATCCACTTAAACTCTGTGGTACACCTGTACTAGTCTCGACAGCTCAACGTGTCACTGGCCCGGGACGGGCCAGCTCAAGTCTATATACAGGTCAGTGATTGACATCCAGCCAGGTGGAGTCAGCCTCCCAGGTGGTCTTCCTGCAGGTACAGAGGTCGCCCCCTGCAGTAGGCTGGTGGGCATGCAGCCTAGTGCTGTGGTTGTAACTCCACACCTAATGACTCTGCCACTCCTAGTGATTTTGAAATTAAAATTTTAAATTAAATTTTAAATTTTTTAATTGTATTTTATTTACAATGTGGTAGAAGCCAATTCCAACCATTTAAACCCATACAGCACAATTACACCCATTTACTTCTACTTGAATCTTGTGTGTGGAAATGGAAATAATTTACAATGGATATTGAAACACACAACAAAAAGGAGCCTCTCAACTCTGCCCTGCCATTCAATATGGTCATGATCTGCCCCAGTCCTCAACTCATCTTCTGCACTAGATTTCTCCTATCCCTCAGTCCTCCAATCTTTCAATAAAGACATCAGTCTCCTCTTTAAATACGGGTTCTCTCCCAATTTCAGTTTTTCTTGAGAACTTGAGAATTGACTTCAGCTATCATTCGAATCTCTGGCTCTGTCCCCGAACCATGTGTACATCTCTTCAACTCCAGGCACCTGACTAGTTCCATGAACACAGGTTAAAAGAATAACCTGTGGTGCTGCCCTGATGGCCACGCAGAGAGCTATGTGTGAGCTGAGAGATCAGGGACAACCACATTGTTGCTCCTCAGTGACATCATTCCCTGTAGATATTCTCAGGAAGGTGAAGTCACCAGTTCCTGAGGATGTCCTCTGTAGCACCGGTGTGCATTCCTACTAAATTGCTTGCGGTACTCGGCTGAACTCGGCAGTGTGTTGAGGCTGCCAAAGGGATTTGGCAGGGCACCCACATGAGAGTTCATGACTGGTTTCTCTTTCACACTGATTTCCCCTGCTGATGGATTATTTTCCATCTCATTCAACTGTAGTCAACGATTGTATTTTCTTTGACACAGCACTGACCTGGGTGGGTAGGGGGAGAAGACTGGGTGGAGGGGAGGGAAGAGGGGGGAACTGATTGTTCTACTTGTCAGATTTGGAAATTTGCAGTTTGCCAATTCTAAGTACCCCAACAGAGTTGCTGAGGGAACCAGTCTCCTTGTCGCACCGTGGAATGGTGAGTGATACAGGGAGCCAAGAATTACAATATATTAATCCCTTAATGAAACAGAGGTAGGTAAACCTACCCCACACCATCTCTGTTAGATGCGTGTGTGGGGTGGCGGGGGGCAGGTAAGGGTCAGCCAATTTGCTTCATCCCCATTTAGCTCTACCCCCCCCCCCCCCCAGTATTCATCTGATTCCCTTTTGGACAATACTGACTACGCATAAAGTAATAAAGTGCGGAAACAGGCCCTTCGGCCCAACTTGCCCATGCCGACCAAAATATCACACCCACGCTCGTCCCACATGCCTGCGTTTGGCCCATATCCCTCTAAACCCATCTTATCCATATACTATTCCTTCAGCTGATTGTTATAGCAGACTTTGTACATTTTTATTTTCTGTAAATTTACCTCAACTTTCTATCAGATTACTGACCTCCCTGCTGTTGTGTGTGCATGTGTGTGCGTGTTTGCATCTGCATGTGTGTGTGTGATTGGAGGTATGAATAGTCGGCGTGCAGATGTCATGAAAATTGGCAGTATTGTGGAGAGCAAATTGAATTGAATTATTTGTTGACATGTATACCAAGAAAAATGAAAACTTTGTCTGAGTGCTATCCAGGCAAGTCAACTATACTTAAGTGCAACAGGTAATGCCAAATAAGATAAAACTTCAGATCATAGTTTTACAGAGAATAAGTTCAGTTCAAACAGCGCAAGGACACAATCATTTTATTGTGTGACATAAATCTTTTCATAGAGGTACATTTTAAATAAAAGATCAATAAGTACCAAGTAAGGGCAGCTTGGTTGAACAGTTGTGGGGTTCATTCAAGAGCCTGATGGCAGCAGGGGATAAAGTATCTTTACATCTGTTGGAGAGCGATTTAACACTTTTGAGCCTTCTCCCCAATAGGATGAGGGAGAAGAGAATGTGTCTGGGGTGTGATGGATCTTTCCTAATGATGGCTGCCTTTCCTAGCCTGTAGGAGATGCAGATGGAATCCATGAGGTACAGGAGGCCTCTTGTGTCAATCCAACCATTAGTGAGATCATGGCCGCTCAGTGATCTAACCCCAAATGGTTTATTTCCTTCTTTTGTTGAACAAAAGTCAAACTCTAATTTGAAATTATCATGAGAAATGGTATGAGCTCTGAACCTCTGCCTCCATCTGCATGGACACCTATTTCACAGCTTTGAGGCCTGGCTCTGAACTTTAGTTACCACCTCCCTCTCCACTCACCACCATCCCCTGTCCCATCCAAACCCACCCTACCACCACCTCCCAGTACATAAAAAAAAAAATCTCCTCTCTCTGTTGAAATCACTGCTCAGATGGAGAAAGGCCATGCTGGGAAATGAAAATATTCAGTGCCTGAAAATCAAATAGCTGCAGATACTGGAAAACTGAAAATGGTGGAAACACTCAACAGGCCAAGAAGCATCTGTGGAAAGAGAAAAACAGAGTTAACATTTCATCTGGAATGCTAAACAGCGACCCATCCTGGTCCACCCACATCGATGCAATGGCAAAGAAGGTGCCCCAGTGTTCCTATTTTCTCAGAAGCCTGATGATATTTGGAATGTCACCAGCATCCCTTATCACCTTCCACAGGTTCGCGTTTTAAGGGATATCCTATCAGCGTGTGGGACGGGAACTACTCCGCATAATAGCGCAAGAGACTGCAGAGGGTTGTGAACATGGTTTATTCCAAACCCACTTCCATCTATATCTTCCACTGCCTTGAAAGAGCAGCCAACATATTTAAAAAAACTCTTCCCACCCCGGCCCCACTCCCATCACTCCCCTTCTGTTGGAAAGAGGATCCAAGAATGTGAGAGCACACACCACCACATTCAAGGAGAATCTTTTCGCACTGTTATGGGACTCCTGAATAAACCCAAAATAGTAAAATTATGTTGCCTTTGCTCCTTCCCAGCTGATCTCTTGCTGTAACACTGCACTTTTGTAATGCCCTTCTCTCCTCTATGGATGGGAGCCTGGATTCTGTACCAACATCGCATCAAACAACTGGAGAAATTCCACGCGTGCCATCTGTTCCATCCTTGACATCCGTTGGCAAGGCCATGTCTTCAACCTGGAGGTCTTGGGTCACGTGAAGTCCACTAGCATTGAGTGCCTGATCATCAAAGCCCAGATACAGTAGGCAGGACATGTCATCAGAATGGATGACCACTGTATGCCTTACCAGCTGCTCCATAGTGAACTGAAGACCAGAAGGAGAACTCAAGATCCTCCTTGCTAGCGCTATAACAAAGCTGTGAAGGAAACCCTATGGAACTGTGGCATCCTGCCAAGAGAACTAGAAGCTGTGGCTGCTGACAGGTCCCATTGGTGAGCCCTGTGCAATGAAGCCTACACCAGTTTTGAAGACAGGCACAGCCAAATGTTGGTAGAAGGCCATGAACAGCATCGCAGAGCAGCAGGCACAATTACCACGGACTTCCGGTCTCCCCATTGTGCTTTTCCAGACTGGGGCTGCAAAGTCACCTATGTGTCCACAGGTGAATTGCACAACAATGTGTCTTCTTCGAACCAAAGGACGACCAATAAAACATGCATGAATTATCTACTGGTCTGCTCGTAAGACAACCTTTATCTCAGCAACTTGGTTCATGTGACAATAAACTTGAACTTTTTGACACTTCACGATTCTTGAGAAAACCTCTTTGGTCTGAAATATTAACCTTATTTCTCTCTCCACAGATACTGACTGACCCACTGAGTGTTTCTGACAGCTTCTATTTGTATTGCATACAGTGGACACTGCTTAAAATGGGGAGAGGTAAGCCAGAAATCTTCCAGTCCAACATCCCTTAACTGACAGGGGTGACCCTCTGACATGATAAATGGGCAAAATGAATAAATATGCAAACAGAGAGGCTAACAAAGTAAAGTCTGACAATGGTTGAGCAGTTGACAAGTATGTCAAATCAGATCAGAAACTATTTATTGTCATGTAATTAAATAGAAATGTAATATTACACGAAATTGCCTTTATTCTGTCATAAGCCAGGCAAAGATTTGCCATTAGCATTGTCCAACGTCCCTAATAATCACAGAAAGAGAAGCAAAAAAGAGTCTTCCCAGAGTCACCGAGTGTCTGTGGATTCATGTAACTTTTAAAGGTGATTAACAAAGTTGTGGAATTTGTTGAGAAAATTAAAGACCATAGAATTATAAGATCAGTGTGGATATAAAAGCAAAAAAGCATGCAGATTATATAAATCCAAAAATAAAATAGAAAAGGCTAGAAATACTCAAGTAGCATCAATGGAGAAAGAAACGGGGTTAATGTTTCAGAATGGTGACCCTACAAGTGATTGCGAAGTCTATTCTTTCTTTTTCTGATGAGATTTCATTAACCTGAAGAATCTAAGTCTCTTTTTCATCTATTCAAGGGATATAGGGCTCACAGGCTGAGCTAGCAGTTAATTGCCTTTCCCTAATTGCCCTTGAGAAGGTGATGGGGAGCTGGCTTCTTGAGCCGCTGAAATCCTTGAGGGTGTGGCGTACCCACAATGCTGTTAGGGAGGGAGTTGCAGGATTTAGACCCAGCAGCAGAGAAAGAATGGACATATAATTGCAAATCAGGATGACGTGTGGATTGGAGGGCAAGGTCTTGGGTGTTCCCATTCTTGTCCTTCTAGCTGGTAGACATTGAGGGTTTGGAAGGTGCTGTCCTAAGGAGTCTCCATAGAGGCTGCGAATTTCCAGCAATTTCTGCTTTATTTCAGGATATGTAATTACACAGAGGAGTGTCACATTGTTGTTGAATATGAGTGAAAGAGAATGTGGTCTTAGGTATTTATGAGGCAAGGATCACACGTCTGTCTCAACTGTGGTAGAATTCACAAATGAGGGAGGGGAAAAGTTTCTCTTAGGCATAACTAACATGCCACCCCCCCCCCCCCACCACCACCCCTGAAAACTGAAAACACTTGCTTAAATTACAGCAAAAAGAGCAAATGAGTTCAAATTATCCAATGGCTATGTGGGGTCATAAATGGCCCCACTACTGGTAGGTATGATGAGAAGAAGGGACAAGAAGAGGGAAGAAGAAGAGAGGAAGAGAAGATGGGGTGGGAAGGTGAGAGATAGAGGGAGATGAGAAAAGAGCAGTAAGAGAGGAGGTAGAAAGAGGAGTGTTGGAGGAAGGAGCGAGAGGTGAGGAAACGGGTGAGGAGAGAGAGGGAATAGAGGCAAGAGACTGAGAGAGGGAAGGAGGTGGGGACAGGTGGAGGAGGAGAGAGAGGGAAGGAGATTTGAGAGAGGGAAGACGATGGCAGAAGGATGAAGAGGAAAGAAATTCATGTCAAGTTTATTGTCCACTGATTGAACAAGTACAACCTGATGAAATACCGTTCTCCGGTCTTCAGTGCAAAACATGCAGACACATAACCAGACATAATACTCATGCAGACAAACAATACATATGCAGGACAAGTATTAATCTATACAAATAAATAACTAAACTTTGTTTCATTAATTTTAGTGTCTCGGATGGTTATTATGAGCAGTTCCTTTGGTTGTTCACAGGAAGAAGTTGTTCCTCAGCCTGGTGGTGCTGGCTCTGATACTCCTGTATCTCTTTCTGGATGGAAGCAACTGAAAGATGCCCTGTGCAGGATGGAAGGGGATCCTCAATTATTTTGCATGCCCTCTTCAGACAACAAAAGGGAAGATAACAAGAAGAGCGGAAGTTGGAGAGGCAAGGTGATGGGGAGATAGGGAAGGTCCAGAGAGCAGAGAAGAATAGAAAGAAGGAAATAAGGAAAAGAAAGAAGATAGGAAGGTACAGTAGGAGGAGAGGGGGAGGGAGAGGTTAGTGGCTTGGGTGGGGCAATAGACATGCATCGCTCAGTGAAATGGATTGTCATCAAACCTGATGACCTCTTTGACATTTTTCACTTTGGTCGCCAGATTGACCTCCTCTCTAGGTCACCTTGTAACTTCTTGTTTGCTTCTGTATTCAATAGCCTTCCAGTCCAAAATACTGGGTAAACAGAGTACCACGCCCTGTTGCAAGTTCCATATATCCCCTGGTGACACGTTGCTCCCCATTCACTTCTCTGTGCAGCTAATTAAACACTGAGGCCCCATTGTTATACACTGGGAGGTTCAAGACTCTTCCTTTCAATAATAGAACCGTTCGAAAATAACCTGCTCATTCTGTTGATGCACATTTTGCAATGTAGTCCTGTCATTTACCTTAGAAGCGGTGAAAGCAGACGCCTCTTTTCTTCCATATAACATCTGTAAATGTGATTTTCCATATAACAGTAACACACTTGCTTCCTGTGCGGCCAAGTAAACTGTTTTTTCAGAAAATTCCACTCATTTCTCAGGAATTCTGGATATGCACAATTTTCTGCAATATAATTTTCTGCCTCATTTTTAAACTAATATTTTTTTCCAAGGCACAGGCAGCCCAGATTTAGCAGCTGTGATTAACTGTCTGAGTACTGCAGAGTATGAGAACGTGAGAAACAGGAGCAGGAGAAGGCCTTCTGCTCCACAATTCAATAAGATCATGACTAATCCAGTCGTGGACTCAACTCCACTTATCTGCCCATTCCCTATTGTCCTTAATTCCCCTCCTATTAAAAACTATCTGCATGCACCTTAAATGCATTTAGTGAGGCAGCCTCTACTGTTTCCTTTGGCAGAAAATTGCACAGGTTCACTGCTCTCTGAGAGAAGAGTTCCTCCTCATCTCTGTCCTAAATCTGCTTTTCTGACTCTTGACATTATGTTCCCCAGTTCTGGTCTCACCTGCCAGTGGGAACAATCTCCCTGCTTCTATTTCTTATAATTGTACATGCTTCTATTTGATTCTGTCTCATCCTTCTCAACTCCAATGAGTACAGTCCTAGGATACTCAATCTTTCCTCATAAGCTAACCCCCTCATTTCTGGAATTAACTGCATCATCTCCAAAGCCAGTATATCCATTCTCACATATGGAGACCAGAACTGCATGTACTCGAGATGCGGCCTCACCAGGGCTCAGTGCAGTTGCAGCATAACCTCCCTGCTCTTAAATTCAATCCATCTAGCCCAATTTTTCCCAAGCAAAATATTCCAGGAACAATTGGGTCTAGAACAGTGAGTCTCCACCTTCCTTTTCATTCACATACCACCTTAAGCAATCCCTATGCCATAAGTGCTCTGTGATTAGTAAGGGATTGCTTAAGGTGGTATGTGAATGGAAAGGAAGGTGGAGACTCACTGTTCTAGACCCAATTGTTCCTGGAATATTTTGCTTGAGAAAAATTGTCATTGGCCCATTTCTTTTGGAGTTATGAAACTGTGCACATAACGAGTCAATGAGGTACAATTAAAACAGTGGTTTTCAAACCTTTTATTTCCACTCACGTACCATCTTAAGCAATCCCTAACTAATCACAGAGCACTGGCGGTATAGGGAATACTTAAAATGGTATGTGAGTGGAAAGAAAAAAGTTGAGAAACATTGGTCTAGCCCAAAATTCCATTTACCAAATTGGCGGCATGGTTAGTGTAGTGGTTAGCACAACGATGTTACAGCGCCAGCGAATGGGACCGGGGTTCAAATCTGATGCTGTCTGTAAGGAGTTTTTAACGTTCTCCCTGTGTCTACGTGAGTTTTCCATGGGGGCTCCGGTTTCCTCTCACCATTTGAAATGCACCAGGGGTGTAGGCTAATTGGGTATAATTGGGCAGCATGGGCTCATGGGCCAAAATGGCCTGTTATTGTGCTGTATGTCTAAATATTTTAAAAATGAAAGATTACTTGCTGCACCTACCAAATAACTCAAGCACAAGCACCTCCAGGTCTCTGCACAACAGCACACTGTAATTTCTCACCATCAGAATCAGAATTTATTGTCATGAACATGTCACAAAATTTAATGTTTTGTGGCAACTTTATTGTAAATTGCAGGTGCAAAATTGCTATAAATTACATTTCCATAAATACACTATTTAAAATAAAACAATAAATTAGAGCAAAAGAAGAGAAAAAGTGAGGTAGCTACTGTGGTTCATTGTCCATTCTGATATCTGATGGCGGAAGGGAAGAAACTGCTTTTGTACCACTGGGAGTGCGCCTTCAGGCTCTACCTCCTTCCTGATGGTAGCAGTGAGAAGCCCATTCACTATTATTATTTACTTTTATTCAAATAGTAGCCTATTTACTACTTTTCCTTCCAAGATGGACGGTCTCACATTCACCATCATTGTTACTCCACATGCCACACACTTGCCTACTCACTTAGTCTGTCTCTCTGCAGACTCTCTGTGTCCTCCTCACTGTCTGTTTTTCCATTCTATTCGGTGCCATCAGCAAAACTTGGATACGCTACACATGGTTCCCCCTTCCAGGTCATTCATGTGAATTGCGCTGGTTAACTTCGAGGCCTGAAGGTCAAAATTGACTTCAACCCTTCAACACATCAGAGACTGGTGATATCTCAGTGGTCATTCTGAGGCAGATTGACTGAAATTCCAACACCTAAATCCAGCTATGAGCAAAGAATTCTTTACAGCTAAAAAGCAAAATATTTATAATTCTTTTATGGGACCTCTGCCCCAGGTCATCCCCACTTGACCTTGAGCAGTTAGTTCCCTTCCTAAACTGCTGCTGGATAAGATTTGGTGTGCCCCCAATGTCTCTCTCCAGTTTTTATAGTGGAGAAAGCATCCTCGCCAGCTTCATCATTGCATAGTGTGGGAACGGCACTACGCAAGACAATAAGAAATTGCAGAGGTGTGAAAGCGTTCACACACACACACACACACACACACACACACACACACACACACACGCTCGTGCACACACACACACACACACACGCGCACGCTCATGCACGCACACACACACACACACAAACACACACACACACACACACACACACACACACACACACACACACACACACACACACACACACACACACACACACACACACACACACACACACACACACACACACACACACTCCTCCCCTCTATTGACTTCCCAATGCCTAAGGAAATCAGCCAATACATGCAAAGACCCCTTCCAACCCGTCACACTCCTTTCTCCTGCCTCCCATCAGGCAGAAGATACATATGTTTGAAAGTATGTACTGCCACATTCAAGGGCAGTTTCTTCATTGCTGATTTTAAACTATTGAAACAACCTCTCATTAGTTAAAGTTATGATGTCATTGCGCTAACCGACCCTTTTCTCTGTAACACTATGCTCTGCACTTTTACTTTGCACAACCTGTGGTACTTACCGTATCTACTTGTGTAATGCCATGCAGTATAAAAGTTGACCCCCTCCCCTGATTTTTTCCCCTGGCTACCCACCCACCAGAGTTCTCGACCACAGATTCTCGCTAGGCCCCACCTGCCCATCCACCAGAGCTCCTGATGCCCTGCCCACGGGCTCTCACCTAGGTCCTGCCAACATGCCCATCCAAGCTCCAGATGCCTCAAACACGGACTTACTACCCGGTCCTGGCCATCCGAGCTCCCGATGCCCCAACCCCAAACTCTCACCTTGGCCCCGGCCGCCTGCCAATCAGAGATCTCAACATTCTGACCGTGGACTTACCACCTGGACGCCCACCTATCTGAGCTCCCAATGCCCCGATCAACACAAGTACTTAGCACAGTCAAAAGTAGCACGCATGTAATAGTCAACTCCCTAAATTTTACCCTAAGTATCGATCCACAAAATTTGACTATGGCACATGCAGGGTAATTATGGATTGATATATCTGGATAGCATGAAAAAAATTGTTTTCAGTGCCTCTTGATGCATGTGACATTAAACAATTCAATCCATCAAGGAAAATCTCAAGTCAATCAGTGGCTACTGTAGCATTGGCAAAGATAAATATTCAGGTAATTTGTATTAATATTGATGATTGAGAAAATCAATGCTGGGTCACTGGGAGAGTTCATTTGCTCTCTGTCAAATAGTACCATGGGATTTTTTTTCTCTTTAGTTGAACATCCCATTCCTATGGCAATTTTCTTGCATTGTTCCACCAGGATGTCAACATGGATAGATTTCATTTTCAAGTCTCTAGAGTGGGGTTTGAACCCATAATCTTGTGACTCAGGATCCAAAAATGCTATGACTGAGCCAAAGTCATGACAGGGAAATTATCACAAGGATGTGAGTCTCAGATGGGGGTCAAAACAGGAGTTCTTCCAGCAAATTGCTAAGCTATACTGATCTGTGTGAGTTGAGCATTATTGGTGAAGGTCGATTGGTCTTGGATGTAAACAAGAAAATCTTCAGATGCTAGGGTCTAATTCTGGAGAAACTCAGTAGGTCACACAGCATCCACCGGACGTTAAAGGCAGTTGAGGTTTCGGGCCTGAGCTCATCGTCAGGAGTTACTTGTAGTCAAGCAATTTCCTTGGAGGGCAGGAGATGGTTGATGTTTCAAGATGAGGCCCTGCATCAGGACTGATAGTGTAGGCGCAAGGTAGCTAATAAAAGTGAAAGGAGGGGTGACTCAGCGGCTGTTAGGTGATATATGGAAGCAGATGAGTGGGGGAGCGGTGTGTTGATGGAGCGAGATGATGAAGATGGAGGGGCGTAGGTTGAAATGGGAGTTGGAAGGTGATAGGTGGAAGAGCGGGCAAGATTGGGCAGATGGAACAGGGTGGGGGAGGGGAGTGACGAAGGCCTGCACATGATAGATCAAACAAAAACAGGCGGCAGGGTTTGTGTTGAGGTTAGCACAACGCTATTACAGCACCAGTGACCGGGGTTCAAATCTAGTGCTGTCTGTAAGGTGTTTGTACGTTCTCTCTTTGTCTTTGTGGATTTCCCCTGGGTGCTCCAGTTCCTCCCACCCTTCAAAAACATACAGGGTTGTAGGTTAATTTTGGTGTAATTAATTGGGCAGCATGGGTTAAAATGGCTGGAATCACCTTCTGTAAATAAAAAATTAAAATAGGGGAGGGATGATTACCAGATGGAACCAGGTACAGAGGGGAAATGAAAGATGAAAAATACCCAGGTGGATAGGTGTGTGACTGATGGCTGATGGAACCAGTCAGGGTGATGTTTTAAGCTGGGGGGAATAGGTGAATAGAGAAGCAGTGAGAGTGGGAAAGGAGCACAGGGGTGAGGGTAATCTGAACAATCCCCGTTTTTAATTGCCTGCTTTTAATTTAATGTGTTTAATTATTTAATAGTCTGTTTAAATGTTCACAGTTTTTAATAAAACATTTTAAAATTGTTACATTGGTTCCATTTCATTTTAATGCTCTTCAAATATCAGAAACAATGGCCTTGACAGGTGATAAAGCTGGAGGCAGAGTTTTGTAGGGTAATTTTTAGAAGTTTTATGAGACCAGGGCTTCTCAGGTGGACCAGTGGAAGTCTTATTGTCACCAAGGTCTCAGTGATGGACTTTAAACAGGCAAGATCTTCGAATGTGGACCAGTCAAGCTAGGGATGACTGAGAAAGGTGAACAGTATAAATAGAAACATAGAATTTAATTCCAAATACTTATTTGTTTCCTTAACTCTTCCCTGAATTCATTATGTTGTATTTAATTGTACACCACATAGGTGCAGGGTGAGATAAAGTCTGAATTTACTGATAATTGTGTGAACAGTATTTAGCCAGTGCCGACACAAGCAAAATAGCCAGAACCTTTCCCATATTTGAAGTCAGGCAATATAGAAGACAGAAGAGGAATAGGCCATTCAGCCCAAAATGTCTGAGCTGTACATAAAGTCCAATTAAATTAAAACATTAAAACAGATGATATATATCCCTCTATTCTCTGCATATCCTCTGCTATAATCACTTTCCCTGGCAGCTACCATCCCTCCATGTTAACGTTTGTCCTGCCCATCTCCTTTAAACCTTTTCCCCACCCACTCATCTCAAATACATGTTCATTGATGTGTGATATTTTTAACCTGGGAGAAAGATTCTGACTGTTTATCTCTACATTGGAGAGACTGGATGCAGATTGGGAGATCTTTTCGTTGACCACGTTCGCTCTGTCTGCTGCAACAGCATGGACTTCCCAGTGGGCAACCACTTCAATTCCACACACCATTGCCTCACTGACACGTCTCTCACAGCCTCATGCTCTGCCAGACTGAGGCCACCAGAAAATTAGAGGTACAACACTTTATCTTCTGCCTCAGCAGCCTTCAACCGGATGGCATCAATATTGACCTCCAATTTCCATGAACTTCCACTCCTGTGTTTCTCTTCCCTATGTCTTTCTCCTTCCCTCCAGCTCCCCAACCCTTCCCTTCCTTCTCCCATCAGAGATATACCCTTCGGAGTCCACTACTTACTACTTCTTAGAATGGCACAGTTGGCGTAGCCGTTAGTGTGCTTTTACAGCCCCAGTGATCAGGACTGGGGTTTGAAACCCATGCTGTCTATAGGGAGTTGGTATGTTCTCCCCATCTTTGTGTGGGCTTTTCCCAGGGGCTCTGGTTTCCTCCCACCATTCAAAATGTATCAGGCCTGTAGGTTAATTGGGTATAAATTGGGCAGCATGGGCTCGTGGGCAGAAATGGCCTGTAGCCATGCCGTAAGCCTAAATATAAAATTTACTCTTTCCCCTATCACTTCTCAGCTTCTTCCTCTTCTAACCCACTCACCTCCATTGACCTATGACCTCGTACCTGTAAACCTGTGCTCCTCCCCTTCCTCCTCTCCTTTCCTTCTCCCCCCCATCCTCCACCTTTTTATTCAGGTGTCTACCTGCTCTTCGAGATTCCTGTCAAAGAACCCCAGTTCAAAATGTTGGCTACCTTTTATTCCCTATGGAGGCTACATGACCTGCTGAGTTTCTCCAGCCTGTTTGTACATTGAACTCGACCCCAGCGTCTGCAGCTTTTCTTGTTTGACTGTTTACCCTGGGTGGTTTGAAAAGTTGAGGCCAGCATTTGAAGTAGTTATGAATACACAACTTCTCTGGTGCAATGATGAAGAAGGCTCGCCAGCGGATGTACTTTGTGAGGAGTTTGAGGAGATTTGGTCCATCACCGAAGACTCCTGCAAATTTCTACAGATGTACCATGAAAACATTCTGACTGGTTGCATCACTGTCTGGTATGGAGGTGTCAATCACAGGACAGAAAAAGGCTATAGAGATTGTGAACTCGACCAGCGCCATCTCGGGCATAAGTTTCCCCTTCGTCAAGGACACCTACAAGAGGAGGTGTCTTAAGAAAGCAGCCTTTATCCTCAAGGACACTCACCACCCAGGCCATGCCCACATCACACTGCTACCATCAGGAAGGAGGTACAGGAGCCTGAAGTCCAAGACCCAGCAGCACAAGGACAGCTTCTTCTCCTCCACCATCAGATTTCAGAATGGACAATGACCCACAGACATGACCTCACTTGGACTAATTTATTGATTTTTAAATGTAAAGATTATATACATATTTGCATTGCAATTCTGCTGCAAAACAAATTTTGTGACATGTTCATGATGATAAATTCTGATTCTCTCTTGTTCAAGTTTATTCTACCCTTGATATTGTCTCAGTATTCCAGATTACATAATAGTGCAGACGTGTTGGAGAGTGTCGGGATGATTTGTAGCTGTAAGAGCAGACCTGCGATTCTCCCAGGAAAGACCGTAAGGCTGATGTTCCTTCCTCTCGAAAAGAGGCCAAGATGACCTGATGGAGGTCTTTAAAATAATGAAGGGATCTCATCAGTCAGGAAGGAAGTGTTTCCATATGGGAGTCCAAACTCAGGGTCATAAGTACAAGGCAATCATTAATAAATAGGGAAGGCAAGAATGATTTCTTTACCCAGGAGAGTGGTGAGAATGGAGAACTTGCCAGCTGAGGTGGGTAAAATAGATGTATGTAGTTCATGAAACATGCACCATAGGAACTGGCCCTTCAGCCCACAATGTTTGTGTCTATCAGAAAACCAATTATGTGTGAAGGATCGGATTTCTCTGGAGTCCAATTAGGAAAGGTCATTTGGATCAATACCCTTGGTACCCGGTCCCCTTTCCTACTTTTACAGCACTGGTACAGGCCCTTTGGCCCCACATGTCCATGCTGACCAATGTGTCTCCCTAAGCTAGTACTGTTTGCTTGTGTTTAGCCCCTTAACTTTTCATATCCATGTACCTAATGTCTTTTCAGATGTTGCAGTTGTACCCCCATCTACCACTTCCTCTGGCAGCTCATTCCACACACCCACCACCCTCCATAAGAAATTGCTCTGAGGTCTCCTTTAAATCTTTCTCCTCTCTTTAAACCTCTGCCTCCAATTTAACTCCCCTACTCTGGGGAAAAAAAGACCATTCCCATTTATTTTGTTGATGGCACAGGCTTTTATAAACCTAACTAAGGACCCCCCATCCCTCAGATTCCTGAGCTTCAGGAAGAAGTCTCAGCCATACCAATCTCTCCTTATGACTCAAGTTCTCCAGTCTAGGTCCGAATCTCAGCCTGCCTGTGGATATTTCCTTCAGCTGCTATCCCTTCCCCCCTTCCCATCTCCATCTGTATTCCACCCCACCCCCAACTCCTCTGCTTTGTCAGCTTCCATCTGTCCCTCTCACAACTCCACCCATCATGCTTCCCCACCTGGTTGACCCATGCACCATCCTTCACCCCTGCTCCATCCACCAATCACCTACTGGCTCCTCCACCATTCCATGTCTCCTCACTCAGCCCTGAGGGAACATTGACTGTCTGTTTTCCTCCACAGATGCTGCCTGACCTGCTGATTTGCTCCAGCAGTCTGATTTTTTTTCTCGCTCCAAACTCTAGCCCTTGTGATCAGGTACATAGTCAGTTCCGGGCTGAAATGTGTGAGACACTGCCCTCTAATGGTGCTGATGAAGCTTACGACAGCCATTGAACATACAAGAGAAGAAAAGCAGCATTTATATGATGCCTTTAATTCAAAGGATTGTTCTGCAGAACTTCAAGGGAGTATTATCAGGCAAATTACAACATTAAACCAAAATACTAAAACAGGCAAGCCAGAACTTGCATTTTGATGGCATCATTCACCTGAAAGATCACACTGAATATCTGTCCTGGTTCCTCCATGTCAATGCAATCATGAAGAAGGTTATGAATTCCTATAGGTGTACCATGGAGAGCATTCTGACTGGTTGCATCACTGAGTGGTCTGGAGGTGCCAATGCACAGGATAGGAAAAGGAGACAGAGAGCTGTGAACTCATCCAGCACTGTCATGGGCATCAGTCTTCACTTCATTAAGGACATCCACAAGAGGAGGTGTCATAAGAAAGCAGCCTCTATCCTCAAGGACTCTCACCAGCCCAGGCCATGCCCTCTTCTCACTGCTGCCATCAGGAAGGAGGCACAGGAGCCTGAAGATGAACACCCAGTAGCACAAGGACAGCTTCTTCCCCTCCGTCATCACATTTCTGAATGGACAATGGACCAGAGATGCTAGCTCACTTTCTCTTCTTTTGGACTACTTTATTTTTAAATGTAACTTAAAGCCACTTTTTACCCGTAATACTACCGCAAAGCCACAAATTACATTACACATGTTCATGACAATAAATTCTGATTTTTAAAACACACGACAGCCAAAGGAAATATTTCTTTGTTACTATTGTCATGTAGGAAGTTTGTGGAGTCCAAATTCCACACAGCAAGCAGCCACAATCAGAAATTATGATTGAGAGGTAAATATTGACTAGCATACAAGGGACCATTTCCTGTTTCAGTAGAATGCTTCATGTCCTTTTACATTAACTAGAGTTAGGCAGAAAAGATTCATTTAAAAGTTGGCAATGTTGACAGTGCACTTTCTGTTGATCAGCACAGACTGTTGTGACCTCCTCTCTTGTAGAGGTCTTGACCCCAGAACCTTCTACCTCATAAGACAAGAGTGTTAACCATTAAATCAGATTGAAGTATTAGTAAGGGGAGAAACGATTACCCTTTTGGAAAAGAGACGAGGAGAAATTTCTTCAAATCTGTGGAATTTGTTGCAACAGGTGGCTGCAGAGGCCAAGTCATTGGGTAGATTTATAGTGGAGGCTGATAGGTTCTTGATCAGTTAAAGGTTATAGGAAGAAGGCAGGTGAATGGAGTGGAGAGGAAAATACATCAGACACCAGTCAAATGGTGGAGCAGACTCGGTGGGCTGAATGGACTAATTCTGTTCCAATGGCTTTTGGTCAAGAGAGATGCAGACTTTGGTGTTAAAACAAAAAAGTCTACTGATGCTGGAGTCCAATACACAAACGTGCTGGAGAAACTCAGCAGGTCACACAGCATCTACAGGAAGTAAAGGGTAACCCACGTTTCGGGCTCGTGTATTCCTGATGAAAGCCTCAGACCCGAAACGTGGATTACCCTTTACTTCCTCTGGATGCTGCGTGATCTGCTGAGTTTCTCCAACACGTCTGTGTGCTGCAGACTAATTAGAGAGAATTCCAGAATATTACCTGGATACTTAAAAGTGCAGCCCCTGAAACTTCTGAATTTTTTTCCCCCCCCTCCATTTTAGTGAGATCACGAGCTGCAGAACCTCACTCTACTGTCATGAACTAGTCAATTTATGGAGCACGGGAAGTCTCCAAAAAAGACTCAGCAAGAGTGGCAATGATGTTACAGCGCCAGCAACCTGGGTTTGAATCTGGCGCGGTCTGTAAGGAGTTTGTACTTTCTCCCCATATCTGCATGGACAGCCAAAGGAAATATTTCCAACAGTCACCGTTATCATGTAGGAATTACACCCAATTCTACAAAAACAGCTTCTTCCCCTCTGCCATCAGATTTTTGAACAATGAACCACCTCACGTTTTTCTCTTTTTGCACTAATTATTTATTAAATTTTGCATTTATGGAATGGTAATTTAGAGCAATTTTGCACAATACTGCTGCCACAAAACATGATAATCTCTCCTACCATGTTTTTTCTCCATTTCTGCCTTTGCAGTTTGAACACCTGCCTGTTTATCACAACACAGATGCAGGCCATTCTGCCCTTCATGTACATTGAGATTATCCTATTTTTCAGCCCTGAAGGTTATGGGTGTTCACATGCTTGCCCTGATACTCTTTGAAACCCCATCCTTTTCATGCAGTCAGTACAGACCAACAAATCTTTCAATGAATTATTTTTTTTTCCCCTAAACTTTTTATCTGATCTTCCTATAAATGACCTTTTCTAGTTATTGATTTCTCTATTGAGGGGTGTGATAAGAAAATAAATATTTTCA
Source organism: Narcine bancroftii (assembly GCF_036971445.1). Classification (NCBI taxonomy): domain Eukaryota; kingdom Metazoa; phylum Chordata; class Chondrichthyes; order Torpediniformes; family Narcinidae; genus Narcine; species Narcine bancroftii. The sequence goes on along the minus strand of NC_091474.1, from coordinate 24,575,377 downwards.
TTGGCAGGATGTGTCTGAACAATCACTGAAGGTTCGGGGTTGAAGATCCCAAGTACAGCTGTAGGTCGGTGATGGTGGACTTAATGATCTTGGCAGGAATGGTTTCCAAGTTCAGACGCTGATAGGCTGCATATCGATGACACCCTCCGAATGAGTAGAAATAATCCCCGCCTTGTTGGCCCTTGATCCATAAGACATCGATGGGAGGCACATTGTGGATTTTGTCTGGGTTCTGTGGATGGAAGGAACAGTCACAGTTGTGTAATGTAGATTTCAGATTTATTGTCAGACTACATACATGACATCATATGCAACCCTGAGGTTTCTTTCCTGTGGGCAAGGCTGAATTATCATTATTGACCGTAAAAAAAAACTTGCTCTATGTCCACATGTAAACAAATAAAGAAATGTAAACAAACTGACTGCATTACAGAGAGAGAGCACTGAAGTGCAAAAATAAGAGTCCTTAAACAAGTCCCTGATTGAGTTTATTGTTGAGGAGTCTGATGGTGGAGAAAATTTAGAGAGATGTGCAACCCTCAAACCACCATTACTATGGGAAGACACAAGTTCAACACACAAAACCAGAAAGCTGGTGAGACGATGGACTCGTATGTCAGTGATTTAAGAATCAAAGCGAAAAGCTGCAGTTTTGGAGTTCTCCGTGAGGAGCATATTAGAGAGCAACTAGTCTGTGGTGTTAATAATGACAACATGAGAAAGGTGCTACTGCCCGATAATGATTCGACATTAGCTAAGGCTGTCTCCCTCCGTCAAATACTTGAGATGATCAAAGAGCTCAACAAAACACTGGCTTCTCCACAGCACTCAGTCACCAATGTTGATGCGGTCCAGGCTAAGTTCATGTGAAAATTAAAGTCTTAAAACAAAAATTAAGAACCAGCCAGAAAAGTGTTGTGACTCAGTTTATGGCTGCGGAGTTGATCATGCAGCTAATAGACAAATGTCCAGGTTTTGGTCAACAGCTGTAACAAATGGAATCATTTTAAAAAATGCTGCAAGTCCCTCAAGCCAGTGGCACCCAAGTACATCCAATTGACCTACACACCCGATACATTTTTGAAGGGTGAAGGAAACCCACACAGACAAGGGAAGAAGGTACAAATTCTGACAGACAGCACAGGACTCGGAGCCCAGTTCCAGTTGCTGTAAATGCGTTGCGCTAACCACTATAATGCCTTCCCTGATGAAGGAGATTAAGGAGTGACTTTTTAAAGGAATATAACATTGTGAAATGCATAGAAAGGGTATATAGTCAGAACCTTTTTCCCATAAAATGGATATCAGAAACAGAAGGACAATAGATGGAGACAGAGGAGAACTGTTCATCAGATAGAACCAGACCAAGCTGATAGAGATACAGATGAGACATGCTGTGTTGATGGATATAATTCTGCAATGGCTGTTGATTCAACTGATATACAGATAAAACAAAATGATGAAGCCTTTGTCTCTGTGTACATTAATGGCACTTCAGTTAAAATGAAAGCTGACACAAGCACCATGTCAAAATGCTTTGTCAAAAAAGGCATTTGAGTGAGTGAAGAACAAATAAAAAGCATGCATTAAATCCACAAGCCTTACTGCAAATGGGGGAAGTAAATTCCATACAGTTGGTACGGTTAAGTTGCAGTGCTACCTAGAGGGATGCCTATACACATTACGGTTTCTCATTGTTCATGAAGATGTTCTGCCACAGCTAGAGCTACGCGCATTCATTCAAAAGGGGATGGTCTCATTCAGCAAAGACGTTCACCAGTTGAGTCCCACTGAAGATAATCTGTCACATCAAATTCAAGCTGAAATACAGCGGCATTTTTTCTGGTGAGCTTGGAGAGCCACCCATAACCTATTCCATGAGACTTGACCCGGAAGTGAAACCAGTTGTTCGTCCTACGCATTCCTGTGGCTACGAAGGAATGAGTCAAAGCTGAGCTAGACAGGATGGAGGAATTGGGTGTCATCCGTCCGGTTTCTGAGCCAACTGATTGGGCATCTTCTATGGTTGCCACCACCAAAAAGGACAAACAAGAAATCAAAACATACATCAATCCAAGAGACCTGAAGCTGCTCTGAACAGGCCGCATCACCCTACGCATACAGTGGAAGAAGTGGCCACACAAATGTCGAATGCAACTGTGTTTTCGGTCTTAGATGCGAGGAACTCCTTTTTGGTAGATTTTACTTGACCACAAGTCATCATTCGTAACTACCTTCAGCACTTGTTCTGGTCGCTAGAGATTTCTACGAATGCCATTCGGACAGTGAAGTGTTCCAGCGTTCCATGGAATAGATTTTTGCTGGATATCCCTGTGCAATCAAAGTCGACAACATAATCATCTTGAGAAAAGTGCTCAACTGTGCTAGAGAGGTGAAATGGAGGCTTAATCCCCTCAAGTGCAGGTTCCGGCTGAATCAGGTCAACTACGTTGGTCACATTTTCACAAGTGAAGGCTTCAAAACTGACCCCTCCAAAACAAAAGCAATCAGTATAACGCCAGTACCAGGAGATGTCCCAGCTCGGCAAAGATTCCTGGGGAAGGTCAACTATCTCGGAAAATTTATTCCAAATTCATTCAGCTGACAGCTCCACTGTGACAATTACTACACAAGGACTTGGCATGAGCAGCAGTAAAATGCTTTTGAAACACTAAAGAAGCACCGGTTCTGCCTTATTACGACGTCAATAAGCCGGTGATCCTTACCAGTGATGCTTCACTGTATGGACTAGGTGCAGCCTGTTTGCAGGAAGGAAAATGCTTCACGAGCACTAACTGACACAGAAACCAGATATGCTCAGGTCGAAAAAAAAGTTGTTGGTAGTGGTCTTAGCATGTTCAAAATTCCATGATTATATTTACGGCAAGGCGGTGGCCATAGAAACAGACCACCAGCCCCTGGTCACAAAACTGAAGAAACCCCATATATGCAGCACCGGCAAGGCTACAAAGGATAATGATACAACTTCAAAAGTTCAGCATCACCCTCATGTATAAAAGCAAAAAACAAACGTAGTTGCTGACACTCTGTCTTGAGCTCCCAGGATTTCCACAGTTCAGCAAGTGATGAAGAAGACAACTTGGACATGATGACAGTCAACTATATATTATCTTCTCACTTGGAGGAGTTAAAGAGACGCACAGCAGATGGCACAAGCCTGCAGACACTCAGCATTATATCATTAGACATGAGTGGCCCAGCAAACAGCGTAGTCTTCCACATGCTGTTTGTCTTTATTTTCCTTTCCGAGGTGAACTAACTATTGAAGACGGGGTCATCATGAAAGGCCAGAAAGCCGTCATTCCTGGGTCACTACAAAAGGAGTACATCAGCATTATGCACAGAGGGCATCCCGGTGCAGAATCTACTAAACAGAGAGCAAGAGGCATCATTTACTGGCCTACAATGCCAGATAACATCAACAAGGAGATACAGATATGCTCTATCTGTAACAGCACAAAACCACACCAGCAAAAGGAACCACTCCTCCTTCATCCAGATCCAGACTGGTCTTGATTGACCGTGGCAACAGATATCTTTGAATGGCGCTGTCAGCAGTATTTGGTGCTGGTGGACTCATAATCAGGCGGGTATGAGAATAACCTACTTCATAATGTTAGCTCAGCAACGGTCATCACAAAACTCAAGAGACACTTTTCAGTTCATGGAGCACCGCACGTCCTCATATCAGACAATGCCAGACAGTTTACAAGCCAGCAATTCAAGGATGTTGCCGTACAGTGGGACTTTACTCTTGTCACCAGCAGCCAGAGTATCCCCGATCTAATGGGTTAGCTGACTGTCTGCACTGCCAAACAACTCTTGGAGAAATCTCAGAGATGGAACTGATGTTTTCCTCAATCTCTTAAATCTCAGGACATATCACGAGACACAATGCTAGGGTCTCCTGCACAAAGACTAAATTCAAGGCAAACATGCACTCCTCTCCGTCTCAAGGAAGCTACTTGAACCTCATATGCGTAAGCCACAGGAGGTAAAATCCCAGCTTCTCAATAAGAGACTGTCACAACAGTTGTCCTATGACAGCTCAAGCCTACCACTTCAGCCTTTAATAGAAGGACACAAGCTTACAAATGGACAGGCATGGTAAAGGAGAGTTACAAGGAGCCCAGATCTCATTTTGTTCACTCAGAAGGAAATCTGTACAGGAGGAATTGCCAACAAATTCTATCTGCAGCTGAGCCTGTGCCAGCCCAGCCCAGTTTGAGTGAGACTGACTATCAAGATCCTGGACCTAGGTCAGAAGACTACAACACTCCCATAAGAGTAGGACCGGGAAGGATGGACACTAAGCAGTTTCAGGTTGAGGTGCCTCCAGCTGAGTCATCCTCAAACACATCTGAAAATCTGTATCGAATACGCGCAGGTTGTGTTAGTAAGCCAAATCTCAAATATAAACTGTAAAACACGATTCAGTCTCTGTATATTTATTTGGCTAGTCATGGATATTCATATTGTTTACATGTAGCAGAGTGTTTTCTTATGTTTCTCACCTAATATAGTTGTCATTTCAGTTTCTTAATGTGTCTGTAAATATTGGTCATTCTGTGACACTTTGTAAGCACTGAAGTTTAACAAAGCAATTTTGTCATGGTATGGAGCATGAGATAAGGAAAGGGAAGTAGATCAGTCTCTCTTTATATCCTGTATATTCAGGTTACTCAAGTTCTGGGGGATTCTTTATGCTGGCGTACTCAAGTGGCCATGTTCAGTTGCTTTGCATCCTTGATGTACATAGTTAATAAACTAGGTTTGAAGTGAATCTACTTGCTTTCATTTACCTAAACTCCCAACAGGCCAAAGGGCCCGTTACTGTGCTGTACTGTTTGCTGTGGGTCAGTGTCCCTCAACCTAGAATCAGTGGCCACTGGTGGTCCATAGGAATGTAGCAAGGACAAATATTACAGATGTAATAAACAATGTGTAAATCTGATAACAAAAAAAACTATAATTCCTCAAAAAATTGTCCCACATAAACAAGAATCCCATCAGTTGGGTGGGAAAGGGCTCATGTTTGCCGGCACCCCCCCCCCCCAACCCCCATCACCGATACTCTGTAGGTTTGTTGTATATGGTGTGCGGTACCTAAAGGAATACTTAAAGGTGGACAGTGGTTGAGAAAAGATTGAGAGACACTAATAGGTCAATAATTGTGCTCGATTTTTCTCAACCTGATAGTCAGAACAAGAGGGCATAATATTAAAGAATGAGGTAGGAGATTTATAGGAGGATTTAGGGGTAAATGCTTTTTGTTATAAAGAGTTAATATCTACCAGAGGAGGTGGTGGATTCTAATGGGTTAGCACTACCCTAGTACAGTGCCAGCAACCTGGGTTCGAATCTGACGCTATCTGTAAAGAGTTTGTATGTTCTCCCCACATCTATGTTGGTTTCCTCCTGATACTCCGGTCTCCTCCCACATTCCAAAGGTGTACAGGGTTAGTAGGTTAATTAGTAAGAATTAGTATTTGGGTAGCGTGGGCTTGTGGGCCGGAAGGGCCTGTTCCTGTGCTGTATGTCTAAGATTAGACGCACTTAAATAGGCAAAGCATATCATATATACTTGTGTAATAGTTAAGTTATTTGGACCAATTTTTCAGGTAAAATTTTGGGGGGTGGGGGGAAGGTCGACTTCTGACTACGGTAAGTATATGCAAAGTTCAAGGCGTCAGGACTCGGATGGCTGAGCCCGGGTGATGTCCACATTCGGGGCATCGGGAGCTTGGATGATGGGTGCCTGGGGCCTAGGAGAGAGTCTGTGGCCATGGCAATGGGAGCATCGGTGAGCGGGCAGTCGGGGTGTATGGAGCTCAGACGGGTGGGCGGTCAGGGTGTCAGACAGGTGGCCAAAATGGGGGGGGGGGGGGGGGTCAACTTTTACACAGGTCATACTGAAAACACATGATTTTTGGGATAAAAAGGGGAGGGGGGTCGACTATTACATGGGATCGACAGTTACATACAGTAGAAGGATACCATCCAAACGCAGGCAAATGGGATTGGAGAAGATTGATATGAGGGTTAAAGAGGATGTATAACTCTATGATGAAATAGCTGCAGTTCCTCTCCTGTGGTGCAAAATATGAGACTGATTTGCCTGATGAGGCCAGCTCCCTGGTCTTTGACAACATGCAGATTCTTGTAAGGGGTACAGTAACATAGTTGCTAAGTCACTGAATTATCAGCCAGAACTGAGTTAAAAACCAACGATTAAGAGACAAAAGTTCAAATCCACCAGAGCTTCTAGAGAATTTAAATTCCACTAACTTAAATAAATCTGTATTTGAAGCTGGTATCAATAACTGCTTGACTGCCATTTAAAATCCATCAGATTCAATAGCAAGAAATCTGTCATCCATGCTCAGTTTTCTTGTGACTCCCCAGATCCTGCAATGCGATCCTTAACTCTCTCCTCAGTTCAGGGCTGCAAGAGAAAGACAGTAAATGGGGGTGGGGGTGGGGTGCAGATCCAGCCACCTCCAGATCCTGACCACAAATTTGGCCATAAGACATAGGAACAGAAATAGGCTATTCAGCCCATTGAGTCTCTCCCACTATTTAATCATAAGCTGAGCCATTTTCCCTCTCAGCCCAACTGCCCGGCCTAATCATAACCTTTGATGCCCTGGCTAATGAATAACCTATCAATCTCTGCCTTAAAAATACACCCAATGACAGCCTCCACAACTGCCTGTGGCAACATATTCCACAGATTTACCACCCTCTGACTAAAGAACTTCCTCCACATCACTGTTCTAAACAGACGCCCTTCAATCCTGATATTGCACCCTCTCGTCCTAGACCAGTGGATCTCAAGCTTTTTCTTTTCACTCACATACCACCTTAAGTAATCCCACAGAGCACCTATGCCATTCTTCTAAATTCCAACGCGTATAGGCCAAAATCTGTCAAATGGTCCTCATATGTGCAGTGAACTGGGATTCATTGGTAGTGTGTTGTGCTGATGGCTGGCCCCACTTCCCGGCTCAGCCCCCATCTGCTCACTTATAACCCTGGTTTCCCGCCTAAACCCAGAACCCTTCTGAAGACTACTGTGAGAACCTACCCTTAGTTATCAGCTAATAAAAGTGTTTGTTCTCCATCCAGTCATGAGAGCTTTTATTCACGCTACAATATAACTCTTTCATTCGTGGAATCATCCTTGTGAACCTCCTGAGCCCTCTCCAATGTCAGCACATTCTTTCTTAAATGAGGAGCCGAAAACTGCTCACAATACTCCAAGTGAGGTCTCGCCAGTGCCTTAGAAAGCCTCAACATCACATCCCTGCTCTTATATTCTATTTCTTTTGAAATGAATGCCAGCATTGCATTTGAAAAAAAGGACCTCTGCACTCAAAGAATGCCTTTGACAGCCCATGGATAAGTTGCACTCAGCTAGTGTCCTTGCTACTGACTGCATGTGAATGTCTTCAGGCAGTCACACACACCATACCTGTTAAAAAAGTAAAATAAATCATTAACTAATCTTTGTTTGTACTTTTTAAACATTAAAATGCATTCATGCTGGAACTTAAAACAAAAATTTTAAAAGTTAAAACTCAACTTGCATTGTTTTGCTGTGTATTTTCCCCTGGGGTTTGTCTTTGGAACACTCTACCCTGCACTTTTGACTTACTACTGCATTACCTACTGTACTTAAGTAGGAATTGACTCAATAGCATACAAAACAAAGCTTTCAATGCACTGTGATACATGTGACAGGAGACAATATAATTCAGTTTAATGTAACAATAATAAAAATCTTCACTTACCTATTTTGCTGCCATATCTTATTCCTTTGAATGGGCACTACCATGTTAGTAAACCAGACATGCTCCTCCCCTGCCCCCTCCTCCCTCCTCCTTTACCTTTTTAGTCAGGCGCCGCCTGGTTTTTGCTGGTACTCGACGAAGGGCCCAGGCCTGAAACATTGGTTACCTGTTACTTCCTATGGGTATTGTGTGAACTGCTGAGTTTCTCCAGCCTATCTTGTGCATTGCTCTCAACCCCAGCGTCTGCAGACTTTCTCTTTTTTTAAAAAAAACACTCTCCGTTGCCAACCAGAGAGCTGTGTCATCCCATCCAATTCAATGACGTCCAATGGAACAGCAGAGACAGCTGTAGTCAGCGACAGCGGGACTGTACGTACAATAACGAGGCTCAGATCCAGGCAGGTGTCCCTGCTGAGATGGGATGGGGTATGCAGTTAATGAGTCCTCTGGGATATACTGGGGTAAATCTGTTTAAGCGCTGGCATCGAGAGGAAGATCAGCCTCAACATTAAATCCAAAGAGAGAAAAAAAAACAAGCAGTGGAGGTTGAAATAGAGAAACAATGACTACGAATTAAGTGGGTCTGGACTGCAGGAAATGACAAGGATTGCAGGGGAAAACACCTTCATGCAGCCAGCACAATGGGCTGTGGTAGTGAAATAGCCAAATAGATTCTTAAGATGTGTATCTTGAGGAATTAGCACAAATCCAGGAAATTGATAGTTAAGTCATACAAAGCACTGACCCATCCCACGTTGAGTATTGTTTCCAGTTCTGGGCACTGTACCAAAGGGGGGATATCCTGACCTTGGAGGGAATACAAAGAATAGCAGCTAAAGTTGACAAATGGGATTAGACACCTGAGCCACGAAGAAAGACCAGGGATGTTTACGTTGGACCAAGCTGACACTGGCTCAAGGTTAAATGTGCCTTGATTACAAAATCCTCATCCTGGTTTTCAAATCTTTTCCATGATCTCGCCCCTTCCTATCTCTGTGGCCACCTCCTTCCCTATAATACACTGATGTATTGGCATTTCCCCGACTGTAATTCTCTGCGTATTCCCTGATTTTACGCTGGTATCATTCGTAGGGGTCCTAAATTTTGGAATTCCTCAAATTCCTTTCTTTCGCATCTGACATTCCAAAGTCCTATTTCCTTGCCCAAGCTTTTGGCTGCCTTCATTCATATTTTCTAGTCTGCCTCTGTTAAATTTTGTTTGCTAATCGACTTCGGTAGAATCTTGGGGCTGGGTAAACAGCACATTCACTTCATACTAATCTAGCAATTTGTCCACTGGGTTGCTGGTTAATTCATCTCCCGAGGATTACTGGTTAATCAGTATCTCGTGGCCAAGTTGCCCACTGGATTACTGGTTAACTGGGACCCCATGGCTAACTTGATTACTGGATACTGGGGACCCATGGTCAATGTGTCCACTGGATTACTGGTTAACTAGACTCCCATGGCTAATGACCACTGGAATACAGTGGTCAAGTTGGGCTCCAATGGCCATTGTATCCACTGGGTTATCAGTTAATTGGGCTCCTGAGGCCAAATATCTATGGAAAATTTATCTCTAAGATGGGTAGCACAATGTGGGTGGCCAGAAAGAAAGCCAAGGACACAGAAACAGAGAAATGAATGTCTTTGTTAATTGCCATGTGCTTGAAGGAATGGAGGATGACATTTCTTACAACCACCCCATTGTGTCCCGGACTAACGAGAGCCCAGCGTTTGGCTGATCTGGTGTGAACGGGTCCAGCTCAGAGCCAGAAAGAAGGAACATTTGCTCAGGCTGCCACACAGGTGATAAAGCAATATAGCAATTAAACCTTGTGGCCTCAGTCCAGATCCAATGCAATGTGACACAGTTATGGCCGACAAAAATCGAACCACCACAGTTGCTCTTTGAGCTTACAGCAAAGTCCCTTCCTTCCCCAAAACATCTTTAATCTGTTCAGTTTCTACAACCCCCCCCCCCCCACCCGCCCTTTATATCTTGGCATCCCTTATTAAGGATTTCAGACCTTGGCCCCCATTAAAGGTGCCATGGCCCACAGGGGTGGGGGGGGGGGGGTGCAGTGTATAGCCCTCATCGAGGATGGCCGTTTTAGAAGCTCAAGAGACTTCTACCTGGCATTCTGATGCTTGCCCCTCAATGAATATTGACTATCTGTCATTTATGACTGCTGCTTGTACAAGATGGCAATGTACAACATGGCCATTGAGTTTCCTACAATGTAAAATTGACTGCATTTCAGACAGGTTCATTGGCTGGTAACTGTTTTGGTGCATCTTTGAGAGGCACTGCTCAAATGAAAATTGTTCATCTTGAACGGCCTCCCTGTTGTTAACAGAACAGGCCACTCTGATCATGTCACATGATTATGGGAAGGATTTTTTTGATGGGGGGGTCTAAAACTTTTTTTTTTGCCTCACAATGTATTTGCATTAATTAGATTACGATGCTGCATCATTTTTTGAAGTGCAGCATTGGAAACCCTCTCACTGGGGTTTTCCAGCATTGTACACAAGAAATCACCTCTCAGATCCTGCAGGGATCAGAGCTGCGCAAGATCCTTGACCTATCATTACACCGTAAGGAGATTTAGCAGGCAATTACAGGAATCTTTTTAAACCAGATGTCATTAAAATTTACTTCTCTGGTTTCTGTTCACTCCCCTCACCCCCTATCTCTCCCCTTCTCCTACCCACCGTTACAGCACCGGCAATCCGGCTTTAAATCCAGCACCATCTGTGAGGAGTTTGTCCATTCTCCCAGTGTCTGCATGGGTTTCCTATGAGTGCTCCAGTTTCCTCCCACCCTTCAAAATGTACAGGGGCTGTCGATCAATTGTATGAACTTTGGCTGTATAGGCTCATGGGCCTAAAGAGCTTGTTACTGAGCTGTATGCCTAAAATTTAAATTTAAAAATTTATTTTCCTTTTCTCTCTCTCGCGGTCTGTTTCTTTCTCTCTTTTCCTTTTCCTCAGTCTCATTTCCTTTCCTCCACCTGCATTCGCAGAGCCACCCACCCCGCCCCATCATTTCTCACCTTTTCTCTCTCCTGTCCTCCTATCCACATCCAATTATGCCTTTTACCTGTTGACCTGTGCCCCTCCGCCCCCCCACCCAAGCCTTTTAATTCAGGAGTCTGGTTACCTTGAAGAAGGGCTCTAACCCAAAATGTCAGTTAGATATCTTTACCTCCCATGCAAGGCAGGATAATTAAGGGATTCAGGGGAAAGGCAGGTAGATGGAGATAAGCCTTCCATCATTGAATGGCAGAGAAGGCTCAGCAAATCGGATGGCCTGCTCTTGCTCCTATTTGGGGAGTGGTTTGGATTGTGATGACAGAGTCTGTCTAATCCAGACGACACCACGGGGGTTTGAAATGGTGTGGGTCAGCAAGATTGGCTCTCCGAGTCTGGACCCACTGGGTGTGGGAGAGAACCATGGGTGGGTGATTCCATATGCTGGTGACTCCTACAGTGAAGCAGTCCCTGGGTACCACACTGGAGCATCAGCCTGGGATGTTGGTGCTCCATTGTTGAGATAGGTATACCAAGATACAAGTACAGTCAATTCGGCTATCCAGGGGAATAGTGGGAAATACCTCCTGGATTTTGCTTCCTGAAGACTTTTGAGTGTATTTAATGGATTTTGGCTATTGATCACAAAAATCACTGTAAAATGTATCATTATTTTAGATACAACACAGTTTTGTGTTTTCCTGTCATATTTTAAGACTACTTCAATTATACAAAACCATGAAATGCAACATGTCACTGAAAATTCATTTTCTGCATTTGCTCTTCGATTTCTTTCCTGCTAATCTTGGTGCCGTCACTGACGAACATGGTCATGGCGACTATGGAAAAGTGGTATCACGGCAACCGGAATCCCTCAATGCTACCGTTGGAGACTGACACGAGAGGCATCTGATGCGGAGTACAAACAAAAATCAGTGGCAAAACATTTTTAGTTCAGTTGAACTAACGCAGTGTGTCAGCATCAATATGTGATAAAACTTGCTAAATTCAATGTTTGTACAACTTCCTACGCGATACAGCAAATCTGAAATGATCTTTGTGTTCAGCTTTTTTTTTAATTTTTTTATTTTTCACACCATAAATCACATTATCCATGATATACACTATTTCTTTTTCACACATATACAGTGACTTTTTCTCCCCCCCCTTCCTCCCAAGCCACCCCCCCACCACCCCCCTCTCATCCATTTTAGGTATACAATCTAGGTTGCATTAAGCCAGTCAGACAATGTTGTCATTCAACAAAATTACACCAGAAATTCTACTGAGTCCATTCTTTTCTTTCCTTCTCCTTCCATCAACTTAGGTAATGTTTGTCCCCGGTAGGTTTTCGCTATTGTATTTAATGTAAGGCTCCTATACTTGTTCGAATATTTCAATATTATTTCTTAACCTATATGTTATTTTTTCTAATGGAATACATTTATTCATTTAAATTTAGTAGTTTCTTCCTTTTAATTTGGTTATGTATTCCATTAATATTTAAAGTCATATAGTTCAGCGTAGCCCTTTTATATTTTGTTTATCTTCTCTTTCCGTTTTTCCATCATTACCTTTCCTCCTTTTCCATTTCTGTTTTCTTATTTTCAACTCTTTATAAGACAACATTCCTACAACATCCAACATTTTCCTTATTCTCCTATTTCTATCTTATTTATCCCCAATCTCCCCTTCACCTCCTGAGTTGTCCTTTATCCCTTGTCGGACAACCACATCTCCCCTCTCCATTTGGATTTGCGAATCCACTCGCAAGCGTCAACTGATTTTGCAGTGACCGCTATTTTCCCCCACCCCGCCCCCCCCGAAAAGATTTCACTTTTCATATGTCACAAAGGTCACTCTTTTAATTCCCTCCTTATTCTCTCTATTCCATTACCTTCCCTTATTAATTCTTGTCTATACTATCTATATTTTCCTCTAAGTACAGATACATTCACGTATGCTCATTGTCTCTATTCACTCTTATACCTCTTTACCCGCATACATATCAATCGTGATCATTTTTACTCTCATTACCCGTCTTCATCCCTCAGTCTATTTTTGTCTTTACCCACATACATATCAATCGTGATCATTTTAACTCTCATTACCCGTCTTCCTCCCTCAGTCTATTTTTGTAATTGTTCTGCAAATTTTCGTGCTTCTTCTGGATCCGAGAATAGTCTGTTTTGTTGTCCTGGAATAAATATTTTCAATGCCGCTGGATGCTTTAGTATAAATTTATACCCTTTCTTCCATAAAATCGTCTTTGCTGTATTGAACTCTTTTCTCTTCTTTAGGAGTTCAAAACTTATATCTGGATAAATGAAGATTTTTTGCCCTTTATACTCCAGTGGTTTGTTGCCCTCTCTTACTTTTTCCATTGTCTTCTCCAGTACCTTTTCTCTTGTAGTATATCTTAGGAATTTTACTACAATAGATCTTGGTTTTTGTTGTGGTTGTGGTTTAGAGGCCAATACTCTATGTGCCCTTTCTATTTCCATTTCTTGCTGTAGTTCTGGACATCCTAGGGTCTTAGGGATCCACTCTTTTATAAACTCCCACTCCCTCATATTCTTGCCTTCTTCATCTTCCTTAAGGCCCACTATCTTTATGTTATTTCTTCTGTTATGGTTTTCCATTGTATCTATTTTTTGAGCTAGTAGTTCTTGTGTCTCTTTAGTTTTTTTTATTAGATTTCTCCAATTTCTTTTTTAAGTCTTCTACCTCCATTTCTGCTGCTACTGCCCGTTCTTCCATCTTGTCCATTTTCTTTCCCATTTCTGTTAAGGTCATCTCCATTTTATTTATTTTCTCTTCTGTGTTGTTTATTCTTTTTCTTAAATCCTTAAATTCCTGTGTTTGCCATTCTTTAAATGACTCCATGTATCCTTTAATAAGAGCAAGTATATCCTTTACCTTGCCTTTCTTTTCTTCTTCTATTTCACTGTACTCTTCCTCTTCCTCTTCTTCTTCCTCTGGGTTGGCCATCTGTTGTTTCTTTGGTGCCCTTTCCTCCTCTTCCTTCTTGTTTCTATTGTCTTCTGTGGTCTCTTCTTGCTGCAGGTGTTCTGCAGCTGTCGTTGCCGGCTGTGGAGATCGACTCCCCAGCTGGTCCCCCCTCCCGTCGGTGTGTTATTTTTCATTCGCATCACGCATGCGCGAAGTATCGCGCATGCGCGGTTGCGCACTTTTACTCGGCTCTGCGAGCCATTTTTGTAGTCCATTATTTACCGACCTGAGGGAGCGGGTTTCTCTCTCTGCAGCGGGCCTCTTCGGACAGGTAAGGCCTTCACCTTTTTCCTCTTTTGTCTTCTCTTCCTCTCTTCTTACCGTTGCTTTCGATTTTTCTTTTTTTGTCGCCATCTTCTTTCCACCTTTATACTCACTTTTCTGTAACTTTTATTTCTGTGCCTTTGTGTTTTCCTTTGTTTTTCCCAACTTTTCTGGAGAGGGCTGGAGTTCACCGTCCGGCCACTACTCCATCACGTGACTCCTCTCCATCTTTGTGTTCAGCTTGAAGCTGTCCATCATAATCCCCAATATTTTTTCAGGAAGCAAACCTTTTGAAAAGATGTGTTGTCCAGTGATATTTTGGTGCATCATCCTTCCTCATCCAACAGGTTAAAAATAGATTTTGAAAAACAAGATCCTGCAGATACTGAAATCTGGAGCAAAAAAGAAAAGACAAAATCCTGGAAGAGCTCTGCTGATCAAGTAGCATTGGGAGAGAAAAGGAATAGTTAACATTTTGGGTTGGAAACTTTCATCAAGACTGAGAGTGCAGAGGGGAGAGGGGTGGTATGAGGACAGGGTAGGGTGTGTTGGATTGGGGCCAGAAGGGGACAGATGAACTAAGGAGGGGTGAAGGATGATGGACAATTGAGAAGTCGGTGATTGACTGGCAGGTGCCAGGCCAAGGGAGAGAGAGGCAAGAGATAAAGGGTGTTGATGAATCATGCAGGTGTTGAGGAGCAGAAGCAAAGGATGCGAATGCTAGAACCTGACAAGAGAAGATGACAATAGTGGTATAATGGAAGCTATTGAAGGACAAATTCATTCAAATGGAATTGAAAGATGGGACAATTTCTTGGATTTCTGCTCTCACCTTTTCCCGCCAAACAAAACAGGGCACTGTAAAACATACCATGCTGGAGAAACTCAGCAGGTCAAACTGTGTATTTTATGGACCAAAGATAGATACATAACCAACTTTTTGGGCTTGAGCCCTTCATCAAGGTATGAGAAAACTGTAGGCATGTGCACAAACAGGGCATTGCTCCCACAGATACCTGGACTAGATTTCTTCCCACCCTGCCTTCTGTGAGGATACCATCCCGGTCTCCCAGCTTCTCCGCATCCACCGCATTTGTGCTGAAGATGAGGACTTCAATTCCGAGGCTTCTGATTTGTCCATTTTCAGGGCACGTGTATCCCTTTCTTGCGTATTTGGCAGAGCCACCCTCCTTACATTTCCATTTCCCACTCCACTCCACCTCCCTACAAACACCACGGAGGCCCCTGCCCCCTCCTGGTTCCATCTGCCAATCATCCTTCAGATCCTTCAGCCCTCTTCAATCCATCTATCACCTACTGGCTCCAGCATCATTGTTCTATCTCTCCTGCTCCACCTCAGCAGGGGAAATTGGTCGCAGACTGGGAGATTACTTCATTGAGCACCTTCACTCTGTCCACTGCAATATCAAGGACCTCCTAGTGGCCAACTATTTTAATTCCACACTCTATCCCCACACCAATATGACTATCCATGGCTTCATGCACTACCAAACTGAGGCCACCTGCAAATTGGAGGAACACAACCTCCAACCAGATGGCATTAACATCAATGTCTCCAATTTCCTTTAAACCCCTGTTTTTTTCTCTTTCCCTTATTCTCTCCAGCTTCCTATCCCCTTCCCTCTCCACTCAGAGCTCACCGAAGAACCATAAACTCTAGCACAGAAACGAGCCCTTCTGCCCTTCTAGTCTGTGCCAAATTATTTTTCTGCCTAGTCCCACTGACCTGCACCCTGTCCATAACCCTCCAATGCATGTACCTGTACACATTTTTCTTTCATGTTAAAATAGCACTTTCAGCTGGCCACTCGTTCCACACGTCTGCCACTTTCTGTGTGAAGAAGTTCTCCCTTTAAACTTTTCCCTTTTCACCCTTAGCCCATATCCTCTGGTTTGCATCGCCCCTAACCTCAGTGAAAAAAGCCTATCTACAAACTCTATCGATAACCATCATATTTTTATATTCCTCTCCCTTGAGGAGGAACTGCTTTTTCCCCCAGAGGGTGGTGAATCTATGGAACTTGCCGTCCATTGAAACAGTGGCTCGCTCAGTAAATATATTTAAGAAAAGGTTTGATAGAGGTTTACATGGCAAGGTAATTAAGGGATAAGGGGGAAAAGGCAGGAAGATGGAGATGAGCCATGATCACATTGAATGGTGGAGCAGGCTTGACAGGCCAGATGGCTGACTCCTGCTCTCCTCATTCTTCTACACTCCAGGGAATAAAGTCCTAACCTGTTTAACTCAAGTCCTGGTAATCTTTCAGTCTCATTGATATCTTTTGATCTTACCTGTATTTAGATGACCAAAACTGCACACACCTGAGGTTTTTTTTTTAAATGTCCTCTACCCTCCCACCTGTATCCTCTTACCTGTTAGCCTGTGCTCCTCCCCCTGCCTCTCCCCTCCTTTTCGTTCAGGCGATTGCATTTTTTTTGTCTCATCACTTGACAAAGGGCGCAAGGCCGAAGCTTTGGTTACCCCGACCTCTTGAGTCTCTCCAACATCTCTGTGTATTTCAACATCACAGCTCGATTAACAATAAACGTTAACACCGTAAACTTCGGAGTGGAAATCATCTAACTTGCATTAACATTATCGCCACCCTATCCTCGCCTTTTAAACTGATTTGTTGAACTATATGAGAAATGTTAACTGGCTTAGTCACAGTATGGGGGTTAAACAGACAAATCCCAAGATCTCCAGCACATTGTGTATTGTAGACACTCTATAAAGATTTGTTTGGTCTTCCAAACCCAAAACCCTAAAGGATATCTTGCTCAATTGGTCACTTCTGTACTTTCAGACATTTGTACCTTGATTGTTTCCATTAAACTCTTGACTTTCTCTTCATCCAGCACAGGCGGAAAGGGTCTGATGAGGATTCTCATGGGCACGTTGTGAGTCTCCGGGACATTCTCAGAGTGGATGCTCCGAATTGCCCTGGGTCCCTCGCCACTGCTATTCGGCGCGTCCTCTCCGCGGTCCATGTTGCAAAGTGCAGCTAACATTTCCGAACACCGAGGCTGGGCAAAGAGTTTGCTCGCTACCTGCAGGCGCGGGTACATGGTGTCGGCTCCACTTCGGGCTGTCCCATTCCAAGACCTGGGGAGGTGCGGAATAAATATCCGTGACAAACACTTCACAGGCGTCGAGTTGGGACACGATTCCATCAGAATTGAGATCCACGAGGAATCACCCCATTCTCTCTAATGCTCATTGTTAAATAATCTTTCTATAATTAGTGAAGTTTATTGCTTTGCAATTCTTCTTCTTCCCCAATGCAAGGTCGATTTGGTCCTCGTTTAAACGTTGTATTATATTGCAATCCCAGTGTCTGCAGACTTTCCTGTTTAACATCCATCGGGCACAATGTTAGTTTCATCCTTTTAGTGACTTAACATTAAACACACGACCCGCTGTAGTGGGAATAATGATCTCTTTTATTAAAAACGTTTTGCGGCATTATATTTGTTGAGGCGAGGACAAATGTGCTCAGTTACCCTGTTACAACATGGTTCAGCGCGAAACCTGTCAGACAAGTTCTTGCCTTTGTCCCGGTATCTTGGAGACAGTATTGCCCTAATCAACGTGTCTGTCACATTTAACACCCGGGAGTGAGTGACTTTCTGCAAGAACAGATTGCACGCTAAACGAACAGATTCAAGATATCCAGAGTGAAACATCGAGTTTATTGAAAGTTATAACAATTAATTAGAGGTTAATCAATCAATCAAGAGTTTGTGAAGGTTTGGTATGACATCAAAAACTTGTAAAACTTCTCCAGATGTGTGGTGGAAAGTGTGCGGACCGGCCTGGTATGGGGCCAATACCTCTGAGTGTAAAGCCCTCCAAAATGTAGTGGACACAGACCAGGACATCACAGGCAAAACCCTCCCCACCATTGAGAATATCAACAGGGAACACTGCCAAATAATAAGGAAATTCTTATGGAAAGGGGGAAACCGAGGATAGCGCTAGATAAATTAACAGAATGGTACAAACAAGGGGGCTTACAACTACCAAACTTTAAGAATTATTATAGAGCAGCACAATTAAGATACCTATCAAGATTTTTTATCAAACAAGGGAAAAACCAGATTAGAGCTAGATAAAATAGGGAAGGTACCTGAACATATACTATATAAGTGGGATGAAAAGCTGGTGCAACATTGGAATTCACCAGTACTGCACCATCTGCTCAACATTTGGAAGAAGATTCACGTAGAATTGAATAAAACAAATTATCAACTACCAAAATTAATATTGACGCAAAATCAACTAATCCCTTTCACAATAGATAACCTTTCCTTTAGAGCATGGGAGAGAAAAGGGATCAAAAGAATAGAAAATTGTTTTTCGGGAAATAAATTATTATCTTTTGAACAAATGAATTGATAGAATTTGTAAACAAATATGGTATAACTCATGGTACAATGTTTGCATACCACCAACTGAAAACCTACTTGAAGGACAAATTGGGAAGCAGGCTGAGGTTACCAGAAGAAAGCAATTTTGAATATGTGATTGCAGACACAATGATAATTAAAAGATTTATAACAAACATGTACATCAAACTGCAAGAGAAAGAGAACGAGGAAACAAGCTGTAAACCCAAACAAAACTGGGAACAAGATCTAAACATAAAGATAAAGAATGAAACATGGGAAAAGCTATGCTCCAGAACTATGAGAAATGCAATAAACACGAGGTTACACATGATACAATATAATTGGTTACACAGGCTGTACACCACGCCCCAAAAGTTAAATAAATGGGACCCAACGGTATCAGACAGATGTTTTTGCTGTAAGAAGGAAACGGGAACAACAGTACATGCAATTTGGGCATGTGAGAAAGTGGAAAAGTTTTGGGAAGATCTAAATCAGGTATTAAATAAAATCACAAAAAGCAACATACCAAAAAATCCAGAGATCTTTCTTCTAAGTAATATAAGAAGTAAAGAACTTGGACTTGATTTGAATGGAGCACAAAAAAGATTTATATGATAGCCTTAGCTGTAGCAAAAAAAATGTATTATGTCAACCTGGAAATTAGAAGACAGCCTGAGAATACAGCAATGGTACATAGAAATGAATAAATGCATTCCATTGGAAAAAATAACATATAATTTAAGAAATAACATCACAGTATTCAAACAAATTTGGGAACTGTACATGGAACACAACAGAGAAGTCCTACCGTGGACCTCTACCGCCTAAAATGACAGAAGGAGAAGAAGACGAAATGAACTGACCCAGTGTGTAAAAGTAGATGACACAAATTTCTTGTTTATTTTCATTGTGTGATGACATTGTTTAATGGATTTAATGTATCATATATGTTGAGCGTTGAGTGGGTGGGGAGGGAGGGAAGGGAGGGGGGGGGAAAGTGGAGAAAATGACACTGTATATTCAAGAGGGAAATGTTTGTGTGTATTTTGGTCAGTATGGTTCATAGAGTGGTTCATAGTATGGTTCATAGAGCAGCAGTAATCATCAAGGAACCACACCACCCAGCACACACTGTTCTCCTGCTGCCATCAAGGAAGAAGTCACAAGACTCACACTACCAGATGCAGGAACAGCTGCTATCATTCTACCATCTGACTCCTAAAAAACAAACTCACTCACTGGGGCTTTTCACACAGCAGCAGTTCCAGCTGTGTGAGGGATTATGGGTAACGGTCAGCCATTATGCCGCTGTTGCGACGTGCCGAAACGGCCCCAAAGTGGGGGAGGGGGGCAATGGATGGCAGGGTGCAGGGGGAGGTGACCGTCGGCCTGGGGTTGAGGGGGGTGTCTCATTAAACATTTGGATCATATCACCAAATCTGAATCTCATTCAATTCCAATTAGAGAACTAGGTAAAGAAATGCTTAAAAGACACATGTGTTAACGTGATAATGTAAACACCCCGTATCCAGTTCACATTTCAGTGAAGGTCGGTTTGAATAAACAATGGGGAGCGACATAAAGATCCAATTCCGAGATCCTGAGAACTCTGGTTAGAGTAGCCTCATACATAATGCATCATCACTGGGAACGGGACCCCTTTCCCCCATTCCCCCCCCCCCCAATTGCCAAGGAGGGCAAATCCATGTGAATTTTGACCATAGATCAATGTGGTCCTGTCACAACAAAAGAGGGATCGGTTTCGTCAAGTTTTACTATTTTTGGTACACAGACAGCCAATCTGTTTGCTCATAGTTTTGCTATTATCTGATTCCACCTGCATTGAATTCGCCCCTCGTAATTGAATGAAGATCGACCGGGACCAATGCCTGAAGAGGGCGCACAAACTCAGTGAACCGGTGCGGACTCGAAAGGCCAACATGGCCTGTTTCTGCTCCGTAAATGGTTATATGGTTATATGGTTATGGTGTGAAAGGCCCGGGAGGTTCTGGCTTCCAAGAAGGGTCCAAGAAGGGTCACCGCTTGCTCTTAGTGTGAAAAGGACTAGAGACTCATTTAAGGTCTCTTACTTTGCACATTATTTATTTCAGAATATATATTTTCTGTACTGCACAGTTTGCTCTTCTTGTTTATATTTCTCTCTTTCTATACCCATCTTTCCTTTTTTTATTCTTTGTTGTATTTTATTTATTTTTCTAAACTTTATTTATTCGTTCAAAAAAACAAATAATATATGGCATATACAGCAATTAAACATGAACATGAACATTTTTTATATATATTAAAAATAAGAAAAAGAAACCGCCCCCTTCAGCCGACTCTCCTCAGGAGAGCCATAAAAAGAAGAAAAAAGAAAGGATATTAAAAAAAAGTTACATGTATCCATCTTTCCTTGAGCACAGTTTAATGCACAACCAATGAGTAGAAATTCAGCCTGGCCCAGAGGAAAAAAGAATCTCAGGGTTGATTTTGATGTCATGTATGTACTCTGACAATAAATCTGAATGTTAAATGTAAAACGTTAACTTTTGCTGAATTAATTCAAACAGTCATAGACACAACAACCCACGGGGACTGTGCCAGATCTAAGATGGGGGGATGTGGGGGGAGGGAAAGGGGGGGAGGGGTTGAAGAATACTTGATACAAAGTATTCTGTAAAGGGGAAGATTGATCGCCCATATTGTATGTAATGCATGAGTCTGTAAAATCAAAAGTAAAATTTTCAAAAAAAACTTTGCCAGATCTAAAATTGTTTTTTAAACTGCAGATGTTGAAATTAAAACAGAAAATGCTCAGCAGGCCAGGCAGCATCTGTGGAGGGCTGATCTGACCACTTATTGGAAACAACCAGCTCCGCCAACACCAATGAGAGTTTAATATTGCAGTCAGTTCTGGAGAACTTCAGCGCTACTCGACCACCTTAAACCCAACAACATGAATATTGATTTTTCTCTTTTTAGGCTCCCCACCCCCGCCTCTACCTAGTTCCATTAGTTCCATCTCTTTTCCTATTCTTACTTTTCTCTCTAACTTCCCTCACTCCCTGTGGTGTCTTCCAACTTCCACCCAATCCCCTATCATCTCTTAGCCCCTCCGCAGCATTTCCCCCTTCTTTGTTCTCTATCTCTATTCATAAACTTGATATCACCCCTTCTTATTCAAGTCTCGGTAAAGTGTCCTCACCCAATTCCTTGACTGATCATTTCTACCCACAGATGCTGCCTCACTCTCTGGATTCATCCAGCAGCTCATTGTTTGCTTAAGATTCCAGTATCTACAGTTTTTGCACATCACGTCAGGGTTTCTGGGTTCATTCTGGAGTGGCAGTCTTCATATGCTTATGGAGATAAATTGCTGGCCCTTTCATTTGGGAGTGTGCGGTTTTTTTAAGTGGAAAATGCTGCATAATGTCCTGAATTCTCTTAGAAACATTGAATCATACTGAAATGATTGAGGTGAATTTGTCCTTGGTGGGGTCTTTGCCAGCTCTTTGTCGGAGCTGCAAATTATTTCCAATTCACCATTCTTTCCCATGGCCTGAATTTTTTTTCCATTTCATGTACTTATCCAATTTGCTTTTAAATTGCCAGTTCAGCCAAAGAATTCACCTCCTCTCTGGTTTTTGCTATTACCTTTTTTTAACATTTATACAATTGCTCATTAGACCTAATTTTTTTCCTGCCCCCAAACTGGTAAAGCTAGTTTACAGGGAGCCCACAGTAACTTTGCAGGGCTGCTTCAAATGCACAGACTGGAGCTGATTCAGCAAGGCGGCCACCTACAATCAATAGGCCGTTTCACATTGTCAAATCTAGGTTACCCTCCTGGGACCTGGGTAATATTCTCAGGAAGGCTGCACTTCCAGGGACTTTCACTCCACGATCATACTTACCTGGAAATCAGTGACCAGGTATTTTAAAGGGGGTGGGGGGGGGCATCCCCAGCATTGACATCGTGAGTGATGCGTTATGCACTGACAGAAAGTACCACCGGAGAAATATTCTGGTTATCATTGGATTTCTATATGTCCAGGCCTCTGCTTTATTGCAGTCTGATCAACAATACAGAAAAAGCTGTTTAAAAATCTGTTCCCTGTGTCATTTTCTATTTCCCCTCCTCAGATGCCCGCTGGCGTTATTCAAACCAATTTGTTTTCAAAGTATTTCCTATCATTCGTCCTGTACCAATTAAGAATATCAGTGATTTCTTGTGAAGACCGGTTCTTTTCTCGGCTGTTAGAAGCACAATTCGCCGCCATCAATTCTGCTGGACCGGCGCTCCGGCCCCCACACTGGGGCACTCTGGCATCCCATCAGGCTGCTTCAGGGCCACTTCGGCATCTCACGACAGTGGCTCAGTGTGGGAGAATCCGCATTTCCTTGACACTGGGACTGGCAGACCAATTCCAGCTGCATGGGGGATTATGGGTAATGAAGACGGCCATTGATCTTGCATTGAGCAACCGTCACAAGGTGCTGAAGCAGCCTGATGATATGCTGTAGCGGAGTTCCAGTAAGCTGAAGACATTCGTGTATAATAGCTCTAATTATTAAGTATATTTATAAGGCACGTTGTTGTCAGCATTGAAAAACGGACAATAGAAGCAAACATTCGGAGATGAACAAGATGACTGATGGACAGGGAACAGTAGAGTTGGAGAGGCACTCTACTTAAATTGGTTCCGTGTCTAGTTTAGACAGGCACTGAGAGCATGGTAGGATAATAAATGTCACCATCCTCTCCCCATCGCTCGGCCTATTTGTGTGTTGTGATCTCTCACAGAGACATATTGGTTAATGTCTCTCAAATTCTCATCAGCTGTTTTACTTCAAGTTCGAACTTTATCAAAACTAAAGGGAGCTGACGATGAGGGAACTGTCTTCCCATGAGTGAAGAGGCCATTTGAACTTGTTTTTGCTATATCATATAGTGTTGGCATGTTGCACACATATTTTAATCGTCAATGTGACTCACACGCCCAGGTGCTGATGTCACAAAGCCATCCCGGTAAGTCATTTATTGATTCACACCGCCATAAGGTGATTGACGGGTGAATTCAGCAGGGATCCGAGCAATCCCCCGACCATGGTCTCAGAGCCTGCTCGATTTTGACCAGCCCTGCCTGGTCTGACCTTTTCACATCTCGGGATTCCTGGATAGGTAACGGATCAAATTGCCTGGTTTACCCACTTGTTCACCACAGTGTGAAAAGGCTGATGAATATGCGAGCTCAATGACAAACAGCAGTGAGGATGTTACAGTGCTCAAGTGAGACACAGCCAGGACAAACCATGGCTAGATATGGAAGTTCATTCATTGCCCATGAAGCTGCCTTCAGGCTGGGTGACAGGGTGGCATTGAGATCAGCAAGTGCTGAACTCTCCCAGGCAATCAAGAAGGCAAAGTAGGGTTATGCACAGAGAATCCACAGACACTTGAGTGATACTGGCAGCAAGAGGCAGATGTGGGAGGGTGTTCAAACAATAAGTTAACCCTGCAGGAGGATGTCTCCTTTTCTGAATACCTTCTACACAGATCGATCAGAAAAACAATGTGACACCAAAGAAAGCCTCATTTCTTCCTGAAGAACAGGCACCCTGCAGAGCTGTGGCTGAGGTGAAGAGGTTCCCATCCAGGGTAAACCCACGCAAAGCAGCAGGGCCAGATAACATACCTGTGCAGCCCAGTTGATGGAGGTCCTAACAATCATCTTCAACATCTCTCTGCAGCAGTCCACTGTTCCCACATGATTCAAGATAGTGACCATCATTCCATTGCCCAAAAGAATGACGCTTACTGGATTAAATGACTACCGTCCAGTGATTACTGTCCAATATAACTTTGATGAAGGGCTCAAACTCGAAACATTGGTCCTGTATTTTTACCTTTGCTACATAAAGGACAGTGTTTGACCTGCTAAGTTTTTCCAGCATTTTGTGTTTTTATTTCAACTACGGTGTCCACAAATTTTCGTGATTTACTACAGTCCAGTGGCACTGACCTCAAGTACTTTGAGTGAATGGCAATAGAATGCATCAAATTGCACCTTACAGTGACATTGAAAGTTTTGTTCAGTTGTATTTTACAATTGCATGAGTATAATAAACTTGAACATTTGACCTGTTCCTGTTTGCCTACCATCCAAATCGGTTCATAGATAATGCTGCCTTAATCCTCCACTCTGTCCTGATCCACCTGTACCCATTAGGACCATTGAGTCTACTCTGCCATTCCATCATGAGCTGATCCATTCACCCACACAGCCCCACTCCCCTGCCTTCTCCCCATAACTTTTGATATCCTGACTATTCCGATAGTTATGCATCTCTGCCTTAAATACACCAAATGACCTGGCCTCGACAGCTGCCCATGGTAGAAAATTCCACAGTTTCACCACTCTCTGGGTAAAGAAATTCCTCCTCATTTATCTGTATTAAATGGCCACCCTTCAATCCTGAAGTTGTCCTCTTGTTCTGGACTCCCCTACCATGGGAGTAACATACCGGGGGGCTGGGGGGGTGGTGTTATAGGTTAATTGGGTCTCATTGGGCGGCACGGGTTCATGAGCTGAAATGGCCTGTTACCATGCTGTATGTCTGTACAGGAAACAACTTAGCCACATCTACTCTTTCAGGCCTTTCAACATTTAAAATGCTTCCATGAGATCCTCCATCATTCATCTCAACTCCAAGGACTACAGCTTAAGAGCCATCAAATGTTCCTTATATACTCATCCTTTCATTCCTGCAATAATGTTTTGTGAATCTTCCCTGAACCTTCTCCAATCCTAGCACATCCTTTCGTAAAAATAAGGAGCCCTCCAAGTGAGGCTTCACCAATGTCTTATAAAGCCACAACATCACATCCCTGCTCTTAAATCCTATTCCTCTAGCTACGAATACCCACATTGCATTTGCCTTTTTCACCACTGACTCAACCTGGAGGTTAACCTTTAGGGTATTCTGCACGAGGACTCCCAAGTCCTTTGCACCTTCAAATTTTGAATTTTTAAAGTGTACATATCAGATGTACATTTGCCATCTATCATTAAAAGGTAAGGAAAATAGAATTAATAAGGAGCCAATCATAAACTTTTTATATATTTTTAAAGTTTGGTGATGTATGGAATGAGGCCACTAAATTTCTCCCTCAAAGATATTTTGAGTCAAAACCCTTTATTAAGGCTGAGAGTGCAGAAGGGAGATAACCAATGTCTTGAGAACAAGGTGGGAGGGTGACACGCAGTAAGTAACTCGAGAGGCTGAGACTGATCTACAGGCTTTTATTCACAATGGATAGGGACCTCATCCTGTGCCGTGACCTGGACTTTCTGGGGAAGGGTCAAGGTGTTAGAGGCTTTATACAAGGTCAAAATAGGGAGAGGCCATGGGTACAGTCACAGAACGGGGCGGAACCTGGTAATCAGGAATACAGCAGTTCACCACAGAGGGGTTGGACAAAGACCAGTAATTGATTGGTGAGGCAGGGACAGGTGAAATGTGATGATTTACCAATCCCTTTCCGGCACAGTTAGCGAGCAGTTAGTGGAATGCTGTGACAGCGCCAACGATCGGGACCAGGGTTCAAATTCCATAATGTCTGAAAGGAGTTTGTACGCTCCCCCTGTGACTGCATGGGTTTTCCAATGGCTCCGGTTTCCTCCCACCCTTCAAAACGTACTGGGTGGGGGGGGGGGGTGCAGGTCAATTGGGTATAATTGGGCCACACAGGCTCATGGGCCGAAAGGGCCTGCTACTGTACTGCAAGTCTAAATTTTAACTTTTAAAAATGAATTTAAAATTTAAAACCCTCCCTCCCCATCTTCATTATACTGTGCCCTCTCCATCTTGATGAAGGGTTCCAGACCAAAAAGTCAACCATTCTTTTCTCCCCCTTAATCTGCTCGACTTATATTTTTTGCTCTTTTTTTCTAGCATATGCAGTCTTTCGTTTGTTGTTTTTTTCCATTTTGTTAAGTGTTAAATAGGAATGAGCCAAAATGACCCATGCCATCCCACCCCCAATAGAACTATGAGAGCTTTCACAACCACCTGGGGCACAGAAAAAGGTTGGGTTCACCTTCTCACCTGGAAGACAACCTTCAGAAATGTAGTTAAATCAGAAAGTCTGCAGATGCTGGGATCAAGAGCTTTACAGAAACATGCTAGAGAAACTCAGCAGGTCAAACAGCATCCAAGTTTTAGGCCTGGCTCCTTTCATCAGCTATAAGCAAAAACAGGCAAGAGCCTGAATAAAAAAGTGAGGGCAGGAGGAGAGGAGAGGAGAGGAGAGGAGAGGAGAGGAGAGGAGAGGAGAGGAGAGGAGAGGAGAGGAGAGGAGAGGAGAGGAGAGGAGAGGAGAGGAGGAAGGTGCTAACAGGTAAGAGGAAATAGGTGGATATGGGGGCTGTAATGCGTGTCGAAAGAACCAAAGACTTGTTGATTCAAACCAAGGCTTTTATTAACTAAACGACTGGAGCATATCACAAGTAGGTCAACCAGTCCAGAATGACCTGGTCTGGCTAGGAGCAATCCTTTAAGACCTGCCAGTAGGTGTGGCTACGCTCTCAGCCAATCACAATCATCCTACACTACCATCTGTACATATGTACATATACACATTGGTGATAGAATCTGTACTATCATGGGGTGGGGGGGGGGGGAGGGTAGAAGAGAAAAAAGCTGAGAAGTGATGGGGGAGAGGGTAGCTCCCTGATAGGAGATGGAAGGGGTAGGGAGCAAGAGGCTTCTAGTAATACACTGGGAGGGTCTAGCTGAATTGTGAGCAGAAGTAATCGAAGTGAGACCTTTGACTAAGGGCAGGTGTGCTCTGCAGCCATCACTGATGATGAAACATGACTGCAAAACGTTCAAGGATTATCCCCGTAAATTCTCCTAATACTAAGGTTGCAGGCTGTGGCTGATTTCCATTAACCTCCTGTTCAATATGTAAGTGAGGTCTATTCTAGGAAGTGCCATTAACCTCTGATCTACTCCATTAAATAAACCAGCTCACTCATTTCCCTGTTTATAGTATGGGTCCAATACTGATTAAAATTGGACAGCCCCAAGATTTCAATTTGTTTTCTTAAACCTTCTACTGGCAATGATTTGGAGCTGAACTGAGGTCAGTGAACAATCTGTGAATCAAAACATTTGTCCTAGACCTACAGTATTTTTTTCAAATAACTCACTTGTTGTTTGAAAGGTTAAACTCACATTGTATCTGGGAGCTTTCAACACTAATGTTCCTGTCTGAATCTTTTTTCCAAACCAATCAATGAATTTCTATGCAGTGGAATCCTGAATTATTTATTCCTTTCTGATCTTACTTCAGCGCTGAGGTGGCTGCACGCACGGCAGGGTTTTAAAAACATACATTGCAGGTATGTTCATATCAGCGGCCCTAAGACTGCTTGTACACATCTCCAATCTTACCTGCTCTTTGGTTGCCATTTTCTGGTATACTCCGGTTTCCCTCCTTGCACGTATGTAAGACTATGACGTCATGTTGATGGGCAATGCTATTGGACTAGTTGCCCCGCCTCCCTCAGCTACGGAGGACACCACCTGGCGCTGCTCTCCATGAAAGCAATGCTGGATCAGCCTTATAGGCTTTCTCCATAAAAAGGTAAGTCCACTTTTTTCCCCCTGTAATTGAGCCGATCTCGATGTGGTGCCTCTCCATAAGAACAGTTAGTGACTCTGAAGAGATTCTCTTTTGCTTCTCTTTCTCCTATTGTTAGGGGTGCCAGGCAATGCTCATGGCGACTTTTTGCTTGCCTTACGCCAGACAAATGTTGAAGCATTCCATGTAGATTACATGAATCTTGAATGTTTGTTTGTGTACTAAGTGACACTAATAAATAATTATCACAATGAACATCATTGGTCCTACAATAGCTGATCAGATCAGAGCAAACTCCAACATCAGCAGAAGGTCGAATACATTTCACTGTAATTTACTCAGTTCTCCCCAACCCCAGAAGCTCCTTGCTACACCCTAAGAGATTAGATCAACTTGGGTTGGTTTATCCTGGAGCCTCAAAAATTGTGGAGGTGCCCTGATTGAGGTTTATAAAATGATGAGAGGAATTGTTAGGGTAGACAATCAGAAATTTTATCCAGGGTAAAAAACATCACACATAGCCTTTCTTGGCTATGGACATCAAAGTTTATGGACCCCTTTCCCCGTGAAGGTCAAGTTTTGGTTTCTTCTGTACGTCTCTCCTACTGACTACCTAAAAAAATACATGTTACATGAGGTGAAAAGAAAACCAGGCTTTTAATTAAAAAGGATGCAAAGCCCCATTGAGAATAGCTGCTCTAGACATGGGGGTGGGGTGGGGGGGGGGTTGTTGGAGGAAAGTTTTTTACTCAGAGAGTGATAGGTGCCTGGAGCAGGCTGCCAGAAGTGTAGAAGCATGAATATGTAGGGTATAGTGGATTATGTACAGACAGAAAGGGGGTGAAGGGCCTGCTCCTTTGCTGTTCTGTTCTATCTTCTATCTTCTGCTATTAGATCCTCAACATTAAGGTGTTAAAACAGGATCTATCTTATTTTTCATCCAACCCCAGTAACAAGATTTAGTAGGAGATAAAGGGATAATCAGGTTCATTACTGCTTCTAGTGTTCCTGCTGTGGTCTCCTGTACATTGAAGAGACTGGTCGCAGACTGGGAGATCACTTTGTTGAACACTTTAGCTCTGTCTGCTGGAAGAGTGTTTCTTCTTCTTTTCTTTGGCTTGGCTTCGCGGACGAAGATTAATGGAGGGGTAATGTCCACGTCAGCTGCAGGCTCGTTTGTGGCTGACAAGTCCAATGCGGGACAGGCAGACACGGTTGCAGCGGTTGGGTGTTGGGTTTTTCCTCCTTTGTCTTTTGTCAGTGAGGTGGGCTCTGCGGTCTTCTTCAAAGGAGGTTGCTGCCCGCCGAACTGTGAGGCGCCAAGATGCACGGTTTGAGGCAATATCAGCCCACAGGCGGTGGTCAATGTGGCAGGCACCAAGAGATTTCTTTAAGCTGTCCTTGTACCTCTTCTTTGGTGCACCTCTGTCACGGAGGCCAGTTGAGAGCTCGCCATATAACACAATCTTGGGAAGGCGATGGTCCTCTATTCTGGAGACGTGACCTACCCAGCGCAGTTGGATCTTCAGCAGCGTGGAACCACCCATTTCCATTCCCAACCCCATTCCCTTGCCAAGATGTCTGCCCATTGTCTCATGCACTGCTGGAAGAACAGCACCTCATAATTTCATTTAGGCACCCTTAAAACAGATGGCATTAATATCAACTTCTATGGTTTCTGTTAACCACCCCTCTCCCTTTTCGTCCCTATTTCTCCTTTTTTTCTCTCTCTCTCTCTCTTTCCTTTTCCCTGTCTTTTTTCCTGCATCTCTGCATTCACAGAGCCAATCTTCCCCCTTGCTCAATCAATTCTCACCTTCCCTCTCCTGTCCTCCTATCCACTCCCAATTATTACCTTTTGTCTGTTGCCCTGTGCTCTTCCCCCTGCCCTTTCTGTCCTTCTCCCCAGTCTTTTAATTCAGGCCCCTGCCTGATTTTTACTCATACCTTGGGCTCAGGTCCAAAATGTCAGTAATATATCTTTACCTCCCATGGATGCTGTGAGACCTGTTGAGTTCCTCCAGCATTTCTGTGTTTTTATGATAATCAGGTCCACACTGTCATTAATTCCTAGTGTGGATAGCTCAAGGGGAGTGGGTTGGACAGCTTGGACAGCTGCCATTTTGTCAGATGCTCCCTGAATGTTTTGCTAGCTACAGTATCTGATTCCGGTCCCGTTCCCAAACCTGAGGGTCCTATGACTATTACAGAGATCTCACCGCTTGTGTTCAATTTCAGCAAAGGCCATAAATCCAAATGTAAATCCCGAACCCACCCGAATGTTATTATCTTAGCAACAACCAATGGGTTGATAAAAAGAATGAGTGGGAGAGGATGGCTGCAATGTGTGCCGAGGAATTCCTGTCAGTCCCCACCCCCCCACCCCACCCCATAAACATGTGACCTCCAGCCTGCTGAAGGAAAAGAGAAACTTCAAGCAGAAGATCTCATCGAAGTTTGTCTTGGAAACCAGTTCCTTCATTGGTTTGGTGCCAAAGTCCTGGAAAGGAATTGAGAGAGTATCTCCACCAGATAGACGAGAGTGGATTAAGAAGCTGACTCTGCATGATCTTATCCAGTCCAAGAACTATTGGTCTGACCAGTGGTGCTCACATCGAGTTTAAAACAAGGAGTGGTACCCTTAAGAGGGGGGGGGGAGTTTCCTGCCTCGGTATAGGTAGTCCTTGTTGTGCCCAATGCATCATTTGCTCCTTTTACTGCAGCAGAGGGTTTATTTTGGCCATGTTCCTGTGTTCAGGCTCTTCGAGTGCTGCTGTTGGCCAAGGTCCAGAGCAACACAAGTTGCTTTTAATGAGAGAGCAGCTCCGTGAACTCAACTGAAAGCTGGATTAATCTTTTGGGAAAAGAGAACATTCATGCTGCACAGATGTCTTGGAACCATAGAATTCCACTCTTTTCCCACATATCCATCATGGTGTAGAACTGGAGATCGTTTAAAGATAATGGAAATACACAGGTTGCATGCTTTGCACTCCCCAGAGGGTGGGAGAATTAAAGGCGATGGGATTCAGGTTTTCAAAACGATGGAAGGATTTGATAATTTAATGAGGGGAAGCAGAACCAGGGGGACATAAAGTCGGAGCAGGACTGCATGGGGTTTCTGTCAGGAAATACTTCTTCACAGGAAGAGCTGTGTAAATCTGGAACCTAAAATAGGAATCTATTCCAAGCACCCTCCCACATCACAGCCCCTATCCTTGTCCCCATTCCTCTCTCACACCTCTACCCCTATCTCTCTCTTTATCCCAACCTCAAATCCTACTCCCATCCCCCCTATCTCTATCCCTAGATTTCCTCTCTCTTTATCCCTATCTCAAACCCTCACCCTATCTCGCCCCAATCCTATTCCTTGAAATATTTTAATTAAATTTTAAAAAAAATTAAACCAAATAATCTATACCCCCCAGTACGTTTCAAACAGTGGAAAGAAACCAGAGCCCCTCAGGGAAACTATGCAGACACATTGAGAACGTACAAACTCCTTTCAGACAACATGGGATTTGAACCTAAATCCAGATCGCTGGTGCTGTAAAGGCGTTGCACTGACTACGCCAACCGTGCCGCACCTCCTCTAGCTTTATCCGTAGCTCTATCTTGCCCTACATCTATTCCTACATCTGCCCCATACCCCTATCGCCTCCCCATTCCAGCCCAAGCCTTGCCCCATCCCTATATCTAGCCCTGCCTTCCACCACCGTCAATGTCCCACCCCATCACAACTCCATCCATATTCCCAAATCTAACATATCCCTACCCCAAATTGCTCTCGCTATCCCTAAAGCTGATAGGGTGTGTGCGATAGATACACTTTGGTAGAGACTTAGGGTTCTAAAGAAGATCAGGACCAAGTTCAAGATCAGTTCCATTTGAACAGATTTCAGAGCTGAAGTGTCTCAGCACATTGCTGCACCACAGCTTGACATGCTTTCATTGTTCTTTCCTGTGTACCCGTGATTAAAGGCTTCCCAGGAGTTGTACAATGCAATGTTGGACCAACATTCTTCGATCAACATCACTCTAAAGAAATTAGCCAGTGGTGGCCAAGTCCATTTTATCCCCAAAGTCTCTCCTAGGTGATGTCAACTTGAGGGTCATAGAGTATTCCAACATGGAAACAGGCCCTTCAGCCCAACATATCCATGCTAACTAAGCTCCCTACCTAAATTAGTTTACAAGAAAGTCTGCAGGCACCATGATTGTAAAGATCTGGACGCGCTGCAACTTGCCTAATGTTACAGTCGCTCCACGGCGGATGCCATATCACAGGCTCTCCACTCAACTCTGGATCACCTCGAAAACAGCAATTCATTTATAAGGCTCTCTCCATCGACTACACCTCGACCTTTAATGCCTCAACACTGATCAAGAAGCTACAAACTCTAGGCCTCTGTACCCCACTCTGCAACTGGATCTTTGAAGACCACAGGCAATACAAATTGTAAACAACATCTCCACCTCACTGATCAACAGAGACACACCCTAAGGATGCGTGCTTAATGCCTGGATAAAATGGTGGGGGGGAGGTGGGGGGGGTGGGGCAGGGGGAGGAGGCAACTGCTTTTTGTTCACACCTTGATGAAGGGCTCAAGGCCAATATGTTAGTGATGTACGTATCTTTATAAAAATTGTCCTGTGCATTGGCATCTCCATACCAGACAATGATGCAACCAGTCAGAATGCTCTCCATGGTACACATGTAGAAATTTGCAAGAGTCTGGTGACATACCAAATCCAATTACCTGATGAATTTCCAGTGATCCATTTTGTTACTCCCCTAATCTACCATATCGTCCTGCCCAGATGTCCTCTCCATTGTCCAAACAGTTGCATCCTCATTCTCAATCACAACAGTCCCAGTGCTGTCAATGCAAATTGTTGTTCCAAAGGCACTTCAACGGAAATGATCCTCAAATGGAGATCAAAGGCATATCCTTACACAGAGCCATTTGGGGTCGATCAGACAGGTTGTCAATAATGTCCTCAAAGGTTTGGATATTCAGAAGTGACTGAAAGGAGGAAAGGTTTATGAAGGGAAATTTAGACTGAGGCTGAACAGCTGAAATGAATACAACCCCCCTGGGAACCAAACTTATCAGTGAGAAGGTCAAGTGGTAGTTCCATGCAAATTAGCACATCGTCCTTTCTGATGGTCTGCCATGACCTTTCTCGGCCACTGAGGAATAAATTACGATTTACCTGGGAGACTGCCTGCTCAACACGGGTTCCAGTCTTCCGTAGAACAGGGTTTCATGCAGCAACATCTTTCTCTTTCGGAGCACACTTGTTGGTGTTTTAAAAAAGAAAGCAAATTCATTTCCCCAGCCCCTCAGGATTTCAAAGTCATTTGGGAGCACTAGCCCCTGTCGAAAGACACTGAGGGAATACAGCTGTTCCCTGAGGAGGAATTGCGGGCGTGACCAACACTCACCAGAGCTGAAACGAGCAGGAGGTAGGCATGTTGAGATGTTCTGAGGTTGTTTCTTCAGCTGTCAAAGAGTTGCTACTGCTGCAGCTTCGACATGTGGGACAGATACATTCCTAGGAACAGGACTAACATCACACCAAATGGTCTAAATGCATTGGTGGCAATGATAAACAGTATTGATTGATTACTGGTGAGCCCAATCTTTTTGACTTCTGATTCATTTCAATGATCCTGATGCCATCTGCCTCTGACACGATGGCCCAGACATAAAACGGTCCACTATCTTTTTTTATCTGTCGCAGTGTATCTCCACATTTGCCAATATCTCAGTAATTCAAAAAGGAAAATAATCTTTTGCATAAAGACATACATTTATGTGGCACCTTTCACATCCCTTAACCTAACATCCCAATCCATTTTACAATCAATGAGGTGCATCCTTGTTGTAAGTTATCCAGCTTGACGGACTACAGCTTTAAAATTACCCCCTTGAATCCATTTTTACAATGAATATTATTGATGTCTACCTGCAAGTTTATGTATTCTGGATTATATATAATAACATATGATCTAACTGCTTCAAAAGATTAAAATTTGGCCTGACCTCATTTGCAACAGGTAGTATTCAATTAATTAGTGGAATTACTGAACATGTCTCATTTTTAAAATGAATGATCTTTGACATAGGAGCAAATCTGAGGTGAACAAAAGAAGAGCAGCAGGAACAGGGCCTTCAGGAGACTGGAGCCTGCTCCACCATGTTACAGGAGCATGGCGGATCTTCTTGCCTCGGTGTCACTTCCTTGCACCACCATAATAATCAAAAATACTTTGTAGTTTTGGACACAAGACCAGTAATGACCAGGGTGTCAAGTTCTTGTGTCAGACACAGAGGAGATCACACAGGGAGAAAGCCACATTAACCCTCTCTCTCTCACACACACACATGGACATGTATGCACAGTCATACATACATGCGCGCGCGCACACTCACACACACACACACACACACACACACACACACACACACACACACACACACACATTCACACACACACACATTCACACACACACACACATTCACACACACACACACACTCACATTCACACACACACACACATTCACACACACACACACACACATTCACACACACACACACACACACACATTCACACACACACACACATTCACACACACACACACACACACGCATTCACACACACACACATTCACACACAAACACTCAGGAGAAAGTAAACAGTTTCACACACACACACATATGGACACGTATGCACAGTCACACATATGTGAACACACATACTTTGGAGAAAGAAAACAGTTTCACATACACACATTAGGGGGGATTTTAAAATTGAGATAAGAACGCAAGAATTAGGAACAGGAGCTGGCCATCTGGCCTGTCAAGCCTGCTCCATATTGCTGATCTGGCTGTAGACTCAGCTCCACTTACCTGCCTGTTCCTTATATCCCTTAATTCCCCCATTATTATCTTTTTCGGACTGCTAAATCTGTGAGGGTTAACCAGCTAATTTAGTGGGTCCATTCCCCATAATCAAGCAGTGTGAAATGTCCCAGCCTGGCAGGTGAGTTAAATTCAACTGGGCTTGACACTTGGTGGGGGCAAGTATCAGAGCCTGGCCAAGTTAACTCACTAATCACCTTCTGGTGGTGCGAAAGCACAAACTGCTCTCGCATTGTCACTGCTGGAGGAGCGACCCCTCTTAAAATGCCGGGTTTCCAATTAACCAAGTAAATCGTGGTGCAGTGGGAAAGGCTCCCGAGTGAAGCAGGCCCGGTAAGTTTTCCCACTTCCTAGGAGGGTTGGCAGTGTGAAGGGAGCCATCAAAACTCTCTAGCCATGTCCTTGGGCAGAGAATTCCACATATTCACTACACTCTGGGAGAAGCAGTTCCTTCTCATCTCTGTCTTAAACATAGGTGGGGGAGGGGAGAAGCATTTCTGCTGCTCATGAACTATGCAGGTCAGTGGACAAAGTTGTACACAGTAGTCATTGCTCCTCTTTCAGCTGCTGGCTTTACTGAGGTGCAGCCCACCTGATGGGCAATGTTAAGCAGAGAGAGGGAAGAATTATACGGGCTCTGTCGACACTTCCCACTGACTCATGAAAACTGCCAAAATATTAAAGGACCTAGTCACACTCTCCTCCCCCCCCACCCTGTTGGGCAGAGGACACATGAACTTGAACCTCCAGATTCAAAGACAGGAATTCCCACAAACAAACCTATTTGGATTATTACTAATCGATCCCTGTTTTTCAGTCTAAATAAATCCTGCCCCTTTGAATTTTATTTTCTGATTAATTTCTCTACCGCCAAAATAAGACTCACGGACCTTGTGTTACATGGTATATCCCTGTTGCCCTCAAAGACACTGCATTACTGCCCTTGCAGAACTGCATTACTGTCCCCACAGATGCTGCATTACTGCATTTGCAGACACTGCATTACTGACTCCATAGCAGCCATATTACTGGCCTCAGAGCAGCTGTATTTCTGTTCTCACAGCGACCACATTACACAACTCAGATTGATTGCATTACTGGCCTCACACTAACTGCATTACTGGCCTCACACCAACCGCATTACTGGCCTCACACCAACTTCATTACTGACACCACAGAGACTGGATTATTGACCTCACAGCCACTACATTGCTGTCCTCACAGAGACTGTTACTGAACTCATAGAGCTGCATTATTGACCACAGTGGCTGCATTACTGACCACACAGAGAGCACACAACAGGAACATCTGTGGCAACGTTTTTCATTTGATCTTGTTGTTTTTGTGCTCTGGCAAGTCTGGCATTTGTTGATGATTCGTAATTAAAACTCAATGATTTACTAAACCATTTCAGAGGATGTTCAAGTGCCAACTACACTGGTGGATTTCGACTCACATGTAGGTAGTCTCAGGGTGACAGATCCCCTCCCCTGAAATCAACCTTGTGGAGCTTTAACCACAGCCCAGTCTGTCGTCTTGATCACTATTACAAAGAGCTCTCTGAACCCTTCTCCATTAACAATGGCGTGAAGCAAGGCTGTGTTCTCGCACCAACCCTCTTTTCAATCTTCTTCAGCATGATGCTGAACCAAGCCATGAAAGACCTCAGCAATGAAGACGCTGTTTACATCCGGTACCGCACAGATGGCAGTCTCTTCAATCTGAGGCGCCTGCAAGCTCACACCAAGACACAAGAGAAACTTGTCCGTGAACTACTCTTTGCAGACGATGCCGCTTTAGTTGCCCATTCAGAGCCAGCTCTTCAGCGCTTGACGTCCTGTTTTGCGGAAACTGCCAAAACTGCCTGGAAGTCAGCCTGAAGAAAACTGAGGTCCTCCATCAGCCAGCTCCCCACCATGACTACCAGCCCCCCCACATCTCCATCGGGCACACAAAACTCAAAACGGTCAACCAGTTTACCTATCTCGGCTGCACCACAAAGAATTAGTGTTTAATATTAAAACATTCAGATTATTAACTCAATTTAAATTCCAGAGCTGGCATGGGAGGAATTAAACTGATTTTGAGATTGTGAATCCTGGACTCTTGATTAGCCACCTAATTAAATTAACAACTGCTGTATCCCTGACAATGACTATCAGTAGCCCGGAGTGTCTCAGTAATCCCACCCCTCCTTTACGTAGGCAACCTGTCCAGTTTCCTCTTGCTCCCACCCAGGAAGATTCCCTTGCATTCCCCATCCCCCTTCCCTCACCAACCATTTAGTCATTAGTATCTCTCAAGTGTGGGCTTGCAAAGTGGTGTTGCCCTTTAAGAACTGCCTGCCAATCTTCTCATCTGCTGAGTAACATTTTAACAACTAGGAAACCTTGTAACACATCTAAAGAATGCTCTGCCTCAAGCTACAATGTTACACAACACTGCTCTGTGGATTTCACAACAGAAATTTCTGACTTTTATGCAACTTTCACGGTCTTGGTGAATAACAACACTGCCCTAAAAGCACAGAAAAATAATGATATACAGGCTTTTTGAGGCAGAGCAGAGGAGTTATATCTCACTGAATTCCGAAGAGAAGGGTTAGCCTATGAGGATAGATTGAGTCGCCAGTGACTGATACCTTGACGGGCTCAAGCTAAAAAATTGATTAAGTATTTTTATCTTTGCTCTATAAAGTATGCTGTTTGACCTGCTGAGTTTCTCCAGCATTGTGTTTTCACTTTTTCACTGTGTCTGCAGACTTTCAAGTTTCACTCCTCCCTGGAGTGGAGAGGGGTGAGGGGAATTCATATTGAAACATATAAAATACTGGAAAGAATAGATAAGATATAAGCAGGGAAATCTACTGGTAGGTGAAGCCAGAACTAGGGGAC
Organism: Narcine bancroftii; assembly: GCF_036971445.1. NCBI lineage: Eukaryota > Metazoa > Chordata > Chondrichthyes > Torpediniformes > Narcinidae > Narcine > Narcine bancroftii. The sequence goes on along the minus strand of NC_091474.1, from coordinate 24,537,362 downwards.
ATAACCTCAAGATGCTGGGGAGTCGATTTAGGGCAGAGGCGAAGAGGAACTGCTTTCCCCAGTTACCCCTTTTATATAGCGCTTAAAAGTTGGGTATTATCCACCTTTTGTGTAAACACATTGAAGGTGGATTGGGGGAGGGTCTAAACTTACCCGGTGCCTATTGATGCGGGTCCAGTCTAGAAGGGCATGCTGCTGTGCTACACATTCCACCATTTTTGCTTGCTGCGTAAAAGAACTCACGGACCCGGCTTTTCTTCTATGTGAACAAGCAAGCCGGCCTCCAGAGACGGTCATGCGTATGGCAATAATGTGGATTTTCAGTGTAAAAAGGGCTAGAGAGTAGTGAATCTGAGGAATTCTGTGCTCAATGAAACAGTGGAGTCCGCTTCATTCAATTTATTTAAAGATTTTGGAATAATAGGGGAATGGAGGGTAAAGTGGAGTAGTTCACTGCTGTGATCTTATTGAAGGGTGGAGCAGGCTTGATGGGTTGGATGGCTGACTCCTGCTCCTGTTCCTATGTTTCCATATGTAACTTCACATATGGAAATTTGGAATTTATTCTCATGAACATGTGTCACAAAATTCATTGTTTTGTAGCAAAGGTAATGAACATTACAGGTTCAAAAATTACCAAACACCATTTTTAAAAATTAGTGCGCAATAGCAAAGACTGGAAACATTCAATGGGTCAGGAGGGATATGTTGAAAGGGAAATAGAGTTTCATCTGAATTGTTAACAGTTTCTCTCTCCACCAGTGCTGGCTGATGTGTTGAGTCTTTTTGACTGTTTTGCCGAGATGTCTGATGTAGAGTATGAGCTCCATCTGGTGGGTGAAGAGGGGATAGCATTAAGATTCATGATTCGATTCCTTTTCTTTCTTCTTTGGCTTGGCTTCGCGTATGAAGATTTATGGAGGGGGTAAATGTCCACGTCAGCTGCAGGCTCGTTTGTGGCTGACAAGTCCGATGCGGGACAGGCAGACACGGTTGCAGCGGATGCAGGGGAAAATTGGTGGGTTGGGGTTGGGTGTTGGGTTTTTCCTCCTTTGCCTTTTGTCAGTGAGGTGGGCTCTGCGGTCTTCTTCAAAGGAGGTTGCTGCCCGCCAAACTGTGAGGTGCCAAGATGCACGGTTTGAGGCCTTCTGCAGAGTCGCCATTAGCCCTGCCCGATGCCCCTTACAGTGAGAAAGAAAGGGGAGCAAAATAGAATCCCTTTCAGAGTTACCGAGTGTCCATGGATTTGCCTCCAGTGCTTCTGCAGCCTATGCAGCCCAGTAGATTTCTTGTTGGATTCATCAGCAAACCCGAGCTCCACATCTAAACATTTGACGTGATCAGGAAGCCTTCAACACCCTAGGCCCTTTGGCAGCTCCCTCTCAAATCCCCATTGTAATACCAGGTTCCCCTGAGCCAGTCTCCAGCAGCCAGTAGTCTGTGCAGGTCCCTCGACCCCAGCCTGCATGGGTCCCTCAGCTGCTCAGTCCCTCGATGGTCCGCTGTCATGGTCACCATCTTGTATGACTGGTGATATGTATCAATATCAATGCAAATAAGAAAATAAAATGGACAATTTTGTTTTCATGTAAATTCTTGGATGTGGCGATCCCCAGTAAGGCTGTATTTTAGCCAATCTCCAATTGTTTGAAAGAAAGTGATGAATGACTGCAAACTTTCATCTGAAAGTGTTGTAATATCTGATAAAGGGACATCGACATGAAACATTCTCTCTCCGTGGAAGCTGCCCGACCTGTTGAGCATTTCCCGCATTTTCAGTTGCTGCCTCCCACGGTACGGGCTGGGAGGCAGTCAGGGATTTTGACAGAGCAATGATGAAGGATTGATGATATGCTGCAAAGATGAGCTGGTGTGTAACTTAGAGAGGAGCTTGAAGATGGCATTCTCTCCATTTCCCTTGCTGCCCTGGTCTCTGCTTGGTAAGGCTCCTAGGATGGGAGAAATCTTGCAAATAAAGTTTAGTAAATTTAGAAAAACACATCTCAGGAGTTATAATTTACTTTGTGATCCTTGCTAGATGTAAACTCAAATATTCCACTCTTTCCCACCAGTCTTGTAGCTGACGCAGTATTGCATAAACACTTCCGATTTCAGATCCTCAACATTCTGGATTTCTTTTGCACTTTTCCTAAAAGGCAAATTCCAAACCTACTGCTGACCTGCTTTTTTTTTCTGGGATAATGGTCAAAATTCCATCATATCACCAGTGCTGAGGTGGAGACAGTGGACAGTTAGAAGTTCCTCAAGGTAAACATCTCCAGTAGATCTCATCAACTCCCCCCCAGTTTCTACTGGTTAATTCTACAGCGGTCAATTAACCCACATATTTTTGAATTTGGAGGAAACTGGAGAACCTGGGAGATCGTCACATGGTCATGAGAAATTACAAACTCCACACAGACAGCACCTGAGGTCATGATTGTGAGGCAGCAGGGCACTGCTTGGTGACCCTCCTTGAATGGAACAAAAGAGTTAAAACAATGTTTCAGTGTAACCTCTCATTTGGAGCAGCACAGAGGCACTCAGTTGGCTTCGGTTACACTGCTCCTCTGCCCAGCTGCCCACACTGACTCAAGAACTCACTTTCCAAAGGTTGGTTGACTCCCTTGAAAGACAAGTGATCTCAAAGAGGTGAGCTCAGACCTGGACTGTTCATTCAGTTACAGAGGGGAGGTTTGATCCTCATCTCAATGCTGCTGCCACCACAAGGTCTACTTTGCCACATTTAGAGTCACAGGCCAATGCAGCATGGACAAAGGCCCTTCAGCTCAACTTGTCTGTGCTGACCTAGACACACGCCTGAGTCAGTCTGATTTGCAAAGGTTTATGGTCATCATTTCATTTCTCTGCCTTGAAAGCTCTTCAACCAGGGATGTCTTCACAAAGATGCTGCCTGTCCTGCTGTATATCTAGCATTTTCTGCTCTCATTGTAATGGATGGTCTATAATGCACAGCTGAAGAGTATAACGGGTATATAAAAGAATGAGGCAATCTTATTAAAGTGCAGAGTACACAGGACAATGAAGATTTTGCTTCCTGAATACTTTTGGGTGCATTTTACGGATTTTGGGCAACTGATCATGAAAATCATCTTAAGTTTAAGATAAAACATACTGTTTTTTAGAATTAACCTATTTTTTTTAATTTTCTGTCGTATTTTAAGTCTCCTTCAAGCATACAAAACCATAAAGTGCAACAGGTCATTGAAAATACATTTTCTACATTCACACTTGAACTTTATTCCTACTGATCTTGGTGCAGTCAGTGACAAACATGGTAAAAGGTTTCACCAGGACAATGTGACCATGGAAAAGTGGTCTCAGGGTAACTGGAATCCATCAACACTGGCCGACTATTGTTGGACACTGACACAAGAGGCATCAGATGCTGAGTGCAAATTAAAATCAGCGGCAAAGCATTTTTAGGTCAGTTGAACTAATGCAATGGGTCAGCATTATTATGTGATTAAACATGCTAATAAAAATTAATGTTTTTCCAACTTCCTATGTGATACAGAAAATCTGAAATTATCTTTGTGTTCATCTGAAAGTTGTTTATCCATTTTTTTTTCATGAATCAAACCTTTTGAAAATAAATTGTGGTCCAGTGGTATCTGCAAGGTTTTGAGGGTGTCATTGTTGGAGAGTCCAGTACAAAGGTGTTGAGGAATCAGCCCTGTAGCAACTATCTAGTGGGGTTGGAATTCTCTACAGCAGAAGCTTGTGAACCTCATTCAACAAGTAGATTCAAGTGTGAGATTTCGAGGCAGCAATGTTTTTCTGAGGAAATGTTTCATTGTCGGGTACTCTGTCTTGCAGTGGAGATGGAATCCATCCTCTCCACAGCTTGTGGGTAGCAGTACTGAGTTCACTGTCAGCCTGAGATGGAAGGAAATTCTGAGAACACTAGGATCAAGTGCACTACACAAATATGCTGGAGAAACTCAGCAGGCCATGCAGTATACATAGGAAGCAGGGTAACCAACATTTTGGGCCTGGTCTCTTCATCAGGTATGTCAAATAAACCCATTAACTCTCACAGTTACTTCGAGAACACCTCTTCCTAACCTATCTCTCTGTTGCATCTGTGCCCTGGATGAGGTCTTCCATTCTAGAACCTCTGAAATCCCCTCCTTCTTCAGAAAACATGCTGCGTGGCCTGAACTTCCCCTGACATGTTTGTGTATTGAGATGGAATGAAAATTGACTTTGTTTCACAGTGAATGTAGACTGCAGCAGATTAATGGCAGTGAGTTAACCTGCTCGTTTATCATTGCAATTCATTCAAAATACCTGCAGCTTCAACTTAATTTATTTATTTTTTACCAGAGATATTCATCCCCCAGTTCTCTTGACTTGGGTTTGTCCCTTAAGATCTTATGAAATCTTTGCTCTTTTATGAAATTTGAGGATAAATACATCTTACATGTTAGAAAGGGGCAATAGCAACTGCACTTCCTGAGAAGAATGAAGTGGGCAAGGCAAACGGCCACTGCTATGTCACCTTCTATAGGAGCTCTATCAAGAGCAATCTGGCTGGCTGCATCACAGTGTGGTACAGTTACGGCGGGAAAATGGATCAGAGGTCAACCCACAGGACCATGAGTGGCAGAGAGGATCACTGGAATCTCCTTCCCTATCGCCCCCATAACTGCCCCCCCCCCAACCAATGACGTGGATTGAAGAGGGCGCGCAAAATCATTAAAGTCCCCTTCCACCCTGCGCACAGCATCTTTCAGCTGCTCCTGTCAGGGAAGAGGTACAGGAGTATCAGAGCCAACACCACCAGGCCGAGGAACAACTTCTTCCCACAGGCAGTGAGAATGCCGAACGACCATGGGAAACACTCAAAGTAAATAACCATCCGAGACTCTCATATTCATGAAGCAATATTTATTTATTTGGAAAGATGAAATATTTGTCCTCCATATGTTTTTTTTGTCTGTATGTGCGTTATGTCTGGTGTTTGTCTGCATGTTTTGCATCGATGACCGGAGAACACTGTTTCATTGGGTTGTACTTCTGCAATCAAACTTGACTTGAAATATTGCAGATGTTGCAAATCTGAAATAAAAGCACAGAATGTTCAGCAGGTCAGTCAGCATCTGTGGAAGGGGAACAGAGTTCATGGTTCAGGCCAATGACCTTTCTGCAGGATGGTGGAAAGAGAAGATGTTAAGCAAGAAGAGTGAAAAGGTGATGAGGAGGTGGGAGGAAGGATGGAACAGGAAGGTCTGTGATAGGTTGAAACAAGAAAGTCTGGAGATGCTGTGAATGTTGTTAATATGCACAAGTGCTGCAGGGTGAAAGGCAGGAGAGGTTTAAAGGCAGAAGTGGTCTACGGTGAAAGAAAGGTATGGACAAAGAAGGGAGTAACGCATGGGTTTGGAGAAGCTGCAACCAATCATTGTAGCAAATGCGGTAAATAATGGAAGCAGTGATCAACAACTGGGCCATGAGCTGTGAGGTAGCAGATGAGGAGATGTTTCCCGCATTTCATTGGGGTTAATTTGAATACAAAACCAACGTTCTCCTCTGCAAGGGGTTCACTGAGAATGTCAGAGGACAACATGACAAAGAGAGTCTGAGAGATCACTGCCAGATTTTAGATCCTCAGTCAGGGAGGAGGACATTTTATTGAGGTCATGAAATCTTACAGCATGGCCCTTTGGCCCATTAGGGGATGCACCAGTCATCAACCACTCATTTACACCAACCATATTTTGTTCTCCATGCATTCCCATCAATGCCTTCAAAACCCTAACACTCACCTGCACACCTGCGGTAATTTACAGCGGCCCATTAATCTACCAACCAGTGCATCTTTCGGTTGTGGGAGCGGTTAGCGTGACACTATTACAGCGCCAGCAACCCAAGTTTAAATCTGGTGCTTTCCTTAAAAGTTTGTATATTCTCCCCATGTCTGCATGGGCTTTCCCCGGGTGCTGCAGTTTCCTCCCATCCTCTAAAAGATGTGCGGGGTTGGTAGGTTAATTTGGTGTAATTGTTTCATGGGTTGGAAGGTCCTTCTTTGATGCAGTGCCTCCAAGTTAAAATAATTATAATTAAAAACGGAACACCCGGGGCAAACTCACAACGTCAGGAGGAAAATGTGAGGCAGTGGCTCCACTGGCTGTGACTCTGTGATGTCTTATAACATGGAACTTGATGTCCAAAAGAGTGGTGAGATTTGAATAAAAACAATAGTGCTGGAGGAACTCAGCAGGACACACAGTGTTCATAGAAGTAAACCACAAAAATCTGTAGACACCACGATAAAAGTAAAAACACAAAAAGCTGGAGAAACTCAGCAGGTCAAACAATGTCCTTCAATGTCAGTTATGTATTTTTACCTTTGGTATGAAGGACTCAAGGCTGAAACGTCAGTAATGCATTTTTATCTTTGCTACATAAAGGACACTGACCTGCTTAGTTTCTCCAGCTTTTACAGTGTCCATAGAAGGAAAACATATATTAACGACATTTCGGACCCAAGTCCTTTATCAAGGGATGAGCAGAATGCATCTAAAAAGAAAGGCTGGGGGAAGAGGGAAGAAAGGGCGGGGGGAGGAGCACAAGCCAACAGGCATAATTGGACATGGATGGGAGGGTAGGAGAGGAAAGGTGAGAACTCATCAGGGGAGGGGTTGCTCTGTGAATGCAGAACTGGGGGAAAGGAGAGAAAGAGAGAGAGAGACAGCTAGAGGAAAGGAGACATAGGGATAGGTGAAGGGGGAGATGAAGGAGAGGGTGCAACAGAAATTGGAGCAATCGGGGTTAATGCTATCTGCTTGGAGGGTTCCCACGTGGAATATGAGGTTTCAAACATAACAAGGGTTGGGATAAATGGGTAGCTATGAACATTAGCGATGGCCTGAACTGAAAATTAAAATGCTGCAGATGCTGGAAGCCAAAACAAATAGAAAAATGGCAGAAATTCTCAGCAGGTTGGTCAGCATCTGCGGAGAGAGGGAAAACAGAGTGCAGGTGTAACATGTGATGCAAATAAGGGAGATCAGGATCAAATTGAATGTGGTGGCAGGACATAGTACAAAACATGCAGGAGCCACATCACAACAGCCCTCAGTGGTTTTGAACCTTTTTATTCCATTCACATACCACCTTAAATAATCCCTTATTAACCACAGAGCATCTACGGCATAGGTTGCCATAGGTACTCTGTGGTTAGTAAAGGATTACTTAAAGTGGTATGTGAGTAGGGAATAAAAAAGGTTGAGAATCACCGGTGTAAGGGAAAGAAAGTCTGGGCCCAAATTCCTGATCTTGTTTGAAGACAGTGGTCTCTCTTGCTTACATCTTGTACACTGAATATCAATGCGAAATTGGTGTGTTCTTTCAATAGCCCTTGGTAGTTAAAATTCATCATTTCAGGAAGTCAGTGGGATCAGCACAGAATGAACTAATAACCCAAAGGCACGAACCTTAAAGTGTTCACGTCACAATCGAAGAGAAGCAAAGCACAGGAATCGGAGATGCTGGAATCTCATGCAAACAAACACTGAGGCTTCGATCACTTGAATTACTGTAAAAAGTCCCAAATAAAAACAAGTAGCAAAGATCTTTATATCATTTATTCTCCTTGAAGTTTGGCAAAGAGGTTTGGTACAATTGTGCTTTCTACAGTTGTGTGTTCAAATCCTGTTTTTCTTTATAAAGAATAAAATAGTATGGAAAATTCCCGAAACTGTGTACATCTTGTACACCATGGAGTGTACAATAAAAACCCAGTGCAAGTATAAATTGATGCAGCAGAATATACATTTTTGCTTTATATACAAAATTACTTTCTCTAAATCTAAGTATAATGCTAGCTATTAATGTTACTTCAAGATATAGAGGCTTGAGAAGAGCAGAGAGGGTAAGAGGAAGGAGAGAGAAAAACAGAGCGAGCGAGAATGAGAGAGAGGGAGAGAGAGAGAGAGAAAGGAGAGAAAGAGCAAAGGGGAGATGCAGACAAAAGAAGAAAAGACAGAATGGAGAAAATGAGGAGAGTGGCAGATTATAGAAAATGAGTGAAAGGGGTAATTGAGGAAGGGAAAATGATCAGGATAAGAGCGTGGGAATAATATGGGCAGTGAAACAGTGAAAGAGAATGGATTGGGAAAGAGACAGGAGAAAGAGAATGAGGCAGAGAGAGAGAGAGAGAGAGAGAGAGAGAGGTGGGGGAGAGAGAGAGAGAATGGGATAGGGGGAAGGGAGAATAGCAATCAGCAAGAATAGAGGAAGTTAATGACGCACCCAAATCATACTCAGAATTCTAGACTGAATGCTATTATTTTTGATCATATATTTTAAATAGTTTTTGAGTTTATAATCTATAAAATGATTGGTGGTTGTCACATACAGCAGGAGATAGGAAAGTATCCTTTAATGCAGGGTCTGCCATGGGCTGTGATTCCGCTACTGGCCAGTATCACTCAGAGGCTGAGATCATTTACCCAGCAAATGACTAATTTTTGAATGATTTGCCATTGTCACAATTTGCGGGTCTTAATTTCATGAAAGGGAATTAAAGTTTTAATTCTATCTTAGTTTTGTTTCCTTCATGAACGAGTCTGCCTTTCGATATTGGATGGTTTCTAAGGTCTTGTGTGGCAGACCTATGTGGGTAAATGCCGATCCAAAGCATTTCGGATCTTGCGGAGTCTCCAGTGTTTACCCTTTTAGACACTGAATCTCGGCCTTCTGCAGTCAAAGTGAACTCCAGGCCCTACCATCAAGAAGACTTCTAAATCAGGGCCCAAGCAAGGCCAAAAGCCCCAGTTTTAAATCCCTGTTTCTGCTGGGATGTCTCTTCTGTCTCGCTGGTGAATGTAAAATATCCCATTGCTCTGAAGTAAAGCAGATGAGCCCTCACACCCTGGCCAATGCTTGTCCCTCAATTGACAATGTGAAAAGAGGCTAAGGATGTGAACTCTACAGCTTAGGAGGTGAGATGGTTGAAGGCATTGCCACTAATAGTAGGATGCAGAGATTGATGGATGTGTAAGGAGTAAGAAGAATGCAGCTATGTCAGCAGGTTGAAATTTTTATACAAATTTTGGAGTTTAATCTGGACAGGTGTGAGTTGTTGTACTTTGGGAGGGTAAATTTAAGAAGAAAGTATTTCAATAAATAAATAAGTTTCTTAAAAGCATTGACGTGCAGGAGAGACTTAGGTATTGAAGTCTATAGCTCCTTGAAGGTAGATAGGGTGGTAAAGAAAGCATTGCCATCATTGGTTGTGGTACTAAGTGTAAGAATAAGGAAGTCATGTTGCAGCGAGGTAAAACTTTGGTTAGACTGCACTTGTATGTCATTACAATTGTGTGTGATTCTGCATACTTAATTACAGGAGGGATGTAGAGTCTTTGTACAGAGTACAGAAGAAATTTACCAGGAAGTTGCCTGGATGAGAGGGTATGAATTATGTAGAGGGGTTGGACAAACCTGGGTTGTTTTCTCCGGAGAATCGGAGGCAGAGGGAAGAGCTGAAAGAATTTCATAAAGTGATGAGAGGTGTTGAAAGGGTGGATAATTAGAATCTATTTCCCAGGGTAAAAATGTCAAATAAAAGAGAGCATGTTGGGGGTGGGAACACAGATGTAGGGGGATTTTTTAAAAACAAAGAGAGAATGGTGGGTGCTTGGAAAAGTCTGTCAGGATTAGTGGTGGAAGCAGATACAGTGGTAGTGTTCTTGAGACTTCTCCATAGACATGTGGAGGGAGGATCATGTGCAAGCAGTAGAGCTTTAGTTTAATTTGGGCATCATTTTTGGTGTGGACGTGGTGATCGGAAGGCATATGTTCTAGATAGAGAGAGGCAGAGACCATGGAAAGATGGGCCACAAGTTTTCGAATTCTGGTATCTGTACAGCACAGAACCAAGCTGGTCAGCCCACTAAGTCTACAGCAGCCACCACACACCCATTTACCCTGCTCTTACCCTTAACACCCATTTCCCCCTTCTTCCTCCAAACACCCCTCTGCCTTCCCCCACAATTCTCTGGCCACCTTCACAGAGCAGGGACAACTCACATTTGCCAATTAAACTGCCAACCTGAAATTGCGGACCTGGAAACCAGGTTGTAAGGATTGCAAGAATATAGAGTCATGGAATCATTTCATCGCAGTAGGCTTCTCAGCCCACTTAGTGAATGTTAGCTCCTTGTAGAGCAGTCTATTCCCCAGTCCTCCTCTAACCCCCTGCAAATTATTTTCCCTTGAGAACCTAATGTTGTTTAAATTGGTTGCAATAAAGAATCGATTCAATTATTGCCTTTTGCTCAGATCTATGAGAGTTCCATTGAAAATGAAGTTTTCAAATTAGGAATGAATGGTAAACATCTGAAGACCAAGAGTGGGATTTCATCATGGGTATGAGAGAGCAGGGCAATCTCTCAAAGCTGAAGGAACCCCCCACTGTGGCCAATTTGACTTGAGACAAGAAATCATGGGTTGAGCTCTGTCCTCACTCAGGCTCGCTTAGATGGCCCTGCACCAAGGAAACGGTTCCTATCCCTGATTGCTGACAAGGGAATAGAAATGTGATGTCCCCCTCAAAGTAGCCAAGCTCTAGCCAGGCACAAGGAAGGGGTAAAATATATTTTCGACAAGGCTTAAGGAGATTTTTTTGAATTGGGGATGAAACCTCGATAAGAGGTATTAAAATGGAGACTACGCAGGGCACAAAGAAATAACTTCCTTGCAGCCATCAGGTTCCTGAATGACCCTCACAGAAGTAATGATCCATGCTGCCCTTGCTCTGAACTATTTGATCTTTTCAGTGTTAGATGACACCCTGTAATATGTTCTTTGTTCAACTTTGTGGGCATGTTAGAGTTCACTTACTGGACTTATCACAGAATGAACCCTTCTCACTGACCCAGTCTAATGTGACAATAAGTTCAAACTTAAGTTCAAAGTTTAGAATTATTATCAGTGTACATGCATGACATCACATACAACCCTGAGATTCTTTTTCCTGCGGGCCAGGCAGAATTTCTATTTCTCGGTAGTGCAAAAAAAAACATACTTAAGGAAAGATACATAAATAAAAGAGAGAAATGTAAACAAAGAAAAAGTGCAAACAAACTGACTGTGCAATACAGAGAGCACCACACAGGAAGTACATCGTCACATAAAAGACGGTGGAGGTCCAAAAATTTTTACTCTCAAAAGCTGGTAAGCCTGGGAGCAAAAGGGTGAGATTGATAGATGTTTCTTTGGCAGACTCAATAAAGGGTTGGGTCCAGAGCTTGTGAAGCTGCCTCACAGCTCCCGTGGAACAAGTTCTATCCTTGTCTGGTGTTATTTTTATGTTCTCCCTTGTTTGGTGTGGGTTTCCTTCTGCATCCCAAATGGGTGAATGGGCAGATGGCAATGACCTCTCAGTGTAGGGAAGTGGCAGAACAATTGAGTGGGTGGAGAGGTAGGGGGTTGGATCTGATAAGGGCAGCATTGTTAGCTGTAACTCTGTTACAGCGCCAAAGGTTCAAATCACCACTGTCTGAAAGGAGTTTGTACATTCTCCCCATGTCTGTGTGGGTTTCCTCTGGGCACTCCGGTTTCCTCCCACTATTCAAAAAATGTACCGGGGGTATAGGTTAATTGGGTGTAACTGTATGGAATGGGCTCATGGGCTGAAAGGGCCTGTTACCATGCTATATGTCTAAATTTAAATTTAAAACATGGGATATAATTATGTTGTAAGGATATAGAGATGTACGAGGAGGATGGGGGACAGCTCTACTATTTAAATTCAAAGTTTATTCATTGCATTGTACCTGCTACAGTATGAAGTGTTTTTTTGCAAGCAGTCCAACAGGTTATCGCTAACCTTCATATAGCTGTGTATTATAGAGTAATGGATTACAATGTAAAGGAAGATCATTTTGTACCATGATAGCACTGTTGTGGGATTCATTCAGGAGCCTGATGGCTGCAGGGAAGAAACTGTGGGTGCATGCTTTCACACTCTCAAGCTTTCTCCCTGGAGGGAGGAGGAAGAAGAGAGGGTGACAGACCCTTCACTCTGTTGACTGCCATGGAGTCCATGGAGGGAAGTGCCAATGAGCCAAATGGCCTTTGCCTGTTGTAACAAGTCCACTGACTGAAGAAACAATTCAGCCATAAACTAGCTAGCTGAGAACAACCTTGAGGCCTCCTCCTGTTCCAAAGGGAAGGGAAAAATTGGAGCAGAGATAAAATGGGAAGGGATTAAAAACAGAACTATATCTGAACGTCCTTGTAAAGTTCGTCTTGAGGGCCAGAGTCGATGATAGTGTTTACTCAACTGAGTAAGCCACAATGAAACAGACCCTTCCAGCCCCCATGACCCAGCCCTTGGGAAACAGCAGAGCAGCAGCCCCAGGCAGACCCTACCACCAAAGGAAGCCTGGTTAGCACTTCATTGGTTGAGGCACGACCCAACCCCTGCAAGATCCCTGATTTCCATTGCTAATTAATACTGCAGTCAATACCTGGATTCTCTTTTTAACGATACAATAAACTAGAAAGAGGAAAGGAAGCCATGCATCATTAAATTATTGCTGGAATACAGCGTAGTGCCCTTATTTACAATATCAACATTCACTCAATTTCCCAAATTGCCTTTTCTCAAGTGACCCATGCATTTCAACAAGAAAGAAAAACTGCACATAAATTTTTTAAAAATGACTCTTTTGGTGACATTTGCACCTCTTAAATTAAGTGTCAAAAATAAATAGTTAAATACATAAATAGTTGCATAAACTTAAATGAAAAGAAATACATTTTTTCTTCTTCAAAGTGGCAAGCGCTTTGGCAACACAAGGGTTACTGATCAGTGACTCAAAAATGATTGGCTCAATAAATTTGAAGGGGGCTGTGCTGCTGAGGAGGGTCTTGTTGGCACATTCAAAGTACAGAGGAGATAGTATTAAAATGCATGTCACCCATTTTTTTGTGGTAATAATGAGGGGGAAGTTAGTTAAAGTATTTTCTTCTGCACAGTTCCACAGAAATAGTTCCCCCTTTACTAGCAATAATAAATAACCATGACAAAACTTTACAATGCTCATCTACAGTAGAATCCAATTATTGTGATCGATTTGGCCTGTGAAGAAAGAACATGCCTTTTTAATGAGTGCCTTTAACATACTCCAGACAGTTCAAAAGGCTTCAAGATCAATTCATTTTTGCCCTGGTGTTAGTGCTGGCAGAGAACTAATTTTCTATACAGAATGGTGGACCCAAAAATTCACTATAACTGGCCAAGCAAACTGCAGATGTTGGAAATTCAACTCAATGTCAGCGGGACTTGAAACTCAGAGCATTCCTGCACATGATAAAATTCATCCCGACGCTCATCAATGTTTCATGCAAACTGAGGTGGGGTGGCTTCTGCTTAAACAGTAAGACAGAATCGGACAAACATTCTGGACCGTTATCTGAAATGAAATGCAGCGCGAGATCATGATACCAGTTCATGGACTTGTGGTACAGGTCAGAGATTGGGGAGTCAGGAGACCTGAACCACAGAGGGCAGCAAGCAGGTTGCAAATCAGAAAGCAGAGAGGGACGGGTTCAGGTTAGCGAAATGTGGATCTTGTTGTCCTTCATCGTGAGAGGATGGACATGATGCTCTTTCTCTGAAACTTGATGCTGCTGGTAAAACATCTCAGAGATTGAAAACCTGCGGATATCATTGCATGGTGTCATTACAACTACCAAAATGCCTGGATATCTTGGCAATCAAGCATTTGTTAGACTAAACTTGCTGCATCAGATGCAGTTGTGGTCTCTGTATTACAGAGTGGATGAGAGATACAGGGGAAGATGCTAAAATGACTTAAATCTTCCAGAGGTTATAACCATAAGCATCCACTGGACCAGCCTGATGAAAAGGAAAGTGGAAAGATGACCAAATTATGAAGAGATTAGGTGTAGTGGTGGATGTGGGGAAACCGAAATGAAGAGGCCATTTTGTATGAGGGACGTGGATGTCACTGGTAAGTTTGTACTCTTTGTTTCATCCCCATGTCCCCCTTGGCCAAGAGGACATTTGAGAGTCAATGACTTTGGCAGAGTTACGCTGAGGCTCGGACAGGTAAGGGTGATGGGCAATAGCAAAGTTTTGTGATTGCTATGAATGATCATAATTTTTATTTAAATTCCAGACTGATTTAAATTTAAGTTGTCTGGCTGCTGCAGAAGGATTCAAGCTGATGTTCCCTCTGTCAGTAGCGCAGGTCTTAGGTTACCAATGTAGCACGAAGCTATATGTGGCTCTGAGATAATCACTGATAAACCATTGGGGGGGTGGAAATCAACTTAAAATATGGACCCTGTTGTCATGTGGACGCGAAGGAAAATGTGATTAAACACATGAGATAAGTGAAGCTGATAAGTTAAGTCGGAGGTGGTGGGGAGGGCGGGGTGAAGATTTCTGTTGAGCATCACAATGGTTAAGATCATGGGCTTGTTCATTCTCTTTAAGTTCTGTAACTCTATGGTCTGCAGAAATGCATCTTAAATTATATTCCATCCTCATCTTTGGATCATATTGCCGATTAATCAGCAACCTGGGGTAGGGGAGCTTAATGTTCATAATGTCCTTTTGTTTGCCTCGAGGCAAATAAAATTTGAAGAATATCATGTATATTAAATTTGTATGCATTACTACATGACAATAAAAATATGTTGAACCTTGTCAGCCAGCTCAGGATTCTGATACCGTCTGGTAACAATCACACAGCCAAATGAAAATCTCCAACAGCAGCTAGCCCTTTGGATTCTACTGTAGATGAATACAATACAAATGTGGGAAAAAAACTGACCTGCCTTGTCTCATGCTGTACGCTGACCAGGCGTCTACAGTCCAACAGAAATAAAGAAACACCCCGTGAGTTAACATTGTTTTTTTTGTAAAAAGTCAAGTTCATTTCAATCACCTTGGAAGATGCAATAAATATCCCCCCCACCCCATTAGCAAAAAGCAGCATTGAAAATACAGAGGTCATCTTTGCATGTGTGTGCGTGGGTGTGTGTGCATGTCGTTGCCGTGTACTGGGAGGGCAAAATTAGCAGTGCGTGCATGATGCGTGGCTGCAGGTCTGTGTGCGTTTAACGTATGCGCACGCACACACACACATGCCTGTTGGCACATGTGCACGCGCTTGTGTGTTTATTCATGCACATGTATGTGCTTTGTAGTCACATTTGTTCCAGTGCTTCTATCCCTTGAGGGAAGACTTTGCATCACACCTCAGCTTTTGTAAGCTGAACAGTTTGAGGTTTTGTTTTAATTATAAAGAGTGATCCAGCATAGTTTTCCGCGCTCTCCCCCCTCCCCTTCCCCATAGTAATCACAAGAAGTATTGCTTTGACGTGGAGAAATGTGTTTTTCTTTTGTTTTACGGTGGGTTTTTTTTTGCAATTTGTTCCCCCTCTTTTGACACAGGTTCAGGAATCTCCCTCCTGTGATCCCTTGAAGCAGGCAGATTCATAGTGCTTGTTCAGATAGGACTTGAGGGCGAACGTCTTGTTGCAGCGCTTGCATCTGAAGTGTTTGAAGGCAGAGTGCGTTTGCATGTGGGCCCGCAGGTTGGAGCGGTCTGCGAACGCCTTGCCGCAGTGGGCGCAGCCGAAGGGCTTCTCGCCCGTGTGGGACCTGACATGGCCCTGGAGCAGCCAGGGGCGGCTGAAGGCTTTGCCGCAGGTCTCGCACTTGTGCTTGAGGTCATGGGTCAGGACATGCATGGCCAGGGCAGGCATGGAGACGTAGACCTTGGAGCAGGTGGGGCACTTGCGGGCCAGTTTGCTGTCCAGGCTGCGGTGCGTCTGCTTGTGCCGGCTGAGGTTGGATGAGGTGGCGTAGGTCTTGCCGCACTCACTGCACGTGTGGCGCTGGGTGGCCCGGGGAGAGCTCTCAGGCCGTTTTCTTGACCTCCCATCTGTGATGAAGAAGGCATCCATGCTGTAGCCCTCGCTGACCGCTGCCTCCCCGCTGAAGTAGCCAGTGGTGAGCCCCGACTGCGGGCTGTCAGGCTCCAAGCCCTCGGGGTCTCCATACACCTCGTTGACTTTGGTATAGACGGTGGCAGGGCTTTGCCTCTCGGCTCCACTCTCGTACACTGAGGGGCTGATGTAACTGTGGATGTACCCTGCAGACAGAGGGGGGAAGAGTGTCAATCATTCATACACAAGTCAGACAATACTGGCTTTATTCAGTGAGGTCAGGTAGTGTCTTAAGACCGAGAAAGTTTTGGAACAAAAAAGGAGAGGTAACTTAGAGAGGTATAGATAAGGTAGACAGCCAACACCTTTTTTCTCCCCTTGAGTGGGAATAGCAAACACCAGAGGTGCTAGAATCTAGAGTGTACAAAGGGAACACTGAAGAAAGTGAAGCCGTTAATGTTTTGGGTCCAAGACCCTTTATCAGGGCAGGAAGGAGAGAAAAGAAGTTTGTCTTCACTGGCAGGTAAGATGGGTGAAGCATCACCAACAGGTTGAGACCAAATGATTTAGCCTGCTAGTTGTTGTGGCTTGAAACAGATTGTGCTTTTTTCCTGTATTATGTGTGACATACAAGAGTACAGCACAGGAAAAGGCTCTTCAGTCCAACCATCTATACTGAACATGACACCCAATTTAAACTAAAACTTTGCTGCTTGCACCTTATGCCCATCCATCCATTCCTTGCCTATTCACATGTCTATGTGGAAACCTCAAACATTACTATTGGGTCTGCTTCCACCACTATCCATGGCAGCCAGTTCCAGGCACCAATCGTTCTCTTTTAAAAAAAATACTTTCCTCTGCATGTTTACTTTAAACTCCGCCCCCCCCCCCCCCCCCCCCCCCACACCACTACATTTTCCTCCAGATTTTGCTTTTTGCCTGGTGTGGTGCAGCTGTGGGACACACCCAGTGGGCCAGACTAGTCAGAGAAATTGAGCTAAAATGACTATGGACAGAAACTGACCATGTTTAATATGGGCAGAAAGAACATAGAACACGATAACAGAGTACAGGCCCTTTGGCCCTTGATATTGTGCTGACCTATATATTCCTACCAAAAAAAAACTAAGCCCTTACTAACTTGTAACCTTCTACTTTTCTTTCATCCATGTGCCTATTTCAGTTTCTTAAATGCTCCTGATGTTTCATCCTCTCTCCCACCATCCCTGGTAAGGCATTCCACAACTCTGTGTGTAAAAAAAAATCTTACCACTGATGTCACCTCTAAACTTTCCTCCCTTCCCTTTTTACTCATGTCCTCTGGTGTTTGCTACTCACGCCCTGAGAAAAAGGTGCTGACTGTCCACCTTATCTATGCCTCTCAGAATCTTATAGATCTCTATTAAGTCAACTCTCATCTTTGTTCCAAAGAGAAAGTCCTAGTGCTGCTAACCTTGCCTCAGAAGACTTATTTTCCAATCCTGGTAAATCTCCCCTGCACCTTCTCCATGGCTTCCATATCTTTCCTATAATGAGATGACCAGAATTCTAAGTATGAACTCACCATTGTGAAATTGCAAATCGACCTCTTAACTCTTGAACTCAATCCCCTGACTAATGACGCTCAGCATCTCATCAGCTTTTAAAACTATCCTATCAACCTGTGTGGCAATCTTGAGAGATGGATGGATTTAGACACCCTCTGTTCTTCCAGACAAATCAACACAAAATGATGTGCCACTTATAGCTGTGGAGATCAACATCATGTCCATAAGACTGCAATGTGGTCATATGGATAATGAGGTTTTGAACCCCAATCTTGGAGAAGAATGGGGAACTGTAGTAGGCAGATGTACAAAGCAGGCTGCTCTGCACCATCCAAATTCCCTTTAGTCACTGGTTCTGCATTCAGTGACTGGCACACACCCTCATCCTGTTAATGTAATTAACTTCACCTCCACATGCCTCCTTTTCCAAGGTCTTCATCATTCTAAAAATTACGGGGAGCAAGAGAGCAGGTGTGCATGGATATCGTGAAGAGAAGGATGCTTTTTCCCCCAGAGGTGCCTAAAATGAGGGGGGTATAGGTTCAGGGTAAGGGATAAGGTTTAGCCCAGTGTGTGTGGTTGGGAGTTTGGAATGCAATGCCTGTGAGGAAGTTGGAAGCAGAGGATCTCTCTACATTTAAGTGGCATCATGACAAGCATTTGAATCACTAAGATAAAGAAGGTAATAACCAAGTGCTGGGAAATGGAATTACTATTGATGGGTACTTGGTCAACATGGATATGTAGCCTGAAGGGCCTGTATCTATTGCCAAGTGACTTGGGATTTGCAGACTCCAGGAGAGCAGCAGACTACCAGAAGACACCAGAAACAGGAAAAAAATAACTCCCCCTACCCTGATGACAAGGGGAAATCAGAGGAGATAACCCTATAGGGAAGGTTACCATAGCAGAGGGCCATTGATGGGCTCAGTGGCTGAAGGACGCACACAGGCTGCAGATTGTTGGCGACTTGCAGTTGAAGGACCCACATAGGCTGGAGGCTGGCTCAGGGGAACCAGATGTCAGAGCTGGGATTTGAGAAGTTGCTGAAGGCAAGAAGTGCTCATGAAGGGCCTTTGGTGCTGAAGGCTTCCTGGTTGTGTTTGAGGTTTGGATCTGGAGCTTAGGTTGTGATGGAGGTTTGAATCTGGAGCTCAGGTTGCCGATGGATCGAACAGGAGTCTGTGCAGTTGCAGAGAATCCAGGCACTTTGGCCCACTGTCCACCCTGAACATCTACAACCAATTAACACCAAGGTTATAATAGAACCATTTAAAAAATTCTCAATGACTCCGCCACATTCTACCACTGACCTGCACCCCAGGAGGAATTTAACCTGCTTATCTCTGGGATGCAGGAGAGACCCTCAGTACCCAGAGGCAACCCTGAATTCATTCCTGAGCCTGAGTTGCAGGTTCAGTCGTGAGCCTGAGACAATGGGTCTGTGAGCTCTGCTACCGTTCTTTCAGAGTCTTCCATTTGCCACACTTTTCTTGGTTGTGCCTTGTTTAGACGAGACATATTTGTACCTTGACCAAGAGCTACATTTTCTTCTCCAAGACATTTGTGGGCCAAATCCAAAAGTATGACAATGGTCATTTTCTTAATTCAAGGTAATTAATTCCTTGAATATAAATTCCGACAAATAACATAGTGAGATTTGAACTTCAATTACTTAGGCAAGATAAAGTCACTTTTACATATGAGTTGTACATGAAAATGTGTACCAATAAATAAAGATTCAATTAAAAAAAAAATTCCATGCTCAGAAATGACTGAGTGAAAACTCAAAAATGCTGGAGGAACTCAGCAGGTCAAGGTATACATCAGATCTGAAATGTCGTTAATATATCTTTCCCTCCTATGGACACTGTGAGACCCGTTGAGTTCCTCCAGCATTTCTGTGTTTTTTTTTTAAACTGCAATCAAACTTTCATGTTTTTCTTCATGACTGAGTAGCTGTACCAAGATTTGCAAGACCAAATACAATTTAAGAGGACTGTATTGGGCTAAAAATGAGTGACAAGCAACTTTTATTTACCCTACAAATCAATGAGGTAGACTGTTAGTTTGCAACAAGCCTGTTTCCATATAACCATATAACCGTTTACAGCACAGAAACAGGCCATGTTGGCCCTTCATGTCCGTACCGGTTCACTTAAACAACTCCACTAGCTTCTCTGCAAACTCCTGAGGAAGTGTTGGCTGCCTTTCCCAGGCAGTGAAGAGATGTGGATGGAGTCTGTGGAGGGGATGGCAGTACACTGGACTTGACTTGAACATCTACAGAGCTCTAGGATAACTCAGCAGGTCAACCTGTGTAAAAATTCAATGCTGGGGAATCTCAGCAGGCAAAATAGTGCAAAAACTCAATGCTGCAGAAACTCAGACTATTTTTTTTTGTATATCCATCCCCTAAAGCAAGCTTTTAATATATCCCATATTAGGAAACTATCCCATATTAGGAAACTGTCATAAGTAGAGGGTCCGTTTGTTTCACAAAACAATTTTATTTGTTCCCTGATTAAAATTACAGAAATCTGGCCTTCTCAAGAGTGTAGAATTAAGATGTCATCTGTATACATTCTCTTGCTTTTCAGGCATCATTATCATTAAAAGGTCAGAGGCGCGTGGTGAGATATTCCATTTCAACCACTTTGCTCTTCAATTGTGCAGGCATTGAAAACAAATCTATTCTTGAATAGGAGTAGAATGAGTAATCTCTCATCATGGGGTGTGAATGTCTCCATATATCTATCAGGTTTAAATCTTTCATTTAAAAAAAGAGCAACTTTCACAGTTTTGCCTTGCTGATTTATCAAGGACGGGATCCAATCAAAAGTTAAAAAATCCTCCAATCAGTACATTTTGTCTACCCTCTACTGTTTTTTAAGAAGTCATTTTGCATAAAGGAGCATTGAGTTTTTACACTGTTCACCTGCAGTGTTTCCCCACCATTGACATATTGTTTGTTTAGACCAGTTTAATCTCTTTCTGGGACATAATCACAGGTGAATCACAATGTGCTATGATGTAAATGAAGAGCTCAAATGTATGGACAAGAGTCTGGCCGATGGAACACAATGTGGGTAATTGTGAATTTCTCCACTGTGAAGGAAAATTAGTGGTGAATCAGTATTATTTTAACTGGCAAAAAATTTCAGAAGGCAGTCTGCAGCAAGTCCTGGGAGGGCTTGTACATGAATCACAAGGTGCAGCAGGTAATCAAGAAGAAAATTGAATCTTGGCCTCTATTGTGAGATAAACTAGAAGAGCAGAGCTGTGGATGTGAGACTTCACTTGGAATATTGTGAGCAGTCTTGGCCTGTACTCATTGGAATTTAAGAAAATGAAGGGGATCTCAATGAAACATTTTGAATGTTGAAAGGCATAGACAATAGATGTAGATAGGTTATTTCCCATGATGAGAGAATCTAGGACAAGAGGGATTGAAGGGCATCACTTAGAACAGAAATGCATAGGAATCTCTTAAGCCAGAGGGTGGCAAATTTATGCCACAGGGAGTTGTGGAGGCCAGGTCATTAGGTATATTTAAGGCTCTTAAAGGTTCTTAATTATCCAGGGCATCAAAGGTTATGGGGAGAAGGCCAAGCAGTGGGGTTGTGTTGGAAAATGGACCCGTTCATGATTAAATGGCCAGACAGACTCAATAGGCTGAATAACCTATTTCTGCTCGTATGTCTTATAAAAGTGTGAAGAGTTAACAGAGGGGAGGGAAAGGAGAGCAAGTTAGCCGAAACCAGAAAAGTCAATGTTAATGCCACAAGGGAAGGTGATTGGTGGGGAGGGAGTCATGAAGGGAGCAGTCCCTACAGAAGGCAGAGAGGGTAAGATATGTCTGATAATGGAATCCTATTGTAAGGGCTGGGAATTCCAGAGGATAATGTGTTGGATGCAGAGGCTGGTGGGTGAGGACAAGGGGAATCCTGTGTTTGTTGCATCTGGGGGCAAAGAGTGGCAGGGCAGATGAGCAGGAAATGGAGGAGATGCTGGTGAGGGCTGAGTTGATGGTGGTGGAGGGGAAGCCACATTTGTGGAAGGAGGCAGGCCTTTCAGAAGTCTGGACTGAAAGACCTCAGCTTGGGAACAGGTGTGGCAGAGACGGAGAAATTGCGAGAAGGGAATAAAATCCTTGCAGGGGACAGGGTGTGAGGAAGTATAGACGAGGTAGTTGGTGGGCTTTTAATACACGTCAGTGGAAAACTTGTCTTCCGAGATTGAGACAGAGAAATCCAGGAAGGGGAGAATGTTGAGATGGATTTCAGATTGGGGTGGAATTGGCTGCAAAGTGAATGAAGTTGACAAACTCATTGCGGGTCCATGAGGCAGCCCTAATATAGTCATCAACATAATGGAGGAAGAGTTGAGGGGTCTTGCCTGTGTAGGCTTGCAGCATGGAACACTCCACAAAGCCCACAAACGGGCAGATGTATCTGGGACCCATGTGGGTACTCATGGCTACTCCTTTGATTTAGAGGAAGTGGGATGGGTTCTCTGTCCAATGAAGCAGTGGAGGCTGCCTCATTAAATGCATTTAAGAGACAGATGAATAGATTTTTAAACAATAGGGGAATTAGGAATTAACTGGAATTGGTAGGTAGGTGAAGCTGAATCCATGACCAGCAATGATTTTACTGAATGGTGGAGCAGGCTCGACAGGCCAGATGACCAATTCCTACTGCTATTTCTTATGTTCTTTATAAAGTGATAGGACGAGGTTACATGTGGGCTAGACACATATCCACCTTATCCTGAACAGATCACAGTCAAGCATTTTCACATTGTTACTTTTAGGACAATGGTTGAATTCGCATTCTCAGACATGCTATTGATTGTTCTGAAGGTAAAAAAAAACCCGCAAATAATCACGAAACAAAAAGGATATATTTAGTATTAAAAAGTTAATCAAATCGACTTGGATAAATTACTGAACTTGACTGATCAAAACTTGAACATTTCATCAGAAAACACACCCAACTCGAACGGAATGTCATTTTGGACTCAGATTGGTTTGCCGGGCTCTGAATACATGTATCTTTCTCTGCAGCTGTACAGGTTCTGGGCTTGGTTACATGGTGCATTGAACACCAACTTTTAAACTTCAATAAGGTCAAATTTTGTGAACATTTCCATGTTCAAATGTTAAATGCAGGATTTGAAATTTTATTTATACTGTTGAAAACAGAAAAAAAAGCATCCGAATGTGTAATTACAAGCGTGCTTTATTTCCTTTGACTAAAAACATTATGCTCCCCTCCACCCATCCCCAAAGTCCATCGACAGGATATACCAGGATAGTTTATGAAGAGAGCGCGCAAAATTGTTGAGGATCCTTCAGCTACTCGCAACGGGAAAGAGATACAGGAATATCAGAGCCAGAACCACCAGGCTGAAAAACAGTTTCTTCCCACAGGCAGTGAGAATGCTGAACAACTGAATGAACTGCTCATATAACCATTTACAGCACAGAAACAGGCCTGTTTGGCCCTTCTAGTCCAAACAATTTCTCCTACTTAGTCCCACTGGCCCGCATTCAGCCCATAACCCTCCATACCTCTCCCATCCATATCCAACTTTTCATTGAATATTAACATCAATCTCACTTCTACCGCCTCTGCCGGAAGTTCATTCCATACCCCCACCACCCTCTGCGTGAAGAACTTCCCCATATGTTTCCCCTAATCTATTCCCCTTTTACTCTCAATCCATGCCCTCTTGTTTGAATCTCCCCCACTCTCAATGGAAAAAGCCTACCCATATTGGCTCTATCTTTCCCCCCCTTATCACTTTGAATACCTCTATCAAATCACCCCTCAATTTTCTACGCTCCAGGGAATAAAGTCCTAGCCTGCTCAACCTTTCCTTGTAATTCAAACCCCAAAACCCCAGCAACATTCTTGTAAACCTCCTCTACACTGTCCTATTTATATTCTTCCTGTAATTCAACGACCAAACTGTACACAGTATTTCAAATTTGGCCTCATCAATGCCTTATACAACTTCAAAACAACATCCCAAATCTTGTATTCAATACTCTGATTTATGAAAACCAACATACCAAATGCCTTCTTCACCACTCTATCTACATGTGATTCAACTTGTACATCGACTGCTAAATCCCTTTGTTCCACTGCACTCCTCAATTGTCTATCATTTAACATGTATGACCAGTTTTGATCAGTCCTACCAATATGTAGCACCTCACATTTATCAGTATTAAACTCCATCTGCCATCTTCTAGCCCACTCTTCAAACTGTCCTATATCACCCTGTAAGCTTCGATAATCTTCCTCACTGTTCACAAAACCTACAACCTTTATATCATCTGCAAATTTACTAATCCAATCTGCCACCCTATCATCTAGATCATTAATATATGTGACAAACAGCAGTGATCCCAGTAACAATCCTGAGGCACTCCACTCGTCACTGGCCTCCAATTCAACAAACAATCTTCTACCTACTCTCTGGCATCTTCCATCCAACCATTGTTGAATCCATTTCACTACTTCATTAATACCTAATGCTTCCTCCTTCCTCACTACACCAAATAGACAACATCCACAGCCTTCCCCTCAACCTTTAAGTAACCTCCAGAAAAACTACAAGATTTGTTAAACATGATCTTCCCCATACAAAACCTTGCTGACTACTCCGAATCAATCCCTGTCCTTTCCAAATCGTTGTATGTACCATCTTTAAGAACACTTTACATTAACTTACCACCAACGTCAGACTTACAGGCCTATAATTACCAGGTTTACTTTTGGATCCTTTTTTGAACACGAGCCACCCTCCAGTTCTCCGGCATTTTCCCCGTGGCCAATGACATTTTAAATATTTCTGTCAACGCTCCCACTATTTGTGCACTAACCTCCCTCCGGGTCCTAGGGAATATTTTGTCAGAACTCAGAGATTTATCCACCTTTGATTTTTTTAAAATATATCTAACACTATCTCCTTGTTAATCCTTACCTACCACATTTCTTCCCTTCATCTGGCTCAATATTCTTTTCCTTGCAAAAGGAAAAAATCATTTAAAATTTCTCCCATTTCCTCTGACTCCTCAGAGCCAACCCCACCCCCCCCCCCCCCATCTTTAAGGGGCCCAATTTTATCCCTATTCTTTTACTTTTAATGCACCTAGAGAAAATCTTTGGATTTATTTTTACTTTGCCTGCCAAAGCAGCTTCATATCTCCTTTTAGCCTTCCTAATTTCTTTAGATTTAAAAAAAAATAAACTCCTTATATTCCTTAAAAAATTCACTGTTCCCTACTGTTTATACCTGTTGTACACATCCCTCTTCCTCCAAACCAAGTTCCCAATATATTTTGAAAACCAAGGCTCCCTATAGTTTCTAGCCTTTCTTTTAATCCTCACAGGGACTGACCAACTTTGTGCTCTCAAAATTTCTCCTTTGAATATCCTCCATTTATCTGCTACATTCTTCCCTGAAAATATCTTATCTCAGTCCACACCCTCCAAATCTTTTCTCATCTCCTCAAAATTTGCTTTCTTCCAATCAAGAATCTCAACCTTTGGCCCACCTCGATTCTTTTCCATTACTAGCCAAAAATTAATAGTATTGTGATTACTAGACACAAAGTGTTCCCCAACACAACCTGTCACCTGACCTACCTAATAGGAGATCCAATACTGCCCCCTCTCAAATCAGTTCTTCTACATACTGATTAAGAAAACTTTCCTGAATACGCTTAAGCTCTAACCCATCCAGCCCTCTAACTGTATGGGCATGCCAGTTAATGTGCAGAAAGTTGAAATCTCCCAAAACTACAACTTTGTGTTTATTACATATATACGCAATCTCCTTACCAGTTTGTACCCCTAATTCCCTCAGCCCATTAGGTGGCCTATAATACACTCCATTAATATTTCATATCTCTGTCATTCCTCAATTCTACCCAAATAACCTCACCGGACAATCCATCCTCCCTCAGCACTGCTATAATGTTCTCTCTAATAACCAATGCAACTCCTCCACCTTTTATCCCCCTATTCTATCATGCCTAAAGCAGAATCCTGGAATATTTAACTGCCAAACTTGCCCTTCCTGCAACTGATGGCCACAATATCATATTTCCATACAGCCATCCATGCCTTAAGCTCATCCTCCTTATTTACAAGGCTTCTTGTATTAACATATATGCACTTAAGAAAACGTTCTCTACAAATACTCCTTTGGTTACTGTCCACTTTTACCTCTTTCCCTCCTTTATTATTTTTTGCATTCTGTTTCCTCCCTTCCAATCTAGGTGCTCTTCCTCCCTAATCTCCATACTTTTATTCCGATTCCCACCCTCCTGCCAAACTAGTTTAAACTCTCCCCAACAGCTCTAGCAAACCTATCCACAGGACATTGATCCCCCTCCAGTTTAAGTGCAACCCATCCCTTTTGTACAGGTCAGACTTTCCCCAGAAGAAATCCCAATGATCCAGAAATCCCTTGCCCCCTGCACCAGCTACTGAGCTACACATTCATCCTCCAAAACTTCCCATTTCTATCCTCATTACTGCATGGCACAGGCAGCAATCCCAAGATTGCTAGCCTTGAGATCCAGTTTTTCAACTACTTTCTTAACTCTATATGATCCTTCTTTAGGACCTCATCCCCACTTCTAACTATGTCAATGGTTCCCACATGGAGGGCTGCTCCCCCTCCCCTTCTCCTTCTCCTTCTCCTCTAGAATGCTGTGGACTCAATCAGACATCCCTGACCCTGGCACCTGGGAGACAACATATCAACCAGGAGCCCAAATCTCACCCAGCAAACCTCCTACCTGCTCCACAAACCAGCAAGTCCCCAACAACAAGAGCCCTTCTTTTTTTCCCCTTTCTCTCCTGCCCCTGTGCCAGAGAACTGACCACTGTGACGTCACCTACAGATCATTCCCCCCAACAATATCTAAAGCAGTATACTTGTTGTTGAGGGAGACAGCCACAGGGATATTCTGCACTGACTGTCTCCCCCCACCCCCCCAACCCCTTTCCTCAGTCACTCAGTTCCCTGACTCCTGTCTGCTGGGGTGACTGCCTCCCTATAACTCCTATCTATCACTGCCTCCTTTATGATCCACAGTTCATCCAGTTCCCTAACAGTCTCCCAGGAGTTGCAACTGGATGCACCTTTTGCAGGTCTAGTCATCAGGAACATCTGTGCTGTCCCTGACCTCCCACAATCAGAGCACAGAATTACCCCAACTGCCTTATTTAAATGAGAGTAATTAAAGATGAACTCAAAACAGACTTGCCTCTGCTTGCCGGCGCCTCAGCGCTTGCCGGCGCCTCAGCGCTTGCCGGCGCCTCAGCGCTTGCCGGCGCCTCAGCGCTTGCCGGCGCCTCAGCGCTTGCCGGAGCCTCAGCGCTTGCCGGAGCCTCAGCGCTTGCCGGAGCCTCAGCGCTTGCCGGAGCCTCAGCGCTTGCCGGAGCCTCAGAGCTTCCCCCTACTCCTTCCCTGATCCATTCACTCCCTGGCCATTCCTTTCTCTTACCCTCCTTTTATTGGCCCTCTACCAATTAACTTAATTACTGTTTCCCACAAATAAATCCCAGCTGTCTCTCTTTTAAATTACTCACCAACCACTCGGTCCTCCCACAAGAGTCCAAGTCTCTATTATTTATTAAACAAAATGTATTTATTTTTACAATGTATTTTTATAATGTAATATTTGTTCTGCATATGTCTCACTTGTCAGTGTGCATCTGTGTTATGTTTGGCTGTGTATTTGCATGTTTTTTGCACCAAGGACAGGAGAACGCTGTTTCGTCGTGTTGTACTAGTGCAATCGTATGATAAATGAACTTGAACTTGCCAGCAATAAACACCAACATGTAGATTTGTCTTACCTTCAATATATTGGTCAATCTCAGGATGATGGTCATCTGGGTCTGTTTTAATAAGGTAATACACCTTTGAATGCATTCATTATTATGAATAATTTGCTTACATTTTTAAAATGTTAATGCAGTTTTTTTAAATAATTCAGTAAAACCTAAGGAAGCACTCCACAAATGGAATTCAAAACAAAAGGTGAAAACTTCAAGTACTCTTTAATAATGTTGGATCAAGAAGAAAATGGATTTGCACTATACTCTCCAATATTTTGCGAAGGTGTTAATGCATTTTGCAAATGGGAAAGATGGATTCATGCACCATATTACCATATCCTTCTATGTTCCAAAGCACTGGGGCTGCGGTGAATTACCTTCTGCTGCATTGACTGCTGTTAGGTAGAGTAATCTATGAAAGCACAAGACAAGCCCATCTCCCAACCTTGTTATTAATATCTCACAGTGTGATTTCAACTCCTTAGACTCTATTTAGCAAACTATTAATGCAGAACCTGCAATACTTCTGGCTTCAGGATTAATTATTTTTTATTTTTAGCTCGCATGCTGTGTCATGCTGTGCGTTCCCTCCATCCCTCTGCTGCAGCACTGCTGTTCAGGTAACTGATGGGGAATGTTGTGATCTAGTGCTTCTGCTACCAGTAAATGCAGAGAGTGTTCATTCTAATCCCACCACAACCGTTAAAGGGTTTAAATCATTTTAAAAGATGTATGTAATAGTAAAACCACTAAAGTTATTCTATTGTAAATGTATGTTTTCTCTCTCACTGAGTCTTGGTTCCCTTGGCTTCTGCCTTTGTCGCTCTGTCTTTGTCCCCTCCACCCCATCTCTCTCTTCTCTCTTTCTACCCTTCCCCCTGCCCCAGAATCAGAATCAGAATTTATTGGCATGAACTTGTGTCACAAAATTTGTTGTTTTGTGACACTAATTCAGTTCCAAAAATTGCTATGTTACATTTTAAAAATAAATAAGTTTGTGCAAAAGGTGAGGTAATGTCTGTGGTTCATTTTCCATTCAGAAATGTGATGGCGGAGGGGAAGAACCTGTTTTTATACTGTTGGATGTTCGTCTTCAGGGTCCTGTACCTCCTTCCTGATGGTAGCAGTGAGAAGAGGACATGGTCTGACCCTTTTGCTTTTTCTTTCTGTTTGCTGCAATCCTTTCTGCGTTCTCTCTCTCTCTCTCTCTCTCTCTCTCTCTCTCTCTCTCTCTCTCTCTCTCGCTCTTTCAGTCATGACAAGGAAGCATGATCAGTTACTCCCAGTAATCATCTAAAAAAAGCTAACAGCAGTTAGGTATGGAAGTTAGATGAAAGAGGTCAAGTGGAGGTACCTAAAAACTTATCCTTGTGAATGGAAACACATGAGATGCTGGAATCTGGACCAAAGAAAATGAGCCCAAACTGCTGGTGGACCCCTGTGGGCCAAGCAGTGCCTGTGGCAGCACAGTTAATGTAGCAGTTAACACAATCGCTACTGAAGTGCCAGTGACCTTGGTTCGAATCTGGCACTGTCTGTAAGGAGTTTGCATTTTTTTCCTGTGTTTGTTTAGGTTTCCTCCAAGGGCTCCAGTTTCCTCCCCCCCCCCTTCAAAATGTATGGGGTTGTCAGTTAATTGGTGTAATTGGGCAACACAGGCTCTTGGGCCGCAAGGGCTTGTTACCGTGTTGTATGTCTAAATATAAATTTAAATTTAATTTTAAAATGAATTAAGAAATTTAAGGCAAAGGGATCTTCAACATTTCGAGTTGTGACCCTCCATCAGGACTGAGAGAGTGGAGGGAAGTTAGCCAGTCTAAAGAGGTGAGAGGGAATGGTGAGATGGGTTGATAGGTTATAGATGGAAGCAGGTGAGGTGGGGAACGAAGGTCTCTGACCTTCTGCATATTGTACAAGTGAAGCACATCGAACAATGCAACCTCGAGGTCCCTGAAGTCCTCCCTTTCCAGCTTTTTGAGAATTCCTGATCCCACAGGCAGCAACTCTCTCTCCATCTGCTGGGGCCAGAAACAAAACTGATCTCCGTGAATCTGACATGTTCTCCAGCATCTCCTGTTCAGTGATGTCCCTGCAAAATCCTTTGGAACAATTTAGAATATTAATGCCAGTAGACATTGTTTTATTTATGAACTAAAATTCAGGAAATGGAGTTCTCATCCTCATACTGAATATTTAGATGTAACAGAGGATTCAGATGGGGGAAAAAATGGAATTCAGAGGCCAACAAGTGGAACAGGAGTCACTTCTGCGAGGAGTGTTGTATCTGCTCAGAGGAACTGTTTTTTTTCCTGTACACATATTACTCCTTATTAGGATGTGAGAGAACAAGATTGTGTGACAAGAGCAAGACAGAAACACCAATGGTAGCCAAAATAAAAGACCAATCTGCTTGAGGACATATGAAGTAGAAGTAGGCACAGGGCAAATGTTCCTCAGACCTGTTGCACAACACCATGTGGTCATGGCTGACCATTTGCCCCAGGCTCCCTGATCTCTGATCCCCTCTTGATTCCTGTAACCTCCCTAAGTATCCATAGCCATCTTATCCTTGAATACTCTCAGCTTCCGAGCTCACATTTCCATAGCACCTTACACCTTCTCGTGACATCTTAAAACAGTATAAAAACCACTAACGTGCATTTCAAACGGTTGTCATCATTCTCACAAATTGCTAGAATTCAACTTATAACTCAGAAAAGTTTGGAAAATCACCCTTGCAGAATTCATACCAAAAAAAATTAAGAATAAGGTGAGAACAAAATACAGTAAAATCGCTGTTATTCGGAATTTAAGCAACTGGCATCCTCAAACAACCAACAAAAAAATTCATGGAAAATAAATAGGTGGGAAATACAAATGTTTTAAAATCGGCACCCTCTTAGAGGTCAGTTTGCTAATCTTGCAACCAACTGAAAAATTCATTTATCTCCATAGGTGCCAGATACTGGGAAGTTTTACTGTAACAAAATAAATACAACATCCAAAAGCAAAATCAAAATTTGTTGGTTTTTGTTATTATGGAAAATGGCGATATGGACAGTTGACTAGAAATACAACCCCTCTGTAACACTTGTACAGTAATTCAACATTGGAATTCATTACGTTGCTATAATATTAATAGAATATATACATTAAACATTGTTTAAATGGTGCAAAGAAATCAAAACAATTTTTAGAAGTTCTATTGTGTGTAGTTTTGGTCTCCTACCTACAGGAAAGATAGCAATAATATTAAAAGAGGACAGAGAAAATGTACAAGAATGTTGCAGGGACTTGAGGAACTAAGTTACAGGCAAAGGTTAAGGATTTTAACTTTTATAATTTGATAGAGTTATACAAAATTATGAGGGGCATAGACAGGGGAAATCAAAGCAGGTTTTTTCTACTAAGCATGAGTGAGACAACTAGATGGCATTGGTTAAGAGTGAAAGGTAAAATGTTTAAGGGGAGCATTAGGGGGGGACTTCTTAACTCAGAGGGTGGTGAGAGTGTGGAAAGAGCTACCAGAGGTGTCAGTTGGTTACATTTCAATATTTAAGAGAAGATTGGATAGGGACATGGATGGGAAGGTCTATGGTCTAGAGGCAGGTTGATTGGACTGCGGAATAAATTGTTCATCACAGACTAAATGGGCCGAGGGACCTGCTTCTGTGCTGTAGTGTTCTACGGTTCTAAATATATTGCTTATCTGAGGAGATAGACTTTAAAAGGGGTAGGCTAGCTGGGCTAGGTCAGAGTTGCTGGAGCTATCGCTGGATATAGAGTTTTGCATTGTAATTTAAAATGTACATTTGTGTAGCCTCTTTCATGGCCCACTATGACAGCAGGGGAATTTAATTCAATTAATAAAAAAAATCTGGAATATAGACAAGCGGAGTATTGATGGCTCATGAATCCAACAGATGGTCATTAAATCCACTTGGTTCACTGATGACCTTTCAAGGAAATGAAACCTGCTATCCTTACCTAGTCTGGGTTGTGTTACTTTAAACCCACAGTTATGTGGGTGTGATAGTACAGATCTATCACCAATGTATATAGTGTATATAGTTACAGTATCTAGACTGTGCTTACAGCGATTGGCTGAGAGCTAAGCCACGCCTACTGTCTGGGCCTTAAAGGGTTGCGTCCCTAGCCAGGTCAGATCATTCCGGACTGGTCGGCCACCTGTGAAGAGCTCCTGTCTTTTGCTAATAAAAGCCTTGGTTTGGATCAACAAGTCTTTGATTCTTTCGACGAGCTCTTCAGTGGGTAACACTCCTCTGTGGTATGTCCCAGCAAGCCACTCTGTTGTCTCAAACCACATCATATGAAGTACGACCAGAAGCCTGCTCTGCTATTCAATAAAGTCACAGCTGATTTGGCCATGGACTCAGCTCCACTTGCCCGCCTGATCCTCATAAACCTTTATTCCACTGCTATTCAAAAATCTATCTATCTCTGTCTTAAATCCATTTAATGAGACAGCCTCTATTGATTCATTGGGCTCCCTGAGAGAAGCACTTCCTTAGAACTATAGAACACTGCAGCACAGAAAACAGGCTCTTCGGTCCTTCTAGTCTGTGCTGACCACTATTCCATTAGTCTCACTGACCTGCTCCCACTCCATAATCCTCCAGACCTCTCCCATCCATGTATCCATCCAATCTATTCTTAAAACTCAAGATCGAGCCCGCATTCACCACATCAGATAGCAGCTCATTCCACACTCCCACCACTCTCTGAGTGAAGAACTTGCCCCTAATGTTCCCCCTAAATCTTTCCCCTTTCAGCTTAAAACTTGTATTTATCTACCCCAATCTGTGGAAAAAGCCGACTCGCCTCCACTCTGTCTATACCTCTCATATCTTCCTTAAATCTACTTGCCTGAATCTTAAGGCTATGTCCCCGAGTTCACAGAAAACAGCCTCCCTACTCCAGTTATCTGTAATTTTATACATTTCTATAAGATTCCCCTCTCATTCTTCTAAACTCAAGAAACAAAATTAATCTCTCTGCAATGGTCAAACCACCAGGTTTGAAACTAGCTATGCAATGCAATGTCTCTTCACCACTTAGACTGAAGAGGTTAAAGAAGGTATCTCACCAACATCCTTGGAGGGGAAGTTAAGGATAGATAATAAAGTTTGCCCAGATCCCAAAGGAAAGAAAGATGCCCAATGAAATATTTTGCACAATCATTCTTGTAACATCAAGGTAAAAAAAATCTGTACAGTTGTTGTCTTCATAAGGTTTAAAACAATTCTTACTATTTACACATTTAATTATTTGTTGCTGAGGGGACAATCAAAGAAGTGGAGTGATTTCTCCCAGAGATCTTTCATAACCTCCAAAAAATATTATTCTTTAAAAGAGAGTCCAATTGTCCCCATTGCTGTCCAATGGCATTGCCATTGTGAAGTAACAGACCAATGCATATTATTAACTGCATAAGCCCTGTGGTGACCAAAGCCAGGTGTAAGGCTGGTAACCAGCAGCCCATGGTATGGTCTAAAAGTGCCCAGATAGACACAGTTAAAACAACACTCAAGAAACTCAAGACCAACTGAGAGAAGGCAGCCAACTTAATTGACATCCAATTTACATTCCTAAACATCCTGAACCTTCAGCATCAGTACACCATTGCAATAGTGCATACAATTTGCAAAGTGTTCTGGTGTCACTTGCCAAGGATACTTTGAACGAGAGCTCCCAAATCCATGTCGTCTACAAATTTGCCAATGACACCACGGTCATTGTCAGTATAACAGATGGCAATGGGGAAGCGAACAGGAGGGAGATAGATCAGCTTGTTGAGGGGTGTCACAACAACAATCTTGCACTCAATGTTAGCAAAAATAGGAGCTGATTGTTGACTTTCAGATGGAGAAATCAGGAGAACATAAACCAGTCCTCATCGAGGGGTCAGCAGTGGAAAGGGTTAAGAACTTCAAGTTTCTGGATGGTGACGGCCCTGAAGATCTGTCCTGGGACCTCCATGTTGATGCAATCATGAAGAAGGCTCGCCAGCAGCTACACTTCATGAGGAGATTTAATCGACTTGGTATGTCGCGAAAGTCATAAATTTCTTCGCGTGTATCGTGGAAACCATTCTGTCTGGTTGCATCACTGTGTGGTATGGAGGTGCCAATGCACAGAACAGAATAAAACTCTAGAGAGTTGGTAACTCGACCGGCACCATCATGGGCACCAGTCTTAACTTCATTAAGGACATAGACCTTAAGAAAGCAGTCCTAAGAAAGCAGGACCCTCACCACCCAGGCCATGCCCTCTTCACACTGCTACCATCAGGAAGAAGGTACAGGAGCCTGAAGACAAGTACCCAGTGGTACAAAAACAACTTTTCTGCCCTCAGATTTCTGAATGGACAATGAACCACAGATGCTACCTCACTTTCTCTTATTTTTGCACTAATTTATTGATTTTTGAATGTAATTTATAGCAATATTTGCACTGTGGCATTGCCACAAAACAACAAATTTCGTGACATGTTCATGGCAATAAATTCTAGTTCTAGTTCTGTTTCTGACCTGCAACAGAAGGATAAGGACAGCAGGCACATGGGGAGGCCAGCATGTACAAGTTTTCTAACTCTGTCCTGATTTGGAGATACATCATCAGTGCCGAATCTAAATCTTGGATGTCAGAGTATCTTTAGCAGCTGATGAAGAAGGTGGCTCACCACTTCCTTCGCAAAGGCTATTCATCCCATAAATAAATTAAAATATACAGAGCAGTGTATTTGAACAATAAACCTAATTTTTAAATTAGTCTCCTGCTGTCTCTGAGTCCTGACTGCACCAATGGCCCCCAGCTAACAAAATGTCACATCAGTGCAGATATTTATGGAAGAGTGTTTTACAAATGAGAGAAAAGAGAAAGAGGAAAAAGTGAGAAAAAGTTTGCCTGCTGCCATGCTGAAACAAATGAAACAATGAAATGCTGAAACAAATGAAAGCTATTACCTCCTTTGTAACTTCATAAGGCCATAAGTATTAGACTATTCAGCCATTGAGTCTGTACCACCATTTAATCATGAGCTGATCCATTTTCCCACTCAGTCCCATTGCCCGGGCTTCTCCCTATAACCTTTGATGCCCTGGCTAATCAAGAACCTATCTATATTTGCCTTAAATACACACCATGACCTGGCCTCCATAACTGCCTGTGGCAACAAATTCCACAGATTGCCACCCTCTGGCTGAAGAAATTCCTCCACATCTCTGTTCTAAATGGACACCCTCTTGTCCTAGACTCTCCCACCGTGGGAAGCAATCTTTCTACATCTACTCTGTCCGCACCTTTCAGCATTCAAAATGTTTCAATATCCCCTCTGATTCTCCTAAATTCCAATGCAACAGGCCAAAAACTCCTCATTTGATAACCTTTTCATTCCCAGAATTGTACTTGTGAACCTCCTCTGAACCTTCTCCAATGTCAGCAGGTCATTGCTTAAAAAGGGAGCCCAAAACTACTCACAATACTCCAAGTGAGGCCATACAAAGCTTTCACATCACATTCTATTCCTCTTGAAATGAATGCCAGCATTGCATTTGCCTTCTTCATCATCGACCCAACCTCCAAGCTTCCCTTCACACTATCCTGCAGAAGTGATATTGGGCACTCGATAGAATAAAGAGGGCTCAACCACAATCTCCCACATTTTACACTCCATACACAAGTCATTCACAATATTTCTGCCTGTTTATTGATCTGCACTAGTCCTGAACCAGGACAAATAAAAAGCTCCCATATGATATGTGGAACCTGCAGCATATAAAAAGTCCACTCAGCCCAGACAGTCTATGCATTTTCTTGTGGTCCACATAGGCTCTTCAGAAATTCTCTTCATTTCTACCTCCTTTATATTTATCAACATCTCCCAGAGTCAAACAGCACAGAAACTGAGTCTTCAGCAGTACGAGTCTACATCAAGTGCCTCCAGGCACATGTTGCCTCCTTTATCTTTAAGTGGCCCTCTCTTCACTCTCATCATCCTTCTGTTCTTCACGTACACATAGTAAGCCTTGGGGTTCTCCTTAACCCTACTTGCCAAGGCCTTTCCATGCTGCCCTTTGAACTCTCCTAAGTTCTTTCTTAAGTTCCTTCCTGGCTATAGTATAATTCTCATTAGCCCTTCCTGTTGTTTGGTTCCAAAATCTAATGTATGCTTCCTTCTTTCTCTTAACTAGCCACCTCACCTGCTTTGTAAAGCTTGATTCTCTTTTCCTACCATCTTTTCCCTCTCTCAGTGGAACAACCCTATCCAGAATCCTATGCAAGCTTCCTCCACATTATTCCTGTTCCCAATTTACTCTCCCTTGTTCCTGCCTCATCCCCTTGTAATTAGTTCTTCCCCAATTAAACACTTTCCTATTTTGTCTGCTTTTATCTTTGTCCATACCTATGCTATGTTGTGCTCTAGTAATGTTCTATGTTCTATATTTACCTGATCTGGTTTATGGTTCTGTCTGCCAATCAATCCCTCTTCACCTGGGTCCACCTATCACTTGCTAGCTCCTGCCCCACCGCTCTCCACCACTCTTTATACTGGCTATCTCCTTTCTATTCTTTCCATCCAGATCTCAACCCCAAATATCAATTGTCCATTTCCATCCATACATGTTGCCTGACCCACTGAGTTCCTCCAGCAACTCATTTTTGTTTTACTCCACATTCCAGTGTCTACAATCTCATGTGTGTCCACCAATATGGTTGATTTTTAACCACGGCAGTGCAGTGTTGCACTCCTCCGGGGGGTCCTACCACCAAGCCCTACTGATGCCAGACTTCAAATGGCCTGTTAAAGGAGCCGATGGTGTTTAACTTAAAATCCTGCGACCACAGGGTCTGGGCCCAAGATGGCGGCACCTGTGTTTGGTAGTGGCTCAAGGGGTGGCAGACTCCAGGAGGGCAGCAGACTGGTATAGGACACCAGTAATGGAGAGAACACCCCCCTTTCAGAAGTGGCTGAGGAGACGACCCTAAAGATGGTGACCACAGTAGAGGACCATCGAGCAGCCATGCAGCAGAAGGACACACTCAGGTGATGAGCTGTTAGTGACTTCAGGTGAGGAACAACATAAGCTGGAGCCTGCTGGCAACTTGAGGTCAAAGGACTCACACCAGGCTGCAGGCTGCTGGAGACTGGTTCATAAAAACCAAATGTTGAAACCAAGATTTGAGAGGGTGCTGAGGGCAAGGACAACTCCTGAAATGCTCTAGGCACTGAAGACTTCCTCATTGTTTGGATCTGGGCTCGGGTTGCCGATGATTTAAACTGAACTGGTGTCTTGTGCAGCTGCAGAGGCTGTGGGAGTGTTGGAGGTGAATCCGCAGACACCCAATGACTCTGGAGGGACTCTCTTTTGCTTCTCTTTCTCTGACTGTAAGGGGTGCCGGCAAAGCTAATGGTGATTCTTTCTCTGGCTTATGGCAGGGCTAAAGGCAATTTCATATAACGCTACATTTATTTTTTTAAATTACATTACAATAAATAGTATCTGATCTGACCTTAGGGATAAATAGATATGGACAATAATTGCCAACAACTCAATCCCAGCTTCTGCAGACTGTTTTGTTTGACTCCAACATTATCAGTGATGTTCACATCTTATAACTGAATAAAAATTCATCATAGAATCAATTATTTAAAATTCTGCTATGCAGAGTTTTGCCATTAATTGCTCGTTTTCTTGCAAATCTTCATTGCATTCATGCACAGAGACCCTGGCTAATTTACCTCCTGTCACAGGTCGAGGATACCGAGAGTCTAACTGCTGTCCCAGGTGAGAAAAAAATATTCAACGTCCTCTGAGAATGAGACTAACGCTGGAGCATCAGAAAGCATCTGACTCTCATGCAGAGTGTGAGGTAGTGTTTGGATTTAGATGGAGCTCTGATTAAGTGCTAACCTAACATGTCAAGGAGGATCAGATACAGTAGGAAGGCAAAGACAGAGTCGATGAAGCAACCCAGTTGGGGGGAGTAAACCCTTTCCCAACCACCAAAGTTGTAAAGTACATTGCTCCAAGGATTAGAGAGTGCAATCTGGCCTCGGTGACCCTTAACCTTTTTCCGGACAGAGGTTTTCTTTTACAAATATGTCAAAACGTCAGATTTTTCTACAATTCCTTGGAATGATTTGTGGGAAAGATAGATTTACACAAAAAGGAGATGGAATGGAAAGTGCATTGATAGGGTTGGAAGAAGGTATGAATGGAGTTGACGAATCTTCGCCAGGTCCAAACCTACCCAGGCTCAACGACCAATAATGCTGAGAATTTGCAACCACGAGGAGTCCAATATTCAGAGAGTTGTTGCAAAATTGACACCAAGAAAGTCAGGACTTTTGCAATGCAGCAGGGTTCTTGGATATTTATGCATTTATGAGGGGAAATGCCAGGTACTTCTCAAGACAATCTAAACAATAACTTCACTTTCTATGCAGTGTAATCTTTGGGTCAGGAAAGCATCACTGAAAAGGGTCCTTAAAGAGGTATCGATAATTATCTTCCTAAAAGACACGTACTTGTCTGAATGTTTTGCAGAACTCTGGGGAAAGAACAAGGTAATAGAACAAGAGCACTATAGCACAGAAAACAGGCTCTTTGGCCTTCCAGTCTGTGCTGAACTATTATTTGGCATAGACCCACTGACCTGCATCCAGTCCATATCCCTCCATACCCCTCCCATCCATTTACCATTTTTCTTAAATGTTAAATTCACTACTTCAGCTGGCAGCTTGTTCCACACTCCCATCATTCTCAGTGTGAAGAAGTTCCCCCTAATGTTCACCTTAAACCTTTCCCCTTTCATCCTTAACCCATGTTCTCTGGTTTGTATCTCACATAATATCAGTGGAAAAAGCCTGCTTGCATTTACAATTTGTAATGAGATAGTTGGGTAGGTCCACGAGAGTGTACACAGTTATGAAGATCCAAAAGTCTTCCACTTGTGTTATAAAACATAGAACAGCACATCACAGCAGTGGCCCTTCAATGTTGTGCTGACCTATATTCCACCATCAATCCTTTCTCACCTTACAGCCCATTACCATCTTATTTTTTGCATCCATGTGCCTTCCAAGAGTCTTTTAAATGCGCTTTTTGTACCAGCCTCAACCACCACCCCTGGCAATGCATTCCAGACACCCACCACTCTCTGTGCAAAAAAACTTACCATTGATGTCTCCCTGAACTTTCTTCCACTCACCTTAAACACACATCCTCTGGTATTGGCTCTTTCCATCCTGGGAAAAAGGTGTTTGGTGGCCACCTTTTCAATGTCTCTCTTCATCTTGTATTCAGTAAAACCCCTGGTATCCTGCTCCTATGGGGATTGGTAGATGCCAGATAAGTGTATTTTCCAGTTGCTTGAGATTGCATGTTTGTCTGGATTGACGAGCCAATGACGAGGCATGCCAATTTTAAATTTATGATTTTTTAAATCTACCATACTTATTTTCCTTGATTTTTTTTTTGCCGGTTGCTTGAATTCCGGATACCAGGAGTTTTACTCTACTTCTATTAAGTCAGCTCTCGTCCTCTGTCATTATGTGGTCCAGTGATCATGCGATAGTGGACAAGTCAGGTTCAGGGCACAAAAGTACTGGAGAAACTCAGCAGGTCACCCAGCAACCATGGAAAGCAAATGGCAGTTGACATTTCAAGTATGAGCCCTAGCACAGGCCTGGAATATTAACTACCTTCCACTTGCCATGGATGCTTCAAGACTTGCTGAGTTTCTCCAGCAGATTTACATACTGCACTAGATCCCAGGACCTGCAGCTTTCTAGCTTGCCAGGAAAGCAGCTTAGGTGCCTCCTCAAAGGCCAGATATGATCCCAAGAAAAATAACTAGCAACATTTCACTAATACACCCCATTTCTTCCCTCATGTTCTTTCTGACTCAAAGATCACCATCTAGCATCTTGATTAATAAACACATTAAATGGATGGAGGATGGATGTGAGCAGTTTGTTAACTATTTCAGATAAATTTGTGTTAAATTGCTGCTCCGTCCCTCCAGTTCCACCTTCTCATGCCTGTTTATGCTTCTCGAGTTGTGGTCATGAATTCATGTAGCCCTGAAACAGGCCCTTCAGCCCAATGTTGCTGTGCTGACCCATTTATACTCATCCTTTTGACCTCTCTCCACATCAACTCCTGCTTCTAGTCAGGAGATTGAGTTCAAGAGTGGTGAGATCATGTTGCAACTCTACAAATCTCTGGTGAGACCACACTTGGAATATTGTGTTCAGTTCTGGTCACCCCATGATAAGAAGGATGTGAGTGTTATGGAGAGGGTGCAGAGGAGATTTACCAGGATATTTCCTGGATTGGAAAGGTTAGCAGAGCTAGGGCTTTTCTCTTTGGAGCGAGGAATGATTAAAAGGATAAGAGATGACTTAATAAAGGTCTACAAGATTCTGAGAGGCATAGATAAGGTAGATGGACAGAGTGAAGGGAATGAAATTTAGGGGAGACATCTGGGTAGGATTTTTTTACACAGAGAATTGTAGGTGCCTGGAATGCCTTGCCAGGGGTGGTGTTGGACTCTTCAACAGGCACATGGATCAAAGAAAAATAAAGGGTTATGAGGTAGGAAGGGTTTAGTAATTTTTTTGGTAGGAATATATGGGTTGACACAACATCAAGGGCTGAGGGGCCTGTACTGTGCTGTAGTGTTTCATGTTTGATCCTCTATGAACAAGGCTGAAGAAAGATGGCAGAATTCTCTGCATAGTAAGTGTTTTTCTTTAATAGACTTGAGGCACCTCGCCTGCCAGGAAATCGAACTGGCTCGGGAAGTCTAGGGCAGCACAATGACTTCACCGTTGGCTATGCATGCCGGGTGGGGAGGGGTGGGGAGAGGGTGGCTGGGAGTCTGGTGTTTTAAAAAAGTGCACAGGTTCAACAGTAAACTGTTGTTTTCCATTTGAACTCAACTTGACTACAACTCTTCATTTCTCACCACGATACAGTGACCACATTGGTGACCCCAACGGGCCCAAAAGGCTTTTGGACCCAAAATGGACAACTCAGCAGTTGCCCTCAAATTGCCTGTGTTCTAGACAAATCAACCAGAAGTGTGGTTTGGACAAGCTGAGGCATAATTCCACACTCATCAAATAGTGACAGATGCCACTAAATACTACTATGTGGTCAGCGCCCTCGACCAAGAAATGGCAGGTCAAGTAGTCAACTTCCTCTATGATCCATCGGATCGTGGCACATCTCTTAAAGGCCTACTTCTCTGCACATACGGTCTCTCCCGATGCAAGCGAGCTGCACAGCTCCTGCATATGGATGGCTTGGGTGACCACGTCCTATCGGACCTAATGACCTGCATGCTAGCACTGGCCGATGGTCACAAACTTTGCTTGCTATTTCAGCAAATATTCTAGAGTAGATGCCAGAGGATATCCGCCTCATGATGGCCGCTGAAGATTTTGCAGACCCATGAGCGATAGCTGCTTGTGCAGATGTTCTGTGGCGTGCAAAGCAGCAGGGTGTGTACCCAACTGAAATTAGTGCTGCATTACACCAAAAGGCCCGGGCACCATGCGCAACATCAACGAGGATACAAACAACCCCGAATAAAGAAGTCACTGAGACACTCTTTTTAGCACCAATGATGGGGTTCTGGAACGCACCATTGCCGACCACAGTTTCCGGGAAACGCCAGGGCCAGTCATCACTAATAGCTACGGCAGTTGGCCACCGTAACAGCCTGTTTTACATATGAGGACGAGCTCTCTGGGTGTAAGTTTCTGGTCGACACAGAAGCAGAAATTAGTGTCCTTCCCTAGACCAGCTATGATACCTGTACCAGGAGTGTGGGCCCTGTTGTCATGGCAGTTAACAAAAGTACAATCTGCACATACGGTACATGAACCATACCCTTGGGGTTTGGTAGCAACAAATTCTCCTGGAGGTTCACACTGGCTGCAGTCTCTCAGCTGTT
Source organism: Narcine bancroftii (assembly GCF_036971445.1). Taxonomy (NCBI): domain Eukaryota; kingdom Metazoa; phylum Chordata; class Chondrichthyes; order Torpediniformes; family Narcinidae; genus Narcine; species Narcine bancroftii. The sequence goes on along the minus strand of NC_091474.1, from coordinate 24,495,994 downwards.
GCTTGGAGCGGACTTTCTCAGAGCTCACTCACTGCTAGTAGATTTAAAGGGGCGCAGGCTGGTAGATACAAAAACCTTTCAATCTTTCCACATAGGAGAAGCCAAACTACGCGCTCCACATTTGGACTCAGTGGTGTACACCACTAATGAATTTTCCAAGGTTCTTAAGGAGTTCCCAGACATTGTTGCACCACAATTCTCCATGGCTGCACCCAAACATATCCTGACGAATGGACCTTTATTTCACGCCCGAGCCCATGGACTACCACCCAACAAGTTGCACCTGGCCAAACAAGAATTCTTCAAGATGGACGAAATGGGGATCGTGTGCTGGTCCGACAGCCCGTGGCTTTCCCGCTTCACATGGTGCCTGAGGCTACAGGAGACTGGAGATCATGTGGGGATTACAGGCGGCTCAACAACACCACCATCACAAACCGTTATTCTGTGCCTCATATACATCTCCATGGGACCAGGATATTCTCAAAGATTGATTTGGAATGAGGGTATCATCAGATCCTGGTGAACCCACAAGATATATCCAAAACTGCTGTCATAACACTATTTGGTCTCTTCGAGTTTCTGTATATGCCGTTTGACCTTAAGCAGACACTCCAATGGCTTAGGGATGCGGTGGTGCAAGGAATGGACTTTCTCTTTGTGTACTCGGATGACATATTCGTCGCCAGCCGCTCCCACACAGAGCACCTGCAACGCCTGTGTTTACTCGCCGCAGCCTACAAGACTTCGGTCTAACAATAAACCCCGCAAAGTACAAAGTCGGACTGTCCTTAACCAACTTTTTGGGACATCAAATCAGCAGCCAGGGAGTCATCCCATTACCAACCAAACAAGGGAGATGACCCAAGCACAGCAGGAAGGCAGAGACAGAAACAACAGTGTTAGTACCTCCGGAAGCCACTTCTGGAGTGGTGGGGGGGGGGGGGTTGCCATGTGGCGACTCACCTGCCAGGAAATTGAACTGTCTCAGGCAGCGTGACGATGCCACCTTCGGTTATGCGTGGTGCAGGGGTGACTGGGAGCCAGGGGTTTTAAAAAGTGCACGGATTCAATAGTAAACTGTTGATTTCCGTTTGAAGTCAACTCGACTACGACTCTTCATTTCACACCGCATTATAGCGACCACAGTCGCTATAGTGACATTAGTGATACCAGCCTTAAAGTACAGATTTACTTAATTAATTAAATTCCTCCACTGTTACACAGCCATTATGTACCAATGACCCCAAGACTCAGGTTTCTTGTCCTGTAACATAACCTAATGCTTTCTATTCCTTAAGAAGCAAAGTATTGACGTCCCAAGGTGCAATCTAAAAAGGCTTTTCATAAATGAAAATGCCATATAAAATCTCTTTCTACAAATTACAATATTAGCATTGGTTTATCACTGAAACATTATTTATTTTAGAAACTGACACTCCTCAGAGTGAAGCCACACTGATACAGCACCAGCGACCGGGACAGGGTTTCAAATCCCGTACTGTCTGTCAGGAGTTTGCACGTTCTCCCTGTGTCTGCATGGATTTCCTCCAGGTGCTCCAGTTTCCTCCCACCATTCAAAAACATACCAGGGTTGTAGGTCAATTGGGTGTAATTGGGCGTCTTGGGCTTGTGGGCCAAAAGGGCCTGTTACTGTGCTGTATACCTAAATTAAAAATTAGAAATTTAAATTTAATAGAGGAAAGATGCATAGTTACCTTAATTGGCCAGAATATTCTAATCATTAATTTGAAGGGTAGTTTTAATTATATTGTTTTTAATTTTCATTTCTTTTAATCATCTGAACTCATTGATCAGCAGAAACATTTGAACACAATGCAAAGGCCTCTGACAGTGGCATGGAGTCAAACAGAGACCAGGTTGGGGCCTAGGAGTTCATCCTTGTGACCTGTGGCCACTCAACCACACAATAAAAACACAAAAGTAGCAGGTTGCGCAGCATTCATAGGAGGTCGAGTATATAACCGATGTTTCGGGTTTGAGTCATTCATCAAGGTATGAGTAAAAAGCCTGAATAAAAAGGCTGGAGGAGCAGGGAAGAAAGGGCAGGGGACTAAAGGCCCTAATAAAATATGGATGGAAGGACAGGAGAGAAAAGGGGAGAATTGATCGGGGGGGGGGGTGGTATAAACACAAGATTACTGGAGGAACTCAGCAGGTCTCTCATTGTACTTAGGAGGTAAAGATATATAACCAATGATTCAGGCTTGAGCCCTTCTTCATGGGGGGGGGGGGGGGCGGTGGGTGGGTAGCTCTGTGCCTACAGAGCTGGAAGAAAGGAGAAGTAGGGATATGGGAAGTGGTGAGGGGGGACAGAGGGGGAGGTCTAACAAAAATCAGAGGTTGATATTAATGCCATCTGGTTGGAGGATGCCCAGACAGAAGGTGAGGTGTTGCTCCTCCAATTTGCGTATGGTCTCAGTCTGGCAGTGCACGACTCCATGGAGAGACATGTTGGCAAGGGAACAGGGTGGGCAATTGAAATGGTTGGCCACTGGGAGATCCCCAACAGAGACGAGGTGCTAAACAAAGCGATCACGCAGTCTGCGCCAAGTCTCTCTGATGTAGAGGAGACCAGAATGGGAGCACCGGATGTAGTAGATGACCCCTGCAGATTCACAAAGTTCGTGTTGCTTCACTTGGTGTTCCTCCAGCATTTTTGTGTTTTTACTACAATTACAGTGTCTGCAGACTTTCCTGTTCTGCTCCACCACACAGGATGGTTTCTGCAGTGGTCTACAAGAGGTATGTTGTAAGAAGAATGCTGAGATTGTATTGGGAATAGACAACACAGGTTGGAGGACAGACTTACCACCAAGAGATATGGTAGCGAGGCATCGTTTTACAACACAAATCAGGTCCTTCGCCTATGCTGACCATGTCGTCTATCCAAGCTAGTCCCATTTCCCTGTGATCGGCAGATATCCTTCTAAACCTCTCTATTGATGTACCTGCCTAAAGGTCCTTTAAATCTTACAACGGTCTCAGCCTCTACCGCTTCCTCTGGCATATTCCATATACCCACCATCTTCTTCTGTGTGAGAGAGGTGCTCCCTTGTGACCTTTTCTAAATCTTTCCTCTCACTTTAAACCTATCCCTCTAGTTTTAAACTCACCTACCCTAGGGAAAAACAACAATCTGTGCCACTCTTGATTTTTTAATCCTTTCAGCATCCACAGCTCCTAGGAGATGAGTATCAGCCTGTCCAGTCTCTCCTTATAATTAAAGCCCAGTTACATTCTTGTGAATGTTTCCATCTTAGTGATATCTTTCCTATAGCTGGATAACCAGAACTACATACAGTACTCCAAGCCTGGTCTCACCAACATCCTGCGCAGTTGTAACATTACGTCCCTTCTCCTGTCGTCAATTCCCTGACCAATGTTGGCAAGTGTGCCAAACGTCATCTTCACCAAAAGGCAATGAGAAACTGGAGGGATTCAGTGGGTCAGGGAGAAATGGTCCATCAAGTTATGGATGAGCAGCTTTCATAATCACCCCACCCCCCCCCACCCCCCCATCCCCTGTCTCTCTGGTCAGACAGGATATAACCAAGGGGTCAAAGAGTGGACGAAAGGAGAAAGAAAGAGATGCCAATCAAAGATCGAGACCGGAAATTGATAAAATAAAAGATCAAAATCTATTTGTTTCACCTTCTGCTATCTTGAGTGTCACACAACACAAAGATAACAGATTAGAACTGTCAATCTCTCTCTGTCAATGAAGCCACACAGATTAACACAGACATAAGGAGAATGCATGTGACAGAGAGATTTGGAAACCATTCCCAGTAATACAACGTTCATCACACATTCTGTTTTAAATTGCTCAGCTACTGCATCTCAAAATATTACAGAAATCCACCTCATTTGCATTTGAATGAATCAATGCTATCTACCACCACCATCTCCCTGGGGAGCCTGTTCCATAGATTGGGTTTTGAAAGCTTGCTGATTGCAGTAAGGTGAAAGGATTGACAGAAGGATAGACGGTGCGTTTGCCAGCGGGTTACCAAGGATGAGAAGCCTATAGTGAGCATGAGGCTGGTAAAGTGGGATTGCTGTCCCTGCCACAGTGAAGATTAGTCGAGGATACAAAGATGATGAGAGGATTCGACAGAATGTTGAGGTATTAACCACTGCCTCCAGTGAACAGGTCTATGATATGTTGAGGTCAGGGATTTCAAGTCATTAGGAGAAGATGTGGATGGGGATGAGTAATGTTTTTACCCCTTTGTTGAGGAACCAGAGTCGAACATCACAAAACATGCCCTTCGGCCCAACTAATCCATGCCAGAAGTAAAATGTGAAAGTCTACAGACACCGTGGTTGAAGTAAAATCACAAGGCTGGAGAAACTCAGCGGGTCAAACATTGAACTTTATATAGCAAAGATAAAGATTCATAACCAACATTTTGGGCTTGAGCCCTTCATCAAGGTATGAATAAATGTCAGCAGGTGCCCGAACTAAATGGTAGGGAGGGAGTGGCAAGAGGAGGAGCACTGTCCTAAAGACAGGAGGTAATTGGTGGATAAGGGAGGGAGGGCATACCAGCAAGCAGGGGGAGGAGGGATGGCTCTGTGAATGGAGAGGGAAAGGGGGTGGAGAGCTGGAGGAAAGAAGACAAAGGGAAATGGAACAGGGAGGGAGAGTGGGGAGTAGGCTGGCAGAAACTAGAGAAGTCAGTGTAAATGCCAACTAGTTGGAGAGTCCCCAGATGGAAAATCAAGGATTGTTCCTTTAATTTACAGGTGGTCTTGGTGGGATAGTATGAGGCCATGGACAGACATGCGAGCTTGGGAGTGGGGCACAGAATTAAAGTGGTTGACCGCTGGGAGATCCCTGTCACTGATATGGACAGAGCGAAGGTGCTCAGCGAAGCGATCTCTCAGTCAGCGCCCAGTCTCTCCGATGTAGAGTAGCCAAGTTGGCATTCAGTCAGTAGAAAGACATTACATAAATGATTTTAGAAGGAGACTGGGCAACTACTTTAAATGAGGAATGCAGGGATATGTGACCAAACATCAATGCTGTTTCAAGGGCTCAGCACAAATTGATCGACTTTGACTGATGCCAAGAATTGTCAGTACAGCAACTGCCTACAATTGTAAGTGATATCCATTGAACTGCCTTCAGTCTCAATGGAAGTTCATTGATTTGGAATACTAATTCTCTTTCTCACTCCTCAATTTCAGTCTGACCTGCTGAGAATCTCCAGCACCTTCTATTTTTCTGCACTGGTGGATTTCTTTCCACTGGGTAAGCATCACCACATTTTGTTTTGTGATGGGAAGGGGGTAAGAATTCTTCACTTGGGAGGCAGAGAGGAAAGACTGCAGCTTTGATGACAGGGAGAGGTGAGTTCTACTCACCCCCTCATCTTAATGTCACAGAGCCGAAAGAAAATAATTTTCTGAAGTCAGGCCAATGCGTTGGGTAAAAGAACCAAATGTTGATTACTCAGTCTTGGTAATTCGTAGAGGGGAGATCAATGAACCACTGAAGTGCCACATGCCTTACCAAGAATAGATGGGAACTTTGCCAACGGTATGCAGACAATCTAACTGGATCCAGCTTGCATTCACGTTTGCTGCGTTAAAGCTGATGTAACTGCTAAGACTGCGGGCTTGCGCTGTTACTGAATTCAGAGGGAACAAACTGAGTTGTGCCGTAATAACTGCAATATAAGACCTGCTTCCTAAATTCTAATCTCACAGGGATGCATCTTATATACCAGGTTTTATGCTAATACAGTCTAGATCCAGCTGTAATGTCCAATCAGCAGTGAATATATGGGAAGGACAATTACAATTGAGCCAAATTGCAAGAACAAAGTTGCTGGTGCACATGACTTCATGTTATCTATCTTGCAGCTGGGTACAAATTGATGCTTTCTGCATAACTCTGAATCACAGGCTGAGGCAGAGATTGATGTTGCAAGATCATAGATATTTAGGTATGGGCAATGGTCATTCAAGACACTGTTTCTGTGGCTATCAAGCTTATCCCTATCCAGCTGCATAACCTTGCAGATTCCAACAGGTCAAATCCCAACTTTTTTTTTTAAACCCCTCCATCATCTTTTCAGACAGTGAGTTTCAGCCACCTCTCATGGAACCATAGAACACTACAGCACAGAAACAGGCCATTCAGCCCATCCTCTCTGTGTCAATGTATTATTCTGTCTCTTTCTGATGACCTGCACTCAGACCATAGCCCTCTATCCGTGTACCTATCCAAATATTTTTTAAATATCAAAATTGAGCCTGCATTCACCACTTCAGGTTACTGAAAACCCTCGTCTCTCTTTTCCTCCCACCAATTGCTTAAATTGTTACTTCTCAGCGGGTTACTAGCAGTCTGGAGGGTTGATATAGGTGGTCTGCAGTAAGTGAAGAAATATTTAAAGTGGAATAAAACACGAAAGTCTGCAGGCACAGCGATTGAAGTAAAAACGCAATGCTGGAGAAATTCAGCAGGTCAAACAGTGTACTTTATATAGCAAGGATAAGGATAAATAACAAACATTTCAGACTGTGCCCTTCGTCAAGGTATAAGAAAAATATCGGCAGTTGCCTGAACAAAATGGTAGCAGGGAGGGGAAGGGGGAGGAGCACAGTCCCAAAAACAAGAGGTAATAGGTGGATAAGAGAGGGAGGGAACTCCAGCAAGCAAGGGGAGGGGTTAGCTCTGCGGATGGAGAAGGAAGGGGGTGGAAAGGATGAGGAAAGAAGACAGAGAGATGGGGAAGAGAGGGGGAATGGGTAGTGGGCTAGCAGAAACTGGATAAGAGGATGTTAATGCCATCCGGTTGGAGAGTGACTAGACGGAATATTGGGTATTACTCCTTCAATTTACGGTGGTCTTGGTTTGACAGTAAATGATGCCATAGGCAGACATGTACTGGCAAACCAATACCACCTATAAACTGGGGGAGAAACACGTAATTTTCTGACTGGGCATACTCCAACTGTATGGCATTAACTTCACCGATTTCTGTGCTTGCCTACTCCCCTTTCTCCCTCTCTTCTCCATTCTCCCTCTCTTCCCCATCCCTCTGTCTTCTTTCTTCCAGCTCTCCACCCCTTCTCTCTCCATTCACAGATCCATTCTCCACCCCTTGTTTGCTTGTGTTCCCTCCCTCTCTTACCCACTTCTTACCTCTTGCTTGAGGGACTGTGCTCCTCGTCCCAACCCCACCCCCACCATTTTGTTTGGGCACCTGCCTACATTTTCCTCATACCTTGATAAAGGGTTCAAGCCTAAAACGTTGGTTCTGTATCTTTATCTTTGCTATATAAGATACACTGTTTGACCTGCTGAGTTTCTCCAGCTATGTTTTTACTGTAAATACTGAAGGTGGACTAAGGTGAAAAAAAGGTTGAGAAACATTGCTTTTAAATCAATGATGCCCTGAAATTGACCTCTCTGCTAAAGCATATTGATCCTTCCTATTCTCTTCCTAGACCCTGAAAATATTACACATCACCAGTTTCCACCAAAGAAAATGTTCAGAGCTTGTTCAAACTTTCCTCTGGGTAACACCCTCCAGTCTGAACAGCACCCAAAATGTGCCCCCTTAAAAAATCATGAAGCTCATTGATGGTAATATCAAATGAATGAAATCATTTCCATCTAGAAAACATTATTTCAGGATTTCCTTTCAAGATAGAAGAAGGCTTGCTTGCTAACAGAGCAATCCCATTCCTCCCTTAACTGCTCACTGTAACCCATTCTCCCAATATTCCCATCAACTCCCACCTCATTCTATCACTTCATACGGGGTAATTTACATCAATTTATCAACATCTCACTCAGAATGTCACTGGGGTGTGGGAGGAAGCCAGAGCTGGAGGAAACGGACCAACGCGCACACACACACACACACACACACACACACACACACACACACACACACACACACACACACACACACACACACACACACACACACACACACACACACACGCGCGCACACACGCGCACACACGCGCACACACGCGCACACACGTGCACAGATGCACGAACACACGCACACACGTGCACATGCAGACACACACACACACACACAGACACGCACAGACATGCACAGACACGCACACATGTGCACAGACGCACGCACACACACACACACGTGCACATGCAGACACACACACGCACACGCACACACGCACGCACGCGCACACGCGCATGCGCACACGCACACGCGCACACGTGCACGCACGCACACACGCACACGCACACACACGCACATGCACACACACGCACATGCACACACGCACACGCGCACACGTGCACGCACGCACACACGCACACGCACACACACGCACATGCACACACACGCACATGCACACACACACACGCACATGCACGCACACACACGCACGCACACACGCATGCACACACGCACACACACACACGCACACGCGCGCATACACACACACACACACACACACACACACACACACACACACACACACACACACACACACACACACACACACACACACACACATAGAAAAGTGATAATCTAATGTTGATTGAGAGGAGAATACTGGCCCGCACAATTGAGGGACTTTCTCTCCTCTTCCCAATCATGTTGTGGAATGTGCAAGCCCAAAGTGATATTTGGTTAATATTTTACCATGAAGAATAGGTATGAAGACAGAACTACAGTAGCATAACATTATAAATTTGCATTTGTGTAGCTTCTAAAATAGTGCACGCTCCCTGGGAATCCTTTTTTTTAATTTAGATGAACAAGCCCTTCCGGCCCATGAGCCTGTGTTGCCCAAACTACCCCAAATAACCTACAACCTCTGTATGTTTTGGAGGGTGGGAGGAAACTGGAATGTCCAAAGGTAACTCACGAGGAAATGGGGAGAAAGTACAAACTCCTTACAGACAGCGCCGGATTGGAATGCGGGTCATTGGTGCTGTAGCAGTATGGCGCTAACCACTACACTAACCAGAGGCCAATGGGACATCAGGCTGTAGAATGGAGAAGCTTAGAGGAGCTGTCTGAATTGACATGCATGTTTTGGGGCTTTTGTAACTTTATAAAGTTACAGCCAGCAGAAAGTTATACAACACCAGCTGACATCAGTCATGGTAAAATCAGGTAATCCATTGTTTTATAACAACAGCAGGGTTACCAATAGCAAGTGCCGGTCAGTGACGGGTTAGTGGTAAGGGGCAGTAGGTATCATGCTGACAAGCAAAGGTTATGGAAAATGAGTGCTCTGTGAGAACGCTTTAGGATTTGATAAATCTAGAAAATTGCAGAAGCCGAAATTTGAAATAAAAACAGAAAATGTTGACAACACTCAACAGGTCAGGCAGCGTCTGTGGAAAGAGAAATAGAATTAGCGTTTCAGGTCAAAAGCTCTTTGTCAGAATCACTACCTCGTTCTCATTCCACAGATGCTACCTGTTTTGCTGGGTGTTTCCAGCATTTTCTGTGTTGATACCTTTCAGATTATACATTCTGGTCTTCCTCTGCATTCCACATTAAGAGAGGATTAATTGCAGAGGGGCCTGTATGCTGATGTTCGATATCTAATGGCAAGTTCCTCATTTCAAGAGAAAGGTTTAATGATTTTTCCAGTGCAGGCATATCCCCACTTTTCGCAACTAGAGCTTTACTATGAAACCTTTCGTAAACTGAAATGGCGTAAAGTGAAGACCTATTCATGACTATTAAAGGCTATTTTCATGAAAGTGAAAACCCATTCAAATTTATTTCGATTACCAAATACAGGTTTCTTCATAAAAGCGAATTTTCATGAACTGGGTATTTATAAAATGGGATGCACCTGCGCCTTGAAACTTGTGTTGAGAGTCTACCTTACCATCCCAAAATGAGCGGTGATCAGGGTAAAGGGGTTGGAGTTTAGGAATGGAAAAGATTTGTTACAATTCTACAAGATGATAATGAGCCATTTTTGGAGTATGACACATATTTCTGATCACTTCACCCAAGATTTTAATAACTTTCGAGGTAGTCCAAAAATAAGATACACGCGACTAAGTTCTGGATGGAAGGATTGCCCTATCAAGAGACACTGAATTGTTTGGTCAGTATTTGTTGGAGGATAGAAGACATAACAGGGTAGATGTCAAGATGTCTTCACTGGTGGCACCCTGTTTCAGATCCAGTGACCTGGGTTTGAATCTGGCACTGTCAGTAAGGAGTATGTATGTTCTCCCTGTAACTGTGTGGGTTTCCTCCGGCTTCTTTCCACCCTTCAAAAATGAACAGGGGGTTGAAGATTAATTGGGTGTAAATTGGGTGGCATGGGCCCATGGCTGGAAGGGCCTGTTACCATGCTGTATATCTAAATGTTAAAAAAAGATCATTTAAAATCCTGAGGGAAAGAACTTGGTCAGCAGATAAAAATTGAAAATTTATTTTTGCAGAGGCTTGTGAACCTCTAGGAGTTGTGGAGGCTGGGTCATCCAAAGTATTAAAGCCAGATAATTGTCTTTGAAAGATCAGGGGAGTTGAAGGCTGTGATTGATCAGCCAGGACCACGTTGAATGGTGGGGCAGTATAGATGTGAGAGGGCGAGTGATCCACTCCTGCTCCTATTCCTTGTATTCCTTGTGATGGATAATATGGGGCAATTAAGCCTTGGGTCATCTTGAAGTTTCACGACCTGTGGTGGAAGATCATCAGATCCACAAGGGAACTGAACGCCAGCAGCAACATTCAACTATATGATGCAACATTAGGACTAAAGTTCAAATTAAAAATGCTGGAGAAACTCAGCAGGTCAAAAGGCGTACTTGATATAGCACAGATAAAAATACATAGCCAATGTTTCAGGTTTGAGCCCGACATCAAGGTATGAGCAAAATGTAGGCAGGCGCCTGAATAAAATGGTGGGCGGAAGATGGGATGGGGGTAGAGCACAGGCAGGAAGTAATAGGTGGATAAGGGAGGGAGGGCACACCACCAAACAGGGAGAGGAGGGATGGCTCTATGAATGGAGAGGGAAGGGGGTGGAGAGCTAGAGAAAAGAAGACTGAGAGATGGGGAAGAGAGGGAGAACAGGAAGTGGGCTAGCAGAACCCATGGAATTTGATGTTAATGCCATTCAGTTGGATAGAGCCCAGACGGAATATTAGATGTGGCTCCTCCAATTTCAGGTGGTTTGGGTTTGGCAGTGCATGAGGCCATGGTCAGGCATGTTGGCTAGGGAGTAGGTGCAGAATTGAAATGATTGGCCACTGGAAGATGCAGACGGACCAAGGGTGCTCTGTGAAGCAATTTTCCATTCTGCATCCAGTCACCCTGGTGTAGAGACATGTAGAGATTGAGATGTGTTTGCCTTTATTCTCACAGAAGATTAAACTTCGTTACAGTGGAAGTCAGTGGCAGCTCAGCCACTGAGAATGTTTGAGATTCAGAGAGGTACTGGGAATTTCTAACAGAGGTGTGGTGTTAGGCTGCATCATGGTCTGGTATGGAAATACCAATAAATCTGAGCATAAAGCCCTCCAAAAGGCAACAAACGCAGCCCAGGACATCACAGGCAAAATGCTGCCCACTCTTGAGTACATCTACAGGGAATGCTGCCGTCAGAGAGCAGCAGCAATCATCAAAGACCCACACCACCCAGCATATGTTCTGTTCTCACTGCTGCCATCAGCAAAGAGGTATAGATGCCACAAGACTCGCACCACCAGGTTCAGGAACAGCTGCTACCCCTCCATCATCAGACTCCTCAACGACAAACTAAATCAGAGACTCATTTAAGAAATCTTACTTGTGCACTTTATTGATTTCCTTTTGTTCTCTCTGTATTGCACAGTTTGTTTACATTTGTTATCTGTTTACAGTTCTTTATTTGTTTACATGTTTACGCTGTGTAGAGTTTAATTCTTTCACTACCAATTAGTGGTGATTCTGCCATGCCCTCAGGAAAAAAAGAATCTCAGGACTGTATGTGATACCATATATGTATTCTGACAACAAATCTGAAATCTGAATCAAGATCTGGAGTTTGGCTGGGGAAGTGGACTGCAAGCAGATGGTTAGCTAATGACTTTATTGAATAGTGGGCTAGGTTTGAGAGCTTCCACGGTCTGTCTCTGCTCTTTCTCTAAAGTCTCTCAGGTACCATTGAACCTCCTGCTAGAGATTGGGGGGGTGGGGGTGGAAATTCAGCTGCAGGGCTTGGAGTGTTAAGTACTCAGTGGGCTAAAAACTCAATTCTTAGGGTGTCCCATTCCAGATATTGACAATCCAGGCAGACACTGCAGTGCTCGCTGAGGTGTTAAAGTTATTTCTTTGATCTGAGAATTCAAATGAAGGCTCCACTTTCTATCTCATTTGGCTATGAAAAAATACCTTGAAGAAGGGCTCTGACCCAAAACGTTGATTATATATCTTGACCTGCCTGTGATCTTTCTGCCTTTGTATAGACAGAACAGAAAAAGAAAGGGAACGCTGCCATGGGAGAGCAGCAGCAATTATCAAGGATGAACACCATCCACCACATGCTCTGATCTCATTGCTGTCATCAGGAAAGAGGTATAGGTGCCACAAGACTCGCACCACCAGGTTCAGACCAGCTGCTACCCCTCCACCATCAGTCTCCTCAACAACAAACTCAATCAGAGACTCATTTAAGGACTCTTACTTGTGCACTTTATTGATTTTTTTACTCTCTGCGTTGTGCAGTCAGGTGGTTTACTTTTCTTTATTTGTTTACATATGTACATACGTATCTTCTTGTGTATAGTTTTTTGTCCAACCAATAAGTGCCTTGCCTGCAGGAAAAAAAAAGAATCTAAGGGCTGTATGTGATGCCATCTATGTTCTCTGACAATAAATCTGAACTTTATGGATGCTGCAAGACCAGCTGAGTTCCTCCAGTAGGGCTGTGTTTTCAGTACAATCACAGCACCCACAGACTTTCATGTTTCACTGGCTATAAAGACAATCCTGAAACCATTCCAAAGAACCACAGAAGAGTTCTGCACAGGGCAGTGAGCAATATTTTCACTGCCAAAGAAAAGCACAGAGGAGGCACGGTTAGCGAAGCGGTTAGCGCAATGCGGTTACAGCGCCAGTGATTAGGACCGGGGTTCAAATCCTGCGGTGTCTGTAAGGAGTTTGTATGTTCTCCCTGTGTCTGTGTGGGTTTTGCCCGGGGCTCTGGTTTCCTTCCACTCTTCAAAAACATACCAGGGGTTGTAGGTTAATCGGGTGTAATTGGGCGGCACAGGCTTGTGTGCCAAAATGGGCTGTTAAAGGTAAGGTAAACATAAAGGTTCCATTATTGTAATGTAATACTACATTTAGAATGTAATATACATGAAATTATTTAACCTATGTAAGGTAGGCAGAGAGAGGTTACTTTTGTCCAGCATCTCTCACAGAAATGAGGCTCCAGTGAGTTACTTTGCTGTATGTCTACATTAAAATTTAAAGAGAGAAAATTGCATATGGAGCATAGAACAGACCACCACAGGAACAGCCCTTTGGTTTATGATGTCGGCACTGGTCATGCCACCAAATTAAACCGAATCTCCTTTGCCTACATGCGATCCCCATCCCTCCATTTTCATATGTCCATCTCGAAGCCTCCTACATTGCAGTAAAGTAATATCATTGTACAGAAATACAAGTTTGATCCCTTTTGGAGTTAAAACTCACATAATATTAGAATATTGAAAAGTGTACAGTCATGCACAAGAAATAAAAATGCAGACTATTATTTGGATGAGGAGAAAATTCAAGATTTGGAGGTGCCAACAGACTTGGGAGTCCTCGTGCAGGATGGCCTAAAGGTTACATCCAGGTTGTGTCAGTGGTGAAGAAGGTAAATGCAATGTTGGCATTCATTTGTAGAAGAATAGGATACAAGAGCAGGGATGTGATGTTGAGGTTTAGAAGAAACTGGTGAGGCCAGATTTGGAGTAAGGGCTTCTTATTTAAGAAAGGGTGCAGTAGATCAGAAAAATCTGTAGACACTGTGGTTGAAGTAAAAACTGTTTGACCTGCTAAGCTTCTCCAGCATTTTGTGTTTTTACTTAAGAGGGGATGTGCTGGCATTGGAGAGGGTCAGAGAAGATCTAAGTTTTAATTTTAATTTTTAAAAATTTTAAATTTGGACATACAGCACAGTAATAGGGACATTTTGTCCCATAAGACCGTGCCACTCGATTAACCTACAACCCACGGTACATTTCGAATGGTGGGAGGAAACCGGAGTGCCTGGGGAAACCCCATGCAGATGTGGGATGAATGTACAAAGTCCTTACAGCACTGGTTTTGAACCCTGGACCCAACCACTGGCACTGTAATGGCATTGCATTAAATACTACACCATCTATGCCAACCTTTCAAGAATGACTCCTGGAATGAATGAGGAATGTTTGACAGGTCTTGAATTGTACTCCTTGGAGTTTAGAAGAATGAGGGGGACCTCATAGAAGCATTTTGAATGTTGAAAGGCCTGCATAGAGTAGATGTACCAAAGTTGTTTCCCACAGTAGGGGAGTCTAGGATAAGAGGGCACAACCTCAGGATTAAAGGGTATCCATTTACAACAGAGATGCTTGGAATTTCTTTAGCCAGAGAGTGGTGAACCAATGGAATTTGCTGACAAGGCTGGCTGTCGAGGCCAGGTTGTTGGGTGTATTTGAGACAGAGATTGATAACTATCTGAATAACCAGGGTCTCAAGGTTATGGGAGTGGGGTGAATGGGAGAATGGATCAACTCATTATGGAATGGCGGTGTGGACTCGATGAGCCAAAAGGCCTACTTCTGCTTCTACATCTTATGCTCCTATGGTCTAATTAGACACAAAATCATATTAATGTATTGAAAATACAAAACTGCTGGAAGAACTCAGCTGGTCTCACAGTGTCCATCAGAGGTAAAAATATTTTACCAATGCTTCAGGCCTGAGCCCTTCTTCAAGCTATGAGCAAAAAGCAGGCAAGTGTCTTAATAAAAAGGCTAGGGGAAGCACGAAACACCAGTAATAAATCTTGACCTCCTGTGGACGCTGCGGGACCTGATGAGTTCCTCCAGCATTTTAGTGTTTTTTTCTACATTTACAGTGCCTGCAGACTTTCACCTTTCGCATTAACGTGTTTCATGATTATTCAAGGGACCCTGTACCTGTTTAGACCTCTGTGCATATCCCTGCCCACACCAACATCACGGAGCCTTGCTTACACAAATTGGCTGCCATATTTCTTAAACTTCAGCACGCATACACTTCAAATTATACCTCATTGCCTGCTAACCACTTTAGAATGTCCTGAACTCATATACAGTACTAAATGAATATGTGTTTGTTGATATACTGTGCACTTTAATGTACTGGTCAGCAAACCAAGCCATATGCACCATCTCATATACAAGAATTCTTCAGGATTTAACAAGCATGTAAAGCAGTGGTTCTCAACCTTTTTCTTTCCACTCACCCTCCACTTTAAGTAATCCCTATGTCATCGGTGCTCTGTGATTAGTAAGGGATTGCTTAAGTTGGGATGTGGGTGGGAAGGGTAGGTTCAGAATCACTTCTGTGACGCATTTGTTACTGAAATATTTTGCTTGAGAAAAATTGTCATTGGCCCATTTCCTTTGGAGTTATGAAACCGTGCACATAACGAGTCAATGAGGTATGATTAAAACAGTGGTTTTCAACCTTTTTCTTTCCACCCACATACTACCTTAAGCACACCCTTACTAACCCTTACAGAGCACCTGTAGCAAAGGGAATACTTAAAGTGGTATGTGAGTGGAAAGAAAAAGGTTGAGAACCACTGGTGTAAAGCATAATTACAGGATTGTCTCTACACCAGGATTTTCTCACATTCCCCCGTAAATATTCCTTATGTCATAAGTGCTCTGTGATTGGTAAAGGATTGCTTAAGGTGGTATATGACTGGAAAGGGAAGGTTGAGATCCACTGCTCTAGACCCAATTGTTACTGAAATACTTTGCTTGAGAAAAATCGCCTTTGGCCCATTTCCTTTGGAGTTTTATGAAACTGTGTACATATCGAGTCCATAAGGTATGATTGAAACAGTGGTTTTCAAACCTTTTTCCTTCCACTCACATTCCACCTTAAGCATTCCCTTACCAAACACAGAGCTCTTATGGCAAAGGGAATACTTAAGGTGGAATGTGAGTTTAAAAAAAAGGTTACCCACCCCACTCTACACCGTGGACTCATTTTCTGTATGGGTGACTGCCACAGTATCGTAAAATCACTCCAAATTTGTGCTGATTTTGGCAAGGTTTCCCAGTTACTGGCGTACTCATTTAAGCATTTCTCCTTGGTGTTATCCTATATGTTATAACCATATAACCGTTTACAGCACGGAAACAGGCCATGTCGGCCCTTCAAGTCCGTACCGGTTCACTTGCCTTGAGAGTCACTGTGTTATCCCTGCACACTGATACACTGCCTCATGTGGGCTACCTCTTTTTTCTTTGAAAAGGTCTGAGTTTGTGCTGCATGTACTTAATTGAGCTTCCTCCCTACTAACGATAGTGACAAGGCATCTCCTACATCTACAGATAAGGTCTCATCATTTTAATTTGGAGAAGCAAGTATTTTAAAGAGCCCTAGGAGTAAATTCTTTTCAAGGACTCCAGTAAGGCTTGTGTTCAGTAATTTAAATATGCTGGCCCCAAATTCCTCATTCATTTTGATGATGGCTGGAAACCCCATTCTCCTACTTCTCTCTCTCTCTCTCTCTCTCTTCCATCACTCTCACGTGTCTGTGAACCCACCTGTATGATAAATACATTTTTGCTACTGCAGACCCAATGCTGAAAATGCAGTCGGCATCAGTATATTAATAGGAGAGTTCTGTTCCAAAGCCTGTTGACTAGCTCCAGTTTGACTGCTCAGTATTGAATAATGAGCAACTAAATTATCACAGAAAAATTGACATGGCCATCATGTTCACGTTGTTTAAAAGATGTGAATAATAGAAGGGGTTATTATGGATGTTTGCTGAGAAGTAGAGGATTAATGCTGTCCTCTTTCTCTGGGTTTAGTGTACATTGAGCTCAGCTCTGTAATGGATTGAACATTCAAAATAAGGGATGGAGGAGGAACAGGTTTTATTAAATCCTTACAGTTCATATGGAGACCTCAGTGAATGGAACCATGAACAATAAATAACAAAACAAATAATAGTTGGACGCTAAGGGCTGAATAAAAAGCACAAAAAGGTATAATAAACGACTGCTATAACTGGAAAATACCTTATCATCCTGCTGTTTTATAAACTTTACACTCCAGAGGGAAAAACAGCATCCTCCCTCCTTCTTATGGTGTAATGAGACATCATCATCGAAGGAACTATCTAGAGCACCTTGGATTGTCACTGTTCTTGGCTTACTCTGGGCTACAGGTTATCTTAAGCAGTCTGTGAAGAACCCTTTGGTTTTTGCATCCCAAATCGAAAGAAATGGGTCGAGCGATGAAACTCTGATTTATTTTGTTTCACTTCTCCTCTCTTTTGTCCTCTCCTGTAGGGACTGGTCTCTCTTGCACCTTTCTACCTCCTGGCCTTGCCCCCAGGTGTGCAGTAATTAGCCAAATCCATGGGTGAGCCTGGAGACCATTGGGGGGTGGCGTGAAGGATGGAACCAGTAATCATGATTTAGTAAAGATGGATTCAGAACCAGTAATCCCCATATTGCAATGCGCAAGTCATGAAAAATTTACGACAGCCACCGTGTCAGCATTGTTTAACAAATCAGGGTAAGGGAAGAGGTCATTTTTGGTATGTGCTGGGGATCAAGAGATTAATACTAAGGCTAAACACAACTTGGTGGAGAATTCAACAGGTCAAGCAGCATCTGTGGGGGAGAAAAAGAATGGCTGACATTTTGAGCCAGAACTCTTCACTGGGATGGAGTGTTTGGCTTCAGATTCCAGCATCTACAGTCTCCTGCGGGTCCCCAGATGAAGACTGAAGGGTTTTGAGTGCATTTGCTCAGCTATAATATTCAGGTTATTGAAAAAAGAGAAAATGATGGAGATCACATTTTTGAGCACGTTAAGCTCAGCGTTATAATGTTCAGGACATTGAAAGGGAGAAAGGGATGGGGGTATCAAATGGGTCTGCTAGTTAGATATGAACTCATTTTGAGTGATGCCCAAAGGCCAATTTTGCTCCTTTTGTGTCAGCAGGCCTTGGGGAAGGTGACTGTCAAGTTCACCATATGCCTCAGCCAACTAATCCATGCACACAGTATCATCAAAAGGCAATGAACGAATCAACAGCAGGAACACCGGATTGCTTTTATCCACCTCCATTAGGTGAGTGGAAGCCAACTGTTGCAGTTGATTTGGATTTAACTCTGAAACCTTCTGTCATTGTACGTGCCAACAATGGAATGTTGCAATCATATAAGCACCTTCAAAATACATAAAAACCAACTGTTCTCCAAAGGGATTGTGGAATAAAATGTAACATCAATTCATTCTAAGGAGTCCTAAAACAAGTGACTGAAAACTCAGTCAGTTGGGTAAATATTACAAATCATTTAAAAGGAGGACGCTGCAAGGTACAAGTTGCCTCTGGAACACAGGGTTTATGGAACTCAGCTATAATTACAACATTTAAAAGACATTTATAATCTTAAATGCCATATGTGGTCTGTGGTTAGTAAGTCAATTACTTAAGGTGGTATGTGAGTGGGAGAAAAAAAAGGTTGAGACCCACTAGTTTAGGGAGATGGACAAAAGGCACTAGCTCAGATTGACAAATTGTGTCAAAGGGCCTGCTTCCATGCCATATAACCCAATGACTCGATAGCTCTGGGCAGTATGCTTGATAGCTACCATTCCATCCTCCTGTTTAGAATCACAGAACATTACAGCACAGAAATAGGCCCCTTCGGCCCTTCTAGTCTGTGCTGAGTCTTTTTCTGGCCTGGTCCCACTGATTTGCACCCAATCCATAGCCCTCCATACCTCTCCCATCCATGTACTTGTCCAAATTCTTCTTAAATGTTAAAATTGAGCCTGCATTCCCTACCTCAGCTGGCAGCTCCTTCCACACTCCCACCACTTTCTGTGTGGAAAAAGTTCCCCCTCACATTCCCCCTAAACTTTTCCCCTTTCACTCTTAACCCATGTCCTCTGGTTTGTACCTCACCTCCCCTCAGTGGAAAAAGTCTATCTTCATTTACTCTGTCTATCCCCCTCATCATGATAAATACCTCTGTCAAATCTCCCCTCATTCTTCTATGCTCCAGGGAATAAAGTCCTAACCTCTTTAACCTTTCCCTGTAAGTTCCCGAAGTCTCCTATTCTGAAGTCCTCACACCAATTCAAATGATCAGGTTAGGGTAGTCCTAGCTTTGGTTGGTCAAAGTGAATCGGGCATTAAGAGGTTGGGAGCAATAAGTAAATAGTGAAGATTATTTAAGATGCTTAAACTGAGAACTTGTTCTCAAAGTCAGATTCAAAGACCCAATGCATTCCCAATTTAAAGCTGAAGTAATCAAGTCTCCCTAGAAATCTCCTGAAAGTATCTTGACTCCTGATGACAACATATACATGGGGAGCTTACATTAATAAAGACGGGAGAGAGGAATTTGACCCCTCCACCCCCTTTTTGGCCCAAAATTCAGGTGTTTTCATATAAAAGAGGAATTTGCAGATAAATCGTTGCATCATAAAGATTTTTAAACACATTTCTTTTATCCATTGGTTTTATTTTTAAGCTTGAAAGCGCAGTTGACATTTCTGGTTTGTCATCTGACTCCCCATCAAGGAATCTGTTCAATTCTAAGAGCATGCATTAAAAAGAGTGCGAGAGTCAGCTAACACGATGGTGCCTCACCGAAATTTAAAGGCAACCGCTGCCCCTTTGTCTCGCCGCCGGAATGGGGAGAGCTCACTCGTGGCGTTCAGTGTGGGTCATTGTTGACAATCTCACCCTGACTGATGCACAAGTTCTCGATTGAACCGAACAATTGATCCGGCCGCGAACCTTTCCCTTGTCCCACGCCTGCGTGCGAAACGCACAGGAGGAAACACCCCCCACCCCGCGCCCCTCTCTCCACCATTGTAACTCCCTGCTGCACAAGTTTCGCAGCCCAGGCAGGATTTTTTAATCAAAAAAAATCAGACAAGGAAGAATTATTCTCTGTCAGAGCTGTGCCGTGCTAGCGAGCATATTTGCATTATGTAGGGTGCAGAGTGGAATGGGAGAGCATTTCATTAGACATCCACACAAGGTTAAACAGAGGAGAATCAAGGAAACGCACTCTTTCCATGCATTTAGTGTAGGTTATCTTAATGTCTAAATATATCAAATTGATCTGTGAACTCACCGTTCTCCGTGACCCGGAGCCCTAAGCTCCCTACAGAGTCTGTGATAGACTTGGTTATTGCATACGCGTTATCAAGGTGATGTTCCGTAGCTGAGACTGCAGAGGAAGAGTGAAAATCATCCAATTTCACCTTCTTAACGAGGAAAGAACGAGGCATTTTTGAAAAAAAAAGGTAAAATGTTTAAAAAAAAACCCAAAAATCCAAAATTATGTTTAAAACTCCCCCCTCTCAGTGTTATTCCTTGCTCTGGATTCAGCACCAGGACAGCTCCTCTGTGGTGTTGCTCAGTCTGTGTGAAGGGGAGCAGGGAGGGAGGGAGGAGGGGAAGGGACGGTCAAGAGAAGCTGAGATCAGCAAGCAAACAGCATTTATATGGAGCGCAGCCTTCGAAATCAGGTGGTGCACGGAAATGGAGCTGCTTAACTTCAATCTATCAGATGTCTCCAGAGACACATCAAATTACAACTGAACAGTCTGTGCATTACACACACACACACACACACACATACACACACCATACAAGTGCGCCTGAGAAAAATAGTCCTTGTGCAACACACAGAGGCTGCTGGGAGAATCCCACAATTGTAAAACGTGTACTTTAAATATATATATATATATATTTTTTTTTTGGCCGCGTTGTGAATTAAACATCTCCCAGTCCCTTCCTTGCACACCATGTGCTACAATGCATGTGCCCTATTCCTAACACATCTTGATATCTTTTTCCACTTTTGTTAAAGTCTTCAGTGAAGGATGCGGGCACAAATAAAAATTGCACAGTTGCAGATTTTTTTTAAAAATCTCACATGAATTTTGAGAGCTGTAAACATAATTAATAATCACTATTAATTATTAATGTGTTGTCTGATATGGTAACAACATATCCCCGAGGATTTTAAACTGTCCTATAGGATTATATTAGACAACAAAAGATAGAGGGTGCAGGAAATAAAAATCGTTATAGGAAGATGCATAAAATTCAGTAAAATCCTGCTCCTGTGGCTGTGAGCTGTTGGCAGATTCGAGACAAAGATTCCAGATTTGGCTCATAGTCCATGGTAAATTAGCAGGTTTCTACGCAGACAGCTGGGACTCTGACAACTGGTTTCATAGCCCGAAGTTCAAAGGATGGAAAATTAGCTTGAGTTTCCTCTTCTATATATTGACCCATGTTGGAAGACTGGGTCAATGGATGTTTGATGAGGAGAAGTTTGAGTGTCAGCTATGATGTCCTCTCCGGTGACACAGACTGCTGCTTCAAACATCACTGAATAATGATCTTCCTGGGTTAAATATCAGAGGGTGCCACCTTACCACCTATTCCTCTCACTCTACTGATAAAATGGAAAGTTTCACAAGAGGGCAAACAAAAAATGAAATCTATCCCCACAAGATCCTATGAGGTCACGCAGGATATACTGCTTTAAAAGATCACTTGTCTTGCTGTCAATTTAATGACACAGCAAACAATTACTCTCAAATCTGTATCAATAGACCACCTGTTTACAAGGGCCACCCTGTCACTCCCAGGAGATTACGGTCTTAAAATCCTGCACCCAGACATCCAGGAGGTTGTGGAATATGTTGACGGGGCAGGAGCCTTTTAGCCTGCTGTTCAATCAACTGGATTCTGAGTTGTGCACTCAGACTCAACAGAGCTCAGTAAGGATAGTAAAGGTTGCAAGAAAATTCAATTAGGGGAAAAATGCACCTATTTTTAGGCATGAAACATGAGTCACTCTTTTTAATGCATTGAATTTGAGCTGCGGTTGTCTTCGACCAACATTTACGATCCATCCCTCATTGCCCTGGGACATTGCAGGATCATTTTGGAGAGTACTTTAATCTTCTCATGCTCAATGGGGGTCATACACCACTCCCCCCCCCCCCACCAAGGGGCCCAGTGCATTTTGGGGGAGGGGGACAACTGAAATCATAACATTTTTAAAAAATTTTATGTAGTCGATAGAAGAGAGGTACAGAAGTAAAGATACCAAGTCAAGCCAATTCAAGATTATTGTCTTCTGATTGTACAAGTACAACCCGACCTAACACGCACACAAACAAACAATAAGCATTCAAGACAAATATTCAGCTGTACAAATAAATATCGCTTCATGAATATGAGAGTCACGATGGTTAGTGTGAACAGTTCCTTTGGTCGTTCAGCATTCTCACTCCTGTGGGAAGAAGCTGCTCCTCAGCCTGGTGGTGCTGGCTCTGATTACACTTCCTTCTCTGAAGGAAATTAATGAACCAGATGGGTTTAAACAAACCTTGTTGGTATCATAGCCTCCATCACTGATCCAGGCTCTTTACTCCAGATTTATTTAATTACTTGAATTTAAATTTCCCCAGTTGCTGTGGTGGAGCTCGCACTCATGTCTCAGGATCAATAGCTCTGACCATTGATTACCCATCCAGTAACTTAACTGCTATGCTACAGTAACCCAATTTAGTGCAAGGACAAATAGTGCCCAATCTGTGCAAACAGCCGCACACAATTGAAGTCAAGAGGTCCTTTGTCTTGGCATTTGAGTCAGACACTTAATACAGCCAATAGATTGGTAAATTAAGGACATAACACCTGTTGAAGGAACCCATTTGGAAATGAGGGTCCAATGAGCAGCTTTGCTTTCTTCAACAGCTGCCAACCACAGGAACCAACATGTAATTACCGTAGATACTTGTGTAATTATGGCATTTTTTTTTGACGATACATTTTTGGACCAAAACAAGGGGGCTCGACTTTTAGACGGGTCAAACTTTTGACCTTGTAATTACCTGCGTTGTTCAAGGCTTCATGAGCTCAGATGGCTGGGTAGTCAGGACGTTGGGAACTCAGATAGGCGGGTGGCTGGGGCACAATGAGCTTGGATGGGCAGGTGGCTGGGGTAAGGATCCACGGTAGAGCTCAGATGTGCAGGCAGCCGAGGTGGGTATCCACGGATAGGAGCTTGGCTGGGCGGGTGATTGGGCCAAAAATAGGTGGGGGGAGTCAACTTTTATATGAGTCATATGAAAACACCTGAAGTTTGGGCCAAAAAGGGGGTGGAGGGGTCACCTATTACACTGTATGAACGATTACATGAGTATATATAGTAGGGGGTGGAGGGGTCACCTATTACACTGTATGAACGATTACATGAGTATATATAGTAGGGGGTGGAGGGGTCAACTATTACACTGTATGAACGATTACATGAGTAGCCTTCCTGAAAGCATCATTAAAAGGCTATCCACGATTGCAGCTTTATCTGTTGCTGTATAACCAGTCAGAAAGCAATCATGGATCAATAAATAACTTGTTGAACTCTTGTACTACTTCCAGAACATATGTGTATATGTTATTTCCCTGCTGTCTTTCCCATATGTTTCATTTCAAGCTCCAGGTCCCAACCTCCTTCCTCCATCCCCTCCTAATTGTCAATCAAGAGATTAATGTAAAAACACAAAACTGGAGAAACTCAGTAAGCTACACAACATACAGTCCTTTACATAACAAAGGTAAAGATACATAACCAATGTTTCAGGCCTAAGCCCTTCAGCAAGGTACAAGCAAAATGTAGGCAGACGCTCGAACAGAATTGTGAGGCAGAGGAGGGGCAAGGGGAAGAGCATAGACCCATAGACAGGCAGGTAATAGGTGGATAAGGGAAGAAGGGCACTCCAGCAAATAGGGGGAGGGAGGATGGCTCTGTGAACGGAGAGGGAAGGGGTGGAGAGGTGGAGGAAAGAAGACAGAAGGATAGGGGAAAGAGGGAGAATGGGATGTAGGCTAGCATAAACCAGAAAAGTCAATGTTAATGCCATCGGTTGGAGAGTGCTCAGTCAGAAATTAGGTGTTGCTCTTACAATTTACAGGTGGCCTTGGTTTGACAGTACATGATGTCATGTCAGCACAGAACTGAGGCGCAGGATTGAAATGTTTAGCTATTGGGGGATCCCTGTCACTGAAGCCCAGTGACTTCCTATTCTGTGTCCAGTCTCTGATGTAGAGAAGGCTACATTGGGAATACAAGATGCCATAGAAGATTCCTGCAGATTCACAACTGAAGTGTTGCTTCACTTGGAAGGACCGTCTGAGATCCTGAATGATGGTGAGGGAGGAGGTGTGGGTGCATGGGCAGAATTTCTCTTTGCTGCAGGGGAATATGCCAAGGTGGCAACTGCTGGGAAGAGGTGAGTGGACAAAGAAGTGGTCCCTATGGAAGGCAGAAAGGGGAGCAGCTGGGAAGATGTATCTGGTGGTGGGATCATGTTGTAGGTGATGGAAATTGCAGAGGTAATGTGTTGGATGCAGAGGCTGGTGAGGTTGTAGGTAAGGACAAAGGGATCCTGTGTTTGTAGTGTCTGGGGTCAGGGTGGCAGGGCAGAAGAGCGAGAAATGAAGGAGATGTGGAAAAGGACTGAGTTGATGGTGGTAGAGCGAAGCCACATTTTTGGAAGAAGGAAAGATCAATTGACTGATCTTTTTGAGCACTTCCAGAGAAAATGGGGTCGTTCAGCACACAGTTCATTTGCAAGCAATTTCAGGACTCTGTACAAAAATGGCTGCCGCATGTTGCCTGAAGGAAAACACTTCATAGTTCTATTATTGGATAATGTTTGCGAAGGCAGATTTTGAAAAAGAAGAGATAAATTCTCTGTCTCATACAGACATTTGGCCCAGCCTATCCATGCCAAACATCAAGTACCCATTTTCCAGGATTTAGTCTACACCTTGGTCATTCTAAATTGTTGTGGGAGAACCTTCTTCGGCAGTGAATTCCACTCTAGTTTAAATGATGGTGAACAAGCCTTGTGCAGAGATATCCAGGGCCTGGGTCTTCATCTTCCCAGGCAGGATTGAAATTGACTTGCTTCCATTCCATTTTGTTCAGGCACCTGCCTACATTTTGCTCATACCTTGATGAAGGGCTCAAGTCCCAAATGTTAGTTACCAGAATCAGAATTTGTTGTCATGAACAAGTCACAAAATTTGTTGTTCTGTGGCAGCGTCACAGTGCAAACTTTCAAATAAACCACCTTACAAAAATAAATAAAATTAGTGCACGAAATGTCAAAGGAACCTGATGGCAATGGGAAAGAAGCTATCCTTGTGCTGAAGAGTGCTCTTCTTCAGATCCCAGTACTTTTTTCCCAATGGTAGCAGTATGAAGAGGGCATGGCCTGGTTGATGGGGGTCCTTGTGGATAGAGGCTGCTTTCTTACAACACTGTCTCTTTCAGATCTCCTCAATGGAGTGAGGTCTTTGCTATATAAAGTACATTGTTTGACCTGCTCCAGGGTAACGAGGGTTTTTTTATGACATTGGCTGCCTTCTTGAGGCATTGCTTCAATAAAGCCTTCGCACCTTGACGTTGTCTTTTCAAGGACACTTTGAGGAGGTCCTTCAAACGGTAGGGTGGCATGACTAGTGAAGTGGTTAGTGCAACGCTCTTACGGTGCCAACGAATCCAGCACTGTCTGGAAGGAATTTTTATGTCTCCCCGTGTATGTGGGTTTCTTCCAGCTTCCTCCCACCATTCAAAAAGTACTGAGGTTATAGGTTGATTTGGTGGATTGAGCGGCATGGGCTTGTGGGTCAAAAAGCCCTATAATTATGCTGGTGGTCCAAATTTAATTTTCTTTCTCCTTCAGGAAATCTCATGCCATGGTGTACTTCAGAGTGGAGGGCCTGTTTTGCTGGTATGACTTCAGGCACGCAGAGAGTCTGGAACCAGCTGAACATGATTGGAGCCACTGGGCTGGTTAAGTTGACCTGGAAGAACTGGGACACGTGGCATGGGTGTGCGTATCTTGCCAGTGAATCTAAAGGGTTTTGAGGGGACTGTATTGGGCCTTCCACTCCCGTGCCTGAGACTGATACTTGTCACCTTTGCAGTTCAAGGCACAGTTGATTCTTTTATGAAGTCCCAGGTGAATGAGAAACCATAACTGGAGAAGTGTCGAATCCGCTGAGAGTTGCGAGTTCAGCTGGCAAGCAGGACATGATTCTATTTCTACAGCTCTCAAGTTGCTCAAACTTAATCATCTCATTGACTAAAGAACTGACTGTCTCAATGTGTTTAACGTTTTTAATAATGACTATAACTTCGGAAAACTACAGGAGTTTCACTGCCCATAGATTCAGCAATTAAAGGACATTCCTTATGCTAGCACTTTAATTATTTGTTTAATTTTTTTTCTCATAAAAAAGATTTTCAGCTCATTCCGGTTGTGACATCGGTATGCTCAGTTTCACAGTGGTAGCTTTATATTACTCAATGGAGTGGATAGTTTGCTGATGTTTGCAAAAAATTGTAATGGAGATAAAATCAATAGGTCGCAGGCTGATTCAGAAGCTTTGGCTGAATGGGACCCTGTGCGGCAGATGTAATTAATGTACATGTGGGACCAGGAGGGGACATTGGTGGGTAAGCAATTCTGCTGGGGAGGAACAAACCTTAGGATGGGTGGCTGTGATCTTTCTTAAAGGTGCAAAAAAAATGACATGGGGAAAACCAATAATATTTTAGACATTTAGCTCAGGTTATCAAGTTTGAAGAGCAGGATTCTACAGTTAGTATGTGAAAAAGCAGTTTTGGCCTTCTCATTTAAGAAAGGACATTGGAGAGGGTTCAGAGGAGGTTCACAAGGATGATTCTGGGAATGAATGGGTCATCATATGAGGAGCTTTTGTAAGTTCTTGGCCTGAATGAGAGGGGATGTCATTGAAACATTTTGAACAGGGTAGATATTAAAAGGTTTTTTTCCCATGGTGGGACAAGAAGGCATTACTTCAGGATTGAAGGATGTCCATTTAGAATGGAGATGCAGAGGAATTTCTTCAGCCAGAGGGTGTGAATCTGTGGAATTTATTGCCACAGGTAGCTGTGGAGGCCAAGGCATTGGATGTATTTAAGGCAGAGATTGATAGGTTCTTGATTAGCCGGGGCATCAAAGATTATGGGAAGAAGGCCGGGCAGAGGGGCTGAGTGGGAAAATGGATCAGCTCATGATTAAATGGCAGGACAGACTCGATGGGCTGAATAGCTTATTTCTACTCCTATGTTTTATTTTAGATTAGATTAGATTCAACTTTATTGTCATTGCGCCAAGAAAAATACAAAGCCAATGAAATATAATTAACATCCAACCAGAAATTAAAAAATAGTGCTATACAAATATAAATAACTTTGTGAAAATAAGAACAAGTGCATTCATCAAGCAAACAATTATAAAAGTATTGACAGTACAATGTGAGTGATTTAAGGTTCAGTAGGGTCACAGCCTTTGGAAGAAAGCTCTTCTTGAGCCTGCTGGTTCAAGAGCAAAGGCTACTAGATGGAAGAAGAGTAAAAAGTAAAAAGTGAAAAGTAAAAGGTCCATAGTTAGGGTAAGAAGATGACACTGTCTTCACCGTGTCCAGACAGTGTTCTTGCTTTATGGTCATATGACTTCTTCTTGAAATTTTTACTGGTCAGTAGAGAGCTCTTTGCATCAACTGGTAGAAATCCTTTAAACCCTTGGTTTAAGGATAAAGAAGGAACTTGGAAGGGGACATGCCCCTTCATCTAAGTCAAAGCATGACAGGGATGGCACAGTTGACACAGCAGTTAGTGCAATGCCTTTCCAGCACCAGTGATCAGGACCCGGGTTTGAATCCTGTGCTATCTGTAAGGAGTTGGTACATTCTCCCTTGTACGCATGAGCTTCTCCTGGGGGCTCCAGTTTCCTCCCACATACCGGGGGGTGTAGGTTAATTGGGTATAAATTGGGCAGCAAGGACTTGTGGGCTGAAATGGCCTGCTACTCTCTTCTTCTTTGGCTTGGCTTCGCGGACGAAGATTTATGGAGGGGGTAAAAAAGTCCACGTCAGCTGCAGGCTCGTTTGTGGCTGACCAGTCCAATGCGGGACAGGCAGACACGATTGCAGCGGTTGCAAGGGAAAATTGGTTGGTTGGGGTTGGGTGTTGGGTTTTTCCTCCTTTGCCTTTTGTCAGTGAGGTGGGCTCTGCGGTCTTCTTCAAAGGAGGCTGCTGCCCGCCAAACTGTGAGGCGCCAATATGCACGGTTTGAGGCGTTATCAGCCCACTGGCGGTGGTCAATGTGGCAGGCACCAAGAGATTTCTTTAGGCAGTCCTTGTACCTTTTCTTTGGTGCACCTCTGTCACGGTGGCCAGTGGAGAGCTCGCCATATAATCGCCTGCTACTCTACTATATGTCTAAATGTATAAAATATAAATATGTAACCATTCGATTCGCATTTGAAGATTGTTTGACATGCCAGTGTGATTTACTCTGCATCTGCCTTTCCAACACAGATGAATGATTACGCAAGGGAGCTTGGTCAAACCTCACCCCCACTTCATTTGTGATGAAATTGGGTGAGAGGCCTCAGCCACCAACTCTCAACTCGGCCCCAGCTGCCACCTGCCGGAGGTCCGTCAACTCAAACAGCAACTCTCACCTCGGACCCGACAGCTGCAGGCCAGAGCTCCTGACACTTCCAATGTGGACTCATGCCTCAGCCATGGCTGTCTGTCCATCAGAGCTCCCTATGCCTCGAACAAAAAAAACTCCGAGGGGTCTTTGACTCGGTTGCATGTCAGTTCACTGTACTATCATTGGATCATGAAGTGATTCCCCCATCAATGTGCAATTGAAGGACATTGGTACACTAATATCTGGGTTGCTGAGCCTAGTCCTGATCGATGCAGGTGGAGAATAATGTCACAATTCCAGAGAAAATAATGATGAAGGCAAATAAGCTTGGAATTTCCAGTTATGTGGATAGATTTTGAAAATTTAAGATAAATAATGATTGTGGGGTTGGAGGTCAGACAAAGTTACTGTCTGTAGCTCTGTCTTAAGTCCCAGGAAATATTTGCTTTCACAGAATCATCACTCTCTGGAGAAAGCTGCCAAAAAGTGACATGAGTATTGGGATATTAACATCCTTTAGAAAGGAACTTGACAAGTCCCTGAAAGAAGAGAATCTGATCAGTGTTGAAGGATGTCTGGTTTACTTTGTGATATATCAAAGGCCTCTGTGATAGCTCTTGGACATCACAGAGAGTTTTCCCACCATTAATTTCAATCTGCTGGCATATTTCTTTTAACCCCATTTCTTTCTCGGTGTTGTTTTTATCCAAGACAAGGCAGCCCACTTGGATGACAAGCTGCCCATCCTAAATAGTCACTCAATCCAATGCTGATGCATGGTGGATCCATAGGGTACTAGCCACTCAGTTATTTGCCTCAGGATTTGTAACCTCCCAAGCCAAATCACCTTATAACTGGAAGAAGGCCAAGGACAACACCAACACATTCAGCCTTCCCTCCTGACCCCATCCTGCTTGAAAATGTATTGAGTGAAACACGAAAGTCTGCAGATGCTGTGATTGTAATAAAACACACACAGAAATGCTGGAGGGACTCAGCCAGTCTTGCAGTGTCCATGGGAGATAAAGATATATTGCCAACATTTCAGGCCTGAGCCCTTCTTCAAGGAGTAAGCAAAGAACAGGAATGCTCAGAATAAAGACAATGCTGGCTGGGGGAGGAGTCCAGATGAACAAAAGATGTTAATTGAATATGATATGAGAAGTGAGAATTGATTTTGGCTCTGTGAAAGGAGACAGAGGAAAAGGAAGAGAGACAGAGCTGGGGAAAAGTGACGGAGGAAAGCTGAATGGGTGGGGTGGTTAACGAACACCAGTGAAGTCAACGTTAATGCCATCCTGTTGGAGGGTGTAGTTTCTCAAATTTATGGGTGGTCTCAGTCTGGCAGTACATGAGTCCAAGGACAGACATGTTAGCAAGGGAATGAGATGTGGAATTGAAATGGGCATAATTGAATTGAAATCTATTTGCTGGTCATTCATAATTTCTGGGTCTAAATCCTGGAACTCTTCACTTGAGATACATTTTTATTTATTTATTCAAGGGACATCCCTAATTGCCCTTGAGAAGATGGGGGTGAGCCTTAGGACATATAACAGAACATTATAGGCCCTTCATCCCATTACATTATGTAAACCTACTCCATAACAATATAATTTTTCCAAATGTCACACCCATAACCTTCTATTTTGTTTATGTCCATGTGGCTATCTTGGTTTTTGAATAGCTGAAGTACTTAAGGCGCAATAATATCAGGGAGGAAATTTCAGGATTTGGGCCTAGCAACAGTGATGGAACAACTATACTATTCCAAGTCAGGAAGGTGTGTGATTTGGTGGGCAACTTCCTGTTGATGGTGTCCCAATACTTTTGCTGCCCTTGTCCCTAGCTGGTGAAGGTTTAGAAAGTGCTACCTAAGGAGTCTCAGTGAGTTGCTGCAGTGTGTCCTGCAAACAGTACAAAATGCTGTCACTGTGGATTGAGTGAATGGGTGTGGATGGGGCATCTATCAAACAGGCTGCAGTGTCCTGGATGGTGTCAAACTTCTTGAGTGTTGAATCTGCACTCATCCAGGCAGGTGAAGATTGTTTCCCCACAGTCCTGACTTGAGCCTTGTAGATGGTGGACAGGTTTTGGGGAGTTAGGGGATGATTTACTCATCACAAGATTCCTAGCCCCTGACCTGGCCTTGGAACTACATTGTGCTGATAAGATCACAACATATTGGGAGCACCTTCACCTTCATGCTGTTGCAGTGGATCAGGAAGGTGGCCCAGAATGTCCTTCCATAGGGCAATTAGATGTGATACAAAAATTCAAGTTCAGCTCAAGTTTATTACCATCTGACTGTACAGATACAACCAGATGAAAGACCCTGACAGCCTATTCAATCAATCTCCCCTCATAATTTTATAAACCTATTTCAGGTCACCCTCACCATTCTATTTTCCAGTGAGAATAAACACAGCATTTCAAACTCCCCTTATAACTTATAATGTCCTTATAATGTCCCTCTATTCCAAGCAACATCCTAATGAATCTCATCTGCACTCTCACTATTGCTACCACATTTTTCCTGGAGTGCAGTGAATAGAACTGTATACAGTAAAACTTCTGGTATTCATCAACCACAGAGATTTGTAGATGCTGTATAAGGGAATTTCCACCACAACCTCCCCCAACCCGAGCTTAAGTTGCATGTTGTGTGACTGGTGAATTAACAGCAAGGCACACCAGTTTTAAATTTCAGTATTTTTTACCTATTTATTTTCTGATTTTTTTTGCCAGTTGCTTGATAGCAGCAGAACTGTATAAAGCTTCAAATACAGTGTGACCAATGAAACATCTCGTGCAGCTGCAACATGATGCTCCAACTCAATGCTTTGGCCTATGAAAGTAAGCATACCAAATGCCTTCTCTCTTGATCCACCTTGGTCATCACTTGCAACTCTGGTCTTGCACATCAAGGCCATTCTGCACATCAAAATGAGCCAAATGTTTTCTTGGTAACTGTGTGACAATTCTGTGGTCACAATTACTAACATCGGCTTGCTGTTCTGAAGTTATTGGGCAACGGAACAATTGCCTCACAGCACCAGTGTCCTCAGGTAACGTCCTGTCTGTGACGACGTGGGTTTTCACAGGGCTCCACTTTCATCCCACATCCTGAATGGATTGGTAGGTAAAATGGCCACCATAAATTATACTTGTGTATAGGTGAGTGGCAAAATTTAGAGGGAATTATTGTTGAGAGAATAATAAGGAAAATGGGAATAACACAGAATTAATGTAAATTGGTGATTGCTGTTCAATAGACTGAATCCTAGAAAAATATATATACAACATGGAACACTACAGCACAGTACAGGCCCTTCAACCCTTGATGTTGTGCCAACCCCTATATTCCTTCCCAAAAAAAACGTACTAAACCCTCCCTACCCCATAACCCTCTATTTTCCATAAATCCATGTGTCTGTCTAAGAGGCTCTTAAATGCCTCCAATATTTTAGCCTCCACCACCATCCCCAGCAAGGCATTCCAGGCACCCACAACTCTATGTAAAAACTTACTCCTGATGTCTCCCCTAAACTTCTCTCCCTTAACTTTGTACATATGTCCTCAAGTATTTGCTGATCCTCCACTGGGAAAGAGGTGCTGGCTGTCCACTCTGTTTATGTCTCTCATGATCTTATGGACCTCTATCAAGTCTCCTCTCATCCTTCTATGCTCCAAGGTGAAAAGTCCCAGCTCTGCTACCCTTGCCTCTTAAGACTTGTTTTCTAATCCAATTACCATAGCTCTCCTCTTTTCTTTCCTTCCCTTCTGATCTGGAGACATGACCAAGTTGACTTGTCCCTGATAGATTGTCCCACCCCCCAGCAATATCTAAAACAGTATACTTGTTGTTGAGTGGAATGATCACAGGGGTGCTCTGCACTGTCTGCCTCTCCTTCTTCCCTCTCCTAGTTATCTGTCTCCTGCCTTTTAAGAGCGAATGTCTCCCTGAAGTTTTATAACTATCTCTGCCTACTGAATGATCCAGAGCTCATCCAGCTCCAGCTCTAGCTTCCTAACATGGTCTTCCAAGAGCTGCAGCTGGATGCACCATGCAGATGTAGGCATTAGAGACACTTGTGCTGCCCCAGATTTCCAACATCCTGCATTTGGAGCACTCCACTCCCCTAGTTCTCTCCATTAACCCTTCTTACCTTAAAATCAAAGAGCCTACCTTCTTGGAATCAAGCTCTCCGAAGCCTCTCGAGCCAAAGCCTCTCGAGCCAAAGCCTCAAAGCTCCTCACTGGCCAGTCCGCTTTAGCTACCCTCCTTTTATTTGTTCCTGCCAATTATCTCAATTACTCACTCCCACAAATCAACACTCTGTTAAACCCTTCAGTTGCCCTCCTCA
The DNA here is from genome assembly GCF_036971445.1 of Narcine bancroftii. NCBI lineage: Eukaryota > Metazoa > Chordata > Chondrichthyes > Torpediniformes > Narcinidae > Narcine > Narcine bancroftii. The sequence goes on along the minus strand of NC_091474.1, from coordinate 24,462,840 downwards.
CTCTTTTTAAACTATCTCCCTTCCATTCACCTCTTTTCCAAGATTTTCACTCCTTCTCCTGATGCCTCTGTGATCCAAAAGGCCTGAGTCCTGGCTATTCGCTCTTTTTAAACTGTCTCCCTTCCATTCGCCTACTATTTCCTTTCCACACGTGTATGTGTGCAAAGAATATATAATTAATTAATAGATAGATAGATAGATATCCATGCAATATTACTCTGTGACTCTTTGAGTTAATTTGGTGAATTGAGTCGAAGTTTCCTGGTGCCTGATGGAACTTAAACTGGGTAAATGCAAAGTATTGCATTTTGGGAAGTTAGACCAAGGCATGACTTACTCAGTAAACGACAGGGCTCTGGAGAGACTGAGAGGCGTAGTTACATAGGTTCCGTGAAAATAGTGATACAGGTAGACAGGGTTGTGCAGATGGCATTCAGCACACTTACCTTCATCAGATGAGGCAATGACTATCAGAGCTGGGACATTATCTTACACCTGGACAAGGTGTTGGTGAAACCACACCTGTGTGCAGGTCTGGTTACCTAGCTACCACAAGGATGCCAGTAAGCGAGAAGTGGTGAAGAAAAGATTCACATCAAGGTTCTTCAGACTGCCTGAGTATAAGGAAAGTCTAGAGAAGCTGGGGTATTTTTTCTGGAGTGTAGGAGACTAAGGGTTGACATTATGGAGATTTCTAAAGCCAGGAGGGTCAAGGATGAAGTGAATGGTCACATTTTTCCAAAGGTAGGGGAGTCTAAAACTAGTGGGAATGGTTTTTAGGTGATGGGAAAGATTTAAAATGGACCTGAGAGGCAATTGTTCCACACATAGGGTGGGGACGACTGCAGCGTTAAAAGACATTAGGTAGGTATTTGGATAGGAAAGGTTTCAAGGGTGGGAGACCAAATGCTGGCAGATGGGACTAGCTTGGTTGCTTATGGACAATTTAGGTCGAAGGGGCTGTTTCTATGCTGTATAACTCCTTAACTCTTTGCTGCCAGATTGAATATGAACTCAGCTCAGGACATATTAGCCCAGTATCACTATCACCTTTCTACATAACCTTATCACCTGCAGCATATTGAATGGCCACTCACTAGGCAAAGGGCAGGAAACTGAATGTCTGTTAGCTTAAGATCTGTAGTCTAGAAAATGCTTGAATCTATCATTAAGAGTGACGTAGTGTAATACAGTGTGGAAACAGATCAGATACTACTGTATTATCCATACTGTGTAAAAGTCAACCCGCCCCTATGTTTGGCCTGGCCACTTGCCCAACAGAGCTCCTGACCCCCAACATTTCCCCCCCCCCCACCCCGTCCATGGACTCTCACCTAGACCCCGGCCGCCCACCCTCCTAGCTCCAAATGTCCCGAATGTAACTTATCACCTGGTCCCAGCCACCTGTCCACCTGAGCTCCCGATGCCCCGAACGTGGATTTTCCACTCAGTCCTGGCCACCCAAAGCTCCCAATGCCTCCATCAACATAGGTACTTACTCTGGTCAAAAGAAGTATGAATGTAAAAGTCAACCCCCTAAATTTTAGCCAAAATACTGGTCCACAGAATTGTGTATATACGGTGTTAATTGTTATGTAATAAATCAGAAATGTAATATTACATGAAATTGCCTTTAACCTGCCATAAGGTGGACAAAGATTCACCACTAGCATTGCACAGCACCCTTTATAGGCAGAGAAAGAAGCAAAAGAGTCCCCCCAGAGTCTGTGGATTCGTTTCCAGGACTCCTGCAACCTCCGCAGCTGTACAAGACTCCAGTTGAGTTTAAATGGTCAGCAATCACAGCCCAGACCCAAACCTCTGGCATCATGAGCAAGCCTTCAGTGCCCAGGCCCCTACAGGAGGAAAAGAGTTTCCCTCAGCACCCTCTCAAATCCCAGTTTGGATACCTGGTTCTCATGAACCAGTCTCCAGAAGCCCGCAGCTTGGTGTGAGTCCTAAGACCTCAAGTTGCCAATAGCCTGTGTGGGTTCCTCACCTAGAAGTCACCAACAGTTTGCCGCCTGTGTGTGTCCTTCAGCCGCAGAGCCCTTTGCTGGTCTGCCATCATGGTCACTGTCCTTAGGGTAATTTCCTCTGCTTCTCCTTCTAAACAGAGGGTGTTCTCCCCGTTACAGACTTTTCAGCTCAACCTGTTCATGTTGATCAAAATATTCCACCCATTCTAGTCCCACCTACCTGAGTTTCGTCCATATCCTTTTAAACCCATCCTATCCATTGTAACTATGCACCCTTATCCTTAGGTCTCTATGCTCTACAGCAGTCTCCAGGGCCCTGCCTCTTACTATCTAAGTTCAAATCTGGCTTAACCTGAGCCGTACTTTGGCTGCAGTTACCACTCTATTACAGCGCCAGTGACTGGCACTGTCTGTAAGGAGTTTATACCCTCTCCCCATGTCTGAATGGGTTTTCCCCAGATGCTCTAGTTTCCTCCCACCCTTCAAAACATATGGGCTTGTAGGTTAATTTGGGTGCAATAGGGTAGCATGGGTTTAATTAGCAGGAATTGGGTTTTACCGTGCTGTAAATAAAATTGAACCAACCAAAGTGCAACACTTCTCACTTGTCAGAGTTAAATTCTATTTCCCATTCCTTGGCTCACCTTCCAAACTGATCCAGTTCATGTTGTGGACTTAGATATTCTTCCTCACTCTCCACAACACCACCACGTGTGGGACATCCGCCTCTTCTCTTCTTCCCCTGGGACGAACCCTAACTCCATTCCAGGTTGGGAAAACTGGAGAGTCATTGGTAAGCTGTGTACTGACAAAGGGTTGTGAGCTGTAGTATTGTGTGTCTAGAAATCACTGTTCCTAGTTTAGTTTAGTTAAGAGCTGTGCCTGCGTGGTATCAAGAGATGGTGGGCATCGTATGACATAACTACATGACTGGACTGCAAAGCTTTCTATCCGTGAGTGGTTGTGAGTGTGTGTCTTTTACCCCTGATGCGACCTCTCCACATATGTAAATAAAAACTGCTGTTTCACTATCCTGTGTTCAGACTCATTGCTCTTGGAACCCAGAGAATCTGTTATCCACACACAACACCTTGCTGCCTTGCAGCAGACAAAAGTTGAAGTATATCATGTATACACATTTTTAACAAATTATTACATGGCAAAAAAATAAACCTTAACCTTAATACTTCAAGCATACTCTGCCTTGGCCCAGGGACTTCCATTTCATTGCTCTTCAATCAGTCACATGTTCTTGATGCACATTTGGAGTCATTCTTGCTGCTCAGGCACACTCCTGTCAGTGATGTTGAAGAGCCATAAAGTTACCCAGTATGGAAGCAGGCCCTGTAGTCTAACTCACCTATATTGTGTTGGAGGAGGGATAAGTCCTAACAAATGAAGAAAATAACAACTTCAGTTATTCCAGATCTTTTCAGAATCAGAATTCATTGCCCTGAACATGTCACAAAATTCATTTACCACGGTGATAAATTACATTTTCCAAAATAAATAAATGAGTGCAAAAGAAAGTGAAGTAGAGTCCGTGGTGCATTGTTCATTCAGAAACCTGATGGCAGAGGGGAAGAAGCTATTTCTGTACCACTGGGTGTTCATCTTCAGGCTCCTGTACCTCTTTCCTGATGGTAGCAATGAGAAGAAGCCATGGCCTGGGTGACGATGGTCCTTGAGGATAGAGGCTGCTTCCTTGAGACACCACCTCATGTAGACTGATGCCCATGACGACACTGGCTGGGTTCACAACTATCTGTAGTCTGTGCATTGCCACTTCCATACCAGACAGTCATGCAATCAGTCAGAATGCTCTCCATGGTGCACCTGTAGAAAGTTTCAAGGGTCCTTAGTGACATACAAAATCTCCTTACAAAATTTAGCCATTGGCGAGCCTTCTTCATCATTGCATTGACATGGAGGCCCCAGGATAGATCTTCAGAGATGTTGACACCCAGGAATTTGAAGTTCTCAATTTGACCCATTGATGAGGACTGGTTTGTGTTCTCCTGATTTTCCCCAGATGAAGTCTACAATCATTTCCTTACTTTTGCTAATGTTGGGTGCATGATTGCATCCACTTTCATGGAGTTCCAAAGTAGTTCCACATTCTAAACACTGTTTGAACACAGAAGATTCTCCTGAACTTCCTGTTGAATATATTGCAATACAGAAATGTGCTGGAGAAACTCAGAAGATCACGCAGCATCCACAGGAAGTAAACTTCGAACATAGAACAGTGCAGGCCCTTTGGCCCTTGATATTGTACTGACCCATATATTCCTTAATAAAAAATAATAAACCTTTCCTACCCCATAACCCTCTATTTTTTCTTCCATTCATCAGCCTGCATCTCTAATATTTCAGTCTCCACCACCAACCCTGGCAAAGCATTCCAGGCACCCACAACTCTCTGTGTAAAAAACTTACCCCTGAAGTCTCCCCTAAACTTCCATTCCTTCACTTTGTATAGATGTCCTCTGGCGTTTGCTATTCCATTCCTGGGAAAAGGGTGCTGGCTGGCTATCTCAAAATTTCAAAATCTCATAGATTTCTATTGTCTCCTCTCATCCTACTTAACTCCAAAGAAAAAAGTCCCAGCTCTGCTAACCTTGCTTCATAAGACTTATTTTCCAATCCAGGCAACATCAGGTAAATCTCCTCTGAACCCTCTCCAGAGCTTCCACATCCTTTGTATAATGAGGTGACCAGAATTGAACACAATAATCTAAGTGTGGTCTCACAAAAGATTTGAAGAGTTGCAACATGACCTCTCAACTCTTGAACTCAATTCCCCTATTAATGAAGCCCAACATCCAACAGGCCTTCTTAACAATTCTATCAACCTACGCGGTGGCCTTGAGAGATGAATGGATTTGGCCCCAAGGTTCCTCTGTTCATCCACAGTCTTAATTAACTGACCATTAATCCTGTACTCAGCCTTCTGGTTTGAGCTTCCAAAATACATCACCTCACACTTATCTAAATTGAACTCCATTTTCCACTTTTCCACCTAACTCTGCATCCTATATCATTTTGTAACATACGACAACCACAACTCCTCTAAATTTAAAATCATCTGCAAACCCCTCCTTCTGCATCTTCGTCCAGGTCATTTATAAAAAAAATCACAAAGAGCAGGGGTCCCAGAACAGATCTCTGCGGTACTCCACTAGTCACTGGCCTCCAAGCAGAATACTTTCCATCCACTTTACTTTATTCCCTAAGGATGCTACGTGACCTGCTGAGATTCTCCAGCATGTTTGTGCATGGCACTTGACCCCAGCATCTGCTGACTTTCTTCTTTCACTTTATTAGATTGCTAATTTCCGCACATCCATGGCACTTATTCAAGAACCTAGTTACCTGACTATTGAATGTGCCGTACTGGTACTGAGCATTTGGCCAAACAGATATTTGCTGGTATTTGCACTCACTGACATCTATTCTCCCCACCAATTCTTTGTCCGATCGAGATTTCAGCATCTGCAGCTTTTGTGTTACTCTATGGGGTCATCTGCTCCACATCCACCCTAGCATAATCTTAATGTGGTTTTTTTTTGAGGCCACTTTCAGAATCTCCTTTTTCAAAGGGAGATTCCCAACTTGCTCAATAGTTCCTTGATAATTTTAACAGTTCTTTTCCCAGCTATTATTTTACAGGGAGCTCTCAGCCATGCATCGCCGTATCATTGTGCCAGCACGGACACCAGAATAGAAATACAGTAGGTTATACTTTCTCTTTCAGAAGGGAGAATCTGTAATTACAATTATCGATAGCTCCACATCCGAATGCACTGTTGCACACTTCATTGCAGTTAACAGATTATGCATTACTTATGCCCTATTTGGCTCAGGACTGCCTGTCTGCTGTCCCTATTCTATCCTCTGGCAACAGCTGAGTAACTACGGTAATTAAGTGTGAAGTAAGGGGAACCTAATGTGTTCTTTTCAGGACCAGGGGGGCGAGATAATTTATGCTAATAACTTGCAATCACACTTGCTCTGCAAGGCTAATAATGATTGTCGGTTCAGCCTTTTTTAAAAAAAATGAAGAAGAGATTGCTCTTTTTTGAAATCCCAGTGCCCTTTTATCTTGCTCCCTAAGCTTGCTCTTTCATCTGACCAGCTGTATGGAAATGAATAAACCTTGCTTTTCCCTTTTCCTTTCTCCAACCCCTTTTTACCACACCATCCTCATCTCTCTCTCTCTCTCTCTCTCTCTCTCTCTCTCTCTCTCTCTCCCCCACCTCCCTGGCCCCCTCTACCCCCCCTCCTCTCTCTCTCTCTTTTTCTCCTTTGCCATATCACACGCTCTCTCTCTCATTTTTCTCCGCCCACCTTCCCTACCCACCCCCCCCCCCACCCCCATCCCACCTCAGCAATTTCACAGTCCTTTTCTCTGTCTTCTTTCTAGGGAGACAAGAACTCACAAGGACCCTTGATTAACCTGAGAGGTGCTTTTCTAAGGAGAGGTTCTTAATGCACTGAAAATGCTGGACACAATTTACAGAATTCACGTCTGTTTCACTTGGCTTTATTCTTTTTTTAATCTAGTGATGCATTGTTCATCCAATGTATATTTACTGTCTGTTTTAAGTCACTGTGTAGCTGCAACAAGCAAGAATTTCACTGCATCTGTACCTTTGTACTAAAGAATATTTTTGTTCAGAAGCTCACAAGCCAGTGCTGCCCGAATACACCAATTCACCAGTAAACCCTGTACATTTTTGGAATGTGAGAGGAAGCTGGAGCACCAGGGGAAACCCCACACAGACACTAGGCAAATGGACAAACTCCTTACAGGCACTGCCAGATTTGAACCCAGGTCACCGATACTGTAATAGCATCACGCTAACCGCTAAGCTAACTGTGCCACTGACAATAAACTCAGCATCATTCATCGTCACATTTTGGACCCTGCAGAAATATAATCTCAATACCTCCTCAAGCATCACACAATCTCGAGGGAAGAGCTCAGCATCAATGGGAGAAAGAGAAAAAATTATTGACAGGATTGCAGGTGGAACCTTCAACAGGATCCCACGAAGTGTCGTGTCCCGGCCTGCAATGTGGACCATTCCTTTTCTCCCATTGGCATGCTGAGACCCTCCAGCAGACTGTGTGTTGCTCCAGATTCCAGAGCCTGCAGTCTCCTGTGTGTCTCCACTTCCTCAAGCAACTCAGGAGTAAAGTGACAGAGGTGTTATCAAGAGTTGCAATTTTATTTTATCATGTAAATAACAAGATTGAGATTAGACTCCTTGAGTCCATTCTGCTGATCGGTGGGATCAATGGTTGAAGGTTTCAGAATCAGAATCGGAATTTATTGGCATGAACAAGTCACAGAATTTGTTGTTTTGTGGCAGCATCGCAGGTGCAAACATTGCTATAAATTACATTTCAAAAATAAACAGTGCAGGAAAATAGGAGAAAGTGAGGTTGTGTCTGTGGTTCATTGCCCATTCAGAAATCTGATGGTGGAGTGGAAGATGCTGTCCTTGTGCTTCTGGCTGCTTGGCTTAAAGCTCCTGATGGTAGCAATATGAAGAGAGCATAGCCTGGATGGTGGGGGTCCTTGAGGGTAGAAATTGCTTTGTTAAGACACTGTAGATACCATGGAGTGAAGACTGGCCCCTATGATATCATGGGCTAGGTTTTTCCTGTCCCGTGGATTGGCACCTCCAACCAGACAAGATGCAACCTGTCAGAATGCTCTCCAAGGTACACCTGTTAAAATTTTTGAGAGTCTTTGGTGTCATCCTTACAACCAAGAGAAGGGAGAAGGATGTCATGTTTGGATGCCTGGATAAACTGGAGTTCAAACATTGTGGTTCTCAAACTGTGTTCATCTCCATGTTGGGAAAGCTAAAGGTGGATTTAGATATCACTTTGCCAAATTCTCTGGTAGGTCTGCAGTGTTGCAATTGGTCACTCTCAATGGAATATTTTTTATGGAATGATCCCTGGGATGAAGTGTTTTAGTTCAATGAAACAATCAACAGGTAAACAAGGGATACTGTAGATGCTGGAAAACCGGAGAAACACACCGTTGGGGGAACTCAGTGGGAGAGGCTGCATCCAGAGAAAGCAAAAGATGGTCAAAGTTTCAGCTTCTGTGGAAGCTGCCCACCCCATTGAGCTCCTCCAGTATTTTGTGTGATTATTCGAGAAGCCCGTGCTGTTTTCTGCAGAACACAGGAGGTTAAGAAAGGACAATGGAGGGTCTCTGGATGGAGAAGGAAGAGAGAAACTGTTCGTATTGATAAAGAAGTCAGTCACCAAAGTGATATGAGGTAACCAGTACACCGTGCAGTCAGGATTGGAAACACATAGCACAACACATTTACAGTGCCAGTGATTGGGACAAGGGTTCAAATCCTGAACTGTCTGTAAGGAGTTTGTGCGTTCTCCCCTTGTCTGCATGGGTTTTCCCTGGGGGCTCCAGTTTCCTCCTAACATTCAAAAATGTACTGGGAATGTAAGTCAATTGGGTGAAAATGAGCGGCCCGGGCTCATGAGCCCAAAATGGCCTATTACTATGGTGAAGGGATGAGAACAGTTGGAGTGAATCTGGCTGGTTGCTCTTGCAAGGAGTTGGAATGGGTGGAGTGGCTTCCTTCATGCCATAGAAGACAGATAGCACAGGTCTGGCCCTTCAGCCCAACATATCCATGCTGACCAAGACAGCATGTACTTGCACTTAATCCACATCCTTCAGCCCTTCCTATCCATATACCTGGCCAATTGTCTCCTTTGAGTGTCAAAATTGTGCCCACTTCTGCAGTTTTCTCAGGTAGTTCGTTCTGTTCGTGGTCCACCCACTAGAAATGTGATTATTTCATAATGTTGCTTCACCCAGGCTGGGTTTGATTGATGGTATCATATTGCTTTGGATCGCTATGCAAAGAAGTGGAACTAACGCCCAGTCTGACTCTTGCTTTCAGTGGGGTGGAAGGGGACATGAGCAGGCTGGGGAGAATTATTGAGTCTGACAGTGTGATAGTCCGATGGAGGTAATTTAACATCAGCACAGATACAGTCATTATCTCAGCACCAAGTCAGCTTAATACCGTGTTGGCTAATTCAGTTCCTTTGTATGGTCAAACCTGCTCGCTCCAGCTCACTTGTGCAAACTGACAAGCCAGAAAAGGGCATTAATGCTTGTTTTTACGATGTGGGTAAGTCCAACAAGTAGAGGTAGCTATGCCAGTGGTTATAAGGGCAGCTACGTCGGAGGAGCCGATGGGATCCTTGAACTCTTGCTGTCTTCCTTTCATTTCCTCTCATTTCAGATTCAGCATCATGAACATGTGTCACAAAATTTGTTGTTTTGCGGTAGCATCACAGGTGCAAAAATTGCTATAAATTAATTTTTTTTTTAAATTAATGTGGAAGAAAAGACTGTGAGGTAGCATCTGTGGTTCATTGTTCATTCAGAAATCTGTTAGCGGGAGGGGAAGAAGTTGTTTCTGTACCATTGGGTGTTTGTCTTCAGGCTCCTGTACCTCCTTCCTGATGGTAGCAGTGAGAAGAGGGCAAGGCTGGGTGGTGGATGTCCTTGAGGGTAGAGGCTGCTTTCTTAAGACACTGCTTCTGGTTGATGCCCTTTCTTCTCTTGCAAGAAGGCATAACAACTCTTTGCCTGGCAGCTAAATAGAAAGCATTACACTGTATCTCGGCACAAGTGACAATAATATATAAATAATCTTTTATTGGCCAGCATCAGCATCCTTGAGCTAAGTCACTGCAGAGGTCAGTTAACTTAACCTCATGACAGAAGTGTTGGAGTCACGCACAAGACAGACTGGGTGAAACTTCAAGTGAAACAAGAAATCAATTGGCTTATAACAATAATTTGGTGGTTGCAATACTTGATGTTAGCTTGTTATTCTAGGTTTTTATTTAATTAGAGTAATGAGATTGCAATTCACAAGCTGCCTCAGTGGGATTGGAACACAGGTTCGGGGGGAAACTACCACACTGCCATACTTGTACATCAGCTGCCCTTTCAAGCTCATCTGTGATTGGAGTACTCACCCAGGCCCCTCTCAACAGGTTTTGGGTTTAAGAGATCTCTTTGTTTTAGCCTTTGCATTCCCCTGTGTGTGTGATCACTCTTGGGTATTGGAGAGCAGTTTATTGTCCATTATAATTGGTTTGCAATAAGCAAGGCAGACACCAGGAAGATCAAAGAAGATTAAGTGATGGTCAGCTGCACTAAACTCAGTAAATTTACACTTTAAAAGATCATAAAAGTAATTGTCCAGAAAGGCGATAGTTTGTTGTTGTTAAGTGAATAGGACTCTGCTTATAGGTAATTCTCTTCTCACCTCTGCACCTTCCCAATTTTCATTACCACCAAATTTGCCATCAACCCATCCTCTTTTTACCATTCCTTCCACTTCTCACACAATTTCTCTTTTGTTCGTTCTATTAAACCATGCACCAGTACCTATTCCTCATAGATGTAGGCACCTCCACTCTCTCTCTCTCTCTCTCTCTCTTTCTCTCTCTCTCACACACACACACACACACACACACACACACACACACACACACACACACACACACACACACACACGCACACACACATGCAAGCAGACACACACGTTCACACCAACATAGACAGATGCAGACACACATACATTCTCACCCACAGACACATAGACACACAGACACAAACACACATGCATATGCAGACACACATACACACACACACACACACATAAATACACATGTTCACACCAACACACACAGATGCAGACACACATACACACACACACACACACATAAATACACATGTTCACACCAACACACACAGATGCAGACACACACACACACACACACACACACACACACACACATGCGCACCGACGCACACTGACGCACACACAGATGCAGACACACACATTCACACCAAAACATTCACACACCACACACCCACACACAGACACATACACAGACACACACACAGCAATACATATACAGACCACAGACACCGTGCATGCATATACACACAGGCACATACACATTCATATTAACACACACACACAAACTGCATGTGCACGCTCACACACACACACACACACACACACAAACTACATGTGCACGCTCACATGCAGAAACACGCAAATGATCAGAGACAAGAGAGGAGGAGACATGATGGGAAGAGACAACTGGGGAAGGGGCACTGGACATATGACTAACTGGGGACAGTTGGAGCACACAGTCAGGATCCTATCATTGTAAGTGAGGTAAGGAGGGTTGGGAACAAATATTTAAAATCACTGTCTGTGTGGAGATCGAGTCTTGGACCCTCTGACAGTTGGTTAGATAAGGAAGGTCCTCTTCTAGTGAAACTAAAGTGGCTTTCAATTCTCTTGTCAGAGTTGCCTTTGCATGAGTGATAATTTGCAGCCTTCAAATGTACAAATAAATACATTCACATTTGATAACTAAGTTTTAGATTAAACTCCTTTCTACTCTTCATATAAACCTTGCCTGAGACCAAAATAAAAAATATGGCTCTTATTTACAATATAAAACAGGCTAATTGACAGGAAAAACATGAAGAAGATGTTCCATGAGTGAAAATTTTAATTTCACATTTAGGAACCAACGATTTTGAGGACATATTTGTATTAAATTCTCTTATTATTTTGGTCACTTTTTCTCTTTGCTTCTGAAGCCTTGGTTTATGCTGGGATATAATTCCACAAACACTGACCAACTTGTACAAATGGTCGTCCTATTATCTTAACAAGGCTATTCAGAATCAGGTTTATTGTCATCAACACATGTCATGAAATGTGTAGGTTTGGAGCAGCAGTAATTATGCATTACAGGTGCAAAGATTACTATTGATTACATTATTCCACAGTTAATACCACATTTGACACCAATACATTCAACAGTTGACCAGCAGCTACAGAACTTGGGTTTAAGATAGTTGTCGGAAGGATTTGAGGTGTGTTAGGCAATGCAGAGGCTGATGGGAAATGAGAACTCACTATTTGAAAAGGTGACTCTCAGTCCTATGCTCTCATTATATTTAAAATGTAGCAGAATGGACAGATAGTGCCCCATAATTTACAAGACCATTGTCCAAAAACTGTGAAATTAGATTTGTGTTTGCATAGCATCTTTTCCATCCCTTTTAGAGTGCTCCAAAGCACTTTACAGCCAGAGATATAACTTTTGAAGTGTAATATAGGAAATCTTGGGCAGCGTGATAAAAATGGACAGAATGGCTTCCCCCTCTGATGTAAGATTCTTTGGTTCTCATATAATCTGGTGCAGGGATTGTAGGTAACTCTGGCCTCAGACCTGAAAGTAATCACATACTATGAACAAGCAAGGCAAGGGGTGGAGGTTAAACTCGTCTATCCTTCACCGGGATGCAAGAGGATGCGGGGGTGCTGAAGACTTCCTGATCATGTTGGAGGCATGCATCTGGATCTCAAGTTGCCGATAGTTTGCATTGAAGTCTGTGTGACTGCGGAGGCAGCAGGAGCACTGGAGGTGAATCCATGGACACTCAGTGACTCTGAAGGGACTCTCTTTTGCTTCTCTTTCTCTGACTGAAAGGAGCACTGAGCAATTTCTCCTGATGGCTAATCTTTGTCTGCATTTCAGCAGACTAAAGGCAATTTTGTGTAATATTACACCTGTTTTTATTACATGTCAATAAATCTTGTAATTTAGAATTTGGTTTTTGGACTGAACCATGCATTTCCATGTGCAAATTTTAATCATTTTTAGATGGACACGGAGTTGTGTCCCAAATTATAATGGACATTGGAGAGGATCTTACACATGGATCTACACTGGTAAGGAAGTCTAATACATTGTGTCACAGTTCATGGTATGTTAACTCCTATAATGAGGACTGTTCAGACAAAGGGACCTTCAGAGAGGGAGTATGCAATGTGCATCAGAGATTGGGGTAGATCAGAGAGAGCTGCAGCAAGGGACTAGTTGTTCCAACATCACAGCTGTGAGCTCCAGACACTATTCTGAAAATCTGTGAGTCATTAAGTCTGCCATTGCACTGGGCTGCACCTTGGCAACGTGCAAGATTTGCATTTTTATTGAGAACATAAGTTTTGCTTTATTACTGAGGGCAATGCTGTCGCAGGCTTTCTCCTCCAGCATCACCTGTTTTATGCCTTGCTGCAGAAGGATGAAAAGTACAAGGAGGGACTGAGAATCAGGAAGAACTCGCCCCAACATCTCATTATCTGCCCTCCACGAAATCCAGTCTCAATCACCCATTCTCCCGTGTGGTATCGGTATGAGAGGAGCTAACTTCTGGATGTAATTGTCCAACTTTCCTGTTCTCTCACAATAACAGGACAAAAATCTGGATACCAGTAATCCAGACCAGCTGAGAACCTGGACCTCGAAAACTATCAAACTTTTTCAATTTAACGGGCTGATATGTGCTTGTCTCAGCGCCACAGATGCACAGAAGTCACGGAAAATGAGCAAATAATTTTTTTGTACTTGCATTTTATATGAAAAAATGTTTCATTAATAAACTATCAAAATTTACCTGTTCACCTTTTCTTTATTCTCCTTAAACTTGAATTTTAAAAGTACTGCCAAGATTTTTTTTTAAAAATCCGGTATATCCAAAAATCCAGACTGACCCAATCCCTAAGCAGTTCAGATATGAAACTTTTAATGTATAAAAGGTCCTGTCAGAGAAGGGGCCTTATTAACCCCTGTTCAATTTTATCAATCAATCACCAATCCAAAAGCAAATTCTCTGGCCAGCAACACGATTAGCAGTTAGCACAACACTGTTACAACGCCACCGACCCAAGTTTGAATCTGCCGCTGTCTGTAAGGAATTTGTACATTCTCCCTGTGACCATGTGACTTTCCTCTGGGTGCTCGGTTTCTTCCCAAATTCCAAACTCGTACGGGGTAAGAAGATTAGTTGGTCAATAGGATGTATTTGAGCAGCACGGGCTCGTGGGTCGGAAAGGCCGGTTACCGTGCTGTACCTCTAAATTAAAAACAATTAAATCAAAGCAAAAATCTGAAATAAATACAAAAGATAGGAAGGAACTCAGCAGGTTTGTGGAAAAAGAAAGAGTTAATGTTCCCGCTTCCGGAGCCTTGACTGGGTCATTAACTGTTTCTTGCTTGCTATGTGGAAATTAGCTGCCCTCATCTTTCTCCATAACAGAGACAATAAATCGAAAGCCTGGACCTTGTTGACTGTAAAGTGTTTTGGGACCTTCTGAATAGGAATTAATAATTGCTTCCTTTCACCATCTGCCCCATTCGCCCATCACCACCATTACCTGCCACAGCACACCAACATGTTCAATCCAAGTAAATAACCACAAACATTGATCTCAACAGTGCTCTATTGTTATAAGCTCTATTTTCTTGTGTGGACCCTTTACATGAGCAATTTCTTGCATTAGCCCATCAGCAATGGAACAGAGTTCTTCTGGAACTTCCTCAGCGTTGCAGGCTTTGTTTCAATCACTCCAGCTCTCCAAACCTACTTTAGCTTTGATATAAGAGTTTACTGTCATGCACGTGTACAAGTACAATGTACAGATGCACCAAAACTCTTACTTGCTGCAGCTACACTAACAATAGTGGTATAAAATTATCATAATACGCCACAAGTACAAGAATAAATAATAAATATAGAGGGAGGGTTAAATAAATATTCACAGTGGCATTTAATGGGAAATAAAGTGATAACAGTAGCAAGTCCCAGAGGGCATAAGTTTAAGGTGAGGAGAAAAAAGCTTCAGGGAGACATCACAGGTAAGTTTTTTACACATAAAGTGGTGGGTGCCTGGAATACATTGCCAGAGGTGTTGGTGGAGGCTGGAACAATAGGAGCATTTCAAAGTCTCTTAGACAGGCACAAGGATATAAGATAAATGGAAGGTTATGCATATGGAAAATTTAGATTGTTGTGGAGTAGATTTACATACAATGTTGTGGGCTGAAAGCCCTATAATGTGCTCTAATGTTCTATGTTCTGTGTTTCAATGATGCAGACAGATCTTTGGAGGTCCCGGAGTACTTTGGGTAGTTCAAGAGCCTGATCGATGTTGGAAAAAATACCTTGAGGTGCTGGAGTTTAGATTTCTGTACCTTCAGCCTGAAGGCAGCAGCAAGAAGAGGGGATCAGGTTGATGATAGGGCTCCATTATGATGTTGGCTGCCATTTTGAGGCAGCATCTCTAACTTCCTCAGGTGCTGTCTGGTTTGCTGAACATTTCCAATGCTTTCTTTTTTTAATGTTTAATCTTCCATTGGCTTTAACGCAAGTAAAATGGAAAAACCTGTATTTACTTGGACCTCTTTCAAGACATCCCAAAGCACTGTAGAACTAATGACAAACAGGGAGTCACAGTTGTAAGGTAAGAGGCAACAAATTTGACAGGGAAAGCCCTTAAACTCATAATTTAATGCTGAAGTTGAGGTTGGACAAAGCTCTTGAGGAAAAGAAAGGAAGCTGGAAAGAATTACAATAAGGTGTGAGGTGGAATTCAAGTTCATTATCATCTGACTGTCCATGTACAACCAGACTAAACAGCATTATTTCAGCTCACACTACACACATATACACAACACGTAATAATCACATATATACATAAAAGATATAATTTAAAATAAATATATATACATAAATATTTTGGGATCATTTACCTGGTTACAGAATGTTGTTCATCAATATCACAGCCTGTGGGAAGAAGCTATTTCCCAGCTTGGTAATCCTGACTTTGATGCTCCTGCATATATTAGAATATTAGAAGCAGGAGGATGGCTAGGGAGAGAGCAGGTCTATCCAAAGACAAAGGAGAGAATGAATGCCTGGAGAGAGAGAAAGTGGGTGAGATTCTATAAGAGCATTTTGCATAGGTATTCTCTAAGGAAAAGGACATGAACGACGATGAGCTTAAGGGCATGATATTATTAAGAAGGAGGATGTGTTGGGTGCATTGAAAATAATTAAATTGGATAAATCCTCAGGATTTAATGTAACTGTCCCAGGACAAAAAGAAATAAAATAGCTGGGCCTTGACAGAGATCTTTGTAGTCTCTCTAACCACAGGTGATGCCCCAGAAGAGCAAAGATTAGCCGATGCTATTTCTTTGATAAAGAAGGGCAACAGAAATAATCCAGGAAATTATAGACTAATGGGCTTTACTTCAATGGCAGGAAAATTCCTGCAGAAAAATTTTAGGGGCATGATTCAGTCACATTTGAAAAAACAAAGGTTTGTTTGGGGATAGTTAGCATGGCTTTGCTTGGGGGAAAGACCTGTCTCACAAATTTGATCAAGTTTTATGACAAACTGTTAGTGAAGATTGATGATTGATGCTATCTACATGGACATTAGTAAAGCATTTGACAAGGTCTCTCATGGTAGGCTGGTACAGAAGATCAAGTTGCATGCGATCCACAATGAGTTGATATGTTGGTTAATAAATTGGCTTGCGCAAGTTCAAGTTCAAATCTATTATCATCTGATTGTACATATACAAAACACTATTTGCTCATAGAAATCAGAGGGCAGTAATGGAGGGGCTTTTCTGACTGGAGGTCTGTACCTGTATCTAGTGATGATCTGCATGGATCAGTGCTAGGGCCTCAGCTCGTTGAGATATAACTCAATAAATTGGATGAAAAACAAGTTGGAAGAAGCTATGAACATTGGTGGAGTTGTTAATAGTGAAGAAGGACACAACAGGATATAGATCAGTTGGAAAATTGGGCAGAATTTTGGCAGATGGATGCATTTTAGGAGATCAAATACAAGACGAAAGTATACAGTAATGGCAGGACCCTGAGGAGCAGAGAGGGGTTTCAGGTGAAACAAGGTGGGTCATGGCACTGAGTATAAGTGTTGGCAAATCACATTGAAGGTGAAGTCACATTGAGAATATCATATTCATTCTTGTTGCACATTATTCAAAAATACACTCAATAAGTTCCAAGGGTGTAGATTAATTGGGTGTAAATTGGGCGACATGGGCTCGTGAGCCGAAATGTCTAAATTTAAATTTTAAATTATAGGAAGAATGTGGAGGCTTAGGAGAGGGTACAGAAGAGATTTAACAGGATGTTGCCTGGATCGATGTGTTTTTGCAATGAGGCGATTATTTCAATTAGCTGTATGAGACAGGCCTCATTCACATAGCTGGCCCCAAACTCTTGAAATTGTCACTCTATTCTGACTGTCCCAGGGTGAGATCATGAGGGGGACAGAGGAAAAAGTATGAGCGCATGTTCAGGACCTTGAGGATCTCCATCAACTCTACTGGCTCCTTTAAATTTCATCCCTCTATTCCCCAAAGTTAAATCAGAAAATGCAGATGCTGGAGATCCTCAGCAGGTCACGTAGCATCCCATAAAGTGTCATCAACATTTCAAGCCTGAGCCCTTCGTCAGCATCTGCAGTTTTAATCTTTTTTTTAATTTAGGGAATCTGCACAGTAACTGGCCCTTCTGGCCCATGAGCCTATCTGCCCAATTAAGTCTATGTGACCAAATAACCTGTGAACCCCATATACACTTTTGGAAGGTGGGAGGACACCAGAGCACCCAGAGGAAACACTCCAACTCCTTATAGACAAGGGCGTATTCAAACCTGGGTTGTTGGTGCTGCAAAAGTGTTGAGCTAACCGTGCTGCCCTTCATGAATTTCATTTCATTTCCTTTAACAATGAAGAATGCCAAACAGCTTTAGTAGGAGCAAAATTACCAAATAAAAAAAGATAATGCTGGGATGGAGGACTGGCATCTCAGTTAATGAGTAGCCTTTTAAAGGTGGAGAAGCAAGATGGGGTGATGGAAGAGTTCAAAGGGTTTAGCGAGAGGTGGTATCCAGAGAAGATCATGCCTGCAAACAAGTGATCACTGTATTAATTCCTGCGACTACAACTCGTAGCTTTTGAATGGGTTAAAGTGAAGGTTTAAAAGCTGGCAATGAACATACAAAACCAATGACAGAGCACACAATTACAAATGACTTTATTGAAGTCAGTTCTTTATCTTTTAATGTCCGTGAAATTAATGTGCCTCAAACACAGTGCACGTGAGCCTGCCATGAGCACAGCACCTGCGCCTTGTCTGTCCTGACTAGCTGGATGTTTAAAAAAAGAATGTTTAAGAGAGCGATGCCTGGATTGATAATGCAAGATTAATTCCAAAAAGTTGAAATAAATAGCCATCGATCAATCCCCCTGCTGTGCAGCCTGACAGATCAGCTTAGGCCTAGGCCTGTGGTCACATGTGGAACTCAGACACTGTGCAGTTATGTTTAATGGTCAGTCCTTGGGCCCAGATGCGCAAGATGCCACTGGTGTGGGTGATAAATTGTGGTTGTCTCCCTTACTGTCAAGGGATGGGAGGCTCAATGATGTTCTGCCTTCCCTACTAATTGAGCACCCTCTTTGCGGTGTTTACACATCTGCAGCAATATTGAGTCGGGTTAATACAGCACCTGTATTCTAAGGACCTCTGGGCAAGCTCAGCAAACAAATCTATTATAGTATGCACCACCACATGGACGACAAACACCCAGGACAACAGCGCAGGCCGATTATTTAAAGTGCCCCAGATTCTTGTGATTTTTTTTTAGCTTGGAGATTTTCTGTACTGTCAGAATTTTGCCTCCCGAAAATTTAGAAATGGTGTGACAAATCTTTACAAGGAGACTGGGTTGAGACTGTATCAGGTATCGGAACAGGGATGCGAGAGGTTGCTGAAGGTGCAGAAGGCTGCCTGATCGTGTCGGAGGTTTGGATCTGGCGCCTGGGTTGCTGGCCATTTGGACTGACGTCTGTGCCGCTGCGATGACTACAGGAGCGCTGGAAGCGAATCCATGGACGCTCAGTGACTCTGAAAGGGCTCTTACTCTGACTGTAAGGGGTGCTGGGTAATTTCTGCTTTTCGGTAGACTAAAGCTGAGTTCATGTAATATTACACCTGTTTTATTACATGACAATAAAGGAATCTTCATACTCCAAGAACTTAGCAAATTTCAAACCTCGAATCAGAAAGCTCAGTCTGGGGAAAGAAAAGTCAGACTTCTCCTATTTCTTCTGTTATTTCAGGCAAATCTTTTCACTGTTTTCTATATATAAAATAATTTTAAAAGAGAAGAAAGCTCTGACTTGGTGTTAAATTTGAATAAAGTAATGAGAAATAAGAATTTATTGTCAGATTCTTAAATATAATGCACAACCATTCTCACAGGCTTCAGCCAAACAAATACATAAGGTACAGTAGTGACACTGACATACATTACATTGCCAAGTTAGAAAAAGAGATAATAAATATAAAAGGATAAATATTTACTCGTAGTTAGTGGAAGATAAAAAGTAAGGTTTCAATAATGTGGACAGATCTTTTGGTGTCCTGGACTGATTTATGTTTAGGCTTAGGATAGTATGGAAAACCATAGAACTGTAGAACACTACAGCACAGAAACAGGCCATCCTGACCATCCAGTGCTCAACTAGTCCGATTGAACAGCTTTCCATGCCACTCCCATCCATGTATCTGTCCAAGTGTCTCTTGAATCAAAACTGCATCCACCACTTCCTTTAGCAGTTCATTCCACACTCTCACTATCCTAGTGGCGACTTGAGGGTTGGTGTCACCCAGTGCGGTAATTCATGGTTACCCTCCCCCTGAACATGGACCGAGTGTACAAGTGTACTGAGCATAGGAGAAATAGAATTGTGTTACTTGTAATTCCCGGGCAGCGCCGGCAGCACTGAGCGGGAAGGTTGGGTGGTGGGGGGTGGGGGGTGGGGGTGGTGGTGGGAGGTGAGGCTCTGTCCGGAGTGCATTAGAAGGTTCATAAAGTTAATTAGCATTGAATTTTAGCCTTGTGGATATATTGATACATGTAAACTGGGCTTATGAAAAATGTTTTTGCTGTTATAACTAACTGCAGGGATACTTTTATTCAAAAAAAATCAATTTCCGCTGAAACGCTGCACAAAAAATTTTATAGACAGTCATTTTGGTGTCACTCCTTATGACAGTGTCACCCAGTGCACCAGTCCGCACCCCCACACCGGGGATAGTGACCCTAGTGCACGACCCACTGAGTGAAGAGGTTCCCTCGAATGCTCTCCTTAAACATTTCACCTTTCACCCATAACCCATACTCTCTAGTTTTTGTTTTACCCAACCTCAGTGGCAAAAGCCTGCTTGCATCACGGAGCCACATCCTCCCCCTATCAATTCTCTCCTTTTCTATCCATGTCCAATTATAACCTTTCGCCTCTGCTCCTCTCCCTTCCCTTTCTTTCCTTCTCCCGGCCTTTTAATTCAGGTGCCTGCCTGCTGTTTACTCATACCTTGAAGAGCCGAAATGTCAGTAACGTAGCTTTACCTCTTATGGATGCTACGAGCCCTGCTGAGTTCCTCCAGCATTTCGGTGTTTTCACTGTGATCACAGTGTCTGCAGACTTTCGAGTTTGACTTTATCTATACCCATCATCATTTTGTATACCTCTAGCAAATCTCCCCTTATTGTCCAATGTTTCGGAGAAAGAAGTCCAAGCCTGTTTAACCTTTACCCATATCTCAGCTCCTCAAGTGCCAGCAACATCCTTGTAAATCATATCTGCCCTCTTCCAGTCTTAGTGGGCAGAGGTAGGTAAGCGACCAAAACTGCACTCAATGCTCCAGATGTGTCCTCACCAATATCTTCCACAACTTTCCCATTACATTCGAGCTCCTGTACTCAATACTTTGAATAATGAAGATCAATGTTCCAAAATCTCTCTTTACTACTGTCTAACTGTGATGTCACTTACAAGGAATTATGTAACTGTATTCCCTAATACCTCTGTTCTACTGCTCTCTGCTGTGCCCTACCATTTACCATAAAAGTCCTATCCTGGTTCATCCTCCCAAATTGCAACTCCTCACACTCTTCCAAATTAAATTCCATTTGCCATTTTTTCCTGCTAGTACAGTAGGCAGGACATAACTATAGTGCCATTAATCCCAGTTCGAACCTGTCACTGTCTGTTTGTACGTTCTCCCCATGTCCATGAGGGTTTCCTTTGGGTGCTCCCCCCCCCCCCCCATGTTCCAAAGACATACAGGGTTAGTTCCAAAGAAACGGGTGTGTATGGGCAGCGTGGGCTGGAAGAGCCTGTTACAGTGCTGTATCTCTATGACTTAAATTAAAATTTAAAGCCGAGAGGTGCTAGACCAGCCTTCTGTATCTTTGGTGAGAAGAGGCTGTGACCAAGTGATGACATAATTGCGAGATGACAAGCTTGCTTCAATTTTAAAAATAAACTTTATTCACAATAAAAAAAACTATGCAAAGGAAAAGAGTCAAAAGTACATTTCGTGACTATACATTGCAGTGTTAATCTTTATTTTACTGCGTCGCACCTTTGTCACTAATGTGACCCCACCCACCCCACCCCCCCCCCCACCCCCCTTGCTGTTACTCCGCTCTCTGTTATTTGATGGGCTTCCCCTCCAGTCTCAGCTCCTCCATGCCAGTAATGGGAGGATCCTAGACTATGGTCCTTCCCTACAGTGCCCTCGTTTGGCTGCACCAAACCTCAGTCCTTTCCTCAGGCTGTGCCAGTCGGCAGCATTCCCGCACCGACATCTCGAAGACCAACAAGTTTCGGGCAGACCAAAGAGCATCTTTCAGCGAGTTGATGCTCTTCCAGCAGTGCTGGATGTCCACCTATGCATGCTTCCCTGGGAACAGCCAGATTGTTGGAGAAAAATCTGTTGGCCTTCACCGACCGGTTTGTTCTACGTGTGACTCTAGACTCAGGCTGATGGAGTTGACTCCTAAATACCTTCTGAAATGGTCTAGCCACCCAATGTGTTTATAGGAGCAGTTAAAGATGGGCAAGAAGTGCTAACTTTGCCAGCCCACAACCTGAAAAGTGAATTAAATATTTTCTGGTGTTTAACATGTGAAGATTCTATATGTTCATAAACATTGCTGTACTCCCTGGGGAGAGGGTTTGGAAACAGTCCCTTCTGGGCTGCTCCGACAAAGCCTGATAAGTTCTAATGACAAAGAAACCAGCATGTGTTCCTGGATGATAAGGTTAAATCTATTACCAACAAGATATAAGATGGACAAAGCTACATGCACTGACAGCGCAATTTCATTGTCAAACAAAACCCCCAGCTTCGGTTTCCTCAGCAAAACTGTCTTTAGCATTTTGGTGGATATTGCCTTCCTTTTGTTAGACATTTGCTTACTTAATTTGCTTCAAGTTACTTTCTTTAAAATATATTCTGTCTGCATTTGTTCAGTGAAGGAAATTGCCTTCAGTATTTCAGCATTTCGCAATGAAGCTCTTTGGCCTCTGACCCAGACAAGTTGTGGGTTCATGTCCCACTGCGGGGATGTGGTCACTGAAGTGCTGCCCACTTTTACTTGTGCAGTGGTGAGGGACGGTCATGTGGTCATCGTTTAGATGAACATTTTTTAAATATTTTTTTAAAATTTAGACATCCAGCACAGTAACAGGCCCTCTCGGCCCATAAGCTCATGGTGCCCATTTACAACCCCGCAGTGCACTTTGAATGGTGGGAGGAAACTAGAGACCCCAGGGAAATCCCACACAGACACAGGGAGAACATGCAAACTCCTTACAGACTCCACTGGTATCGAATCCTGATTCCGATCACAGGTGCTGCAACAGCACTATGCTAACTGTGCCAGCCGTTTTCTGCCTTTTGAGTATGGGTGCTATGGTGTTTTAATCAACAGGGAAATTCAACTGTGGCCTGTGATTATCCAACAAAGCCAATCATGGGGTCATAGAAATGTAAAATTTTACCACATGGAATCAAGCCCTTCAGCCTCATTTGTCCATGCTGACTGAGTTGCCTACCCACTATAGTCCCAAAAGGGTGGTGGGGGGAGGAGGTGGCAAAGGCAGGAGATGATAGATGGACAAGGGGAGGGAGGGGACAGCAGCAATGAGGGGGAGGAGGGATGGCTGGGTGGGTAAGGGGGAAGACAGGAGCCTGAAGACAATCACCCAGCATCTTCCCTTCCGCCATCAGATTTCTGAATGGACAATGAATTACAGACATGACCTCACTTTCTCCTATTTTCTTGCACTATTTATTTATTTTGAAATGCATTTTATAGCAATACTTGCACTGCAATGTTGCCACAAGACAACAAAGTTCATGACAATAAATTCTCTTTTTAATTCTGATACACTGTACTTACATGTATGACGATACATTCTCATCATCCGGGAAGCAGTGGACAGTCACAGGGTACCAGAAATGGGGATTAACAAACCCTGTTGAGAAGGAAAAGCAGAAGAGACGACCTGACAGGTCAGTGACCATGGCAGCGGTCTGATGAGGGGCTCGGCAGCTGACGGACCCACACAGGCTGTGGGTGACTCGTGGTCGGGGGACTCACACGGGCTGCGGGCTGCTCATGGGGACAAGGTACCAGAACCAGGATTCGAGAGGGTTCTGAGGGCAAGAAGGGTTCCCGAAGGGCCTCGGGCGCCGATCGTGTCGGAGGTTTGGATCTGGAACTCGAGTTGCCGAAGAATTGAACAGGAATTTATGTGGCTGCAGAGGCTAAGGGAGCACTGGAGGCGAATTCATGGACAGTCAATGAGTCTGAAGGGACTCTCTTCCTACTCTTTCTCTCATATTGTAAGGGACGCTGGGCAACACTAATGGTGACTCTTTGCCTGCCTTGCATTTTCTATCTTATTATATTTTCTGTATTACATGACAATAAAGAAATCTTGAATCTTGAATAGTTGTCTTCTTCACTCAATGCCTCTAAATATAAGGAGGCGATTGTGGGCAAATGCTCAGTGCTCTATGTGGAGAGAAATGAAAGGTCATGTTAAATTTTAAATTTAAATTTTTTAATTTAGACATACAGTACGGTAATAGGCCATTTCGGCCCATGAGAGCGTGCCACATAATTTAGACACAATTAACCTACACCCCTTGTATATTTTGAAGGGTGAGAGGAAACTGGAGCCCCCAGGGAAAATCCATGCTGACACAGGGAGAACATACAAACTCCTTACAGTCAGCACGGGATTCCAACCCAGGTCCCAATCGCTGGTGCTGTAAAAGCGTTGTGCTAACCGCTACGTGCCATCCATGTTTTACTCTTTAACACTCACTTTCAACTGCAGCTTGATTTAGTGGGAGCACTCTTCTCCTGCATTAGAGGCCACAAACTGAAGCTTCCCTCTGGATGAAATGCAGTGAGACTTCAGTGAAGTGCTGTGTTGCCAGAAGTGGGGACGAGATGCAAGAAAGTGAATAATCATATATGAGTGAAATTTTGAGTTTCTCCTGCTCCCCCAGGTAGAGCAGATCATCTTGTCATTTACCTTAGTGCTAACGGCATTTAAATCAGTTTTTTTTACATAGCCACTGCATACCAGGAAATTATTCCCATTTCCCGGAATGGCTGTGTAAAAAATATAAAAGAAGAGGAGAGCTGAGGAATTAACTGCATTACTTAAGCAAGACTCTCCAAAGCGGAGCCCAGATTTCAGATTTATTTTCAGAGTACATACATGATATCACATACAACTCTTGAGATTCTTTTCCCTCAGGCAAAACAGAATTATCAGTTACCAATTACATCTCCGTGTAGATGTTCTCAGTGGTGGGGAGACCATACCAGACCATGATGCAGTCCATTTTCCGCCACACATCTGTAGAAATTTGCCAGGGTTTCCGAAGTCATCCCAAACTTCTGCAAACTCATGAGGAAGTAAAGGCACTGACGTTCTTTTTTCACAATGCCATTTGTGTGTTGAAAGATCCTCCAAGATGGTGACTGCCAAGAACTTAAATTTTCTCACTCTCTCTATCTCTGATCCCTCAATGATCACTGGATCATATACTCCTGGGTTTCCCTTCCTGAACTCAACAATCAACTCCTTGGTGTCCCAGTGCCTATGTGACACTGAAACTGGAGTTGAGGGTACTCTGAAGGCTTGGTGTCTTCTGAACTGTCCGTGATTTGCTTCCAAGGATAAAACTTGGAAGCAACTTTCCAGGCCCTGAATTGTATGAGGTGAAAATTAATTCACATGTCGTTGCTCCTGGTCACAAATAGAATATTGTGGTCTTGTGTGATTTTAATTTATATTTTATTTTCCACTGGCATTCAGTGTTTCTGAAAGGACTCTCTTTCTCTTATTGGTGTGACTCTGGGAAATGCTATTGGTGACCTCTACAGCAGGCAAAAGTTGAAGTATTTGGTGAAACATTAAATGTCTGTTAAATGTCTAAAAACACAGAAATGCTGGAGGTATAATACCAAAATTTCAGCCGTGGGCCCTTTGTTGGTTACATATCTTTACTTCCTATGGGCGTTACGAGACCTGCTGAGTTTCTCCAGCATTTCTGTGTTTTTACTGAAAGCCGAAGGCTTTAAAGGAGTGGTTCTCAACCTTTTTTGCCCTCAGCCCCACTTTAATTTTTCAAAAAAACATGCACCCCACCATTAGCGGAAAAAAGTTATATATTCAAAAGAAGTTTTAATTAAATCATTTACTGCAATGTCAAGAATACACTAGGACACTAGGACACATATTTCATATTCAACTACTACTTCAGTATGTCAACCATTTCAACAATTGTCATCTCTTCAGTGGGAGCCTTGCCCTGACACTGACTGCAGATTTTTTTAATTCAAGAGACTAGTTTTGTTAGTTTCAACCTTAAATCTCCATGTTTTGTAATATTCCCACATCCTACTTTGAGAATCTATGGCTTAAAGGCAAATGGTCCAAGCACAGGAAAATGGTCCAAGCACAGGCAAACCAGGCCAGCTCAGAAGGGCAACTTGGGCCCAACTCATTCATGCCAGCCCACGTTGAATATTACTCCCATTTTCACCAAAGGTCTATGTGTTTCTTCGGAGAACATTTAATTTTACAATTTTAAACTTTTGTATTTTTACCTATTATTTCATTCTTATTTATTTTAATACTTTTCATTTATTTTCCTCGTTTTTGTTTGCCTGTTGCTTGAATTCCGGATACCAGGGGTTTTTCTGTATAAATGACATTTCAGGCCTGAGTCCTATTCCAAGTATGAGTAAAAAGCAGGCAGGTGACTGAATTAAAAGGCTGTCAAAAAGTTAAGAAAGGGCAGGGGGAGGAGTTCAGGCCAAAAGACAAAAGGCATTAATTGGACATGGACAGGAGAGAGGAAAGGTGAGAATTGATTAGAGAGAGGGGATGCTGTGAACCAGAGCTGGGGGGAAAGGAGGCAGAGGGGGGTAGGAGAAAGAAAGAGAGAGAGACAGAGCTAGAGGAGTGGAGACATAGGGATAGATGGGAGTTGTGGGGAGGCTAACGAGAAATCGAGAAATCAGTGCTATTGTCAAGATTGAACCTGGGTCACTAGAACAGCAAGGCAGATGCTCTTGCAATTTCCAAAGGCATCAGACCTGGGTTTATATCTGCAGATGACAAAATCCTCCATATAATTAGACAAGGTGAACAAATTTTACAAAAAGAAATAGCATTTGACTAACTGATTGAGTTTTTTAAACAAGTGGTTAACAGTAGATAAAGGGAAAATAGTACATATAATATATCTGGGTTTTCATAAATTATTTTATAAGCAGGTAAAGAGGATTGCTACTGAAATTATAATTCATAGATTGGGAATAATTACTCAATGTTGCAAAAAATCTATAAGACGGTCATTTTCACGTTGGCACAATGAGTCGAGAATAATTTAACCAGATTTGATGATGATGTTAAGATTAATTGGATAATTTGCCTCTGAGAAACAGGTGACATATCGAAAAAAAATTTGAAAAGTTTGAACTCCTTTAAGATAGGGTGAAGTCTCAAGGTCTGTGTCAAACAAATACATGCACAGGAAAGAGCTATTACAGCGACAGCAACACGGGCTTGAATCCGGCCCTGTCTGTAAGGAATTAGTACGTTGTCTCCGGGACCTGCGTGGGTTTCATCCTGGTGGTCCGGTTTCCTCCCACCTTCCAAAACATACGGGGTTGTAGGTTAATTGGGATGTAATTGGGCAGCGTGGGTCTAAATGGCCAGAATTGGCTTCTACCGTTCAGTAAATATAGTAAATTTAATTTTTTTAAAAGGTGATGGGTGCTGCATAATGTAGAGAGATGTGAGTTTTAATCACTTTCATGGGAGAGAAAGCAAGACAAATACAAAAGAAATGATTTGTTATTGGTGGACCAAGGGATTTAGTGAGCTAGTACAGGAAAGTTACTTTCAAGTTCAGGAAGCAATTTGGAAGACAAATAGTCTATTTGTCTTTATGGCAAAGGAGGCAATGTACAAGAGGAAAGGAACCTTCCTGCAGCTGGATAAGGCTTTAATAAACATGAATTGGCAAAGATGACATTTGATATGCATCCAACATCGAAATCACAGCAGATGTTCAGGGGGTGATTTGCAACATGTATTTCCTGGTCAAATCTCTGGAGTGGTGCAATTCAACTAGAAGTGGTGCAATTGTGTTCGACTCTGGAGAGTGAAAAAAAAATTCAGATGTATAGCATGGAAGAGCACAGCTAATTGAGGGGTAGAGATAGAGTAAATGCAAGCAGGCTTTTCACACTGCGGTTAGGTGATACAAAAACTAGAGGACATGGGTTCAGAGTGAAAGGAGACATGTTTTTAAAAGGAACGTTAGGGAGAACTTCACGCAGAGAGTGGTGGGTGTGAAATGAGCTGCCAAGCTGAATGAGGGCTCAAATTGAGACATTTAAGAAAAATTTGGATGGATATGCAGATGTGGAGGAGTAACGAGGGCTATGGTCCGAGTGCAGGTCAGGTAGAATAATGACAGAGTAGATGGGCCATAGGGCTCATTTCTGTGCTGCAGTGTTTTATGGTTTGATAGTTATTCAAGGAATCAAGGATTTATGGGTTTACTGCAGAAAAGTGACACTGAGGTAAATAATCAGCCATGACACTATTGAATGGCAGGACAACCACAGGGGCTGAATAGCTTCTCTCTGCAACACTAATGGTGACTCTTTGTCTGCTTTATGGAAGGCAGAAGGAAATTTTCTGTAATATTACATGTTCTGTATTATTATATCACATTAAAGGCATCTTGAATCTTGAATCAGGAGCTGGGATCATGATTACGTTGGGGTGGGATGCAATAACCCCATACTTTCTGTTGCCAGGGAAGATCTCATACATTGAAATATACATCAAGAATGCATTTATACAGCAACTTTAACATTGGAGATAAAGATCACAAGGTGCTCTGCAGAAGTGTGTCAAACAATATCTTCAGAATTTTATTTTTTACAGCACCTTAGGAACTGATTCCAGCCTTTAAAACGCATGCCACCCATGTCATTCAGAATCTTGTAGACCTTTATTAAGTCTCCTCTTATTCTTCATTCCAAAGAGAAAAGTTCCAGCTCTGCTAACCTTGCCTCATAAGACTTATTTTCCAATCCAGGCAACATCCTGGTAAATCTGCTCCACATCTTCTCCATAGCTTTCACATCCTTCCTAAAATGAAGTGACCAGAACTGAACACAATACTCGAAGTGTCTCACCAGAGACCTCTTGACTCTTGGGCTTGAAAGAGCTTCTTTAAGGTAGAGACATAGGGAGATGGAAAGGCTTGGGGAATGAGTTTCCCAGCTTGGCACGTCTTTGGCAGGTGAAGGGCGAGATATCAGTTGAGGTGCAAAAAACAAAAGGGGAATCAAAATGGACTGACTGGCGGAGAACTGAAATCCTGGAGAGTAGGAATTTACAGAGATCGGAAGAAACAAGTCCTTGTAGGAGCCAGAGAAAAAAGAAGAATGTTAACCTTAATTTTTTGCTGAAGCAGAAGTAAACGAGAACAAGGCTGGTACATGACGGGGCCTTGTATTATGCCTCTCTGTGGTGTTTATTCAGATTTCAGATTTCAAATTTATCAACTTACTTGCATGACATCACATACAACCCTGAGATTTTTTCCTGTAGACGAGGCAGAATTTCCATTTATTGGCAGTGCAAAAAAAACTGACTCAACGTACACATGTAAACGAATAAAGAAATGTAATTAAACTGACAGCACCATACACTGTTAGAAAAAATAATCAATAAAGTGCCAAAGTAAGTGCCCTTAAATGAGTCCCTGATTGAGTTTGTCGTTGAGAAGTCTGATGGTCGAGGGGTAGCAGCTGCTCCCAAACCTGGTGGTGCGAGTCTTGTGGCACCTAGACCTTTTTCCTGACAGCAGCAGCGAGAACAGAGCGTGTGCTGGGTGGTGTAGATCCTTGATAAATGCTGCTACTCTTCAACAACAGCGTGGATGTTCTCAATGGTGGGGATGCTGTGATGTCCTGGGCTATGCCCACACCTTTTGGAGGGCTCTACGGTAGAGTATTGGTGTCCCCATACCAGACCGTGATGCAGCAGGTCATCACACATTCCACCACATATTTGCAGAAATTTGCCACGGGTTCTGATGTCATACCAAACCTCCGCAAACTCCTGAGGAAGTAGAGCTGCTGACATGCTTTCTTCACAGTGCCATTAGTGTGTTTGGTCCAGGAAATATCCTCTGAGATATTGACTCCCAAAAACATAAATCTGATCACCCTCTTCTCTACTGATTCCCTATTGATCACTGGATTGTACACCTCTGGTTTTCCCTTCTTATAGTCAACAATTCAGACTATTCAGTCTCTTGATTTTGGTTGATTTATTTTTGAGTAATAGCAGAGATTAGAGAAGAATTGGTGAATATAGTGAAAGGGTGTGATACTGATGCGCTTGCGGCTTATGAGCTGCAAGAACACAGTTTGGTAACACGTACATTGTAGGAGAGAGAATTTCATTAGACCGCAGGCTGTGGAATTGAGGATTATCCGGAACTGTGTGGTTGCAGATGAAGGTCTTGAGCCCACGACCACTTCCCTTTAACTTAAACCATCATCAATCAAACATGTCGATCCACATAGCAGCAACACTGCTGCAGGCCTGTCTGCTGGGGTTCTCCTGGGAGGTCTAGCATTGCGGTCTCAGCTGTTGACATCATCAACACAGAAGCACTCTGAATAATAATTGGAGTCTGAGACAGAGACTAGTAATTAAAACATGTTTAGGTGAGTTTCACAGTTCAATTTATTCTCAAACAGCAGAATTGAGCAAAATCCTTCCGGGAGAAGGGAGTTTTTAGGCCCTCTACATCCTTCACATCGACCAAAGTGGAAACAATCCTGCTCTCAGCCAATCAATGCCAAATGATGATATTAGAACAGCAAACAGCCAAAGCCAATGGCAGTGATTCATTCACTGATATTTCAGGCTCACTTGAGCTGCACAGGTACTAGTGAGTACATCCAGAGCAGAAGTGAGGCAGGACAGCCCATGGGTGAGTATCAGCAACTTCAAAACAAATCTAAAGCACCACCAAACATCAGAAATACTAATATTAAATTTGCAAATGGCGAGAAGATCACTGGGTTCTCCATTCACCAGGAGAGTTGCTTAAATAGGGCTCAGAGAATTATAGAAGACCATTTCCATCCAACACATAGCATCCTTGACCCACAACCATCAGGAAGGAGGCACGGGAGCATCAAAATCAGGCCTGGCAGGCTGGGAAATAGCTTCTTTCCACAGGTTGTGAGATTGATGAACTGCATCCTGTACTTTTCAGACTCTCATAAATTAAACATATAAATTATACCAAATTATGTATCTATATTTATTTTATATTATATCTTTATGTATTTTGTGATCATTATGTGCTGTGTACTGAGTATAAATGTGTGCACCATCGTCAGAAGAAACTGTTTCAATGGGTTGTATGTGCCCAATTAGATGATGATGAACTTGAACTAAAATGCTCAGTCAAATTACTGCTATTATTCAAAGATCCCTGTAGTGATAGAGTGCTAGTGATCCTCCTGACCACTAGAGGGAGTCAGAGACTAGTTTGTTGCAGCATTTAATCATTAAACTGGATGCCTCCACATCTGTCTGTGTGCGTTCTAGCTAATAAATATAGTTGTTTGAAAAGAACCCAAGTTTCTGCATTACAATAAAAAGAAACATTACAATCTCAAACCCATCTGTTGTTCCTTTCCTGTTCCAATACTGCTCCTATTTCCTCAGAACATAATCCTCATTGAAATTTCATCATTCAATGACCTTCTATCATCACTTCTCCCCCTTTGCTTGTGCGGAATCAGTCTGTTCACTCTAGAATTTTGAGAAAATGTTTTCTAAAAGAACAAGCAAAATTCTTCAAAGGACCAACACGAGGGATTAAAAAAGAAAGATGCTGACCCTGAAATCCTGAGATAAAAGCAAAAAAAAAATTTTTGGAAATATTTTGCAATTCAGTCAAATTTTCATCAAAATTAGAAAAAAATAAGAAAATAATAAAATTGGAGAAGAAGATGGATTTACTCTGGTGGAGATGCCTTTCAGATGAGACATTAAAACAAGCCCGTTCTTTTTTATCATGTTCACTGATATGAGCATTGAAATTGTCCTGAGAGGATGCAGCAAGACTTCCTAAACTTCTCTGAACCATTTGTTGCACTACCTCTGTCCTGTAAGAGACAAAATGTGATATGGGTCTGCTGTTCACACACATGCCAGGACTTAGTAGATATGGGTCTGGTGTTCACATGCCAGGATTAAGCTAGGAGGTCAGACCCCATACCCATAAAGAATAGTTTTAATATACGAAAGTGCTAGAAAAACTCAGCAGGTCATGCAGCGTTCTTCATGTAGCAAAGAGATGTAATCAATGTTTCAGGTCTGAGCCCTTTGTCAAGGTACGAACCAAAAGCAAGCAGGCACCTGAATAATATGGTGAGGGCAGGGACAGGGGGAGGAGCACAGGCTCATAGGCAAGAGGTGATAGGTGGATATTGAGTTACAGTCACACCATCTGCAGACTCCCTAAAGAACAAGATGGATTTTATGTTGTGAGGCCAAACTCACAAGGAATTGGACTCAGAATGGCATCAAGCATACAAAAGAGAGTTTCAGCGTCACACATCAACTTCGATGTTGCTGCAGGTTCCAACAGCCAGGAACCATGATCTATTTTTTAAAATTTAGCCCATGAGCCTGTACCGCCCAATTACACCCAATTAACCTACAACACCCTTTACGTTTTGAAGGGTGAGAGGAAATTGGAGCAACTGGAGGAACCCCACACAGACACGAAGATATTGAACAAACTCCTTACAATCAGCAGCGGATTCGAACCCAGGTCGCTGGCGCTGTAACAGAGATGCGCTGACCACTGTGCTAACAGAGCCTCCCTGACTGTGAAAGACTGTATTCCCTTGCTCCTCGACACTTAATGCCAAATTTCGAAAGTAAAATTTCAGGAGAAAAATACACAATGCATTACATTTCAGTTGCACCTTCCATAACTACTGGACGTTCCAAATTATTTCAGGCTTTTAAAATGTCAACACTCACATGCAGTAAGAAATGCAGCTTATATCTGAGATGAGAGAGAAGTACGTGGAGGATGAGAAGTAGTTTTAAGAACTACACAGAGGTCAACATTAGTCACCAGAAGGAAAAGAAGAGCCATCTGAATTATGGATGATTACATGTCCATGGAGAACCCTTTGAAGTTTTGGTACTGTTGTAGAGGAGGGGACAGTAATGCCTAATAGACATACAGCAAGCCTTATTTATAATGATCAGGGAATTATTAAGGGAGTAAATATTCTCCTAGATACTGGGGAATTAGGCTGCAGGTGCGCCAGGCTGTCAAGAAGGCAAATGGAATAATGGCCTTCATTGCTAGAAGGAGTGAATTTAAGAGCATTTAACTTATGCTATAACTCCATGGGGTACTGGTGAGGCCGCATCTGGAGTACTACATGCAGTTCTGGTCTCCTTAATTGAGGACGGATATACTGGTTCTGGGGGTGGTGCACAGGAGGTTCACTAGATGATTGGGTTAGTCCATGAGGAGAGATTGAATTGTCTGGGACTGTACTCACTGGAATTTAGAAGAATGAGAGGCGATCTTATGGAAGCGTATAAAATTCTGAAAAGCATAGATAACATAGAGGTAGGTAAGTTGTTTCCATTGGTGGGGAAGAGTAGGATTAGGGGACATAACCTTGAGATTCTGGGTAGTAGATTTAGGACGACGAAGAGGAGGAACTGCTTTTCCCAGAGGGTGACAAACCTATGGAATTCATTGCCCATTGAAGCAGTGGAAGCGACCTCAGTCAATATATTTAAGACAAGGTAGGATAGATTTTTACATAGAAAGGGAATGAAAATATATGGGAAAAGGCAGGTGAGTGGAGATGAGCCTATCATCAGATCAGCCATGATCTTATTGAATGGAGGAACAGGCCGACGGGCCAATTGGCTGACTCCTGGTCCTATTTCTTATGTTCTTAACACTCTCCACTCTTGGTTAAAGTAGTGCCATGAGATCGTTTACATCCACTTGAGATACCAGATCCAGCCTAGTTTTAACATTTCATCTGAAAGACAGACCACTGTAGCACAAGCATTTCCTTCATGATGCACTTGAATAAGGGTAGCAAAATGCCAAAGTTACTGCTGACTACCTTATAATTGCCTGAAATTCAAAAGAGTGCCGCATGCTGATGAAGGAGATTCCCTTTGGTTTATCTCTGAACATAATCCAAGCACATAAAACGCCTCCTGATAAAGTACCATTAAAGCCCCCTTCTCTCTTTTCTTTCTTCTCCTCCATTTCAGCTGCAAATCACCACTCCACCTTCAATTACTGGCAATCAGCATTAAAAGCTGCTTTGGTGTTAACAGTCCTCTCTTGCCAGGGAATAACAGATAATGACCACATACTGGAAAGAGGCACCAGCTACTTTTATTTGCAGCTTTACTGTGGAAGAATAGCAGGTAACACAATTTATCAATGATGTGACAAGTCTGACTTACAAGATATACTTTTAATCTCCCCCCACCATTAAAGTAATGAAGACCATGTACAAGGATGGATTTTTCAGCTCATAATTAAATACAGAATAGGTTTGTGGATGTGACTAGAGAGATCAACTACAAAAAAAATGTAATACACACACGATTGTTCTTATGAACCTCCAGTTGCCTTGGTGACAGAAAGAAGGTAGAAACACAGATGATTAATAGATGGAATAATGGAGGTTTGGGAAAGACTCCGCCACTGCATGTGAATCCCTCCTATCATTTGCACTCACACACCAGAACAAAGAGGTGATCCATTTGTTGGAGGACAGATTCTACCGTGTGCTCAGGGAGACAGCAGAGTTAAACTTAAGAACAGCTTGAAGCTGGTGTGTGCCACCAGCCTCCAAGACCATCCAGACTCTACTATTAATTAAACAATATTCATTTATTTATATACAGCCATGCATCGACTTGCATCTGGGTTATGTTCTGGAAGTGGGGACACAAATCAATTTGGACCTAAGTCGATCATTAGAAGTGAAATATACTATACGCATACATATTTACCTAAACCTCTTTATTGTACATACACATGTCTAAATACCATAGTTAATAAAATGTAAATACTGTACAGTACCTATAAAAATGTGCATACACAGGTAATAGTAATGAGACTGTATGTTAAAAAATTTTATTAAGCCCTTATGGTGACCTCAGATGTATCTGCGATCGGACATTACTCGATCGGGCACAAGTCAAGCTACGGCTGTATATGTATATTTGTTCTGCGTATATATCACTTTGGGTCCTCTACCGGCACCACCTACGGCTCCTAGAATGCTTCCACCAGCGTTGTCTACGCTCCATCCTCAACATCCATTGGAGTGTTTTGATCCCTAACGTTGAAGTACTCGAGATGGCAGAGGTCGACAGCATCGAGTCCACACTGCTGAAGATCCAGCTGCGCTGGATGGGCCACGTCTCCAGAATGGAGGACCATCGCCTTCCCAAGATCGTGTTATATGGCGAGCTCTCCACTGGCCACCGTGACAGAGGTGCACCAAAGAAAAGGTACAAGGACTGCCTAAAGAAATCTCTTGGTGCCTGCCACATTGACCACCACCAGTGGGCTGATAACGCCTCAAACCGTGCATCTTGGCGCCTCACAGTTTGGCGGGCAGCAACCTCCTTTGAAGAAGACCGCAGAGCCCACCTCACTGACAAAAGGCAAAGGAGGAAAAACCCAACACCCAACCCCAACCAACCAATTTTCCCCTGCAACCGCTGCAACCGTGTCTGCCTGTCCCGCATCGGACTTGTCAGCCACAAACGAGCCTGCAGCTGACGTGGACTTTTTACCCCCTCCATAAATCTTCGTCCGCGAAGCCAAGCCAAAGATATCACTTATCTGTATGTCTATAAAGTCTGGTTGTGTGTTAGAGTGATTTTGCACTGAGGACTGGAGAACCCTGTTTCGTTGGGTTGTACTTGTTATAACGTGTCGAATGACTCCAAGACCTGGTGACTCAAATCAAGGCTTTTATTAACAAAAGACTGGAGTGTAGCACATCGAGGTTGACCAGTCCAGACTAACTTGGGTCTGGTTAGGAGCACCCCTTTATGACCTGCCAGTGGGCATGGCTACAGCTCTCAGCCAATCACTGCTACTATATGTAAATACGTACATTGGTGATAGTATCCCATACTATCACACTTGTACAATGGGATAATCTTGAACTTGATAGTCACTGTTCAAAGTCGCTCGAGGATTTAAAATCCAACTGAAGCCAATACAATAGGCTGAATATTGTAAAACAAATATCAAGGTAAATAGGAAGTCAGTGGAGGCTGAAAACTGGAGCTAAACACAAAATGCAGGAGGAACTCAGCAGGTCAGGCAGTATCCATGGAAGGCAATAGACAGTCAAGGTTTTTGGCCCTACGCCCCTTGATCAGGAGTAAAAAAAGACCCGGCAGATGCCTGAATAAAAAGGTGGGTGGGGGAGGGGGAGGAGCACGGGCTGCCAGGTGAGAGGGAAGGAAGAAAAAAGCTAAGAGGTGATGGGGGAGAGGCAGTGAGCTGAGAAAGGTGTACTCTGATCAGAGGAAGGAAGGGAATGGTGTGGGGGGGGGCTGGTGGAAAGAGTGTGGGTGACAGGTAGCCAATGAGGGTGGGATGGGGAAAGAGGAGGAATGGGGCTAGAGAGATAAAGGAAAACAAGGGGGAAGGGCTGCGAGAAATTAGAGATCAATATTGATGCCATCTGGGTGACAACTGCCGAGATGGAATAAAACCAGATCTGAATCAGGCTTATTGATATGAATGTGTCACAAAATTTGCTGTTTTGCGGCAACAGTATTGTGCAAAATTGCTATAAATTACAGTTCCATAAATACATTATTTTAAAATAAATAATTAGTGCAAAAGAGAAAAAAGTGAGATAATGTCTATGGTTCATTGCCCATTCAGAAATCTTATGGCCGAGAGGAAGAAGCTGTCTTTCTACCATTGGGTGTTCGTCTTCAGGCTCCTGTACCTCTTTTCTGATGGTATCAGTGAGAAAAGGACATGGCCTGGGGGGTGGGGGAGAGGGGGTAAGGGTCCCTGATAACAGAGGCTGCTTTCTTCAGACGCCATCTTATGTAGATGTCCTTAATGAAGTGAAGACTAATGCCCCTGATAGTGCTAGCTAAGTTTTCAATGCTCTTGTCACCTTTTCCTCTCCCATGCATTGGCATTTCCATACTAGACAGTGATGCAACTAATCAGAATGCTCTCCATGGTCTACCTGTATAAATTTGGTGACATAACAAATCTCCTCATACTCTCAATGGAATATGACCACTGGTGAGCCTTCTTCATGATTGCATCAACTTGATGGCTCCAGGATGGATATTCAGAAATTTGAAGTTCCTTACCCTCTCCATTGCTGACCCCTCAATGAGGACTGGCTTGTGTTCCCTTGGTTTCCCCTTCCTGACATTCATAATCAGTTGCTCAGTTTTGCTAACATTGAGTGCAAGGCTGTTGTGATAGCTCTCAACTAGCTGAAATTGTACCAGTTGTAGAAAACGTCTTTCCAATTGATAATTGAAAGGGGGAAAAAAATCTTATGTAACTGTTCCTAACCAATAGGATCTAATGAATGATTATCAATAAGGATGGAAGTCAGCTGCTTAACAACCAATTCTGATGAAAGGTCATTGACCTGCAAAGTTAACTCTGTTTCTCTCTGCACAGATGCTGCCTGACTTGCTGAGTAATTCCATCATTTGCAGTTTTGTTGTGTGCACACTGAAACCTCACAAGGAATAACAAAACAAATCAAGTTTATTAACACCTGATTCCACAAGTACAACCTGAAGAAACAGCGTTCTCCGGTCTTCAGTACACAACATGCAGACACACAACCAGATATAACACACGTACAGACAAACAAAACATATTCAGGCAAATTAAAGATATATAAAAATAAAAAAATAATTTTTTTGAAGTAAATAATAGTCTCGGGTGATCAATGTGAGCAGTTCCTTAGGTCATTCAGTGTTCACACTGCGCGTGGGAAGAAGCTGTTCCTCAGCCTGGTGGTTCTGGCTCTGATGTTCCTGTATCTCTTTCTTGACGGGAGTAGCTAGAAGATATTGTGAGCGGGGTGGTAGGGGATCATCAACGATTTTGTGCGCCCTCTTCACTGTCACTCTTATGGCCCCCTGGATAAGAAGGTGAGAACATCTGATCTGGGTTGCCTGTGGACATGCTACCATGACCTAGGTACTACCTTGTTGCTAGATGCCATTGGCACCATCATTTTCTAAGGATTTTTCACCCACAAGTTCTTAGTTATTGAAGTTTCAATTAGCAAAAATGACAACTTTAATCAATTAACAATTACAAATAACAGGCAGAGATGTTAAGAATGCAAACAAACCAATTTCTTCTTGCGATAGTAGCAAGTGATGTACCTAACCCAGTAGATAATCAGGAAACTGCACCAAATAACATAAATATTTGTGTTAAATCGGTTTTGAGGTCTGAATGAGGGAATGGCGTGAAATGAGTGTTGCCACGTTAGGATAAGTGACACAATCATCTGGAAAATACAGAAGGTTCTGACCATGCAGTTACCCAAGGCACTCTTGCTGTCTTCTCTCTTCCCCTTGTGTCTACCTGGTTTCATGAGAACTGGCATTGAATCCACACTTCCCATCAATTTCCACCCTTGTGTCATGCAGACTCTTCTAGGGGCGAAGAGACATCATGGCAATAATGATCCATTCATGCCACAAGGCCAGCATAAGAAATGTTCTGATGAACCACAATGGTTCCAAACCAAATTTGCCACAGAGCATCTTGAAGTGGAACAAGGAATCATCAAGGACCTTCAACATCCAGGCCATGCCCTCTTCACGCTGCTGCCATCAGGATGGCAACACAGGAGCCTGAAGACAAACACCCAATGGCACGAGGACAGTTCCTTCCCCTCCGCTATCAGATTTCTGAATGGACAATGCACCACAGATATTTCCTCGCTTTCTCTTCTTTCGCACGAATTTATTTCTTTTTAAAAATGTAATTTATAGCAATACTTGCAATGCTGCCTGATAAAATAATGAATTTGGTGACATGCTTATGTCAATAAATTCTGATTCATTGAAGCTAAACTTTCTTTGTGATCCAAGTTCTTGCTCCACCCTTCCCCACACCTCCCATACCCCTGCCATTCCAGTTGTAGAACATCCAAACAGCCCTCAGGTTCAAGGCAACTGAAATAACTGCCTGCCCCAAAACAGTACCCCAGCCAGGGTCAAATCGCTTTACCCTAGATAACACTCTGGAGTTCAGAAAATACTGCCTTCTGCTATGCTCTCCTGAATGGGAACAATTGGTTAACAGGAATGTGTTGTTCCCTGTTAAATAGATCTCCACAGTGCTTGGGAAATTCATTATGATGGACTCGACCCTTCTTGCTCTCAATGCTTCCGGCTTTATGGATGGTTTTATTCTGCATTCTGGCTGAGCTTGCACTGCCTCTTAAGCAGCTGAAGGACCCTCAACATCATGCCTGCCTTGAATTTCAATGGCTCGTGCGCCAAGATCTTAATGGTTCCAACACATTCGCTGGCTTCTCAACCCAAACGAAGCAATTTTTTAAAAAGCGCAGCAAGAGAAATGTGAGAGCAAACGTTCTGCAAACAGGCATTGCGTCACATCTCCCGTTTTAATCGAGTGCCATGCTATTAATTACCCTGTTAAAATAAACTTTATTATAAGACTATAACAAATATTGAGTCCATGGACAAATTAACTTCTGCACAGTTGATTACTGCTGAACAGAAAACTGCAAGCTTCTCAGATAAAGGGCTTTTCTCTCATCAGAGCCATGTCTGTTGGCTGTATAATTAATCTCAAACAGTTGAAGGGGGAGAGAAGAGAAAAGAAAGGGGGAACTTGTGTTGAAAATCACACTGAAAACCGATTTCATTGGGCTGGATGGGATTGTAAAAGGCAGAGGGTGTCTGCAGGTACTGATAAGGACAGTCTGTCTGCTAAACCCAGGGAACTGCTACAGAAAGGGTGCAGAAAGATTGCTGCCTGGACGAGTAATGATATCTGGAGACATCAGGTTCTTCCTTTGTCCCATGCATCTGTCAAATCAACTTTGCAAAACCCTCAGGAAGGATGGAGATGGGTGGGGGGAGGGGGTGTGGGGAATGGGTAGGAGAGGGGGAGTGGGTGAGAAATCGGCAGATTTGGACACCTCCGCCTTTGTTCCTTCCCGCTTTTGTCTCGCTGAGGTTATCTGCAACAACCCATTCACTGGCCAATTAAAGAGGTCTGTTGCGGCAAGCAACAGTGAGCTTATGAAGGAGGGGGGTGGTTGGAGTCCCAAGTTGACCAAGAGCACAATAGAGAGGCGGATATCAAAATAAGGTGGCAAGATTAATCAGTGAGACAGACATGCGATTGGTATACATTATGCAGGCCCCAAAGGCTGAGACTGGAGTGGGTGCAGTGCGGTGATATCGAGGAGAAGGGTTTTGTTCAGACACATAGGCCCCATTTAAGTACATGGAAATTAGGCAGATGAAATCCTGACTTTTACCACACCATCCTCTCCACCCAGAGCCCTGCCCTACCCCCGCACCCACCTTCCCAAACCTATCACCAGCACAGCTTGTCGACTGTCAGCAGGAAGGCGCACAGTTTTATGCATGTGCACACAGGAGGTGACAGACATTTGAAGGCAAGGCACTGGGAAATAATCTGTGGTCGTCACTCAAGTCACTCTGTAAACATCTATTTTAAGGAATGGGTCTCTGCCAGGAAACATAGAGTCGCCAGAGACGGGTTCGAATCTTTCTGTGAGGAGTTTCTACATTCTCACTGTGACCTGCATGGGTTTTCTTCAGGTGCTTCTCCAACCCTCCAACATGCTTGGGGTTGGGAGGTTAATTAAGTGTAATGGAGCAGCTCCGAGTTTCATGGGCTGAAATACTACTTTAAATTTAAATATAAATCAGACAAACAGCATTGTAACAGGCCAATTTACCCCTATGAGTCCGTGGCGCCCAATTTACACCCCATTAACCTATACCCCAGTACATTTTTGAAGGGAGGGAGGAAACCGAAACCTGGAGAGAAAACCCATGCAGACAGGAGGAGAATGTACAAACTCCTTTCAGACAGCGTGGGATTCGAACCTAGGTCCGATCCCAATCGCAGGCACTGAAGAAACATTGCACTAACCGTTGCACTAACAGTGCAGTATCATAAAAATCAACTCTGTTGAGCAATTCAAATTTATTTTTAAAGTAATCTGGAAGTAAAGAGTGCAAGAGCCCATCGACAGGGAGAGAGGGGACCAGAAGGGAGACCAATGACAGAGAAAGAGAGGAGATTGGAGACAATGACAGGAAGAGGGGGGACGGGAGTGCAGCCTGACAACAGGGAGAGAGTGTACTGGGTCCCAACGACAGGGAGAGAGGGAACCTGAAGGAAGTCTGATGACAGAGAGAAGGGGGACCAGGCCCTGACAATAGGGAGAGTGGGGACCAGGGCACAACAATAGGGAGAGAGGAGATGGGAGCCCAAAGAGGGGGAGATGGGGGATTGTGTCACATTCCCATAATGAAGCCACTGTTCCTTTTGCTTTAAACTTTAAGCTTTAGACTCATACAACCTTACAGCACAGCACAGGCCCTTCAGATCACGAGGTTATGCTGCTCCACAACAGTCTCTTCTTCTTGGCTTGGCTTCGCGGACGAAGATTTATAGAGGGGGCAAATGTCCACGTCAGCTGCAGGCTCGTTTGTGGCTGACAAGTCCGATGCGGGACAGGCAGACACAGTTGCAGCGGTTGCAGGGGAAAATTGGTTGGTTGGGGTTGGGTGTTGGGTTTTTCCTCCTTTGTCTTTTGTCAGTGAGGTGGGCTCTGCGGTCTTCTTCAAAGGAGGTTGCTGCCCGCCGAACTGTGAGGCGCCAAGATGCACAGTTTGAGGCGAGATCAGCCCACTGGAGGTGGTCAATGTGGCAGGCACCAAGAGATTTCTTTAGGCAGTCCTTGTACCTCTTCTTTGGTGCACCTCTGTCACGGTGGCCAGTGGAGAGCTCGCCATATAACACGATCTTGGGAAGAATTACCCTCTATTTTTCATATACGCATGTGTCTATCTAAAAGTCTTTTTAATTTCCCTGTTAAACCAGCTTCCACCACCACCCTTGGCAATACATTGCAGGTTCTCTCTGTGTGAAATAATCTACCGCTGATGTCTCCCCTAAACTTTCTTCTACTCACCTCAAACCAGTGGTTCTCAATTTTTTTTCCATTCCCATACCACCTAAAGTAATCCATTACAAACCACAGGGCACCTATGGCATAGGTCCACCTTATTGAAGCCATTCACAATCTTGTACACCTCTATTAAGTTACCTCTCATCCTTCATCACTCCTCTGAGAAAAGCCCCACCTCTGTCAACCTTGCTTCATGGGAGAAGTTCCAAAATCCAGGCAACCTCCTGGTAAATCTCCACACCCTTCTCCATAGCATCTATCCTTCCTGTAATGAGGCAATCAAAACTGAAAGCAATAAAGGATCCCATCCTGAAACATTGACTGACCATTTCTTCTCATGGTTGCCGCCTGATCCTGTTGAGTTCCTCCAGCTTTTCTTGCTTTGCATTAAATTTGATTTGCCCAGTTATGCTAATGCTAAAGTGAAATGTTACCATGAACATAATTACCATTTTGCAAACTGTTTGATTGCATACCAAGCTAAGCTTTCACTATATCTCTGAACAGCCAGGGGGTGGTAAACCTGGGAAGTAAAAACCTGGAGAAACTCAGCAGGGCCAAACAATGCAAAGATAAAGATACATAACCGATGTTTTGGGCTTGATTGCTTCATCAAGGTTTGGTAAAATGTTGGCAGGCGTATGAACAAAATGGTGGGGGGGTGGGGGGAGGGGGAGGAGCATGATCCCAAAGGCAGGAGGCAGTAGTGGAGAAGGAAGGGAGGGCACATCAGGAAGCAGGGGGAAGAGGAATGGCTAGTTGAGTAGAGACGGAAGGGGTGGAGAGCTGACAGCGGGAAGTGAAAGGAGGGAAAACGGAGAGTAGGCGAGCCAAAAGCGGAGAAGTTGATGTTAATGCCATCGGTTGGAGGGTGCCCAGACGGAAAATCAAGTGTTGATCCTCCAATTTATGGGTGGTCTTGGTGGGACAGTACGTGAGGACATGGACAGACATATGAGTATGGAGTGGGATGCAGAATTGAAATGGGTGGCCACTAGGAGATCCCTGTCACTGATGTGGACTGAGCGAAGGTACTCAGCGAAGCGATCTCCCAGTCTGTGCCCAGTCTCTCCGATGTAGAGAAGGCCACAAAGGAAAGGCCACATTCAGTGGATTACACCATGGACACACAAGTGAAGTGTTGCTTCACTTGAA
Organism: Narcine bancroftii; assembly: GCF_036971445.1. Classification (NCBI taxonomy): domain Eukaryota; kingdom Metazoa; phylum Chordata; class Chondrichthyes; order Torpediniformes; family Narcinidae; genus Narcine; species Narcine bancroftii. The sequence goes on along the minus strand of NC_091474.1, from coordinate 24,419,966 downwards.
AGGCCTGTTTAGGGCCCCAAAATGTGATGAGGCAGGAGGTGTGGGCGCAAATATGGCAGCTTCTGCGGCCACAGGTGAAGGCAATTGGTGGGGAGGGATGAGTGCATGAGGGAGTCACAGAGGGAGCTGTCCCGAAGGAAGGCAGAGAGGAGAGGACAGGGGAAGATGTGTCTGGTAGTGGGATTATGTTGTAAGTGTCAGATATTCCAGAGGATAATGTGTTGGATAAGGGAGGCTGGTGGGGTGGTAACTGAGGAAAAGGACATGTTTGTTGCATCTGGGGGCAGAGGGGGCCAGGACAGATGAGTGGGAATGGAGGAGATGCAGGTGAAGGCCGAGGTGGTGGAAGGGAAGCCACATTTGTGGAAGATGAATTGGACTGGAAGACCTCTTTTTTGGAACAGTTGCAGCGGAGACATGGAACATAATCTGGGGAATTTGTTGCCACTGGCGGTTGAGGAGGCCAGGTCATTGGGTGTATTTAAGGCAGAGATATAGGTTCGTGGTTAGCCAGGGCATCAAAGGTTATGGGGAGAAGGCTGGGCAGTGGGGCTGAGTGGGAAAATTGATCAGCTCATGATTAAATGGTGGGGCAGACTCGATGGGCTGAATGGCCTATTTCTGCCCCTATGACTTGTGGTGACAGTTCAATAAATTAAAAAGAAGTATATATAGTTATAATGGTTACAGCACAGTAACAGCCCATTCTAAGGCCATGAGCCTGTGCTGTCCAAATACCCCAATTAACCTACCACACCCCACCCCAATACATTTTGAACTGTGGGAGGAAACCAGAGCACTCAGAGGGAACCCACGCAGATATGGGGTTTCATACTTCCTTAAAGACAGCGCCAGATTTGAACCCAGGTCACTGGCCCTTTAATAGTGTAGTTCTAACCACTACACTAACTGTGCCTGCCGGTGATATGAATCTACCGGACCAGGCCTTCCCTTGTCACACTCATCATGGGCTGCTCTGACACCACAAAAGGATTGAGTGTGCCATCACAAAGACACTTTATTATGAAGTAGGATAACTATCTATTTTTGCTCCGGTGGACCCACACCAGGCTGCTGAAGACTGACTCATGAAAAGAAGTTATTGGAACCAGGATTTGAGAGGGTGCTGAGAGCAAGAAGGATTTCTGAAAGGCCTTGGCTGCTGATCGTGTCAGAGGTTTGGATCTGGGATCAGGCTGCTTGCTGATGGTTCGAACTGAACTGAAGGCTTGTGCGGCTGCTGGATGGCTGGAGGCGAATTCCTGGACACTCGATGACTCTGGGGGAGCTCGCTTCTGCTTCTCTTTCATCAGGCGATGCTAATGGTGAATGTTTGTCTGCCTTAAAGCAGGCTGAAGGCAATTTTGTGTAATACAACATTTCTGTTTTATTTCATGACAGTAAATAGTGTCTGTATCTGTAAATACAATCAAGTATACTATTGTACACTTGATTGTACACCCAACCACAACCAACCAATTTTCCCCTGCAACCGCTGCAATCGTGTCTGTCTGTCCCGCATCGGACTTGTCAGCCACAAACGAGCCTGCAGCTGACGTGGACTTTTTTACCCCCTCCATAAATCTTCGTCCGCGAAGCCAAGCCAAAGACTATTGTATTTATTTCCGTATATTTTAACAAAATACCTGTTCAACTGCAGCAAGCAAGAATTTCAGTCTGTATGTACATTGTACAATGTGCATGACCATAAACTCATTATAGGGGTGGCACAGTTAGCAAAGTGTTTGGCGCAACGGTGTTATAGCACCAGCAACACTAGTTCGAATCCCACACTGTCTGTAAGGAGTTTGTATGTTCTCCCTGTGTCCGCGCAAGTCTCCTCCAGGTGCTCCAGTTTCCTCCCACCCTTCAACATGTACCGGAGTTGTAGGTCATTTGGGTGTAATTGGGCAGCATGGACTGAAGGAGACTGTTACCATGTTATATTAAATTCTATTTTAAAAAATCATTATTATTAAAAAAAACCTCCAGCAATTTGCTTTTTACTCAAGATTCCAGCATCTGCAATCTCTTGTTTCCATCATAAAAATCACATCTGAATCATTCCGGAAGTTAAATTTCCCATCCTCACTCTATGCATCTTCCTAGGTACGTGATTGACTCCCTGGCTTCTTGCAAATCTCCAAAAGCATGGCTCACTACAACTTTTTTGTGGCAGTTGGGAAACCCAGGGGATAGTGACCACAGTGGCAGACCACTGAGGGGTTCAGTGGTTAAAGAAACGCACAGCTTACAGGTTGTAGGTGACTCGAGGCGGGGAACCCATGCAGGTTGCGGGCTGCTGGCAATTGCGGTGGAGGGATTCACACCGGGCTGTGAACCCCTGGAGATGGGCTTGAAACTGGCTGAAGGGGATACCAGGTATATGAATTAGGATGCAAGAGGGTGTCTGATCATGTCGGAGGTTCGAAACTGGACCTCGAGCTGCTGATGGTTTGGACTGGACTCTATGTGGCTGTGGGGAATGCAACAGCACTGGAGGCAAATTCATGGACAATCAGTGACTCTGGGGGGAGGGGGTCTTTCTTTTCCTTCTCTTTCTTTGACTGTAAGAGGCACTTCAGGCAATTTCTGCCGATGGCGAATATGGCAGACAAAATCACATTCCATGTAATATTGCACTGCCTTTATTACATGACAATAAAGGAATCTTGAATCTTGAATGTTCAGTGAATGAGAGAAAAAAGACAATGTTCCAACTACAGAAAGTGTGTCCTGGGATTGATTACATTGCAGTAATCTCATTGAGCCACATTCAGATGCTAGAATATGAGACAAAATGCAGTTTGCTGGAGGAACTCAGCAGGTCAAGCTGCATCCATGGGATATAAAAAATAGGTCAGTGTCTCAGGTACTGACCCTTTGCTGAGTGCAGAAGGGTGATAGGTAGAACCAGAGGACAGTGTAACCATATAACCCTATAACAATAACAGCATGGAAACAGGCCAGTTTGGCCCTTCTAGTACACACTGATCCAAGTACCCTCCTCTAATCCCACTTACCAGCACTCTGCCCATATCCCTCCATCCCTCTCCCATCCATATACTTATCCAACTCTTTCTTAAATGATAAAATTGACCCTGCCTCCACCACCTTTCCTGGAAGCCCATTCCACACAGTAACCACTCTCTGAGTAAAGAAGTTCCCCCTCACGTTACTCCTAAACCTTTGCCCGTCAACTCTCAACCCATGACCTCTTGTATCCATCTCTCCTGCTCTCAATGAGAAAAGCCTTTCCACGTTAACTCTATCTATCCCTCTCATTATCTTAAACACCTCTATCAAATTCCCTCTCAACCTTCTACGTTCCAAGGAATAAAGACCTAATTTGCTCAATCTTTCCTTGTATTCCAGATGCTGAAACCCAGGCAACATTTTTGCAAATCTTCTCTGCACTCTCTCTATCTTGTTGATATCCTTCCTATAAATCGGTGACCAGAACTGCACACAGTACTCTAAATTTGGCCTCACCAATGCCTTGTACAGTTTCATCATTACTTCCCAACTCCTTGATTCTATGCACTGATTTATATAGGCAAGCATACTAAAGGCCTTCTTCACCACCCTATACACATGCATTCCTACCTTCAGGGAACCATGCACTGTTATTCCTAGATCTTTCTGCTCCCACTGCATTCTTCAATGCCCTCCCATTTACCACATATGTCTTGCTTTGATTAGAAGGTGATGGATGAACCAGAGAGGGGTGAAGGATGACTAACCAATGGGGAGGGAGATGGGGGGAAATGCAGACAGATGATTGGCTGGTGCCAGTCAAGGAGAGAAAGGTAAGAGGAAAAGTGCCAGTCAAGGAGAAAGAGAAAGGTAAGAGAAAAAGTCAGGTGAAGGAAGATGAGTCGCATAGGGTGAAGCCAGAGATGGTTGATGGAGGGAGAGGAGTAGAAATAAAGGCTGCCAGTGCTGGAATCTGGTGAGGCACAAAAGTCTGCAGATGTTTTGGGCCTGAGCCTTTCTTTAAGGTATGGAAAAAGCAGCAGCATTTGAATAAAAGAAATTGCGGGGGGACGAGTAGAGACCAACAGACAAAAAGGTGATAATTAGATATGGAGAAGTGGCTGCGGAGAAAGGAAAAGTGAGAATTGATAGGAGGAAAAGGAAAGGTGAGAATTGATAGGAGGAGGGTTTGGCTCTGTGAATGAGTTAAACCGAAAAATCTGCAGGCGCTGTGAATGTAGTAAAAACACACAGAAATACTCAGCCAGTCTTTCAGCGTCCATAGGTGACAAATGTTTTTTACATAGAACTTACGTGATTTTTCTGTTCTGAAGTGTCTCGCTACTTTCCAGGAGTGGCCGTTCACACAGGAACAACCAAAATTCCAAATATCCTTATCACACTGTGCATTTAGACAGAATACCTGAAGTGTGGTATTTAAGGAGGCTGGACGTCCTTTTCATTAGCCCGTTGTTCACAGATCACCTGCAGTTCAGTTTAGACTGTAGGCAATCCATGAAAATAACAAGGGGTCGGGGAGGTAAAATATTGGAATGGGAATGAGTCCTTATTCCCGACTCGATCTTGTTACACAGATTGCATTCTGGGAAATTGGAAATAATTTCCTGGAACACAGTGGCTGTGTAAAAAGCATAATAGATATATTGTTGAAGTTTCGGGCCTTGGCCCTTCTTCAAGGAATAAGCAAAGAATAGACAGAACGAGCAAAAAAGCAGCAAATTTCAGAATACAGACAATACTGGGCAGGGGAGAGAGTCCAGATCAACAAAAGGTGTTAATTGGATATTATAAGGGGGAGGGGAGAATTGATTATGTCTGTGTGAAAGGAGATAGGGAAAGGGGAGAGATATAGCTGGAGGAAGGTGACAGGGAATAGAAATGAAGTGTTTACAAGAGCCAGAGAAGTTGATGTTAATGCCATCTGGTTAGAGGCTTCCCAGTCGGAAGATGAGGCATCCCTCCAATTTGCAGGTAGTCTCAGTCTGGCAGGGCATGAGAACATGGATAGACATGTCAGCAAGGGAATGGGATGGGGAATTGTGAATGCAGAGCTGAGGTCAGGGAGACAGAGGGAAAAGCGGGGAGGAATAAAGCAGCAGGAAAAGCGGCATGGGGGGGGTTGACTAATGGAAACTGGAGATGGCAATATATATGTTACAAAAAATGATTGTTATATACATAAGTAGAATGTGCATATGTACTGAGATTCTTACAGGTGAATAAGATCCATTAACTACATCAGTATAAGTGAAATTCCACAATATGCCAAGACTGTAAGAGATTTTTTGCACGAGGCATCGTTATTGAATGAAGATCTACCGGGACCAATGCCTGAAGAGGGCGCACAAAATCAGTGAACCGGTGCAGATTCGAAAGGCCAACATGGCCTATTTCCACTCTGTAAATAGTTATATGGTTATATGGTTATATATCTATGTTAGTGCCATCCAATTGAAGGGTGCCCACACAGAATTATGAGGTGTTGTTCCTCCAGTTTGCGGGTGCTCTCAGTCTGACAGTACGAGACCACGGATTGACAGGGGAATGGAGGGGGGAAGACATGACAAGGTGATAATGAGAACATAATAGAAGTGATGAGGGGAGAGGTGAAGGACATTAAACCTTTCACTTACTGCTGTCACCTTAAACTCAAATTTAGATTACAGCCTTGAAGCACTCAAGGGTATGTTACTTGTTGAAAAAAATGTTACACATTCAGAGCAACACTTTCTAACCCTGCCTCCTATTCACCACAACACTCTTTACCTTAATCCTCCATTCGCTGTCCATGAACCAAGGACATTCATTACATGTTCAAATTTAGTGCTCCATTCATTGTAACACTCATTAATTGGACCCACTAGATACTCTCTTATTTAGATCTCTATTCACCGTAACTCTCTCCAAATTAGATTTTCATTCACTGTTAGACTCTCTAATTTAGCCATCCATCCACATAACATTTTCCAATCAGGTCTTCATTTGCTCTAACACTCTCTAATGTTGTCCTCCATTCACTGAAACTCTCCATAAACAAGGTCTCCATTCACTGTAACACTCTACTTATGTTGCCAATTTTTGCAGCATTCTCTAATTTTGTTCTCTGATCATGTTGCACACCCTAATTTATCTATTTGTTATAATGCTTCCTTTTCAGTGTAACTCTCTTCAGGCACTATATAAATGCAAATTGTTTGATCCACCTCATAAAACTCCCTGTATATCAATCACACATCTCCCACACCCAAAGACCAAACACTTTTCAATCACCCCCTTGGCACCTACCCCTGTGTCTGCAATAGATACTCCATGCCCCCTCACCTCCTCCCCCACCAGCATTCAGGGCCCCAGGTGGTCCTTCCAAATGAAGCAACGCTTCACTTGTGAATCTGCAGGGGCCGCCTGCTGCATCTGGTTCTCCCTTGGTGGTCTCTTCTGCATCAGAGACTGGGAGAAGGCTTTGCCGAGCACTTCGGCTCTGTCCGCCATCTCCCAGTGGCCAACCATTTCAATTCCCTATGCCATTCCCTTGCCAACATGTCTGTCCATGGTTTCATGCACTGCCAAACTGACATCACCCACAAAATTGAGGAACCACATCTTATTTTCCAAATGGCATTAACACTGGCATCTCCACTTTCCATAGTTCCCACCTCATCCCGCATCTTTCCTTATGTCTCCTTTCCTCTAACTCTGTCTCTTTCTCTCTTCCCATTCCCCTCTCTTTCCTTTCCCCTTGCTCTGCTTCTGCAGAGCTAAAAGTAACCCTTCTCCCCTAGTCACTTTTCGCCTCTCTCCTGTGCCTCATCCATATCCAATTAACACCTCCTCTCCGGCCATTCTTTCCTTCTCTCCAGCCTTTTAATTCAAGCAATTGCCTGCTTTTTACTCATACCTTGAAGAAGGGCTCAGGCCCTAAACGCCAGTTATATACCTTTACCTCCTATGGGCGCTGCGAGACTGACTGAGTTCCTCCAGCATTTTTGTGTTTCTACAATATGCAATTTACTACTACTGCAGACTTTTGTGTTACACTTTATATGTGTACCATGTGTAAAAATACCAGAATCATACAAGGATATCAGAAGTAGTTCAAAGATCATTTAACCAGATCACATCTGGTCTTCCAACTCCTCTCTCCCAACCTACTCCAGATGTCCAAGTTTCTGTCGATCTCAGCCTTCATTTGACCCAATGATTTAGCACTCTGGGCTAAAAAGAGTTGCAGAAATTCAAACCAATGAAATGTCTTGAGTGGAAGGCCCTTTAATGTAAGATCATGTTATATGGTGGGGCAGACTTGATGGGCTGAATAGCCTGTTTTTGCTCCTATATCCTCTGGCCTTAACTCAGTGAAGGACCCACTTTGATCTACCCAAAACTTGTTGGTTTTCCAATACAATTGAATGGAATTGTCACACATACTGAGTTACACTGTTTTGCATGCTAACCAGGCAAGTCAATCTATGTATTACAGCAGGGCAGGCCCCAGCGTCCTGCCCATCTGACCTACTTCCCCAGCACTCCTCATTGGGTCTTCATCTTGAATGCTGCTGGGAAGTCCATGGTGGAAATGTGTGATGTGTGCACTGTGGTCTGAAGAAACGCTGTTCCGTCTGGTTGTATATGTACAGTCAGATGATAATAAATTTGAATCTAAATCTCTCTCCCTTCCCTATATCCTGTAGTTCTAGAATCGTCTATCCTATGACTATGAACATTCACTTTATCCATGGCCCTCATTATTTTATATGATCACCCCTCTGCCCCCTCCTCTCCAGGGATTGAAGTCCCAGCCCCTTCAGTCTCCCCTATATTTCAAGCCCTGCAGTCTCAGTAACACTTTCCAATGTAAGTAGATCCAATTGTTGATTTCTCAGCAAATATCACTAAAAATAGATGATCCATTCCTCATCAGATTTCTGATAATGACATTTTAAAAAATCAAAATCAGGAGGAGGCTATTTCAATTTTGGCAGATGGGAGGAAACCCAGGCAGACAGGAGGAGAACATACAAACTCCTTACACATAGCGTCAGATTCGAACCCATTGTAATAGTGTCACATTAACCGCTGCACTAACTGTCCCTTTCACATCTACTCTGCCATTCAGTGAGATCAATTCTACCTAAGCACTACTTTTCGGCACCAACACCATACCCCTGGATTCCCAAACACCTCCTCTCTCCATCCACCATTACATTCAGACGCCTTCCTGCTTTTGCTTAGACCTGCTTAGGCCCAAAATGTCATTGACCCCCTTACTCCCTATAGATGCTGCACGAGCTGCTGAGTTTCTCCAGCACGTTTGTGCATTGCATCTAAAAATCGCTCTCTATGTTGAGCCGCCTTAATGACTGACCCTCCACAGGCCTCATGCTTCTGAAATGTTCCAAACAGCCACTGACATCTCGGACAGCGTTTCCCAATGGAATTGTTGTAGGTGATCCACGGTGACCACCAATTACACTGAGAAAATTTAAATTTAAATTTCAAATTTAGAGTTACAGCACAGTAACATACCTCCCAAGTCATGAGCCCTCTGCCCCATCTGACCAGCTAAAGCTGGAACATATAAAACAAGGTTGTAAATTTGATGACCAAAAAAATCCAAATATCTGTTTTCTCCAAGCACATTCCCACCAAAACAAAACAAAATTCCCTCAGTGGTCCAGGAGGAGACTCGAGTTTGCCACTCAATCCCTCTCCACTGGTAGTCCATGGGTTTGTTAATGGTGGCCCGCAGAAAGGAAAGGATCTCATGACACCAAATTTCATGACTTGCTCATGGTAATAAATCCTGATCCTGATTCTGGACTACGTAAAGCATTCTCTGGATGAATAAAGGTTGAAACCACTGCAATAATGAAGAAATTTCTTTCTTTCTCCATCGTAAAGAGCAAACCACATTTTTTTTTGATTATCTCCTGGTTCTGGAAACCCCCCAAGGAAGCATGATTTAGTGAAGTGGTTGTCGTTCAATGCATTAAAGTCCTGGAGAAACTCAGCAGGCCACACAGTGTTCTTTACAGCAAAGGTGCATTATCAATGTTTCAGGTCTGAGCCCATTGTCAATGTATGAACAAAAAGCAGCCAGGCGTCAGAATAAAATAGTGGGGGGAGGGGCCTTAGAGCAGACAGAGCAGATCCCTGCATCTAGTCTATCAGGCATCTAAAAATTACAATAATTTCAATGATCTTCTTCCTCTAAACACCGTGGAGTAGAGGCCCAATGTGTTTAATCTTTCCTCCTATTGAGAAGCCTGCCTTCACTGGAATCCATCTGGTGAATCAGACTGCAACAATAACTGATTTTCAAAGCCATTCATTGTCAGTAAAGCTCATTGGGGCATTCTGAGGTTGTGAAATATCCTGTATGAAAAGCAGAAGGCAGGGAGCTCGATGAGTTCTGAGTACCCAACGTGGAGGGAGATGAGTGAGCAGAGGATCCTTCTGCTCCTACTCCTTCCAAGGCTGTCCTTGTGTATCCCTGAGAAAAGGAGATAATGTTGATTTAAGGTCTTCTGAAATGAACGGGGCCACAGGGACTGGAGTACAACTAGGGGTCAGAGCCTCAAGATTCAGGTTTAGGGCAGAGATGAGGAGGAGCTGTTTTTCCCAGAGGGTGGTGAATCTGTGGAATTCATTGAAGCAGTGGAGGTGACCTCAGTAAATATATTTAAGACAAGATTGGATAGATTTTTGCATAGCGGAGGAATTAAGGATAGAGGGGAAAAGGCAGGTTGGTGAAGATGAGCCTATCATCAGATCAGCCATGATCTCATTGGATAGCAGAGCAGGCCTGATGGGCCGAATGGCCTGCTCCTGCTCCGATTACTTATGTTCATGCTTTTACTCCCAGAGAAGATGATTCTACAATTAGAGGCGTAGGGTTTAATAGATACTTAGATATTATTTATTATCATGTAATAAAACAGAAATCACCTTTATTCTGCCATAAGGCAAAGATTCACCATTATCAGTCCCCCTTACAGTCAGAGAAAAAGAAGCCAATTAAAATCCCCCCCAGAGTCACTGTGTCTCTGTGGATTTGCATCCAGCTGCAGCCAACGCACAGACTCCTGTTCAAGTCATTGGAATCACAAATTCCAGATCCAAACTTTTGACGTGATGGGGAAGCCTTCAGTGCCCAGGGCCCTTTGGGAGCCCTTCTTGCCCTTGGCATCCCCTCAAATCCCAACTCCAACATGCAGCTCCCATGAGCTAACATCCAGCAGCCTGCAGCCTGGCCTGGGTCTCTCAACCTCAAGCAGCCCACAGCTCGACGCCTGAGTGTGTCCTACAGCCGCAGATTCCCTCACTGGTTCGCCACCATGGTTACCATCCTTAGCGTCATTTCCTCTGCTTCTCCTCAACAGGAGGTATTCTCCCCATTACCACTGCCCTGTGCCGGCCCGCTGCTTCCACCAGAGTCTTCAACCCCTCGAGGTCACAGCCGAACACAGGCGCCGCCATCTTGGGCAAAGATCCTGTGGTCACAGATTTTACATACAGGTGTTCCTCAACCTACGATGGGATTACGTTCCAGCAAACTCATCGTAAGTAAAAAAAAAATCATAACAATACCCCACCGACCACTTTTTATAATTAAATTTTGAACACCTTTATTCCACACAGAAAAAAACAATTCACGTATACAGCTGAACGCACATTGGGCAGGAAGAATGTTGAAGCATTGAGACTGCGAGCATGGTTGAGTCAACATTGCGAGAAAGTATGCTGTGTGATACGCTCGCGTAATGCTGCCATTGCCCAACATTGCGAGAGAGTAGTGTACCGCATATTGCAAGCGCAGGATCAGATCGGAATTTGAAATTGAAAGTACTGATTCGAACCATCATAAACTTTAAAAAAAATTGTTGGCTCCTTTAACAGGCCATTCAAAGTCCATCAGCAGTAAGATTGGGCAGTAGGACCCCACACGGATGCGCTGTGCCTCCACTCTCCGCTCACTCTTGGTCCGCCTCAGCAGAGGTGCTGCTGTTACTGCAGCTCTGGCAGCACCGTCGTTTCTTTTAAGGTGAGGGGTGGGGGGGGGGGGGGGTGGGGGTGGTGAGATTTAAGAGGGATCCGAGAGGTAACTTTTCCAATCGGAAGGTGGTCCATGTTTGGAATGAGATGCCAGAGAAAGCTGTCGCCGTGGGTATGAATTGGATGTTCCAAAGATATTTGGACAGACAAGTAGGTTATGGATGAAATTCAAGCAAATGGAACTAGCCAAATATGCCAGCTTGGCTGACGCAGACAAGTTGGGCTGAAGGGCCTGTTCCGTGCTGTATGACTCCATACGTTTTATTTTACTTTACATTAAACAAAAGGAATAATAAACCCTCCATAAATTTAAGTCCAATTTAAGTGACAAATTAGCCAGATTGCTCGGAAAGCTCAGATCAGAGAGAAGCGGGCGCAGCTGTGATGGTTAGAAGATCTGCATAGCTATAAATAGACACAAGGTGATAGCTAGCTTTAAAATACTGGGGGAAAAGACTGTGGATGATTTGATAAAAAGCTGATAATGGAAGTAATCCATTTAAGCAGGAAGTAACAACACATCAGAGCATTCCAACTCACTGGAGACACACTGCAACTAAACACTCTCTTGCTAAAGGAATGGGTCGCGCAGCATCAATGGGAGAAAGAGAATGGTCAATGTTTTTGGCAAAACACCGTCATCAAGCTATTGCAAAGTGATTCTCTTGTCCACACCCTTGTCAAGATTGCTCCCTCAACATACACACGCTCATGGACTGAAAGCTGCACATTTAAGACCTTCCTGAATTTCCCCTCAGTGAGCTAATACATCAGAGCCTGACCCCTTCCTCCACCAGAGGAAATTATTCTGTTGTATCTGCTGGACTGAATCCTTTCAAGCAGAGGTGGAAGTATCTTACATTTCCTACCAGTACAGTACTTGAAACAGTTCCATCTCCACACACACACACACACACACACACACACACACACACACACACACACACACACACACACACACACACACACACACACACACATTTGTCAGTTTCCATTGACTCCCTCCCCTGGTCTCTCACCCCTCTGCCTTCCAGCTCCCCAGCCCCTACCCTTCCTTCTCCAATCAGAGAGCCATCTTTCTCAGTCCTCTGCCCCCTCCCCCATCATCTCTCAGCTCCTTCCCCCTCCCACCTGCATTAACTCATCACCTGCTGGCCTGTGCTTCTCCCCCTCTCCCCATCTTATTTCAACACACCTGAAGAAGGGCTCAGACCCGAGACGAAGACTGCCTTTTGTTTTCCGCGGATGTTGTGTGACCTGCATTTCTGCTGGACTCATTCATACTGAACAAAATAAGTTGATCATATTTGCCTGCATTTGACTCACATCCCTCCAAACATTTCCTTTCCATGTACCAGTCTAAAATTTCTTTAAATGCTGTCATTCTCCCCTCTTCTACTGCTTCCTCTTTCCATACACCCAGCATCTTCCATGTGAAAAGCTTGCCCTAAGGTCCCATTTAAATCTCTCACCTTAAACCCATGTCCTCCACCTTGGCTCTGCCCCTCATAATCTTTGTAGATTATACAAGGATTAAGCACAGGATTGCTCTTGTCAACCACACCTCCACACACCCACACACCTCCACACATCCCCACGTGCTAACTCATGCATCAAAATGCATGCAGCCACATTTGGATGTGCAGTCAGATTTTCACTCAACCACTTACATATAGGCATGGTCACTCAGACATGCACATGCATATAAATGCACAGAGAGCGTTGTGGCACGGTTACCGCGCCAGTGATTGGGACCGGGGTTCGAATCCCACACTGTCTGCAAGGAGTTTGCACGTCCTGGCCATATCTGCATGGGTTTCCTCCAGGGGGGGCTCCTATTTCCTCCCACTGTCCAAAATGTAATTGGATGGCATGGACTCATGGGCCGAAATTTAGACCTACAGATCCATGCACGCAACATGGTTTCCAGATACATGCTGGGTGGGTAAACATTGAGAAGCAGGAGGGATCAGGCAGCCTCCATGGGCAGGAATGTTTTGGGTTGGGACCTTTTACTGAGGCAAAAGTCAGAAGGGGATGATAACAAGTATGAAGGGGGAAAAGGAGCAGGGAGGGGGTAGGAGGTAAGAGGGTATCAAAAAGAAATGTCAATACATGCTGTGGGAGGGGTTAAAATTAGAGTGTAAAATAAAACGCAGCAGTTAAAGAAGAGGGAAACAGTGGAACCAGAGGTGACATGGTTAGCACAGTACCAGCAATTGGGGTTTGAATCAAGCGCTGTCTGTAAGGAATTTGTACGTTCTCCCCATGTCTGCGTAGATTTCCTCTGGGTGTTCCAGTTTCTTCCCACCCTTCAAAATGTACTGAGGTTGTAGTTCAAAATGGAGTTAAACATGAAAGTCTGCAGACACTGTGAGTGAAGTAGAAACACGATGCTGGAGAAACTCAGCAGGTCAAACAATGTACTTTATATAGCAAAGTTAAAGATACATAACCAACATTTTGGGCTTGAGCCCTTCATCAAGGTCTGAGCAAAATATAGGCTGGTGCTTAAATAAAATGGTGATGGAGGAGGGGCAAGGGGAGCAACACAGGCCCACAGGCAGCAGGTAATAGGCAGATGAGGGAGGGAGGGAGGGCACATCAGCAAACAAGGGGAGCGGGGGTAGCTCAGTGAATGGAGAGGGAAGGGGAGTGGAGAGCTGGAGGAAAGGAGATCAAGGAATAAAGAGTGGGCCAGCAGAAATGTTAATGCCATCTGGTTGGCAAATGTCTAGACGGAATATTAGGTGTTGCTCATCCAATTTATGGGTGGCCTTGGTTTGATACTGCAGCAATTTGGCAGCAGGATTGTAGATCAGTTGGGTGCAATTGGGTGGCACAGACGCATGAGCTGTAAGAGCCTGTTACCATGCTGTATGTCTAAATTTTTTTAAAAATTAAAAGATAGAAGCGGGAATTTGCTAAAATCAATGTTTTTTCCCATTAGGTTTAGAGCTGTCCAGGACAAACATGATGCATTGTTCCTCAATGCATGGTTTGTAGGTGATTTTCCACAGATTTCCTGGCTCTCCCAGCAAGAGGCAATGTGAAATATTTGGGGAATTGGGGGAAAGAGAATGAGCAGGGATTGACACAGGTGAAACTGGAGAATGGACACTGATGCATTCAATCATCAATAATCTGAATATTGAAAATGGCCTGATCCCACCACAGGCTTAGGGTGTGTAAATATTCATGCTGCTCTTTAACTAATAAAATCTGCTGTCCTGTTTGTTCGTTGTTTGCCAAGAGGGGGCCCAGTTCAAAGAGCATGATTGCAAGCTGCTATCTGCTGGCCACAGCTGACTTTCACTGATGCCTGCTTCAACCTCAGACTCCAAGGTCACTCGGCTCAGAGGAGCTCTGAGATCACAGCTTGCAGCGCCGGCCTCCAATTAAAGAGCAAGCTTTGCCCTAACAAGCCTCCGCAGCCTTGGACATGGCAGGTCACTGGCTCCAAGATGAGATACTGAGATGAGGACAGATCAGCCGACAGCTTCTGACAATGTCTTCGATCATTCTCACCGCCTTGGTCTCACTGCCCCCTATCTCCTTCATTTCTTTTTTTTACTTTCTAGCCTTCTGTCATTGAGTCTCTCGTTTTTAATCCTTGCTCCCTTGGACCCCACCAGGATAAGACCTTTTGGCTGTTGGTCTGGAGTCCTCCCCAATATCCTTCAGTCTTTATTCAATTATCTTCCTGTTCTTTGCTTATACCTTGAAGAAGAGCTCAGCTACAAAATGTTGGTAAAATATCTTTACCTCCTATGCATACTGTGAGACCAGCTGAGTTCCTCCAGCATTTCTATGTGTATTTACTAATTTTTCTGACAGTCTATTCTGAAAAATTCTCCTTGGATTTTGCAGAGTTTTGACATGTTACTGTGGTTTTCTCAAGGTGGCAAGTCACAGTCACTTATGTGACCTGTATAGAGCATTTCCCTCTGTCACTGCATTGATGGAATGATTTTTGCACAAAGGCAAGATCTTGAGGCCAGAGCAACTCTGAAATAAAATATACCGGAGATATTCAATGGGGCAGGCAGCATTTGTGGAGAGAGAAGCAGTGTTAAGATTTCTGGCTATTTCTGCTTCTTCTTAACCATAATACAGACCGAAGATTCGTTCCACTGCACATGCCTGAGGTCTTGCAACATTCAAAAAATGAATCTTTAATGGGGACCTCAGGCTGCCGTGGGGAGCGGGGAACAGGGACCTCGGGCTGCTGGTGGGAACGGGGACCTCGGGCTGTCAGGGGGAATGAGGACTTTGGCCTGCCACGGGGAACAAGGACCTCGGGCTGTCGCAGGGAATGAGGACCTCGGGCTGCTATGGGAAACAGGGACCTTGGGCTGCTATGGGAAATGGGGACCTCTGGCTGTTGGGGGGAACTCGGGTGCCACAGGGAGCAGGGACCACTGGATACAGTACTTTTAATATGATAATACTTGAACAATAGTTTTAATAAAGATTTTTTTTTAAATTTGGTCATATGTACAGGTGGATGTAACTCGCATAGGTCGGAAAACGAGGACTACCTGTACAGAACATTAGACCATAGGACTTAATATTCAGCCCCTCAAGTCTGCTCCACCATTCAAATCATGGCCAATGTAGTTTTCTTTTCAACCCCATTCCCCTTCTTTCTCCCCATAACTTTTGACAGGCTTACTAATCAAGAACCTCTCAACTGCTTTAAATATACCCAATGACTTGACCTCCACAGCAACCAGTGGCAATGAATTCCTCAGATTCCCACCCACTGGCTGAAGAAACCTTATCTCTATTCTATAGGGACATCTTTTTATTTCTGAGGCTGTGCCCTCTGGTTCCATACTCTCCCACCATTGGAAAACATCTTTTCAATGCCCTCTCTATCCAGCCCTTTCAATATTCGATATGTTTTAATAAGATCCCCCTTCAGAGACATCAGATGCTCCTTCATACGTTAACCTTCTGATCCTCTGGACCTCTCCAATGCCAAAACATCCATCATAAGACATGGGGACCGAAGAATGCAGGATACACAAAAATGCATGAAGCTCTTTAACTAAAACATATCAGCACCTCCCTTGATCCAAAACATTCCCATTGGACAGGAGCTTTGGGACAGATCCATAGGGAACTGTCTGAAAGTTGCGTCAGCTTGTCTTGGAGATGCACCATTAAAAACTATTCTGTTTGGATGTATCTGAGCTTAATATGGGAATTGTTCTGACCAAGATTGGAAACTGCAGAAAGTGGTAAACACAGGTCCAGCTGTCTCAGGAGAACTGCTAACATATCAAAGGATCCACGCCACCCTGGTTAAACTGTCTCCCTCCCCTAGGAACAGTTTTCAGCTATAAGCATTATCTGTCAATGAGTGTGACAGATGGGTTTGTAAGATCTTTCTCTTTGCTCAGTGTGTGTGTGTGTGTGTGTGTGTGTGTGTGTGTGTGTGTGCGCGTGCGTGCGTGCATGCGTGCGTGTGTGTGTGGGGTGGGGTTGCGTGGTGGGGAGCGCTTGGTTGTGTCTAAGCTCACTTAGATCACATCAGACAGTGAGTGAAACAATCTGACAACATTGTACTTCCTCCCATACTTGACTGCTCCTGTTGCCAGCAGAAGAAAGAGCTCAATCTCATTAATCTGATTTGAGTCCGTTTTTAAATATTTTAATTGAATTATTCTACTCAAGGCCAACACAGAGTGGGCCTATGAATTGGGGGCATTGCAAAGGAAATATCTGACCAGTCATGTTCTCATCTCAACTGATTGCAATCCTTGGTAAACTAATTATCTGATTTATCCACCATGAATCAAGAAAAGCTGGTAAAATCCATCTAACCTGGATATTTACTCCCAAAATGATATAAATGACATCAGGGGCATTGAGTTAACTACAACTCAAGCAAGCAAAACTTCTACAGAAGTGAGATTTGTACCAGGTGTGGTTTATTGTGAGCCCATCTGAATCTAAAGATTATAGATTAAAATTGAACAAGGAATTGAACACTGATGTCTATCGAGTGTGGGACTGAGGGATGAACGTTGAATAGAGGATAGAGTTGGAGAACCTGGTTTGGTGGTGTCAGAACAATAATCTTGCTCTCAGCATCACCAAGACCAAGGAATTGTATGTTGATTTTAGGAAGGAGTGGCCTAGGTACCATGCACCTGTCCTCATTGATGGGACAGAGGTGGAGAGAGTCAGAATCTTCAGGCTCCAGGGAGTCCATATTTCAGTAGACTTGTCCTGGAGTCAGCACATCAAGGCAACTGTGATGAAGGTACATCAATACCTCTTCCTTCTAAGGAGCCTGAGAAGATTTGATGTGTCATTGGAGACTCTTAAACTTCTACAGGTGCCCTCTGGGAAGTGTACTGATGGGTTACATCACAGCCTGGTTTGGCAATTCAAGTGACCAGGAATTCAGAAGGTAACAAACATCGCCAGGTCTATCACGGGCTCTGACCTCCCATCCAATGAATGCACCATTATCATTGATCTTCGATGCTCTCTCATATGGATGAAAAACTTCCAGAATGCTTCTTAGAAGAAGAGCCAGGGACCTGTTCCATAGATTGGCAACCTCTTCACCAATCACCTGTGCTCTGTCAGTAGGTTCAACTCGCTGTTGCTATCCACTTTGATTCCTCTCACCATTCCTGTACAGGTAGAGTTCAAAGTCAAAGTTCAAATTTATTGTCAAAGTGCATACATAACATTACATGCAACCCTGAGATTTTTTTCTTGCAGGCCATGGAGAATTCCTACCAATAGGTAACTGTAACCTGTACTCAAGAAGAAAGATATATATCCAGAAGTTTAAACAAACTGACTGTTCAATATAGTGAAAACAATAAATATTCAGATATAAATAATGTGCAAGGTAAGAGACCTTAAATGAGTCCCTGACTGAGTTTGTCGTTGAGGAGTCTGATGGTGGAGGGGGAGCAGCTGTTCCTGAACCTGGTGGTGTGAGTCTTGCGGCACATACACCTCTTTCCTGACGGCAGATGCTAGAACAGAACATGTGCTGGGTGGTGTGGGTCTTTGATGATTGCTGCTGCCCTCTGACAGCAGTGTTCCCTGTAGATGTACTCAGTCATGGGGAGGGTTTTGCCTGTGATGTCCTGGACAGCGACCACTACCTTTTTGCAGGGCTTTACACTCAGGGGTATTGGTGCCCCCATACTGTGACACTGCTGATCTAGCACACTTTCCACCACACATCGGTAGGCTTTCTAGTGTCATATCAAACCTCCGCAAACTCCTGAGGAAATCTGTGCTCCAGATTTATTCCACCTTCGTTGCCAAAAATTGGTGGGTTAATTTTCCAAAAGTTTCCTGAGTGAATACTTATGAAAAAAAAACATTTACTGTATGGGAGTCCCAGTCAATATGTGAAAAGTTAAAATCTTCTACTATCACAACTTTATGTTTTGTGCAGCTGTCTGCTATCTCTCTACAAATTTGCTCCTCCAATTCTCGCTGACCATTGGGCGGTCTTTAATACAACCCCATGAGTTTTGTAATACCTTTCCCATTCCTCAGCTCCACCCATATAGCGTCAGTAGATGAGCCCTCTGGACTGTTCTGCCTGAGAACCGCTGCAATATTTTTCCTGACAAGCAATGCCACCCCTCCCCCTTTCATCCCTCCCGTTTAAAGCAACAGAAGCCAGGAACATTGATCTTCCAGTTGAGCCCCTTCTACAACCAAGTTTCACTAATGGACACAATGTCATAATTTCTACAAGCTTTAAGCTCATCTGCCTTTCACACACTTTACCAAAGACTCTTTCGCGTTGCTCACGATTCCCAACGTGGAATGGAGCTAGGGTTTGTCCCAGGGGAAGAAGAAAAGAGACAGATGTCCCACACATGGTGGTTTTTATAGTGCCATCAGCTGGAGAGTCTGGCCCAGGTATTGATGAGGTAATTAAAGGAGCCAAAGGTCAGGTGTGTGCTAACCTGTGGGCGGGGCTTGACATTGATTAGTAGGTGACTTCCAACTAGGTTCTAGCCGGCAATGTCACACGACCCTCCGCAATCCACATTCCAACCAGGTTCAAGCCAGAGAGGTCACATGACCCTTAACAATCCACACTACATACACCTCTTGCTACTTTTATCTTGACAAAGGGTCCTGACCTGAAACTTTGACTGACTGTTTTTCTCCACGGATACTGCCTGATCCCGCCAGCTTCTTTGTGTAGTTTTGTGCTTCCCTTCCTCCATTAACTACCTCCACTCATCACCTTGCTTTTTCATCTAATCCCATCCTCTGCAGCCTTGCATTGTCTGCACTCACCGCTCCCCAACCTCAGTCGCTATCTCCACCCATCACTGGTCAGCTCCTGCCTCACCCCTCTCCCTTTACACTGTCAACTCCAAACACTGACTTCCACCTCCCTCCACAGGTGCTGCCGAACTCACTGAGACCCTCCACCAGTTTAACTTTTGCTCCAGAGTCCAGTAGCAGCTGTCTCTTATGTCTCCATTTTTCCTGGTAAACTCTCAATGCCATTTATTGCCTAACTTGATCATGTAAACAGATGATCTGGCCTGCAGAACTTTGCTACTGGTGGGAAAGTGCACAAACTGAGAGATGCATATCCTACATTAGATTTTGGATTCCTTTATTGTCAAGTAATAGCACAAAACATGTAATATTACATTCTACCTGCTGCAAGGCAGACAAAGGGTTACCATTAATGTTGCCCGGCACTCCTTACAGTAAGAGAGAAAGAGAACCAAAAGCGAGTCCCTACAGAGTCACTGAGTGTCTATGAATTACAGCCATAACTTGCAGTTCAAAGGCTGGAACCTCATGATTCAGGATTAGTGAGACTGCATTTGAGTGGGTGAAGAGTGAATGGGGAAGCGGGTGAATGGGAGAACAAGTGAGGGAGAATGCTGTGGGGTAGTCAGGGAGATGGTGAGTGCTTGGGTGTATGAGCGGATATGGGAGTGGTGGGTTAAGATTATGCAGTTCGTGTAAAAGTGCTATGGACTACAACTGGGGTCATTTAACCAGTTCAGTTAACTCAGCAATGAGCTCACCTGCATTTTGACGAGATTTTCTCCAGGAAAGGAACGACTTTTCTCTGGACAGTAGAATGTTCGAGATAATTTAGTTGCTCACTGGTACACAGTGTTGATAACACTGCTGGGATTGTCCACTGCCATAATAGCAGGGGTTTTGCATTGATCTGACACCAGCACAATTTAAGGAATAAGAGCAGGAGTGGGTCACACTGCCTCTCGAGACTGTTCTGCCTTCTAATAAGATTATGTGTAATCCTCGACCTCAACTTGACCTTTCTACATGATCCTAAGCCTCCCCTTGTTTGACATTGAGTAGCCTGCTGGCTGTCAGCTGGGTCTCAGTAGTTATTCTTGAATTGTTCCAGTCAAGAGACCTGAACATAAAAAATGCAGTGTGAAGCTCCTGTGCGTGACTGAGTGATTGCTAGTTTCAGGGGTGATGAAAATGTTAAACTCAAGAATTGTATATGCGTATGTCATAGAACGCAGGCATTCTCAGCCTTTTTTTTTCCGCCTAAGTCAGACTGAAGGGCCTGTTTCCATTCCGAAGAACTCTGCGACTCAGCAGTTCTCTCAAGACTTCAGCAAGTTAACTCTGTGTCAAAATTTCAAACCAGGTGAGGAGCTGATAGGATCAACTCTCAGCAACAAACCAAGGAGCTCGAAGGTAAATATTCATTAAAACTATGAAAGGCACATGCCTCTGGGAAACTTAACATCAATGAAGGGTCTGACCTGAAACATTAATCCTGTTTCTCTTTCCAAAGCTGCTGGTTGTCCTGCTGAGCATTTCCAGCAGGATTCGATGTCATTGCACACAGTATTACCCCACAACGAACAATGCAATAAATGTGCTGATCTCTTCAGGAATGCCTTGGTGTTTTAAATTTTTATTGGAAATATACAGTAGGAAGAGGAGCTCTGATTTGGCAGTAGGTACTGGATAGA
This sequence comes from Narcine bancroftii, assembly GCF_036971445.1. Lineage (NCBI taxonomy): Eukaryota > Metazoa > Chordata > Chondrichthyes > Torpediniformes > Narcinidae > Narcine > Narcine bancroftii. Next base: position 24,398,931 of record NC_091474.1, on the reverse strand, counting down.
CAGCTGTAATGATGCAGCGATCTACTGACGAGGTGAAAGGTTTGACACAGGAAGATTTATCGAGGCCAATTCAATCAAGTCAGGTGATATTGCTAAAGTGAATAAAACTGCAATTCTTGAAAACAAGCTGTTCAGAGCTACTGAACTGGCTGAATCAGGATTGAGCTGGAGCTGGGAGGGAGGAGTATGTTGCAATGGAGAGGGGAGGAGTGCGTTGTAATCCAGAGGAGAGAATATATTGTGATGCATGGGACAGTGGGGGAGAGGGGTGGTGATGGATGTAATCCAGAGGTGAAAGTGTGTTGTGATGTAAGGGTCAGTGGTGGGGGGGGGGGAGTGGGGAGAAGGTGGTGGTTGTAATCCAGAAGGGAGAATATATTGTGATGCATGGGACAGTGGGGGGGGTGGGGGTGAGTGGGGGGGGGGGGTTTGTAATCCAGCAGGGAGAGTGTGTTGTGATGCAGGGTGGGAGGAAGGTAATGCAGAACGGTGAGGGTTTTGTGCTCACCAGAGCACCACTCCAGCACCTCACCAGGCCATTCTGGCACCTCATTGGGCCATTTTGGGTATGGCACCTCAAGGCCTCCCGGCTGAACGCTATTCTCTATTTTGGACATACCTGTTTTTTTTTTCATGACTGGTCATCCTACTTCACAGTCCTACAGTTTGCTGTCAACTATACAACACCAAATACAACATGGTCATTGGAGATATATCTCCAATGACAGGTCTCGCAAGAGCTCCTTGTCACCATTTTTGATGAGCTCCAGCACTGCACCCCTAGAACTTACTGAGTCAGCTCACATACACTGGGATGATTGTACTGTAATGCAGAGGGAGGAGTGTGTTGTGATGCAGATGGAAGAGTGTATTGTAATGCCTGTTGTAATGCAGAGGATGGGGGTTTTGTAACACTCCTCACTCTGCATTACAATACACTCCCCTCTGCATTACAACACAATTCTCCCTCTGCATTACTACACAATTGCAATGCATGTTCAAAGGAGAAATATGTGGCTGAAATGCGGGCAAACTCTCTCCTCAGCCCTGGCTGCCTGCCCACCAGAGCTCCCAACACTCCGGCCACAGATACTCTCTTCAGCCCTGGCCGCCCAGCCATCTGATTTTCTGAAGCCCCAAATATGGACTTACCTTAGTAGTGGACCCAGTACCAGACATTCAACATCCCAACACCTCGAACGACGCAGGTACTTACCACAGTCAAAAGTATAACTCATGTAAAAGTTGACCCCTCCCCCCACACCCTCAATTTGACCTGAAAAATTAGACCAAAAAATCTTGAATATTACACGATATGGTGATATGTTTCCTCCATTGTATATAGTTATCATTGTCGGTTGTATATATGGAGCTGCCCTGCCCACGGATGACTCATACCCTATGACTCCTCCCCCATGGTCCTGTGCCATAAAGGTCGAGCCACCTTTCCCTGGCTGCCATTCCTATCCTGGGATCCAGGCCAACAAGGTTCTTCTGTGTATTAAAGCCTATCATTCCCTCAGCTTGTCTCTGTGGTTACTGGTAGTGCCCTACACATGAGTATATATGGTAAGTAAGTATACCAATGTTTAGCTCATTCTAAAATCTGTGTGCATAAGTGATTTTGGCATTGTATGATTTTTGGAGTTGTCTTATTTTTAAAAATACAATTCCAAACAGGCATAGATCATGTAGCGGTCAGCATGATGCTATTACAGCACCAGCGATCCAATTTGAATCCAGCACTGTCTGTAAAGAGTTTGTACATTCTCCCCGTGCCTTTGTGAGTTTCCTCAACATGCTCCGGTTTCCACCCACTCTTGAAAAATGTACAGGGACTATAAGTTCATTTCCAGAAAGGCCTGTTACCATGCTGAATGTCTAAACTTAAAAGGAAATTCTAGCTTTGTAAATAACTAATTGACAGTATAATTAAATACATGTAGATGGGACCTGCTGGTGGGGAATGATTACATCTTTTTAAAGGAAGGGTAACACAGTTTTTAATATCTTTAATACTGCATTCACCAATTTTGTTCTGGTGTGCTCGTCATAGCTAATAGTTGAATTTTGTCTGCCTTCTATAAAGGATATTTATTTGCCTCATTAAACAACAATACAAAAGAGCCTGGAGATGCCACACTTGTTTTGTGAAGAGCACCCAATGATGTAGTGGTTGAGATGAGCTGCATTATTTTCACAAGCATTTGTGATCACATGGAGTTCACAGTACGAGCAGATGCAATTCCATCCTGGTGTTGTGTTCAATATTTTATAGCAGCACAGAACATTGTTTCACATGACTAAGTTCATCTTGGTCTTTGCAAGTTTAAAAGCAATAAGAAGGTCCTGTACTTTAGAATCAGAATCAGAATTTATGGTCACGAACAAGTCACGAAATTTGATGTTTTCGTGACAGCATCATAGCGCAAAAGATAATATTACAACTATCTTACAACATTCCTATAAAAAAGTGAAAATAATAGTACCTTTAAAATAAGGCAGTGTCTATGATTCATTGATTTTTCAGGAATCTGATGGCAGTGGGGAAAAGTTGTCCTTGTGGCCCTCGTCTTCAGGCTCCTGTACCTTCTTCCCAATGGTAGCAGAGTGAAGAGGGAATGGCCTGGGTGGTGGGGGACTTTGAGGACAGAGACACCGCCTCATGTAGATGTCCTCGATGGAGAGAAGCCTGGTGAGTGTGATGTCGCAGGCTGAGTTAACTACCTTCTGGAGTTTATTCTTGTCCTGAGAGTTGATCAAAGTTCAAATTTACTGTCAGAGTGCTTCCGTGACATCACATATGACCCTGAGATTCTTATTTCCCTGTGGGCCAGACAGAATTTCTAATTTGTAAACTGTACTGAAAAAGAAAGAAATGTATACACTTGGAGAGGTGGTGATGATTGAATGAGGTGTTAACCCAAGGTGACGTTAGAACACAAGGGTGACTCATGAACTTGGGCTGTTACTTTGAATCGCCAAAGTAGATTTTCACGTTGCTGTTAGTGGGAATTTGCTGTGCACAGATTCCCAGCTGGGATTTCTAAATTGAAAGCATGATTATTCTTCAAATGTATTTCATTGATTTTGAAATGTTATTAAAAGCTATATAAATGCAAATCTTTTTAAAGTGAGCATGCAAAATGTCTGAATAAATATGACATTTTCAATTTTCAACTTGGCCTCTTGTCTTTATAAACAGATTTAATTCTCCTTTATTTTCTCTTATAACTAGTAAAATTTGCAGAAAGGGAATAATGGGCCTCTCTATGATTGGCCTGTCTGGCAGTCAATCATATATAATTCCACAATTTCCCCCAAGTATTAAATGCCTCAGATAAAAGCTTCAGATTATTATTATTCGAACTTAAGCACCAAATACCAACACCATGCCACTATCAAACCTTGTACTTGAGAGCTGTTCACCTCGAACATCAATTACATTGGTTTTGGACTTGAAACATTTTAATTTTTCTTTTTAACCAGGTTCAAGCTCTTTAGTAATTGCTTTGCCCCCTTTATTTATTTTCAGTTTCCCTGAAGTGGTGCTCCTGTAATCAGAATACATGGGGGCACTGTTCCCTCTCCGCTGGCGCACACACACAATTTGAAACCAGTGCACGAAGGAAATGAATGTGTACACAAAAGGTTAGTTACCTAAAATAATGGAGTTATATATAAAATACTATAATAAGTTACTTCAAAGAATGCGATCATACTTGTTTTATCTTAAAACATGCCAACACAGTTTTATTAGCCACAAGAGATAGTCTGTGCCAAAATTATCTTGAAATAATTTCAAATTTACATTTGCACAAGCATTCAGTCCTTTTGTCACAGGAAATAAATGTGCACAATATTAGATTTTTGTGCACACTGACTTCTAAAAATTAGAGGGAACATTGCTTGTGGGTTATTCGATCTCTGGGATTCTTATTTCAAGCAGTCAGTTGCTAAATTGTGACTCTGCCGCATTTTGTTATTTTTTTTTAATTTGAGGTGCAGGTCTGTGAATATTATTGGGGTCAGACTATCAGCACGTGCAGGGGGTGGGTGGGAAACCAGGTGCTGACTGTTCCTCTCTGGGGCAAGCCTCCCAGGCCTGTGTGTCTCAAAATGATACAGTCACCAGTGACGCAGAAGCCAATAGACTACCCAACACCTGAGCTCAGCACCGCTCGAAAGCTGGGCCTCCAGTGAAATGCGTTTACGAATAATTAATCCAGGTTGTTGTCAATGACCCAGGGCCTTTAATGTGCAAACAGCTTGATGTCAAAACAACAACAGAAGTCTAATATACCAAGTGTGTCACCTCAAGGTACCAACTCCCTTGTTGTTTTAATTAGTCTGCACTTTGAAAAGGCAGCATGAGTTTTGCAATTTAAGCAGACTCCACCGGAGGTGTTTTTTTTTTTGAATGCCAATGTCAAAGGCATGGTTCTCTCAGCACAGATTTTAGTGCAAGGCTGGAGAAGGCCTCTTCTCCCCTCACAGAGCTTTGTGCCTCCATCATTTGCGCTAGTTGCCTCGAGACACGTTGGCTTCGTGCCTGTCTCGCGCATGCCGAGCACAAGCAAGAGAACATGCAAAACCCCCTTCGGGAGAAGTCTGCTGTTGAATCCTCAGATAAAAGAAGCCTGCGTTGATTTACTGAGTTAAACGAGAAGATCTGCAGGCACCAGGAGTCGAGGGCAACACACAAACGTGCTGGAGAAGCTCAGCAGCGTCCACAGGAAGAAAAAGCAGGTCGACTTATGTGTCCAGAGATAAGAAACATAATCTCAGAAGCAGTTGGTCTATCCTCCTAGCCACTGCTCTCTTATGTATTGTAGAACTGTGCTTAGAAAGATGTGGGGGGGGGGGGGGTGAAATAACAGATCACGGTGATAATGGGCGGCACAGATAGTGTAGCAGTTAGCTCAACGCTGTTGCAGCACCAGCGACTGGGACCAGGGTTCGAATCTCGTGCTGTCTGTAAGGAGATTGCACATTCTCTCTGCGTCTGGTGGGTTTCCCCCGGGTGCTCCGGTTTCTTCCCACATTTCAAAATGTACTGGGGGTTGTAGGTCAATTGGGTGTAATTAGACAGCACTTGCTTGTGGGCCGAAAAGACCTGTTACCGTGTGCTGTATGTCAAATTTTCTTTCAATTAAAAAACTATTTTTAAAAATAAATAATGTATTCTTTACTGTGCTTGGATGTTGTGCCTTCCATTAAAATGTGCAGGCACTTTAATACACTGTGACCCCTTGTCCTGTCTGAGACTAGAAAGCCTGGCCATATCTTCCCCCACCAGTGTTCTAGGAAGCCAACACATATTCACCCTGACCATTTCCAATTAAAAATATGACAGCTGTGGCCTGCAGTGTGGAGCGAAATGCAGATAACAGGAGCATTAAAAAGACAGGAGAGTTAAGCATAGCCTGGTATAGCCGAGTACAGCAATGTTACTATATATCTAGGACATAACACAAGGTACATGCAGACGACAGAGCCAGTTGAGGGATGTACATGAGGCTGCCACAGGAAATTTTTCTTTGAAATTATTAATATTTCCAAAGAAGAGAATCACATTGAAAATGCAGAGGAACTGAACACAGCTGAAACAGAGCATAAGGAGGCCTTCTTTCAATGGAGATTGGTATTGAGGCTTGTCAAACACTTACTGATCTTCTGGGTCCACAGATGCTTCATTCACAAAAGCAGTGTAGAAGTTGAAGGATAATTTTAACCCTCAACTATTTGCAGTAACAGTGAGTTACAAAGATTAAAGGGGAGAAAAATTGACCAACAACTTCATTATTGTATTAAAGGAATTATCTGAAAATTGTAGCTTGAATGAAGTCTTAAATTGTGTTAGTTTGTGTGTGATTTAATTGATGAACAGATTCAGTTCAAATGATTAAACAGTCACATACTCCACACTCTCCCATCAACTCCTACTCACCCACACCAGGGACAGTTTACAGCAGCCAATTAGCCTGCCAGTCCGCACATGTTTGGGATGGGAGAGAAACGTGGAGCACCCGGGGGAAATGCTGAAGTCACTGGGGGTATATGCACACAGTCAGCACCCGAGTCCAGGATCGAACTGAGGTTCTACCAGCTGAGCCATTTTGCAATCCATGTCAGACAGGGAAAGAGAGAAAGGGGGAGGGGGGGAGAGAGAGAGAGAGAGAGAGAGAGAGAGAGAGAGAGAGGAAGGACAGACAGGCAGATGAATGGAGAGAGAGAGTGTGTGTGTGTGTGTGTGTGTGTGTGTGTGTGTGTGTGTGTGTGTGTGTGTGTGTGTGTGTGTGTGTGTGTGTGTGTGTGTGTGTGTGAGAGAGAGAGAGAAAGGCAAAAGAAAAAGAGAATCTGTGTGTGAGAGAGAGGGAAGGAAATGTGAGGGTATGTGAGAGAGAGTGTGAGTGTGGAGAGAGAAAGAGAGACTACATAATATCAAAGGTGATCCAGATAGAAATAAAACAGAAGTTAGTGAAAACAGTCAACATTTGTGGAAAAATACAGAGCTAGCATTTGAGATCAAAGGCCCTCTGTTGGAACCAAAACCAAATGAGAAATTCTTGAGGTGCAGATCTGAAATGGTGGCTAATCCTCTTTCCATGCATACAGCAGTAATTTCATGCTCACCTCTAATTAAATGTTTTTATTTATTTCTCAAGTTCCACATTTGCTGAATGTCTTGAATTTAAATTCCATGCTCCTAGGGTTGGATTTGAACTCATTTCAAGATCTATGGTACAGATTTTAGATCCTGCAGAAATAAGTTAACCACGATGCAACTGACCCAATTGAATTTTCATTAATGGGAATAATTTATAATAACAGGCAACATATCTGCTATCCAAATTTCATTCAGTCTCAACGCTATGGGAATGGCATACTGTTGGAAAATGCTGCAGTCTGATGAGAATTTGTAGGACATACTACACAGAAATAGGCCCTTCAGCCCACCACATCCCTGCTGACCATGATGCCAATCTAAACTAATCCTATCTGGCTGCACATCCTCCATATCATCCTCTAACCTGTCAGTTCCTGTGCCTGTCTAAATGCCTCTTAAGTGTTGCTTTCTTACATGCTTCCAGTGCCTTCCCTGGCAGAAATTTCCAAGCATTTATCACACTCCCGTGTTCAAAAACTTGCCTCACCCACCTTCTTTAAACTTGCCCCTCTGACCTTAAACCTATGCTCCCAAGCAATAGCAATGCCATCACAGCGCAAGCGACCTGGGTTCCATATCCAAATACCTGCCCAAATTTTTCTTCAATGTTAAAATTGAGCCCATAGTCACCACTTCAACTGGCCGCTCGTTCCACACTTCCACTATTCCCTATGTGAAGAAATTCCCCCAAATGTTCCCTCTAAACTTCTCTAAATATATTCGTCCTCATTGAAACTATATTTGAAGTGAATGCATCCATGCTTTCCAGCACTTTCTGGTCCTGCGTAGTAATTGCAAGAGCAAGCTTTACACTTCTGGAGAAGTTTGATGCAGGATTAGTTGTAGTAGGTTAAAGGGTAATATACTGCTGGACAAAGAACAATAGGACCACAGAACATTACAGTACAGAAAAGAGGACCTTTGGCCCTTCAAGTCTGTGCCTAGTCCCACTGATCTGCCCTTAGTCCATATCCTTCCATACCCCTCCTATCCATGAACCCATCAAAGGCTTTGATTTTCACCCTTTTTTTTTTAAATTAGACCTGTTCAAAATCTTCAGGAGGAGAGTTAATGCAAATTACTAAAATTGCCACATTCAAGGGTTAAACTATTGAGTCTATAATTTTCTTGGAATTATAATCCCAAGTCCCAAATTCAAGATTATTTTCCGAGTACAACATGATATCACATACAATCCTCAGAGAATTTCCATTTATCGGTAATGTAAACTGTGTTCAAGAAAAAGATACACATACAAAACAAAATACTCCCTGTCCTTGAAGGAATGTGATGAACAGAATCCAAACTCTGAGGTTTTAAGTCATTAATTCTGAAGTTTCCTAGCTGAGCATTTACCATGAAGATAAAGGAAGGCATTTGATTTAATCAAGAGATTGTAGTTAGAAATCTATCTTCAGCTACATTCAAGAGATGCTTCAGCACCAGCTATAAGGTGAAGATATGAGGGGCATAGATTGGATCAATAATAGGAAACTTCTCTCCATATCTAAAACTAGAGGTGCAGATTTAATGTAAGGTGTTAAAGGTTTATATGAGATCTGAGAAAGAACAATTTCACCCAGAGAATGGCCAAGTGGATGGTGGAGGTGCTATCTGGATCAGCCATTCTCACGGGGGGGGGGGGGGCATAGGCAATCTTGCCACCACGCCCCCCCCACCCCACCCCTGGGGGCCTCAGGGCATTTCAGGAGGTGGGGGGAGCACGGACTGAAATCATAAAATATCTAGGTTTTTTTATGTAGTCGATAGGAGAGAAAGTCTAGAAGAAGCCAATTAAACTTTATTGCTTCACAGGGAAGGGGGGCCCATAAACAGTCTTAAGTGGGCCATAGCCAAATAAAAGTTGAGAATGGCTGATCTAGATAAACACTTGCATCCTCCTTGATTGCTTGTATGGAGATGATGAGCAGAATAGCACCCAAAATATTAACATATTTATTTTAAATTATATCTTTATATATATATATCTATATATATATAGATATATATATAACTATATATAGTTATATATTATTATACTGTATAAGATTATTATACTGTGTATGATTATTATACTGTATATTATGTAACGTGTGTGAATGTACCTGGAATGTCAGATATCACAGGCAGTGAGAATGCTGAATGACCAAAGGAACTGCTCACTCTCACCATCCAGACTCGTATTCATCAAACAATATTCATTTATGATGAAATATTAAATACTTGTCTTGCATGAGTATTGTTTGTGTGTGAGTTATGTCTGCTTGTGTGTCTGCGTGTTTTACACTGAGGGCCGGGAAAGCTGTTTCGTCGGGTTGCACTTGTATGATCAGTTGACAATAAACTTGACTTTTTTTCATAGTTTACTTAAAGTTTTTGACCATACATGAAGTCCATTACAAAACTTAAAAATATACAAGTACAAAAGTAAATCCAGTATTTACTCCACCCAAGAAAAGACCCCAAAGAAAAAGATAGATATGGAAAAAAAAACAAGAAAAAGGAAAGAAAGAAAAGAAAGCAGAATGGATCGCTGAAAAATGCCGCACACTCCACGGATCATAAATTCATATTCTATTTAATTTTCTTTGGAGAAGATCAATCTTGAGGGTTAGGAAGAACACAACTAAACATTTACACCTGAAAACTGCAAATATGGATGCCAAAATTGTAAAAAAATATTTCATACTTATTTCTTAAGTTACAGGTAATTTTTTTTTTTTTTTGATCCAAACCAAGGCTTTTATTAGCAAAAGTCAAGAGCTCTTCACAGGTGGCCGACCAGTCGGAATCAAGTTACAGGTAATTTTCTTGAGGGGAATACAACTATGTATCTCCGCATTCCAATGTGCCATACTGAGATGGGAATCAGACTTTCATGCATCTGCTCTACATTTTCTAGCCACTGCCAATGCAATTTTAACAAATTCTATTTGATGTTTAGATAGTTTCAATTTAGGTCCTATCCCTGTAATATTACCCAGTAAAAATAATTCTGGGTTTTGTGGAAATTTAATTCCTCTAATCTGCTCTAAGAAATTTTCTAGAGTGACCCAAAAAGGTCTCACTTTAGAACATAGTCAGGCTGAATGTAAAAAAGTTCCTACTCTTTGCCACATCTAAAACATCGGACTGATAAGTCTGAATTTAATTTATTTAATTTCTGTGGTGTGAGATATAATTGATGCAAAAAATGATATTGAACTAATCTAAATCTTACATTTATTGTATTGGTCATACTGTCCCGACATAGTTCAGTCCAGGTTTCCTCATCTATTCTTACATTTAAGTCTGATTCCCATCTCTGCCTGGACTTGTGAGCCCCCCATTTGGAGGGGTTCCCATTTGAAGTAAGATATACATTGCTGAAGCAAATTTCTTGGATTTCCCTTTCGAATCAGTGCCTCCACATCACTACAATTTGGTAAAAACATTGTTGGTCCCAATCTATCCCTTAAATCCACTCTTATTTGAAAATAGCAGAAGATTGTGTTGTTAAGAATTCTATACTTATTTTTTAGTTGTTCAAATGACTTGACTTGAGGTGATTTGATTTGACACCACAGAAAATTGCCTATTCTTTGAAGAAGGGTTCAGGCCCAGAACACTGGCAATATATCTTTATCTTCTCTGGGCATTGCAAGACCAGCTGAGATTCTCCAGACATTTTGGTGTATTTTTACTACAATCACAGCAGCTGCAGACTTCCACGTTTCATGCACCACAGAAAATCAAGCCTATTTTCCTCTCTGCGAGCATTTGTGCTGAAATCCAGAACACATTGTTTGCAGCCAATTCCAAATCCATTTACCTTAAATGAATTGAAACTGTTTAATTGTTCAGTGGGGAAACGACAGGCAAACACTATTCAACTCTGCCTCTATCATGAGGCTTATTGAGCTTTCCAGCTTGCAACTGTAGTATACCTTTGTTCCTTGCTCATTTATGTTTCCATTTGACTGAATTACCAAAACACACACTTAAGCTAAGTTTAATAAGGTACATTTAATTTTTTTTTACATAGAGCATGGTAGTAGGCCATTTCAGCCCATGAGTCCATGCCCACGAGTCCAATTTACGCTCTATTAACCTACACCCACCGCCCCCACCCCGGTGCATTTTGATCGGTGGGAAGAAACCAGAGCCCCCAGGGAAAACCCATGCAGACAGAGAGAGAATGTACAAGCTCCTTACAGACAGCATGGGATTTGAACCCCAGTCTTGATCGCAGGAGCTGTAAAGGTGTTGCACTAACAGCTACACCAAGCGTGCCACCCTCAATGTGGTTATCTCAATCTGCAGGCTCTGTTGAACCTGTTATTAAGTATGGAAAATTTATTGGGGCTTAAGAAAATCACGGAATCATAGTAATTCATGACCATTGTGCCCTTGCGTGCAATGGAAGAGTTTTTTGATTAATCCCATTCTCAATTCCGAATCCCTTGCCTTGCGATTTGCACTTCAAGTATTTGTCAATGTAGCTGTAAAATAAAATGCACACTTGAGCATATCCTCCAACATTAGAGCAGGCTCTAAAATGTACGCAGTGGCCAAGAAAGCACATTAGTGCCTCTACTTCCTTGGAAGCCTGGGGATATTTGGCATGTCACCAGCATCCCTTAACAACTTTTACAGGTGCTCCAGTGAAATCTTCCTGTCAGGGTGCATCACTGCGTGGGAACGGGAACTGCTCGACCCAAGTCTGCGAGAAACCGCAGAGTGTTGTAAATGTGGCACAGAACATCACCTATGTTCCTCGTCCCTCCATTGACTCCATCCATAACTCGTGCTGCCTCGGAAAAAAACAGCCAACTTATTAAAGAATTATCCCACCCAGCCACACTCCCTCTTCCACTGTATTTACTGTGCCTGATGTTGGTCTGCTCACAAAACAAGCACCATCACTGCATGTAAATCATAAAAGTTGCCGACACCATGGTTAAAGTAAATGACTCAATGCTGGATAAACTCAACAGGCCAAACAGAGTACTTTATATAGCAAAGATAAAGATACATAGCCAATGTTTCAGGCTTGAGCCATTCATCAAGGTATGAAAAAACTTTGGCAGGCACTCAAGCAAAATGGTGGGGGGGAGTAGAGGGAATGGCCAGGGGGAGGAGCACGGTCCCAAAGGCAGGAAGTAATAGGTGGATAAGTGAGGAGCAGCACACCAGAAAGCGGGGGGAGGAGGATGGTTCTATGAATGGAGAGGGAAGGGGGTGGAGAGCTGGAGGAAAGAAAGGGAAGGGAGGGAGAATGGAGAGTAGGCGATCAGAAACCAGAAAAGTCAATGTTAATGCCATCTGGTTGGAGTGTGCCCTGAATGAAAATTAAGCGTTGCTCCTCCAATTTACAGGTTATCTTGGTGGGATAGTACATGAGGCCATGGATAGACATGTCAGCATGGGACTGGGGCATGGAATTGAAGTAGCTGGTGTTACGAGCCCAGAGCACCCCAAAACTCAGCAGCAATAGAAATCCGCCAAGACAAATGGTTACTTAAACAAAAGTTGCTTTTGATGTTCTTTAAACATGAAAATAGGATCAAACTCTAACTTATTACTATTAACTTAACCTAACAACCCCCTTCTAATTCGAAGTGCACATGTATGTAATATGTGAGTAAGTTTAGAAAAGTTTTTTAATTCGCAGTCCAATCTCACTTCTCATTCCTCCAAGTTCACTGGTTCCAGGCATTTCTGATACTCTGCACAGAATTTAACATTTATGAATTTCACCAGGTTTTGATGCTTGAAAGATAAATGGTTACCAGTCAGGAAGGTTCTTGTTGGTTTTTGGAGAGAGATTTGTTGTTCACTGGACACAAACTGATTCCTTCTAATCAGCCGCGTCAGTGCCTTGCCGAAGAAACTTGCCTCATAGGGTTCTTCAGATGATAACCTCTTTCTTTCAGGTGACCACAGAGTTCCTTTTAGTTTCCCTTATTTCAAGTGAAACATTAGGCAGCAAGTCCTCTCCTCTTGTATGGACCACATGAACCCATCTTCCAAATTGGGTTTTTCCACAAGCTTGCCAGATTGTCCTGTTCTAGTCCCAGCTGCTGCTGAACTTTGGAACTGAATCCTCTCTCTCTCTCTCTCTCTCTCTCTCTCTCTCTCTCTCTCTCTCGCTCTCGCTCTCTCTCTCTCTCTCTCAGAGAAAATCCTGCTTGAAAAACCACGTGACCCTCTTAGATCAGCAAACTGTCCTTAGACAGCCTGTAGCTCTGAACCTAATGCTCCAAGTTCTTTCATCTGTTGCTTTTCAAAACAGCAATCCATGAGTGAAGTCTCTTGGGCATTCTTCAAAGTTTTTGCAAAGGCACTCAGAGCCGTGCCTGTCTGGCTTGACCAGTATTTTAAGTGAGATCTGTTTTGAAGTGTATGTATGTGACCCACACTAAAACCCTGCCACAATTTATTTCCTTTAAAATATATCCATATACAATATAAAATACAACATAATCTGTCACAATGGCCACTGTCACTGATGCAGACCAGCATCTTCCAGCATTGTGTTTTCGTTAAAAAAAAATGTAAATGTTTTTCCATACATGCAATTAATAAATCATTATATTGAAGAAATGTTCATATATATATGTGTGTGTGTGTAAAGATTTATATATAGTAATAAAAAATAAGAAAAAAAGAAAGTTTCGTATCTTGCACTGCCCAACACACTGGAATTCAACAGATTTTATATGGTAATTTTCATTTTAAGGAAGAAGGTTAGCACAGGTCTTGTGAGGCTGGAAGAACATTTCTATATATTTATACCTAAGATTTGCATACACAGGCTCCAAATTCACAAAAATATAGAATATTTATTTCTCAAATTATATGTAATTTTCTCTAAAGGGATACAGCTTTGAATTTCTGCATTCCATTTTCCTATGCCTAGATGTGAGTCTGATTTCCAATACATTTCTTTGCTACTGCTAATGCTATTTTAACAAAATGCATTTGATATATTGATAATTTCAACTTATGTCTTGTTCCTTCTACATTCCACAATAGGAATAAATCTGGATTCAGTGGAAATACTGTACCTGTAACTTGTACTAAGAAATTCCCTAATCCACCCAAAATGTTTTACCTTGGAGCATGACCAAGTTGAATGCAAGTAAGTTCCTATCTGTTCACTGCACCTAAAGCATTGATCTGATTTCAATCTATTCAACTTTTGTGGTGTTAAATATAATTGATATAGAAAATTATACTGAAGTAATCTTACATTAATATTATCTCATCACTTATAATATTCAAGTCCAGCTCCCATTTCTGTCTGGATTTATGCAATCCTTGTTTAATAGTTCCTTTTTGCAGTAACAGATATTTTTCTTAGATTTTCCTCTCCTAATAAGAGTTTCCACCGAACTACAAATGGATAACTGTATCTCTAAACGCAAATTTTCTCAATTAGAAATAACAGAACAAAGTATTGTTAGGTATTCCATATTTATTCTTCAGTTGTTCAAAGGATACCAATTGGCCTTTTCATAGCAATCTTCAATATTTTTAGTACCCTTACTAAACTAAATGATTAAAACTTGGTTATCCTTTGAAAAAGGTACATTGGTTTTTAATTAAAGGCATCTAAGGTGATATATTTCCTTTTATTCCAATTTTGACATTTATCTTTTTCTAAACAGTGATCAAATGTATCAGTAACAGTGTCTCTTTAACCCCTGTTAATAATTTTGAATCCCATTTGTATATAAATTTCTCTGCTAATCTTTCTCCTATTTTATCTAACTCTATTTTAACCCATGCCAGCTTTTCTACTCCTTCAAATAGAGAGGTAAGAAATCTCATTTGACCTGCTTGGTAATAATTCTTAAAGGTAGGAAGCTATAGGCCTCCCAATTCATATTTCCATGTTAATCTTTCTGTAGAAAGACTCTTGACATTTTACCTTTCCAAAGAAATGTCCTTACACATTTATTTAATTCTTGAAAAAATCTTTGGTGGTTGTGGTCTTCGTAACATTTGAAAGAGATATTGAATTCTTGGGAATATATTCTCTTTATACAGTTAGCCTTTCCTATTAATGTTATAGGTAAAGTCATCCATTTTAAAATCTTCTTCAACTTTTTTTGAGTAATGGAAAATAATTCAATTTATATACTTTTTTAAAATTATTGTCTATATGACTCCCTAAATATTTAATTCCATCTTTTGGCCATTAAATTGAGCAATTCTTTGACAATACTATAATCTCCTTCTGTCAGAGGCATCATTTCACTTTAGTCCCAATTTATTTTATAACCAGAGATTTTACCATATTCTTCCAAGTTAAAGTATTGTTTCCTTAAGGAAGTCTCAAGTTCTGTCAGGTATATTAAAGCATCATCTACAAATAAGCTAATTTTATGATCTTTTTGACCAATCTTAAATCCCTTAATTTTCAAAGCTGGGGATAAAGGACATCCTTGATCTCATCAGCTGAAATGGAGTAGATATCTGTCCATTAATTACTACTTTAGCTTTAGGATCATTATATAATGCCTTAATCCAATTTATACAAGTTTGACAAAATCCAAATTTATTCAGGACTTTAAATAAAAAGTCCCATTCCAATCTGTCAAAGGCTTTTTCTGCATCTTAGGCCACAACAACACTTAGATCCTTTCTTTTTTGTGCTAAATATATAACATTAAGTAGTCTGGCCATATTGTCCGCTGATCGTCTCTTTTTAACAAATCCTGTCTGGTTCATATTTATTAATTTAGGCAGTAATGTAGTCATTCTATTTTCCATTATTTTAGGAAGTATATTATAGTCTTATTCAATAATGAAATAAGTCTATATGATGAGGGGTTCAAAGGAACTCCATCTTTTTTTAGTATCACAGTAATTATTGCTGTTGAAAATGATTCTGGGATAGTATGCGTTCTTGATGCTTGATCATGAATTTCCATAAAACTAGGAATCAATAAATCTTTAAATTCTTTATAAAATTCAGGTAGGAAACCATTTTCTCCTATGCTTTTTACTTTGTAAGAACTAATTGCTCTTTCACTTCAAATTGTGTTAAATTAGCACTTAATTCTGCTTGTTCTATCATACTCAATCTAGGTAAATGTATCTGAGATAAACATCCATCTACTTTATTTTGATCTCTAAAAAATTCTCACCTATATAGTTTAGAGTAAAATTTCTTAAACAATTCATTTATTTCTTGAGGTTTGTAGCTAATGACATTCAAATAGATTTTAATTATATTAATCGCTCTTGAAACCTGCTCTGCTTTCAATTGCCATGCGAATACTTTATGTGATCTTTCACCTATCTCATAATACCTCTGTTTAGTTCTTGTAATCACCTTTTCTGTCCTATGGGTTTGTAATGTATTATATTGAAGTTTTTTGTTAATTAATTCTCTACATTTATCCTCAGAGCTTCTCTTTTGAAGATCATTTTCCAAAACTGTTGAGAACCAATGCTCTTCACCCAATATTTTGAAATATTTTGCTTGAGAAAAATTGTCATTGGCCCATTTCCTTTGGAGTTATGAAACCGTGCACATAAACAGTCAATTAGGTATGATTAAAACAGTGTTTTTCAAACCTTTTCTTTCCACCCACATACCACCTTAAGTAATCCCTTACTAATCACAGAGCACCTATGGCATAGGGAATACTTAAAATTGTGAGTGGAAAGAAAAAGGTTGAGAACCATTGCTCGAGCAGTTCTGTCTAAGACTGGATCCAAACAAAAATTAAAGTCTCCTCCTATTAAAATATTCCCACATGCCTCTGCTAAGTTCAAAAAAGTCTCCTGTATAAATTTTTCATCATTCATATTTGGTGCCTAAAGATTTAGAAGAGTCTATAATTCTGAATATATTTGGAAATGTATCATCACATATTTCCCTACGGTGTCTATTACTACATTTTGTATTTTAATTGGAAAAAATTTTCTCACCAAAATTACCACTCCTCTAGCCTTAGAATTAAATGATTAAGTTACCATATACTCCAACCCAGTCTCTTTTTAACTTCAAATGTTCTTTCTCAATTAAATGTGTTTCTTGCAGAAAAGACAGATCTTCTCCCATTTTCATAATATATGCTAACACTCTCTTTCTTTTCACCATCCCGTTTAACCCATTAGCATTAAAATTTATAACTTTCACTATATTACTCTGCCTCCGGCCCCTCCTCCCTCGACTCTTTTATTCAAAATCCAGTGTATTGGCGAGTGCCTCCTCTAGCAATCCAGATAAAGAAAAGACAACAGATTTACTTCCAGAGCATAAATATTACCACATTTATAACTATATATAAACAAGACACCCCCCCACCCCCAGTAGCTGTTGGTTAAATAATACCCAACACTAACTCCCTCTATTTTGCAGGTTGCGACCATAGTCACAATTACCCGCATGATACATTGAGAGTCAGAAATCCATCTCCTCCCCAACCCCCTGGTATATTAATCTTTAATCATTTAATATTTTCTGTAAAAGAGAAAAAATTCAATTATTTTTTAAAAAATCAAGAAAATAAAAGTAGGACAGTATTTTTAAACCATCCACTCACCATAAACTGCCAAATAGTACAAGTCCCTCAAAACATATTGATAACTACTAGTCTTCGAATTCTTCATTCCACCTGCACTCTAGGGAGATTTTGCGCAAAGTCTTCTGCTTGCACAAAACTCGAGAAAAATTTATTTCACCTCCATGCAAGAAAATCTTCAAAGTTGCCAGATGGCGCAGTCCAAATCGATATCTTTTTTCCCCAAAGAATCTTCTTAACTGGATTGAATTCTCTTCTTTTTAATAAATCAGCACTTATATCGAGATAAAATAAAACTTTACCCCCCCCCCACCCCCATGTACTCAAGTGGACCTTTATTTGCTCTTGCCCTTCTGCTGCTAATGTCAGAATCTTCTCTCTGCCTTGATATCGGAGAAACTTAATCAATTAAGTACATGGATTCTGATTCGGAAGTGGTTTTGGCCTAAGAGCTCTGTGCGCTCTTTCAATCTCTATAGGGTGCTCACAATTCGCTTGACCCCCTCCCCCTTACTTCAGGGATCCATTTTGCAAAGAAAGCAGTTGGATCTTGCTCTTCCATTCCTTCTTTAAGACCCACTATTTTAATGTTATTCCTTCTACGAAAATTTTCCTAATGTGTCCACCTTTTTCTGAAGCTTTTGATTTTCCATAATTAAGGCAGCATAACTCTAGTAACTCTGTTATCCATATGTGGCACATGTCCCTGGATTTTCTTCATTTTCCCATCTATTTTATCAATTTTCCTTTTCATCTTAACATCATCCACAACTTTATTTATTTTTTCTTTCTTTTCTCTTCTCGTTTCGTGTTTTTTCTAATAATACATCGATGCTGGTTATGCCCTTTAATTTTACTTTAAAAAGGTTTAATACATCATCTTCTAGTAACTGAACTTTCTCTTCATCTTCCTCCTTTTCACTGCTGGTCCATTGGGAGCACAACTCTTTTTCTTCTCCCTCTGACGACGTTTCTGAAGGCCCCAGTTTAACGCATGTCCGTGTTCTTCTCCGGCCCCATCTTTCAGGATTGTGTTATTTACTCCATCACTGAATCCTGTCCCGCATCGGACTTGTCAGCCACAAACGAGCCTGCAGCTGACGTGGACATTTACCCCCTCCATAAATCTTCGTCCGCGAAGCCAAGCCAAAGAAAAAGAAAAAAGAATCTTTGGTACACATGTAAGTGAACTTGAATGCTATTCCTAGCTACCTTCCCACCCAGTGCAGTTAAACTCTAATAATAGAACTCCCTCAGACTGTGGGGCATTGGCATTGGTTTCAGATCATTGAATGTTAGGGTCAGAATTTCCCAGTGTTAAAATGATACATACATTAAAGGTGAGGGTTTGGGCAAAGGGAGGTTAAAGGAGATAAGTAGGATTTTATTTTGTCCAGAGAGTGGTTGGTGCCTGGAATAGGCTGCCCAGAGAAATGGTGAAAGCAGATACGACAGCACCATTTTAGAAGCTTCGAGATAGACACATGAATATGCAGGTAATAGATTATGAACAGTATGTATAGTGTCACAGTTAGCACAAAGCTGTTACAGCACCATGGACTGGGGTTCAAGATGCTTTTACATTCTCCTGTATAGATTTCCCCTGGGTGCTCCAGTTTCCTCCCACCCTTCAAAAACATACAGGGTTGGTAGGTTAATTGGGTGTAATTGGGTGGTATGGGCTCGTGGGCCAAAAGGGCCTGTTTCTGTGCTGTATGTCTAAATTTAAAATTTTTGATTTTTAATTTTATGGATTAAGGGCAAGTAGCAGTTTTCGTTTAATTTGAGCATTATGTTCGACACAAATATATTTGCAGAAGGGCCTGTTCCTGTGTTGCACATTTTATAAACAGCACTCTTTTACGGTTCATACACAAAAGTGCTGGAGAAACTCAGCAGGTCACTCAGCGGCCATAGGAATCAAAAGCTATATAACCAACGTTTAGAGCCTAAGCCCTTCGCCAGGTAAACCAAGCGATGAATGTAAGAGTTGGAACAGCAAACCAGAGTGTTTAAAAAGGAAAGTGAGAGCCTGGCCCTTATCAATTGCCTGGTAACACACACACCAATCCATTGAAATTTCTAATAGTCAGACACTGGATCACCAGACTTTAACTGAATATCCTCCATGTGGTGGGGGTTCTGTGAACAGGAAGGCCTCACTGCAAAACCTGGAGGAATTTTTTTAAATCCCCAAGGTGGGTTCCCTATGGTTTTAGACCCATTCTATCCATCATCGCAGAGGTCGACAGCATCGAGTCCACGCTGCTGAAGATCCAGCTGCGCTGGATGGGTCACGTCTCCAGAATGGAGGACCATCGCCTTCCCAATATCGTGTTATATGGCAAGCTCTCCACTGGCCACCGTGACAGAGGTGCACCAAAGAAAAGGTACAAGGACTGCCTAAAGAAATCTCTTGGTGCCTGCCACATTGACCACCGCCAGTGGGCTGATAACGCCTCAAACCGTGCATCTTGGCGCCTCACAGTTTGGCGGGCAGCAACCTCCTTTGAAGAAGACCGCAGAGCCCACCTCACTGACAAAAGGCAAAGGAGGAAAAACCCAACACCCAACCCCAACCAACCAATTTTCCCTTGCAACCGCTGCAATCGTGTCTGCCTGTCCCGCATCGGACTTGTCAGCCACAAACGAGCCTGCAGCTGACGTGGACTTTTTACCCCCTCCATAAATCTTCGTCCGCGAAGCCAAGCCAAAGAAAGAGAAAGAAGATCCATCATCGTCAAACTGAGTATGATTGCAGATCGAAACATCTCCCACCTGAAACGTTAACTCTGCTTCTCTTTGCGCAGATGCTGCCAGACCTGCAGAGTGTTTACAGCATGTTCAGTTGTTATTTCAGATTTCTAAGCATCTGCAACATTTTTTTTAAATTCGGTAAAATACTTGGTTTTGGTCTCCCCATGAAATAAGCTACTTACCAACAACCATGTGCAGTTATATAACAACATACTTTAATGTATCAGAGCATTTTAGCATTATTTAACAATGTTTGAGTGAATGTATGAATATTCACTGTCACATAACACAAATACAACTGCAGATGCAACAAAAGTCCAACTTGCTTCCTAGTTATGTAAAGCACTCAACATATAGTAACACAGGAGAAAAAAATGATAATATATAAGGAAGAGGGAAAGTAATCAATAATAGTAAATATTTACAGTTGGAAATAAATTGTAGTTCAAATCAATATGCCGATCAGCATCAGGTCAGTACAGAGGGTGATTAAAACTGCTGAGAAGATCACCAGGGTCTCCCTTCCCTCTATTGATGACATCCACAGGGAGCGGTGCTTCAAGAGGACTCAGAGAATCATCGGAGGACCCTTACTATTCAGCCCGCAGTATCTTTGAGACACTGCCTTCAAGGAAGAGGTACAGGAACATAAAAACCAGGACTGCCAGGCTGGGAAACTGCTTCTTCCCGCCGGCTGTTGAACAATCCTAGAAACCCGTAAATTAGTTTTATCTCTACTTATTTTGGATTGCTATGTCTATATGTTGTTTGTGTGTAGGGTTTACTGTATGTATGCACTATGGGGGACCGGAGCCACGCTGTTTCGTCAGGTTGTAAATGTATATGTATCATCAAATGACAATAGACTTGAACTTTAAAGCTCAAATTTCAAAATTCAGATTCTTGTTCCTGCAGGCCAGGCAGAATTTCTACTTAGCAGTAGCGCAACAAACTGTACTCAAGGAAAGGTACGGATACAAAAGAGAGAAATGTGAACAAATAGAACATGAAACACAGAAAATAGATATTCAATAATAAATAATGTCCAAACTAAGGCTTTAAGAGTCTCTGATTGAGTTTGTGGTTGAGGAGTCTGAAGATGGAGGGTAGCAACTGTTCCTGAACCTGATGGTACAAGTTGAATTTAGTGCAGACAGATCTTTGGTGGCCTTGAAGTGGTTTATGATAAGGGTATTGCAGAGAGGTTCAAGAGCAAGGTAGCTATTGGAAAACACTGTTCTTGAAATGGGAGGTGCCAGACCTCAGGCTTCTGCACCTACTGCCTGAAAGGAACGAAAAGAAGAGAGCATGGCCAAGGTGATGGGGGTCTCTTGGGATGATGGCAAGCTTCTCAAGGCAACTTTTCACATAAATGCTTTCAGTGGATGGGAGGTTGGTGCCCATGATGGACTTGGCGAGATTTGCCACTTTCAGACATTCAAGCTTCCATACCAGGCTGCAATGGTACCAGTCGTTATATGTTCCACAGTGCATCTCCAGATGTTCAATATTCAACAACCTGCCAAATCTCCTCAGACTCCTTGGAAGACAAAGTGTTGGCATGCCTTCTTCACAGTTACGTGCTCGACCCAGGAGAGGCCCTCCTATACGTAGACACCCATGTTTTTGAAGCAATTGACACTCTCTGCTGCCGTCCCGTCAACGAAGACAGATTTATTTCAAGCATCTTACAGCTGAAGGCCAAAAGATTGAACAGAGGTAGGTTTTAAAGAACACTTTCAATTTAAATGTAGACATACAGCATGGTAACAAGCCCATGTGCCCGTACCACCCAAATATACCAATTAACCTACAATCCCCTTATGCTTTGGGGGGTAGGAGGAAACCAGAGCACCTGGAGGAAGCCCACACAAGCACAGGGAGAATGTATAAACTCCTTACAGACAGCTCTGGATGTGGGCCCAGGTTGCTGGCGCTGTAATAGTGTTGCATTAACCGCTGTGGTAACCGTGATGCCCACAATTATAACTGAGGGAGGGTTATATGGGAAAATTGCATAGAACTAATTCTGTGGCAGCTGGCAGAGGTGGGTATTGCTTCCTTTAGAGGGTTATGGGGTAGGGTGGATTTGGTATTTTTTTTAAGGAATATATGGGTCAGCTCAACATCAAGGGATGAAGGGCCTGCACTGTGCTGTATCTTCTATCTTCTCTCTTATTGGCACCATCAAAATAACTTGCTTTTATGGAGCACCTTAATATAGGTACAAGATTAGGGGCAATCATTAAAAGTTGAAATGCACTGAAACTTGTTCCATGCAGAGGGTGGTGCATCTCCAGAATCCTCTGTCCCGAGGTTTGTGGAGTCTGGGAGAGTTAAAGAGGATGAAGACACAATTTGAAAAATTGGAGAATTGAGATTAATGGGGAAATGACGCAGAAGAGGAGTTGAGGCCAGCCATGGTCATATTTAATGGTGGGGCAGATCTGAAGAATGCCCTCTGCTCACACCATTTTCTCGTGGTCTTGGGTTTAGCGGGTGAAACTGGCACTCTGCAGGGGTCTATAAAGAAAAGATTACTCCAAACCACATTTGGAAGTATTAGGACGAACTCAATCAAACAAGTAGGTTGTATAGAGCATCATGAACATTGAGAGGTGGAGAAATTTAGGGAAGAAATTCCAGAGCAGAGGGTCTCAGCAGCTGAAAATTACTCATTAGTGTTCTGGAAGACAGAACAGAGAGCATAAAGAATGCAGAAATTTATAGGGTATAACAAAAATAGAGACAAGAAAGGTAATGGAAAATTTGAAAATAGACATATTAATTTTAAAGTAAAAACTCAATGCTGGAGAAACTGCAGATCAAACAGAGTCCTTTAGATAGCAAAGGTAAAAATACATAACCAACATTTGGGCTTGAGCCCTTCATCAAGGTATCGGAGAACGTCGGCAGGCATTCGAACAAAAGAGTTGGGGGGGGGAAGGTGTGGTTGCAAAAGCAGGTGATAGGTGGAGAAGGGAGAGAGGGAGGGGGGAAGGAGAGCTGGGGAGGGGGAAGGAGGGGAAGAGGAGAGCAGGTTAGCAGAAAACAAATGTTTATGCCATCTAGCTGGAGAGTGCCCAGACTAAAATATCAGGTGTTGTTCCTCAAATTTATGGGTGGTCTTGGTGGTACAGTACATGAGGCCACGGACAGGCAAGTGAGTATGGGTGTGTGACACAGAAATGAAATAGTTGGCTACTGGGAGGGCTCTGACACTGGTGTGGACACTGCTCAACGAAGCCATCTCCTAAACTGCACCCAAGTCCGAGGTAGAGAAGGTCAGTGTACTTTACATTAGCAAAGATAAAGATGCATAACCAATGTTCCAGGCTTAAGCCCTTCATCAAGGTACAGTTTAGACAAAATATGGGCAGGTGCTGTATGGCCTGCTGAGTTTCCCGCACATTGTGTCTGCATGGTGTCTGCAGACTTTTATGTCTTACTTAATACTAATGTTAAACATCATTATCAATTAAATATTGAGGAAAGCTTGTTAGGTCTTGAAGAGCATTGACTTCAGGTTTAGAGGGGTTCGGGGGGTGGGGTATAGCTCATTAATAATTATTTAACATAATATCTTATGGAGGCTCCTTGAAGTTGAACTTACTATTTGAATGGTGATTAAATGAACAAACTATTTTGTACTTTCACCTCATTCTTCTTTGCCTGTGTGCTACAACAGAGCTGATAACTTGTCTCATTTTTAGCATCACCGAAAGCCAACTTTGCATCTAGTGACTCCAACCAGGAGCTCCAAACAATTCTTCCCCAACTCCCCCAACACCATCCCACTCCGTATGAGAACTAACCTGGGATCCACAACATTCAGTAACAATGACTGCATTCTTTAAAATAAAAATTAGAATCTGCATACTTAAACACCACCAGCACCAAAATTTATGAAAATTAGTACAGTACTCAGCTTCTCCAATGGACCAGGAAGAAAGCAGATAATTGGAGAATAAATAATATAGGCCGCACTGTTATCCCATTTAATGAGTGCAATGGATTATGGGTAGACTTTTATCCTCTGCATTTCAACAATATTTCACTTTAACTGCCAAAAATCAGCAGATTTTTTAAGTCAGTCTTTTTAATCAGTCTTTTTTTAAGAAGCTACTTCAGAACAATATACATTGGTTTTGACAAGATTTAATTTGCTGGTGAGTTAAATAACAATAAGAAATACTTTGGCCTTTCCCCACCCCCCCCCTAAAATGCAGCCTTTTATTGTGACACATGTCACTAGGGTTTGGACTTGCCTTTCAATTTGGAGACGTGTCCTTGATTTTATTTGTGGGTGTTCAGCAGAATCAAGAGGTTTGACGATTAAATTAAATCCAGTTAAAAGATGTATTAACGTGCGTTCTCTCTCAAATGTGGCTAAATTGAAATTGGATATTGAAGCAGCATGGATCACATTCAAAATCATATCAACGGCAAGATTCTATTGTCATTTTCCAGATTGTCACATCATCACACAAACAAATGAGATTGATCTGTATAGGGACAAGCAATATTAAAATTGAATGGAAATGTTAACTGCATGGTTTATTGGTAACAAAAATATTACATTATTACTTTGTTCTTATCTGATCCAACAGTAAGAGGTAATTTGCAAACAAAAGAGACAATATACAAATCTACTTTATTGTGATTACTTGTCAAATGTTTCAATAAAATAAAGAAGGGAAAATAAGTTTGAACTGTACCGGGGATATTGGTTAATTGGGTGTAAATTGATCAGCACGGATTCGTGGGCTGAAATGGCCTGTTACTGTGCTGTATGTCTGATTTTTTTTTAAATTAAAGACCATACGATTTAAGAGCAGAAGTAGCCCATTTGGCCCATCGAGTCCACTCTGCCTTTGCCATTATAAGCTGACCCATCCTCCCACTCAGCCCCACACCCCTGCCATCTCTCCATAACCTCTAATACCCTGACAATGCACAAGGAAAGCAAATAAAATCAGTATTTCCTTTGTCCAGACTGACTTCCTCCAGTCTAGGAATTTGATCTTGCTTGGAAAGGTTTGGATGTGCTTAATATTGCCTTTGCACTCTTTTAAGTTTTGTCACACTCAATGACGAATAAACATTCCAGATTTCTAATCCAATCCTTCAAGGGAAATAATTGCTTTTTTAGGCCAACCTCTGTAATGAATTTGTGGTTTTATATTTCATCTTGGTGAACTGCTGGAGAGATCTCAATCTTCACAAATGCATATCGTGACATCTGGCTCTGAGTCAGCCAATTTTCATGCTAACACACTGGAAAAGGGAAGGAAATTGGGCAGGGAAAAGGGGAATGTCTCTCTAGAAAGCCCTAAGATGAATCAACAAAGTGAGGCTATTTGCAATGACACCTTGGCTAATACTACAAGCACATTGAATCCTAGAACACTGCAGCACAGAAACTGGCCCTTGCGCCCACCTTTACGGGCGGTATGGCTAGCATAGCGGTTAGCACAACACCTTTACAGCTTCAGCGATCGGGACCGGGGTTCAAATCCTGCGCTGTCTGTAAGGAATTTGTTCATTCTCCGTGTCTGCGTGGGTTTTTCCCAGGGAGCTCTGGTTTCCTCCGACCGTTCAAAACAAACCGGAGATGTAGGTTAATTGGGTGGCACGGACTTGTGGGCCAAAATGGCCTGTTATCATGCTGTATATTTTAATATTATTCTGCCTAGTCCCATTGACCTGCACCCAGATCATAGCCCTCCATACCCCTTCCGTCCATGTCCCAATCAAAATTTTTCTTAAATGCCAAAATCAAGCCCACATTCAACACTTCAGCTGTTAGCTCATTCCACTCTCACCACTTGCTTCGTGAAGTTCCCCCAAATGTTAAACATCTCACTTTTGCCCTTACCCCATGTCCCTCATTGCTTTTCTTACGAATTACGTGTGAATCAGCAGGCTCTTTAATAAGGTGGCTTTCCCTGTCGAGAGGAGTCGGCTCCATAGTGGTTTTCGCTGCCTCCTCTGCTTACGGCACCAGCGAGCAGGGTCAGGGTTCGAATCCCGCACTGTCTGTAAAGAGTTTGTACATTCTCTCTTGTGTCTGCGTGGGTTTTCCCCAGGGGTCCAGTTTCCTCCCACCCTTCAAAACTTTCCGGGGGTGTAGGTTAATTAGGTGTAAATTGGGCGGCAGGGACTCGTGGGCCAAAATGGCCTGTTACCGTGCTGTACATCGAACTTTTCAAAAAAACCTTCTTCTCTTTACACCTCCTTCAGAGACATCAACTGCAATGAACCAAATTTTCATTACCCTCTCTCGAGTAGTATCATCACCTTTTGAATCATTCAGTTTTTCTTGGTCTTCTTTGTTCTCCCCATTCTTCCCCCTTCTGTGCATTTAAATTTATAACTTACCCCACTCCTGGTGAAAGGTCACCAATCTATAATATTGCTCTGTTCCACCATCCTCTTTGTGAAAAACCTGCACCTCAGATCCCTTTTAAATCTTTCCCCACTCACCTTAAACCTGCAATTTAGACTCCCCTACACTGTGAAAAAGACCCAGCATACCTGCCCCTCATCATTTTATAAACTTCTATAAGATCACTCCTCAGCCTCCTGCACTCCAGGAAAAAAAAGACCCAGCATATCCAATCTCTCCTTTTCGGTCCTGAAGCAGTTTCACCCCAGAAAGTCTACTTTCTGTGGATGCTGCCTGACCTGCTGAGTTCCCCCAGCAGTTTCCTTTTTTAGCATCTGCAGGCTCTTGTCTCTTCTCATAACACTGGTCCTTCAGTCCAAACGATATCTTTGTGAATATGCTCTGCATCTTCTTGAACTTAATTGCACCTTTCCTATTGCCAGGATGACCAGCACTGAATGCAGTACTCCAAGGCAGCCATTCTCCACCCTTTTCCAGCTATGGACCCCACTCCTCCCCACCCCAGGACTCTGCTCAAAGTTAATTGGCCCCCATCCATGTGAAGCAGTCAAGTTTTGGTTCCTTCCATACTTCTCTCCTACATTAAAAAAAACATTAAAAATACTTATGTTAACATGAAATTTATGAAAACAATGCTTTTACTTAAATGTTCTGTGCCCACCCCAGGTCAGGACGCCATTGAGAATGGCTGTCTCAAGGAACAAATATTGTGGGATCTGTGGAAAGAAAATGGGAATGGGATGCATTGGGTCACCCTTTCCCAGAAGCAGCAGGGACTTGATGGGACAAATGGCTCTTGTCTGTGCAGTTTGGTTTGTTGATTTGATGACGAAAGAAAGGGATCTAATTAAAGGAAGAAGTGCAATGCTCTAAGTCCCTTGCCCCAGGTTAAAACGTGCTCCATCTATATTTCATTGTGAAGGAGGTAAAGACTTGTGCTGATTGTTTTCTAGAAAGACCTTGGAATTGTTTTGGTGGAGATCTGCCAATAATGAATAATGTAATCACATCAACCAGGGGCTTAATTTCTAAATTCATCTGAAAACATAATATGGATTCGCACTTGAGCTGGACGTGGGTTTTTTTAAAATCCTTTTACATTGAGTTACAGTGTGAGATAAACATCATGTAATAAATCCCCTCCCTACTTTTACCACCATTGATTTCAAAGAGCGTTCAACCTGATGCTACTGCAATCATTAGCTCCCCCTCTCCCACAGCCCTTTATGTTGAAACTATTTCTTATCTATGTTCATCTTTTTCCTTGAGAGGTGCAGGCTGTTTTCCATGTGATGAGTTTCCATAGAGACCAGCACAGTCAATCCTTCATGTGTGGGCCCTGGGTATCCATGAACTCTGCAGATCTCCCAGACCTGTCCCCAACCCAAGATTCCAATTCAGTTGGAATGTTAAACAGCAGAAACAAAAGTTAAATTCCATTGTTATGAAACATGCCAAAAATGTCCATTGCAACTCGACCTACCTTCATTCACTCTCCAATAAGTTCCCTTGCTGGCTCTTTGTAATGTCCTTAGACACAGGAGGAGGCCGTGACAGCCCTTCGTGTCCATGCTTTCTCGCAAGGTAATCACATTCCCCACAACCATTTCTTACACTCAATGAGAAACAAAAACACAATCTATGGAATTAAATTCAATGGCAAAGTCATGGTGGGGATGTCCAAAAAGGCACTTCCATACATCATTGGGCGTATTTAAGGTGGAGATTGATAGGTTCTTGATTCGCCAGGGCATCAAAGATTATAGGGAGAAGGCCGGGCAGTGGGAGTGAGTGGTAAAATGGATCCACTCATGATTGACTGGTGGGGCAGATTTGATGGGCTGAATAGGCTATTTCTGCTCCTATGTCTTATGGATTTGTGGTCTTATCATTTTAAAAGGCAATGAGAGAAGTCGTTGCCTTCTTTTCTGTTCTCTTGTGGTCCGGAAAGAATTGATCCATTGGCATCCAACGAGTCCTGAGATGGTTTTCTGGTCAGACTGTACAGACTCCACTGTGTTTGTGGCAGGTGCTGTTTGTCAGGGCTAGAAGTTACTTGGCTGGTTTGGGTTGTTGCTTGCACTGCAGAGTACCTCCCTTTGAACAGTCTAGTTAGGAACACCCATGATCTAGTGTCAGGTGGTACAATTTCCCACGAAGACTGAAAATATCACAGCTTGCCATTGATGGAGAAGTACTGCTGAAGTCCTCCTAGCTTGCCGGAAGGACACAACTTCTCTCTCTGGCCAGCACAGATCACACCCTCTTTAAACTGTTGCATGGGCCACAATATCAGTCAGTCAACCAAGGCAACCCGTAAATTGAAGAAGCAACACCTAGTAATCCGTCTGGGAACTCTCCAAATGGTTGGCAGTAATGTCAACTTCTCCAGATCTGCTAGCCAACTCCCCGTTCTCCTTCTTCCCCAACCCTCTGGCTTCTTTCCTCCAGCTCTCCACACCCCACCCCCCCCTGCTTCCCTCTCCATCCCCCCTGTTTGCTGGTGTGCCACCATCCCTTATCCACCAATTACCTCCTACCTGTGGGTCTGTGCTCCTCCCCCTGCCTCTCCCACTCACAGTTTTATTCAGGAACCTGCCGACATTTTGCTCATATCCTGATGAAGGGATCAAGCCCCAAAAAGTTGGTTATATGCTTTTATTTTTGCTATATAAAGTTCATAATTGGACCCACTGAGCTTCTCCAGCTCATGTTTTTACTTCAGACACAGCATCTGCAGACTTTTGTGTTTTACTTCAGTCAGTCTGACGCCAGGCTGACTGAAACCTTGCCTCTGTTCAGAAGTCTCCCGGGAGAAGCAATCTCTAGCATGTCAGAGAAGTTAAATGAATAGTAAAGGATGAAAAACTTACAGGACTGATATTCTGTGATCTATAGTCAAAGGGAGAACATGCAAACTCCACAAAGACAGCACTGGAAGTCAAGATTGAACTTGGATGGCTAAAGAGGTGAGTCAATGCAATGCCACTGTGCCCTTGAACTTTGCTGCTTTCATATTTTTAAATCTCCACGGTTGCAGGGACAGATGATCAATTCCAAGGTCAAACATTCAAGGTTCCTTTTATTATCAAGTAATAAAATGTTAACAATGTAATATACTTTAACTTCTGCCCGCCGTAAGCCAAAGAGTCACCATTAGTGTCACCCAGTTCCCCTTACAGTACGAGAAAAAGTTAAGCTAAAGAGAGTCCATTCAGAGTCGCTGAGTGTCTGTGGATTTGCCTCCAGTTCTCCCACAGCCTTTGCAACTGTACAGACTCCAGTTCACTTTGTGGTTGCCCATTGGCAGCTATTGCTTCTGGCACACTCCACCAGAGTCCAGGTTTGACTGCTACTTGCCATCAATAATCTGGAACTTCATTTCATTGGGCCATAATGAAGAAGAAGATAGTGGCCTTGTTATCTGCTCCAATGGGCCCAAGCTGAGGAATACCTGAGTTACTGAAAATCAGATCAAAAGCCAAAAACACATTTTTGTTTACATATGTCATTATAAACTATTTCATTTTCATTTTGGGGTATAGATTTAGATTTATTTATTTATTATTTGATAGAAAATAGATGCAGGGGAAAGGCCATTCAGCCCATCAAGTCTGTGCCACCAATCAATAAGATTAGGGCTGATCATGAGACCTCAGTACCCCATTCCTGCTTTCTCACCATACCCCTTGATCCCTTGAGCCATAAGGGCCATAATCAATTCTCTTTTGAATACATGTAATGAACTGGCCTCAACAATGATCCGTGGTGAAACATGAAAGTCTGCAGATGCTGTGATTGCAGTAAAAATACAGAAATGTTGGAGAAACTTTGCAGGTCTCACAGCATCCATAGAAGGTAAAGATATAGAATGGACGTTTCGGTCTTCAAGGACATGCTGAATCCCTACAGCATTTTGTGTTTTAACTGTGGTAAAAAAAACTTATTGACTTAGCCCATTAAAAATATTCATCAAACATTTCCTATTGAAAGATTCATCAGACACTTAATGAGGAATGTAAAAACAAGCAGGACAGCTTGTCTGCTTTCTACTGAATAAATATGAACTTGTAACTGTTGAAATTTAGAGCTTTGTTGGTGGTTTATTCTACTGCATGTTCTCCATTTCATGTTAATAAACTTTTGAAGTGATTCTTGAAATCTCATCTCAGTTAATTTTTGCGACAGGGACATGGGACGAGTGGCACCTCTTTATGTGCCTTCGCTGGCAAACAAAAACAAACAAATATTGTCTATTTATGTACATGATAATGAAGGAACTTTGACCCTTGAACTTGCCATTTTATCTGCCCTCCGTATTTTGTTCTCAGTGATTGCTGATCCCGTGATGTGTCTGCTACTCAAGAGCGTTACAGTTGCACAGGAGTTCAGTTTCCACAACAGCATGTCAGAGCCATTACCTATGCAATTAGTTAGCTGACGTCAAGTAACCGCAACTTCTCCAGTATTTTAATGCAAAATTGAGAAATATTAACTCAAATTAAGAGTATAATCTCAGAAACAAGTAGCAATGGCAGGAGGAACAGTGGTTACGGGGATTGAGACAGCTGAGATCATTTCATCAGAGAAGGCGATATGTCCCTTGACCACTCGTTGTCTCCGAATGGACTTTCTTTTCTCTATTTCTTTTTTTAAACAAGAATGTGGCAATTCTTTCCTAGCCTTTAGAATGGCATGCTAAAGAAAGCCGTTCTCAGTACAGGTAAAGACTTAAAGTCTCCGAGACATATAAACCAGAGAGGACGAGACAGGTTAGATGCAGAAAGAATGTTGGGGACGTCCAGAACAAGGGGTCACAGTCGAAGGTGAAGGGGGAAGTAATTTAGGATGGAGATGAGGATTGCTTAAATTCAGCTTGCTTGTAAAAGTCAAGTATCCCATCCTGCCACAGTCCCCACCAATAAAAGAAAGAGAATCAAATTCATCCCTTCAGAGACCCCATTGTGTTCTCCGTAGGGCCCTCCAGTCTGTACCAGCAGTGAACACGCACTCAAGGCATCTGAGTTGTCCTCCTTGACCGCTGGTTCCAAATCCCCAATACAATTACAAAGCTGATAATGCCCTTTGCTGCAACAGGTGTATAGGAAAACGCATCTCAGGATGTACTCCGACAATAAATTTGAACTTTGAACTTTGTGAGCCCTGCTCGCCATTCCATTAAACAGCACCAAGCTGCATCAATGTGCAGATGTAATGAGGTAAATGTACATTTACTCTCACCAAACTCTAACTAAAGTAAAAATTTCCTCGAACCAATTTTTGAACACTTGTTGATCTTCCAACAGACTTTGTTGCTTTGTTTGGACTTTGGTTCTCTATTTGAACACAAGGTTTCTATTCCTTTGTCAGACCTGCTCGGATGTGGTCCTTCGTGGCCTGAAGTAAAAACAC
The DNA here is from genome assembly GCF_036971445.1 of Narcine bancroftii. Classification (NCBI taxonomy): domain Eukaryota; kingdom Metazoa; phylum Chordata; class Chondrichthyes; order Torpediniformes; family Narcinidae; genus Narcine; species Narcine bancroftii. Next base: position 24,367,160 of record NC_091474.1, on the reverse strand, counting down.
ACAAGAATGCTGGAGGAACTCAGCCGGTCTCACAGTGTCCATAGGAGGTAAAAATGTATAATTGACATTTCTAGCCTGAGGTCAGTATAAGCAAAAAACAGGGAGATGTCTGAATAAAGATGGAGAGAGAAGGGGACAAGAAGGGGAGGGGGAGGAGTCCAGACCAAAAGGTCTTCACGCCCTGGAGTCTGACCTGCTTCTGACTCCTGACAGAGCCTAAGGAGTGAAGTTGGTTAGAGTTTCATCTCTAGTAGAGATCATTGGACTGACTTAAACCCTTGGGATTTTGTCACCGAATTCAACCACATTTCCTCCATCCCGCTTGTGAGTGAGCTAATTGCTGGATGGCACACAATACAACATGCTTGCTATTCTTGAAATTGCATTTCTTCTGATGAGTGTGGCTGCACCATTTTTGACATTATTGTTTTTGTTCAATTCTAGATGGCAAATTTGGTTGAAGAAAGAGGAAACATGTTCTCAATCTTTTCCTCATTAAGAACTCTGTGGGTGTGTACCTCTGAGGCTACACAGAGCTATGTCATACATTATCAAATCATTTATAGGGTGATGGTTCCTGCTGTTCTGGATACTCCACTAACACCTGCTTCTTGAGCTCTTCCTAGCCCTCTTTAACTGATCTCACAATTGCTTTATTTCAAGCCAGAATGAAACCAAGCAACAAGCATTCCAAGCTATAAAGTTTGCAAACAATGTGCATCAAAACTGCTGGCTACCAGCAAAATCAACCTCTTCAGGTCAACATAGCATGCGCACACAGACCTGGTAATGTCAATAATCTCATAATCCACTTAGAGAGAGACAATCAATCAGGACCAGGCACTGCCACTGTCTCCCTCCCCATCACAGAAAGGGTCCGGACTAGAAATGACCATTGTCTTTTCATGTCCGTGATTGCAAAGGAGATTTCTGGTTGTTTATGTTTGGTAGGTGCTGCATTTGCTTACCAAAGATTTGAGGTCAAATGTTCAGCTGCTGCTTTAATGCTGACCATTCCTATGTGTTTAGCAAGAAGTACAACCTAAGTCTTTTCTCTCAGACTGGAAGGTATAATCACAAGGCTGGAGAAACTCAGCAGGTCAAACGGTGCACTTCATAGAGTAAAGATGAAGATACATAACAAATATTTCAGGCTTGAGCCCTTTATCAAGATGAAGATGGTGCGCACTCACAGAGGCCACGGAGCGGAGTCACAGAGCGGAGTCCAGCTGCCCAGTTCGACTACTGTTGGCTCCATACAAGCTTTAAGTGGCCTGGAAATGGAGCTGACGATGTTTTTACTTAAAAAATACTGCAATCGCGGGTTCTGCACCTAAGATGGCAGCACCCATAAAAGGTTACAGACTCCAGGGAAGCAGAGGACTGGCACGAGACACAAGAAAACAGAGAGACCAACCCCTGTTTGAGAAGGAGAATCAGAGAAGATGACCCATCGGACGGTGACCACAGCGGCAGGCCTGCGTTTGAAGAACACACAGAAGGCAGGGTGTTGGTGACTTGAGGTGAGAAACCCATGTAGGCTGTGGGTTGCAGGTGACTGTGGTCGAGGGATACACACTGTGCTGTGGATTGCTGGAGAATGGCTCAAGATGGGCAGAAGAGGCAGCCAGTATTGGAACTGGGACACGAGAGGGTGCCAAGGGTGGTGAAGGGTTCCCGATTACGTCAGAGGTTCGAATATGGAGCCTGGGCTGCTGATGGTTTGGACTTGACCTCTGTGTCGCTGCAGGGGATGCAGGAGCACTGGAGGCGAATCCACGGACACTCTCTTTTGCTTCTCTTTCTCTGACGGTAAGAGCCACTTCAGGTGAATCTGGCTCCCTTTAAGCAGATGAAAATAAATTTTGTGTAATATTGCACTGTTTTTCTTACCTGACAATAAATTAAATATTGAACCTTGATCATTCCCTGGTGCAACTTGATGCCCACATTCCACCACAATTCACTGTGATAATTCTTCTCCACCCAGACTACATTAAGTATTCCTTTGTTTATCGTGGACCACTTGTAGCCAACCCACGTGGTAACAGTGGTGGGCATGCAGGGGTGCTGGTGAGATCAAGCCCATTTCCAGAGCACCGATGGGCTTTTTATTGTAGTTTAGGCCGGGCATTTTCATCTGGCGGCCCCAATTTGCACGTGCAGGGAGAGGAGGGGTTCTGGCCACTACCTCACCCACCCTGTGGCACCCACCCCAGGGATCACTGACAATAAACCTGCAGCCCACAGATGACAGGTTGAGAAAAATTCCCAAGACCTGTGTAAATCTCTTCGAACGTGCTTTCTGTCAGTATTCTCTGGGTGAACTTGCTGGAGGAAGTGCGGAGATTCAGCACTGAACAGACTGCAGCACCAGTGATTCACACATTTCGTTTTTAACAAACATTTCAATGTTCTTGCCACCAAGTGTAATGTTTTCAGAATACGTTGAGACCACAGAAAGAGCACAGTCAAAAAAGATCATTGCAACACAGCACACTCTCTATTTACACTTTGAGTGTCTAATCTCTTGGTGTAAGATAAATGTCTGTTTAACTGTGACTTTGAGTGAGAAGCAGACACTGTTGTCTCACAGAATGCTAACACAAACACTAACAAGGATACAGACCAAACACCAGATTTGAGCTTGCATAGAAGCCTGAATCCTGAGAGAAATCCCTTCCTGTACTTCACTACCTTCCCCTCAAAGTTTCAGACTCAGGCCCCTCATTGCACCATCGATTGTTGGAGGTATGGTGGACAGCGAGAAAGCCTTTCAAGCCTTGAAGAAACATCTGGACCAGCTGGAAAAATGGGCTGTAAATCGGCAGATGGAGTTTAATGTAGTCAAGTATGAGGTGTCGCATTTTGAAAGGACAAAGGTCAGTGGTAGGGTACTGAGGAGTGTAGTAGAACAGTGGGATCTGCAAGTTCAGATACATCATTCCCTGAAGGTGGTATCACAGGTAGATAGGTTTATAAAGCAAGTTTTTGGTTCATTGGTCTTCAATTAGTATTGACTATATGAGTTGGGAGTTGTGGTAAAGTTGTATATGACGCTAATGAGGTCAAATTTGGAGTTTTGTGTGCCATTTGGGTCACCTAACTACAGGAAATATCAATAAAATTGAAAGAGTGCAGAGAAAATTCACTAAGAAGTTGCCAGGGAACTGAGTTGAGGAACTGAGTTAGAGGGAAAGGATAAACAGGTTAGGACTTTATTCTCTGGAGTGTCAGAGAATGAAAGAAGATTTGATCGAGGATTACAAAATTATGATATGTATAGATAGAGTAATTGCAAGTAGGCTTTTTCCACTGAGGATAAGTGAGATACAAATCAGAGGCCATGGGTTAAGTGTGAAAAGGAAAATGTTTAAAGGGAACATAAGGGAGAATTACTTCATAAAGGGAGTATTGGGAGAGTGGAACAAGCTACCAGCTGAAGTAATGAATATGGGCTCATTTTTAACATTTATGAAAAATTTGGGCAGGTACATGGAGTATGGAAGAATATGGACTGGGTGCAGGTCAGTGGAACAAGACAAAATGATATTGCGGCACAGACTAGAAGGGCCAAAGGGCCAGTTTTCCTGTGCTGTCATATTCTATAGTTCTATTGAATTATTACTTACACTCAAAATGCAGCTTAATTTTTTGATGACTCCCCTTTGTGAGATGTTCAAATCCTGTCATGGCAGCTGGGGATGTTAAAATTCATAGATAAATAAAGTGAAATATAAAAATAGTCTCACCAAAGGTCTGAGAAACTGCTGGATTTTGATTCAAAGCCCATTTGCTTCATTAATGAATTTTCAGGTTCGAAGAGCTTCTGCTAGAACTTGGTCTGGTTGATCTCAGACCCCTGGCCTCAAGCAATGTTCTTGATTCTGAAATGGTCCAAGAATTATTTAGTTCAGGGAATAATGAATATTAATCATCTGCTGTCAATAATACCCAGATCTCCAGAATGAATGAAAACTAAAATGAAGGTATAATGGTCTTTCTTTCTTTCCTTCTTTCTTTCTTTACTTTTTGTTCTCCATTTTCCATTTCTCTTTTCTCTCTATTTCTCTCTCTTGCTTTCTCCCTTTCCTCCTTTCTCTCTGTCTCTCTCTCTCTTTGTTTCACTTCCTTTCTCCTTCTCTCTCTCTTTCATTCTTTCTTACTTCCTTTCTTATTTTCTTTTCCTTTTTTCTCATTCACCGTCCTTTTAAAATGAATCGAGGCTGAGCAGGGAGTCCATTAAAGGGAATTGGCTCCATTTCCCTTTGCTGCCTGAGATCTGTGCCCTCACCCTGCCTGCTGTCTGCACTGTCACCCTGCTCTCTTATCGTGGCAGACCCACCCCCCGCACACAGCTGTTGAGGACAGCGATCCATTGTCCCTGCTGCAGTCAAGTGTAAAATTGGGGTATTGAGCGAATTCACTCCAGAGACCCGTCATCCTTTACTGAGGATAGATAGGTCTTGACAGTCACAGTGTTAACATTAACTGCTGAGATAGGACATGACTATTATATGCTGCTCAACAAAAAATCGCAATGAACAACATGCCATGCGTGTCAGGAAACTACCATTTGCTATTTATTATGAACTGGCAGAATGGGCTTATAGACCGAGAACTGTATGAGGCACAAAGAGATAAAAAGCTTCACTCTGCTATTGGTGGCACTGTCAGCTCTGTATACAGCTGTTGCCTTTCCATTTCATTACCAGATAGAGAGAGGAACCAACTGATGTTCATTTCTACTTTATATTACGAAACGATCTCTTCCATCCAGATTAAAATATTTCTTAATTCACACACCTGCATATGGCATTTCAGCTGACTGTAAAATTCCGTGTGGAACAGAATAACATCATTTGGAATGTACCATTCAGTACATTGCATCTGTTCTGGTGCTTTTGAACAGACCTTCATCAACTAAACTGTTCACTCGCCCTGATCTTAGGGTCCCCATTTAAAACCCACCTTTGAATAAATCATTTCCCATTGCTTACTTCACCATTTTACTGAAGTTTGCCAGTGATTGGGTTGCTCCTGGTTTCCTTAGACTGGGGAGGGGAGACCCATGCAGTGATCCCCACAGAACAAGAGAGTGTGCTTGGATCTCAGTTGATGATGGATGACTTGTCTCATCATTGACTGACTTTGATATCCCCATGGTAACAATAGCCCATCGTTCCCAACTGTTTAAGGTATTAGGGCAAAGGGAACAGTCCTTCAATTAGCAAAGAATTTGTGAGAGGAGGGGGAGGAGGAGAGAGAAGAGGAGGGGAGGGGGAAGAGAGAGGGAGAGGAGGGGAGGAGGCAAGGGGAGAGATGGGAAGAGGAGGAGGAGGAGGAGGAGAGGAGGAAAAGGGGAGGAGGAGGATTGAGGAGGTGGGGTGCGGAGAGGTGAGGTGAAGAGAGGGAGGAGGAGGATTGAGTAGGAGGGGTGGGGAGAGTTGAGGAGAGGAGGAAAAGGATGAGAAGAAGAATGAGGAGATGTGGAAAGGAGAGGGAGGAGAGGAGAGGAGGAGAGGAGAGGGTTGAGAATAGGACTGAGGAGGAGGAAAGAGGAATGGAGTGGAGATGTGTGGAGAGGAGAGAGAGGAGGGAAGAAGAGAGGTGAGGAAAGGAGAGAACAATTTAGAATAGCCCGAACCTCTTTGGGATGTGGGAAGAAACTGGAAGTCCCAGCGGAAACAGTGGGGGGTCACAGCAAGAGCACGCAAACCCACACAAACAACACCCAAAGCCAGGATGAAATCCTACTGGCAACACCACTGTGCCCGTCATGCAAGATAATGAAAAATCAAGACATTTGAAACCAGAAGTGCATGAGGGATGGCAGATGTTGGAATCTGGAGCAACACGCAATCTGATGGACAAACTCAGAGGATCATCCAGTGTCAGTTGGAGAAAAAGAATCATCTTGATAAAGGGTTTCTATTCAAAACATTAACCATTCACGCTCTCCCACTGATGCTGCTTGACCTGCTGAGTTCCTTACACCAATTGTGTCTTGCTGCAGGACATTTGAATCCTGTTTTGAGGAAGCCAGTGGAATTTTGCACCTGTAATGCACAAATACTGCAGCTGCAAGACAATTAATTTAACCACATGTGTTCATGACAATAAACCTGATTCTGATTCTCGTTCTGTAGTTGAGGATGATATATCTCTCTGTATATCTGCTGCCTGACCAATTGAGATTTACCCATGGCCTCCGTTTCTCTTTTGTTGTGACCGTGACTGTATTTTACCTCAGTGTCATATGAAGGACAAGCAGAAGGTCACAGATCTCACCCTACGAAGAGCCAGGATATTGTGGACAAACATTTATAGGCCAGCTTGGTCCACCGGGCATTTTCTGTACAATCTAAATGAGGGTTTGAAGCCTGTGAATGTCTTGGTCATAACCTTGGAGTGAATTAGCCTAAAGTCTTAATTTGAGTGGAAGGCATGCTCATAATTTAAACCAAGGTTAGAGGGCATTATCACCCCCTTCTTCCCCTTGCTAAAAGTGACAGGACATTTGAAAAATATGGCCCTGGTTTATTAAAATTCAAGTCAAATTTCATTCTAATGAAGATTTCCACATTTACCATCTGTAACACAAGGGGAATATAAATTATCAAGGAGCACTTACCTATGAACTTCTCAGAGAAAATCTTACGCTGTTGACAATAAGCTTTTTTTCTGAATTTAAAGAACTGAATAGAATCTCCGTAGACTCCAGAATCGGAATTTATTGTCATGAACCTGTATTGAAATTTGTTGTTTTGCAGCATTACAGCGCAAATATTGCAATAAATTACATTTTAAAAAGAAATAAATAGTGCAAGAAAATAGGAGAAAGTGAGGTCATGTCTATGGTTCATTGTCCATTCAGAAATCTGATAGCAGAGGGGAATAAGCTGTCCTTGTACTGCAGAGTGTTTGTCTTCAGGCTCCTGTATCTTTCAGCAGAGTGAAGAGGGCATGACTTGGGTGGTGGATGTCCTTGAGGATAGAGGCTGCTTTCTTGACACTGCCTCTTGTAGATGTCCTCAATTGAGTGAAGATGAATGCCCGTGATTTCGATGACTGAGTTAACAACCCTCTGGAGTTTTTTTCTGTCCTGTACATTGGACCTCCGCACCAGACAGTGATGCAACAACCGGACAGAATGGTCTCCGGGGAACACCTGTAGAAATTTTTGAGAGTCTTTGGTGACGTACCAAATAGAAACTGGGAGAAATTTGTGATTTTGGATATTAAGGAGAAAAAAAGACATGAGGTCAGTGTAGGAAAGTGGCACTGAGGGTTAATTACAGGTTCAATGGTGTAATGAGGGCCATACATACGATCCCATTGAAGTTGGATCTCCCGCTGTGAAAAGATGGTGCCCTCACATTGTTTTTAACCATACTGTTGTTGTTGCCTAAGCATCAGACCGGAAGTTAATACGGAGGATCATTAAAGCCACTGAAAAGATCACTGGGGTCTCCCATTCCTCAACTGACAACATTCACTGGGGACATTGCTTCAAATAGGATTCAAAGAATTTCCATCCATTACACAGGATCTTTGACTTAATACCATCAAGAAGCAGATGCAGGAGCATCAAAATTAGGACTGACAGGCTGGGAATAGCTTTTTCCTGCACGCTGTTAGATTGACCAATGGTATCTGGTAACCAAGTAGATAATTCCAGAATAGTTATATATGTTTATTTTAAATCTTATATGTGACTATTATGTAATGTGTATTGTGCGTGGGGTGCAGGTGAGGTCTGGACCTGATGTCCTGCTCACCAGGGTAAGTGCACACATAATGCATTGCCTCTCCTTTCTCGGTGTAACAATCGCCGCGTGGCCACTGTTTGGCTTGCCAGGCAGGAGGTTACTGCAAGTGGCCTTTCCTACATTATGGCACCCGTAGCAGCAACTTCCCATTGGTGTCCACCCGTTTTTACTGAGTTTGCGACATCATGGCATGACCAAGTGTCCGGCAGCATTACTGGATGATTAGCCTCAGTTTGCAGCCAGCCTAAGAGAAGGGAAACTCTGATTTCAAATATGGGCAGATGAGGTTCATTAGCCTTGTCAGGCCATCCATCTAGGAGAAGGACACTCCAGCATAAGACCTACAGCCTGAGGACCTGGCTGTCACCGTCCCAGCGTGGCAGATAAATCCTGGTTGTAAAGGGTGGGGCCAGTACTGCGCACACTGCACTCCACCTAAAAAAATCCATTGTACAGGCTCAAGGAAATGCCCATGCCTATGATCCTTCTTGGATCTTCGTTCGCGAAGCCAACCCATAAATGAGCATTGTGTGCGTATGTGCATGCACTGTGGTGCAGAGAAACAGTTTTGTTTGGTTGCATATGTACTGTCAGATGATACTAAACTTGAGCTTGAATTTATTTGTTCCGATTGTGCTGCCTAATCTATGAGTTACCTTGCCTGGATAGCATACAAAACAGAGCTTTTTACTGTACCTGTATCACTACACTTGAAACATCTCTTTCAGTTTTGTACTAACTGCAAATGTGAATATATTTTATCTACCTTTTCATAATTTGTTTTTTGATTCATGGCCTCGTGAATTGTCAAACCGAGGCCACCCTCAAATTGGAGGACTAACACCTCATGTTCTGTCTGGACAGTCTTGAAAATGATGGCCTCAACTTCTCTAGTTTCCGTTACACCACCCCCCTGCCTCTTTCTCTCTCTCTCTCCCTCCCTTTCTCCATCCCCCTGTCTCCTTTCCTCTGGCTCTCCACCCTCTTCCCTTTCCATTCAGAGAGATGCCCCCCCTTGGATTTTTTTTTCTTTTCTGCCCTCTCAACCACATCCGCCAATCACCTCTTGCCTGTGCACATCTCCCCCTGCCCCTCCCCCTACCATTTTATTCAGTCACCTGCCGGCTTTTTGCTCAAACCCCAAAGAATTGCTCAGGCTCGAAATGTTGGTCATGTTACTTTATATTTGCTGCATAAAGAACACGGCGTGACTTGCAGAGTTTCTCCAGCATTTTTGTGTAAACTGCAATCATAGTGTGTCAAGAGATTTTCTTTAACTCCATAAGAACTTTGGTGCATTGTACTTATGTATATGATAATAAACATATACATAATTAAAGGTATAATGTCAGTGAAACCACCGCTTTTCATTATTAGATGCTAGATATCCCCACTGCCATCAGGCTCCTGAAGGAACCCTGCAACAGTGAGTGATCTCATGCTGACCTTCCTGGGTACAAATTGACCTTTAGTTTTGTTGTCATTCCAAACTCTAATTCTGCTCTTATTCTTCTACCCTTTCGTCTGTATGTATGTTAGAGTTAACCTATTAAGACTGCTCACAAAAGAACCTGGTATAATGTTACAGATAAATTTATCCAGTGACTCACTTGAACTCATGGCATTCTCTGGATTTCTTGGCACGTTCGAAGGTGAACATCAAAAATACCGCAGGTGCTGAACGTCTGAAATAAAATCAGCGAGTGCTGCAAACACTCTACAAATTAGGTGGCACCTGTGGAAAGAGAATCTGAGTTAATCTTTTACACAAAGTATCTCTATTGATACCACCTGCTGCGCGTTTCAACATTTTTTTGCTTTTATTTCAAAGATGCAGAGTTTTGCGTGAGTGCCTCACGGTCAGTGGTTTGACACTGGACTCAGCAGCAAAGGGAAACTGAGATTAATTCGCTGTCACTTACAAACGCACCAGAGTGATCTCTGACAGATCCAAGGAAGTGCAAAGGTTCCTTTGCCATCAATTTCAATGGTGGGAATAACACAAAGAGGCCGGCGCTCCACAATTGGCAGATCTGAACTTGACTAGGGTGTCCTTAAGCCCTAGAATTCCTTATCACCTTGTTGGATACCTCTCTTCCTCTAAGATGCTCTTTGCCCATAGTTTGGACTCCAGGTGTTGTTCTCTAGTAAAACCCCTTTTATTGATAATGCTCTTATTTTAGCATCTTGCTGAAATTAAAGGCACTGTATTAATGAATTTGTTGTTAATGTGGCAAGACTCACATGTTATAGTTGTCTATTTACAACACCTAATAGCCTGAATAAGTCTGGGATTGTCAGATCTTGGAAGCTAAGCAGGCACAGGACTGGTCAGTACTAGGAGGGGAGATCCCTTTAGGAACACCAGGTGCAGTTGGCTCTTGTGAGGGGCGCTGGACAAAGTGGTGACTCTTATGGCAGACAAAAATCAAAGAACCTCATGCATGTTACATTCTAAATGCAGCGTTGCATGACCGTAATGGAACCTTTAACTTCCCTTTACTATTTATAGAGCAGGTGCTGGAGAAACTCAATAGGGCCAAGCAGCATCTGCAGGAAGTGAAGGGTAACCAATGTTTCGGACTTGAGCCCTTTGTCAAGATATGAGCAAAAAGCAGGCAGACTGCTGAATAAAAAAAAAAGGGGAGGAGAGAACAAAACCCCAAAACTCTTTGAGTGCAACCGTTCTCCTTAACTTGAATTCTTCTAGTGAGGACTCCTGGTTATGGAGGTCTCTGTCAACCCTTGATAGTGAGAGTTGTTGTTCCATTCTTCACAACCAATGATCATGCAGATTGGTATAAAAATATGCCACATTTGAATTAGAATTTAGAAATTATCGTCATGAACATGTCAGGAAATGTGTTGTTTTGTGACAGGTGCAAATATTAAAGCTGTAAATTATATTTTAAAAATAAATAATTTTTGGAGAAAATGAGGTGGTGTCTGTGGTTCATTGTCCATTCAGAAATCTGATGGCGGAGGGGAAGAAGCTGCTTTTGTATCACTGGGTTTTAATCTTCAGGCTTCTGTACTTCTTTCCTGATGGTAGCAGTGAGAGGAGGGCATGGCCTGGGTGGTGACGTCTTAGGATAGAGAATGCTTTCTTAAGGCACTGCCTTTTGTAAATGTCTTTGATTGGGTGAAGACTGGTGCCTGTGATGTCACAACTCTCTGTACTTGTATTTGCACTATATTTACATAACCGTGAAATAAGATTGGTTGAGCAACTTGAGGCAGAGAAGGCTAGAGACCAAATGGGTTTAATGTTGATGAGTACAGTAGTTGCCAAGGATGTGGTAGGTCTGCTTATGTGCTGTTTTACTCTATGACTCCTTGAAAATACCGAGGCAGTTTGATTGGCAGGTGAGATGAGAAGGTTCAGGGTGGAATGGAGCACAAAGCCTGGTATACTCAAGACAGACACTTCATTCTATCCAATTAATGATTTTTACCATAGGCCAGTGGTTTTCAAACTTTTTCTTTCCTCTCACATACCACCTTAAGCAATCCCTTACTAATCACAGAGCACCAATGGCATAGCATATTCTTAAGGTGGTATATGAGAGGAAATAAAAAGTCTGAAAACCATTGCCTTAGACCATAAGAAATAGGAGCGGAATTAGGCCATTCAGCCCATCGTCCATTCCATCATGGCTAATTTCCTTACCATTTCAACATCATTCTCCTACCTTCTCCCCCATAACCCTTGATTCCCTTCCTGATCAAGAACCTATCTCATTGGCTTTAAACATCCCCAATGATGGCCTCCACAGCTGTCCTCAGCAATGAATTCCACAGATTCACCACCATCTGGGTAAAGAAATTACTGTTCATCTTTGTTGTAATGGGATGCTTTTCTGAGGCTGTGACCTCTGGAACCAAACTCCCACACCACATCCTCTCCATGTCTTCTCTATCCAGGCCTTTTCAGTAATCGATCGGCTGCACAATGTACATTTGCACCAAAATTCTTGCTTGCTTCAGCCAAACAGGTACTTGGTGAAAAACACCTATAAATTATTGTATATTGGGCAAAGCTTTACCGCATGCAGGAGTTACTTGTTTCCGTCATGGAATCATTCAAATGCTCTGTTTCACATTAAGGCCTCAGAGAAGGTACAGTTCAAAAGAAAAAAACATAGAAATGCTGGAGGAACTCAGCCAGAAGTAAAATACAAAAATCTGTAGACACCGCTGAAGTAAAAATAGAATGGTGGAGAAACTCAGCAGGTCAAACAGTGCCTTGATCATACGTTGATGAAGGGCTCAAGCCTGAAATATTGGATGTGTATTTTTACCTTTGCTATCTATGTAAAGGGCACTGTTTGACCTGTTGAGTTTCTCCAGCATCGCGTTGGAGCTGAGCATGTCTCACAGCAAACTTAGGAGTTAGAGTAATTCATCTTTACTTCCTAAGGACACTATGAAATCTGCTTGGTTCTTCCAGCATTTCTGTCTTTTCACTACAATCACATTGTCTGTAGACTTTTGTGTTTGACTCCTCAGTCTAAAAGGAAGCCATTGTAAGTACAATAAATGTAAGGTGACAGAAATTCAGCAGGGATGGAACCCTCAGGCGATATCTGCCTGAATGCCCACTGTTATAAGGAACATGGTCCAGCTCCCCAACAACCTACCCAGCTGAACAAATGTCTGCTCCCACAACAAATGCTGATCCCCACCAGTGACTATTCTGTCCCTTTAATGCAGTGGTTTTCAAACTGCCTCCCTAAACTCACATTCCACCTTAAGTATTTCCTATGCCATAGGTGCTCTGTGATTAGTAAGGGATTACTTAAGGTGGTATGTGAGTTGAAAAATAAATGATAGGCTTCTCTTTCTTTTAATCATAGGGTCAGGGATGTGATACAGTCTGCAGCTCCAGGGGGAAAAACAGACAGGGAAGGGTTAAAGCCGGGAGCAGATGGATGTGCAGCCCCTCTCACAGCCCATTCCCCATGGTCGGGACAGAGCTCACGGAGGACAAGGGGACTGCCAGGTGGCGTCAGCACCTCCCAGCCAGCTGAATGCCTCTGACCATCTGACAGAGCTCCACTGCCTACCCGCCTGCAGGAAAATACAGAGTCCCAGGCCGAGCTGAATCCTTCACTCTCACCAGCTTCGCCCTGAATATCCCATCAGCAGAAGAAACAACTCTCAAAGGAGACACCACGACCTCCAGGAGAGAGAGACTGGGGAACGGAGCAGGGAGAGAAAGAAGGAGGTTTCAGACTTTCAGTGACATAAAAACGTAATGCCAGAGAAACTCAGCTGGTCAAACAATGAACTTTATGTAGCAAAGATAAAGAATCATAACCAACGTTTTGGGGTTGAGCCCTTCATCAAGACTTCCAGTAACCACAGTTTTGCTTCAGTGACAGAGCCCTGGCAGAGTTAGATGTAGACAGGATTATGATGCCCTCACATTTCAACAGCTTTCATCACAATGTTTTCCAAACAATGAAGTTTAAAATTGCTTAAATTTTATTTTGTCACAAAACCTAGTAGTGACAAGGTCTCTTCTCGGGGGTGGGGGGGGGGGGGGGGGGAGACTAACAGGTGTCTCTAGCATTCGTGTAATGAGCACAATTACAGAATGCAGGATTACAATAAAAAGTAAGATCAATTAGTACCAAGCAAGGGCAGTACAAGAGCACTGATATGGGGTTTATTCAGGAGCCTGATGGCTGCAGGGAAGAAGCTGTCTGTAAGCTTTTTTTCACACTTGGAGCCATATTCCTGATGGGAGGGGAGAGATGAGAGTGTGTCTAGGGTGTGAGGAATCTTTCAGTTTATTGGCTGCCTTTCCTGGGCAATGGGAGGTGTAGATGAAGACATTTTGATTGTTTACTGTAAACCGTTCAAATTGTGTTGTGTTCAGAAATGTAGGTATTAAATTTTAATTTTTTTAAAATGTTAAATTACATTTAGAGCATAGTAGAAGCAGCACATTTGGTGTACCGGTTAGCGCAACACCTTTACAGTGCCAGCGTAAAGGTCGTTAATGCTCTGTCGTTAATGAGTTTGTATGTTCTCCCCGTGTCTGCATGGGTTTTCCCCGGAGGCTCTGGTTTGCTTCCACTGTTCAAAATGTACCTGGGCTGTAGGTTAATTGGGTATAAATTGGTCGGCATGGGCTCGTGGGCCAAAATGCCCTGTTACCGTGCTGTATGTCTAAATTTAAAATTTAAGAAGCTGATTCCGGCCGTTTAAACCCGTGCCTCTCAATTACACCCAAATTAACCTATAACCCCGTACAATTTGAAAGGTGAGAGGACACTGAGGAAAACCCACGCAGACACGGGGAGAACGCACAAACTCCTGACAGACAGTGATGGATTTGAACCTGGGTCATTGGCGCTGTAACAGTGTCATGCTAACTGCTGTACTACCTGTACCATAGAAGAGGACCATTTGCTAGGCAAGTAACAGCTACCATAAAAATCAACCTCGCAAATGCATTGCTGCCCCTTTTTGGGACATAAAAGCATATTTTATAAAATATTAGCAGGAAGGTCATAGAGCGTTCCAGCATGGAAACAGGCTCTTCGGACCACTGTCCACGTCCAACCACTGGCAACCCCTTTAACCTACTTCTACACTCATCCCATTTGATTCTCCCCACATTCCCACCCAGTGCAATTTCCAGCAGCCTGAAATTTTTCAACTAAACCCACCCACCTGTACGCTTTTTGGGTGGGAAAAGAAACGGAAGCACCCGTGGGGGTGGGGGGTGAGGGGGGGTAGCGATGGAACCCATGCAGCCACAAGGAAACCATGCAAATTCCACACAGACAGCACTCCAAGGTCAGAATTGAACCCAGATTTCTGATGCTGCAAGGCATCAGTTCCTCACAATGCCATCCCCTGAGGTTGCACTGGTGAAACGCAGAGGTATTGCGCACACAAGTCACACCAGTGAATAAGTATTTCCCTCAATTAGGAACTTCAATTCTGCAGGAAAATATTCAGCTTTTCCCTTCATTGCTTTAAGTTAATCATAATAATAAAGTTAATTCAAATATTGAAAGCTTGCATGTTCCTTTAATAACCACAGGGTTATGTTTTATAATAGTTTTGTCTGAGGTGAGGATTAATGTCATATGAACAAAACAAATTAATATTTTGTGACAGGAATATCAGCATTAACAACAATATTTTTTTCAAGTGCACAACAAAAAGGAATGTGAGAAATATGTAACAGATACTTTCCTCAAAACCAAGCAAATCTGATCAGATACAGATACTATTTGTTGTCATGTAATAAAACAGATATGTAATATTACACAAAGTTGCCTTAAGTCTGCCACATGGCAGACAAAGATTTGCCTTTAATATTGGCCAAAATGCCTTACAGTCAGAAAAGAGAAACAAAAGAGAGTCCCTCAGAGTCACTGAGTGTGCATGGATTCGCCACCAGCATTCCCATAAACTCTGCCACCGAGCTCTAGATCCAAACCTCTGACATATTGTGGAAACCTTCAGTGCCCAGGGCCCATCGGGCACCCTTCTTGCCCACAGCACCCTCTTGCATCCCGGTTCGGTTACCTGGTTTTCAATGGTCAGTCTCCAACTGCCCACAGCCTGGTGTGAGTCCTTTGACCTCAAGTCACCAGCAGCCTGTGGCCTGTGTCTGTTCCTCGTCCACAGGTCACCAACAGCTCACCCCACCCCCCTTCCCTGTGTGTGTTCTTTAGTTGCAGAACCCCTCCCTGGTCTGTTGCTGTGGTCACCAACCTTGGGGTCATCTCCTTTGCTTCTCCCTCTCCGATGCCCTTGAATATCAAACTTTATTGCTTACTCTGTGGTTTATGTATTTACATATTAATTAATGTTGTCCTGCCTGCTATATGAGTTGATTTGTCTGGATAGCACACAAAGCAAAGCTTTTTACTGTGTCTCAATCCATGTAGCAATAAAGAATTCAATTCAACTCAGTTCCACTTTCTTGGACATATCATTGTCACCAATGGTGCATCACTCCTTCTTTCCTTCAAATTTTTGGAAAAAATAACCCACCAATTTTTGGCAACGAAGGTGGCATAAATCTGGAGCACAGTCTTCCTCCGGAGTTTACAGAGGTTTGGTACAATACAGGAAAGTCTGGCAAACTTCTACAGATGTGTGGTGAAAAGTGTACTAGATCGGCAGCATCACAGTTTGGGGACACCAATAACCCTGAGCGTAAAGCCCTGCAAAAGGTAGTGGTCCCAGCCCAGGACATCATGGGAAAAATCCTCCCCACCATCGAGAACATCTACAGGGAATGCTGCCTCCGGAGAGCAGCAGCAATCATTAAGGATCCACACCATCCAGCACACTGTCTGTTATTGCTGCTACCATCAGGAAAGAGGTAGAGGTGCCACAAGACTCACACCACCTGGTGCAGGAACAGCTGCTCCCCCTCCACCATCAGACTCCTCAAACACAAACTCATTTAAGGACTCTTACTTGTGCACTCTATTGATTTTTTTTATTCTCTGTATTGCAGTTTGTTTTCATTCATTATCTGTGCACAGTTCTTTGTTTACATGTGTATGTTGTGCAGTTTTTTTTTGCATTACCAATAAGTGGTAATTCTGCTTCGCTCGCGGGAAAAAGAATTTCAGGGTTATCAGACAAAAGTAAAGGCCATACCACAGCCTTGTTTCATCTTGTTCTTCATTTCAAAACTACCCAGACTAAGCACTTTGTCACAAATGGAGGGGATGTCACTGAGAAGCTTTGGGTCAGATGTTCTTCAATATCTGCAAGGATTCCATCCTACATGCACAAGAACAAGGGAGGGTGGTGGTTGCAACCCCTGAATCTTTCTTAGAGATAATTATGGAAGAAGATCATAGGACGCAGGATCAGAAGTAGGCTCCACCCATCAAGTCTGCTCCGCCGTTCCATCATGAGCTGATCCATTCTCTCACTCAGCCCCATTTGTCTGCCTTCTCCCCCCAATACCCTGACTATTCAGATACTTATCAATCTCTGTCTTAAATACACCCAATGGCCTAGCCTCCACAGCCACCAGCAGGAGCAAATTCTAGATGTTCACCACTCTAGCTAAAGAAATTCCTCCACATCTCACTCTCTGCCTATAAAAAGTCTCTTGGTCCAAATCCAAGATCCTTGGATTTCACAGATGAAATCGTGTCTTCACACACATTCACCTTTTTAATTTTTTCAGATTGCAGTCGGAGATGAACGTGCTGTGATTTTTGAACAGAGGTTCTGTCTCTGCTACACTTGTATCCCTGACAGAAGGTCAACCATGTCATGGATTACCTTCCTAAAGTTACACTATGCTCTCCCATAGAACCCTTGGGCCCTTCTAATCTGTGCCGAATAATTATTCCGCCTCATCCCACTGGCCTGCACCCAGACCATATCCCTTCCATCCTGTCCAAATATTTCTTAAATGTCAAAATTGAGCTCACATTTACCAATTCAGGTGGCAGCTCATTCCACACTCCCACCACTCTATATGTGAAGTTTCTCCTAATGTTCCCTTTAAACTTTTCCCCTTTCACACATGGCCTCTAGTTTTTATCTCACCTAACCTCAATGGAAAAATAACCTATTTGTATTTACTCCATCTTTATGTTATATGTGGATTGTGGAGGAACACGTGGCCTCTCTGGAACATTGTGGGCTGCAGATGGT
Source organism: Narcine bancroftii (assembly GCF_036971445.1). Classification (NCBI taxonomy): domain Eukaryota; kingdom Metazoa; phylum Chordata; class Chondrichthyes; order Torpediniformes; family Narcinidae; genus Narcine; species Narcine bancroftii. Next base: position 24,349,731 of record NC_091474.1, on the reverse strand, counting down.
CACATGATCTCCCTATCTGAAACATATTCGGAAGTCGCATCACCTCCCAATCAAGATTGTACTCCGGTCACCCATTAATGCACACCTTACTGTTGGCTCATTTAAATGACTCAAGTGTCATCATTGTTCAGACACCCAACTCAGAACAGTACAAAAACATCGATGCACACCACTTTCTTCTCTCTCTGCCTCTTGGTCCAAATCCTGGACATTGCTGGAGGAGTCATGGGTAAGGTGTGCCCTTCACTTAAGTTGAGCTGTAGAACTGTGATAAATTAGTGCTTGCAGAGAACTGCACTCCCGTTGGTACAGGGAATCAGGAGTGTGTTTGAAAGTCCGTGTCTGTGAAGAGTGTACACGTGTAGAAGATAGGCAACCACTGGTATCAGAGTCTAACCTGGGTCCAATGTGAATGTCTATACAGGTATACCCCACTTTACAAAACTAGACCGTTCCTACAGAACCTTTCGTAAGCAGAAATGGCATAAAGTGAAGAAACGATTACCATTGATTTCTATGGGAAAATATTTCCAGTCCCAATAAATAACCCACCAAATCATACCAAATAACACATAAAAACTAAAATAACATTAATATTTATTAAAAGCAGGGATTATATGATAAATACACAGCCTATAAAGTAGAAATTTACTTTTTAAACCTTCTAATGCACTCCCGTCAGTGCACCCCCACCCCACCCCACCCCACCCCAATGCTCAGCACTGCCACTACATCGGACATACCTGTTTCTTCTATGCTCGGTACACTGGGTCCATGGTGGGGGGGGGGGGTGGGGTGTGTGTGACACCAACCCTAGTGACGCCACAGGGTAGAAGGTACAGGAGACTAGGATATAGGAGAGAGAGGAAGAGGGTCATCTATCTATTGAAGCTCCCGGGGAAGGAGCTGCTGGGCGCAGGCTCTGCTTTCGTAAAAGCAAAAAAGCAAAAATCCTTTTGTAAAAGCGAACATAGGTTTCTTCGTTAAAGCGAATGTGCGTAAAGCGAGTATTCATAAAGCGGGGTACATCTGTATCATTGTTTAGTAGTAGAGTAATTAAGTATCATTTGACATCTTCCCCTAATGGTCTCCTGTGTGTTCAAAAAAGTTACCTTTGATTGTAACACTTGTGTCCAGACTCGTCTCTCTGTGAACTCACCAAACCTAATACTTTCCAAATACACTATACCCATCATAATTTTGTATACCTCTATCAAATCAGCCCTCATTCTTCTACGCTCCAAGGAGTAAAGTCTTAACCTATTTAACCTTTCCCTGTAACTCAGTTCTTCGTTCCTTCAACTGAAACTGTGAGACAAATGGGGAAAAATTTAGGAGAACATGAGGGGGAACTTCTTCACCCAGAGAGTGACGGGAGTTTGGAATGAGCTGCCAGCTGAAGTGGTGAATGTGGCCTCAATTTTAACATCTCAGAAGAATTTGGACAGGCACATGGATGAGAGAGGTATGGTGGACTGAGTGCAGGTCAGTGGGACTAGGCAAAAAAATGGTTTGGCACAGACTGGAAGGGCTGAAGGAGTCGGTTTCTACTGTAATGTTCTGTGATTCCTGGATCCAAGTCCTGAAGCTCCCCATCTAACAGGACCTTTTCCAGAAGGCATTTCACCACTGCTTCCTCAAGCCTGTAATGAATCAAACAACCAATCTGCCTCTCCATTGTGTTAACTCCTCTAGAAAGATTGTCAATGGCAATTGGAAAATCCAAATTCCTGGCAAGATTTTCAATTAGAACCCAATGATCCAGATGCAGGTTAGCCGAATATGAGTCTTACAGCATCTCTAATGCAGTAAAAAAAAAACAATTTTATGGGTAATTTATTTTTAATGTGTTTTGTGATTAATGTGGTTTTTAACAGTGTTGAGGGATCCTCATCTCAGACTGGTTGGCTCTCACTAGGTTTTCTGTTTACCAGCAAAACACTGACCAATCTATTCTTAGACTCAATATGATTTCTCATTCGATAGAATTCTGTTGTTAGAGCACCATTAAAGTAGCAAACATTGCAAAGAATTTCAAAGAAGCATTATCAAGCAAAAAGTCTTGATCTCAATCGTGCTGTGTAATCTGCTGCTTCTCCCAATCTTAAATTATATATCCACATTCCTTTATTGTTGGTGACTCAACCATTGGAAGCAAAGTAAGTGGAAAGAAATCTGCATGTCTCTGAGGTCAAGCGCAATACACAAGCATGCTGGAAAAACTCTGCAGGTCACACGGTGTCAAAAGAAAGTAAAGGGTAACCAATCTTTTGATCCTGAGCCCTTTGTCTGGTATAAGCAAAAGAAATAAAAAGATGGTGGGGGGGGGAAGGAGGAAGAAAGGGGCAAGTGGAGGAGAGCAGGCTAACAGGTAACATAAGTGAATGCAGGTGGGAGGGGATGAGAAAAAAATTGGTGTGATGGGGAAGTGGGTAAGAAGCTGGAGGAAAGGAGACCCCTCCCCTAAGTTTCTCACTGTAGTGATAGAGTGCTACCACCAGGAGGAATTGGAGACAGAGTGTGTGGAATCTGGGGAATGTTGCATCTTGGGAATGTTGTTGCATCTCGGGTAGATTCAAGATGGATGTCTCCACATGAGGACCTGTCTGTGTGTGTTCTGTTCTTAGTGGTGTTAGTTAATAAATCCAGTTGTTTAAAAAGAACCCAAGTTTCTTTATTGTAATAAAAGAAACATCACATGGTACTAGGAGTAGAAGAAACAACCAGAAGTGGAAGAAATCAGGTTTGCTGCTGTGCACAAGAGTGAAAGGATCAACAGTGTGCATAATGAGTAACAGTCGATAACAGCAGAGATAATATGAAGAGTTTAAAACCTTCTGACTCTGTAAAGTGGACTGGAAATGTCGACCACAAGTGGAGGCTATTTAAGCAAAGATTTATTCTATACATGCAAGTGGTTGGAATCGATAGCAAACTAGACACACCTAAAGCTCTAGAAGTTTTCAACACATTGATTTTTACTGAGGCAGAAGACCAAAGCAAATTCGACAAGGATATCAAGATGTTCGACGAACATTGTTCAACAAATAAAAATGAAACCTTCAAGGGTTTTGCTCATGCACACAGCAGCAGGGAGAGAGCTTTGATACTTTTTTAAAAGATTTAAAATTAAAAGCAAGAACATGCAATTTTGGATCGCTGCAAGATTCAATGATCCATGATCAAATTGTGTTCGGAATTAATGAAAAGAAAGTGAGAGAGATATTGCTGTGGGGGATAAAGCTTACCTTAGCCGGAACTGTGAAGATAGGGCACACCAGTGAATTAGCTCTGCAGCATACAAAAAAGTTTGGTGATAGTGTAAAAACCATTGAAAATGAAGGCATAGTCATAGCCACAGTGTCTGGACATGCGCACGCACACACACACACACACACACACACACACACACAAAATGATATACAGGGACCAATAAAAAGTTGAAGGGACATTCAAATGTAAACAATGTGGGATTAAACATGCGCCAACGCAATGCCCAGCTTATGGGAAAGAAGCAATGTTTTTCCAAAGGGAAACAAGACAGAAGTAGAAGACACTATAGAAGAAACTCCTCTGAGTGATACACTTTTCGTGGGCATGGTAATGTTCAAGCCACAACCTTTGTGAATGGTAAAAGGTTAAGTGCTCTGTTGGATTCATGCAGCACTGAGTTACATTAGTGAGAAAGTCACGCAGAAACTAAAACTGAAGGTTCATTCATCTAGTAAAGACATTACTGTGGCTTAGAAAACTTAAACACTAGTATGTTATCGTTGACCTAACTTTTAGTCTTAATACACTGCCACACGACTTGGTGTATTGAAGGGTCTATGTTCTGACTTAATACTTGGCCAGGATTTCCAGTGTCAGCGTCTGAGTGTGAAATTTGAATACGGAGGGCCCTTGTCTGAGCAAACTGTGAATGGTACTGATCATTACTGTGTACTGACAGTGGGAAATATAGAAGAGCCATCCCTTTTTCCAACTTAACACCAAGCTGTAAACCAATTGCCAAATCAAGATGTTTTAGCAAAGATGATCAGGTCTTCACTTCAGAAGAAATTCACCAATTAATTTCAGAAGGCATAATTGAGACGTACATATCACCGTGGCGAGTGCAGGTGATGGTGAATGAAGGATCCTACACACCAACACAAGAAGCGAATGTGTGTGGATTACTCACAGACAATCAATCAATTCACGGAATTGGATGCTTACCCGTTGCCAAGAATTGATGAAATAGTGAACGAACTTGCAAAACACCTTGTGTTCTCTGTCTTTGATCTGAAAAATGCCTACCACCAAGTGTCACTGAAAGAGTCAGATAAGAAGTATACAACTTTTGAAGTCAATGGACATTTGTACCAAATTTGTAGGATTCTGTTTGGAGTCACAAATGTGAGCTACGGATAATTAAGAATAACTTTGTAACATTACAGAATCCATTTCTTTATTTATAATAAAAGAAGCATCACATCTCATTTTCTTTGTTCCTGCCTCCTTTCCTCCACCTTCTGAACTCCTTCCCTTCCCTCTCCTTTCAGAGTACTCCTCTTCCCATCACCACTGCTTTTTTCTCTTCTACCCTCCCTATGAAATGTTAGCCTGTGTTCCTCCCCCTGCTCCTCCCCCCCCCACCTTTTTGTTCAGGCGCTTTTACGTCCGATACATGCTGCGTGACCTGCTGAGTTTCCCCAGCACTTTTGTGCATTGCAGCCATTGAATGCAGTCTGTTTATCTGCAAACAGAAAGCAACATGTTATCATGAAACATTACGTTGACCTGTCTGGATAGCATGCAAAACCGAGCTTTTCACTGTATCTCAATACACATGACAATAATCAATTCAATTTTAAAATGTAAAGAGATAATTAATTAGACTGCTCACAAGAGATCTCTTCTCACTGTATTAAGTATAATTTGACAAATAAACTTTAAAACAAACCAGGGAAGTTGATGTTAATGCCATTCAGTTGGAGGGTGCCAAGACGGAAGATGAGGTGTAATTCCTCCAATTTGCAAGTGGTCTCAATCTGGCAGTGCATCAGACCATTGTCAGACATATTGGCAAGGGAATGGGGCAGGGAATTGAAATGGTTGGGCACTGAGAAATCTCCACTATTGCAGGAGACAGAGCGATATTTTCTCTCTCCATAGATGCTGCCTGACCTGCTGAGCATTTCCAGCATTTCTTTTTAAATCTCCAGCCACTTTAACTTATGTGTTAATGGTTGGAAAAGAGCAGGGTACACATGAGGTTATGAGGTGTAAACCATTGAATGACCTTTAGAAACAGTAAGGTCCACTGTCACAGAGGTTCAGTCAATATTTTTTTTTATTTTATTTACAACACGGTAAAAGCCATTTCCGGCCATTTAACCCATGCCACCCAATTACACCCAATTTATCTACAAACCCCGTATATATTTTTTTGAGAATGGGAGGAAACCGGAGCACCTGGAGGAAACCCATACAGGTCACGGGAAGAATGTACAAACACCAGACAGACAGCACTGGATTCAACCCCGCTGTAATAGCATCATGCTAACCGCGTCTCCCTGGCCTAACAGGAACTTTTCCCTGCTTTTTCCACATTGCTGGAGTCCCCATTCCTTCTCCTTTCTGGTTAGAGAGGGCAGCTGGTACTGCAACTGTCTCCAGTTTGGAAAATCGCATAGACATTTACAAGCGGGAACATGGTCAATGCTCCGATCATGGATCCCAGTTGGACTGCTGCTCCACACCACACCAGAGCACTGTGGCTTTTGTCACGGAAAATTATTCCACTCATCACCTTGACATAGGACAGGGAGCCCGTAAATAAAATCCAGGAAAGGACCTGTGTGAACAGGAAACACAGCTTAATACGTAAACACACACACACCATCAGGAGATAGGACTTCATCTACATCAGGGAAAGGCAGCCAAAACACTCATCACCTCCCCGGACACACTCACTTCTCCCTCCTTCCATTGGGGGAAGGATCAAGCATGTGAAAGCCCGCAGCATCGGGGGTCCTGAATGAGAGCCATATCAATGCTCCCCTTGCTTACTGATAACTGTTCTTTCCTTTCTTTGTAATCTTGCACTCTGTAAATTGTGCTCTCTATATGGCAATTTGAATGCAAAGGTAAAGGTTCCATTATTGTCACATAATACTACATTTAGAATGTAACATACATGAAATTCTTTAACTTTAGAGAAGGGAGAGAGTCGCCATTTTGTCAAGCGCCCCTCACAAAAAAGAGGCCCCAGTGAGGAACAAACTCACAACCCTTGGTTTACAAGACCAGGACTCTAACCACTGAGTTATCAGAGCCTCCTCAAGTTAGAGATAACCTGAAAGATTGCTCGCCAAAGAACCCTTCTTGCTGCACCACTGCGTTTTGCTTGGAAGTTCAAGTCAATTCAAGTTTATTTTCATCTGATTGCACAAGTACATCCAGTCCTTGGTCCAAAACATGCAGACATACAACTAGACATAACACTTACAGTCAAACAATACATATGCAGGACAAGTATTTCATCAATACAAATCAATAAATAAATTTTGTTTTGCAAATAGGAGAGACTTGAATGGTTACTGTGAGCTGTTCCTTTGGCCGTTCGGCATTCTCACTGCTTGTGGGAAGAAGCTGATCCTTAGTCTGGTGGTACTGGCTCTGATACTCCCATATCTCTTTCCTGATGGGAGTAGCTGAAAGATGCTATGTGCAGGGTGGAAGGGGTCCTCAATGACTTTGCATGCCTTCTTCAGATAATGATCCCAGTAGATCACATTGATTGCATGGGTGGGGTGGGGGGGGGGGGAAAGACTCATTGACCCTCTCTGCAATTCTTATGATCCTGTGGATTGACCTCCAATCCATTTCTCTACAGCAACCATCCCACACCACGATGCAGCCATCCAGGATGTTCTCAATGAAGCTCCTCTAGAAGGTTGACATAACAGTGACCAGTAGCCTTGCCCCTCTTCAGTCTTCTCAGTCACTGTGGGACCTTCCTGACAAGTGAGGAGATGTTGATTTGTCAATGATAGGTCACTAGTTAAGTGAACATCAAGGAACTGGGTGCTTTCTACTCTCTCCATTACAGAGATGTTGATGTGCAATGGATGGTGGTTGTTCTTGGTCCTCCTGAAGTCTACGATCATCGAGTGAGTTGATCAAAGGATGAGAGCCTCAAATGATATGTGTTTGGCAAGTGAACTGAAGCTTCCAGTCTGCGGATGATCGACGTGGAGACTCGAAGAGTGCTTCAGAGATCTTGGGGATTCAATGTCTGACAGGATTCCCAGTGCAGTCGCACCTGTGCTCATCGCCCACAAGGGATTGAATAGCCTCTTCCCACCCCAGCTGCCCTTGTGTAATGCAAGGAAACTGAACCTTGAGGAGAGCTGGGAAACATGAGCAGTCTCAGCCTTTCAAAGTCTTAACATTACAACACATGCACTTGATAAAGATTGTCAGTGAAACACAGGTCTAGAGGAAGAGTCACAAAAATCAGGAAATTAAATGCTGGAATAAAAATTTGCCATTTAGGGAAAAAAATGAACAATGTTATTAAGGTAATCTGCACATAATGTAGAATTATGGCAAGTACGATTATATAATTATTATTTTATGGCAAGTTATAATATCTCCTTAAACTACAGAAGTGCTGATGTGTAAATGTATTAAGCAAAAACTAATTGGAATAATGCTTTGCACTCGTCTAGCCCCAGGGGAGCAGCAAGTTCTCAACTCAAGCAACTATGTTGATTTAAAAGTCTCTCTGGATATAGTTTAACAGCCTATTAATCTTTTCAGGCCCAGAACATGTATATATGGAAGGAGAACAGCATTCTCCTTGCGTTAAAGGATTTTTTTTAAAAAGCACAGAAGGTCCATTCCACCAATACTAGGCCCTCTCCACATCCTCACAGTTTCACGTCCACATGCAAATACCTGCACAAGAAAAACCCATCGATAGCTATGGTACTTTTGATCGTTCTCTTTTACTGACACTATTTTGTCTGGGTTTTTTTTAAACAATGTCTTTAAATGTATTATTATTATTAAAAGCAGCTTCACTGAATTTCAGAATATTTATTAGTTTTATGCAATTTTAAATCTCCCCAGAATGCACTCCATCTTAATAGAGGGTTATGGGTGTGAGGTAGGGAAAACTTAGATTGTTGTGTAGGTTTACATATGTTGGCACCACATCATGAGCTGAAGAGCCTGTTCTGTTACACCTTGGAAAGCAAAAAAAAAAAAAAAAAATTGCAGTTGCTGGGAGTGTAAAATCAGACAGCAAAGGGTAGAGACACACAGCAGGTCAGGCAGCGTCTCTGGAGGGAGAATCAAAGCAAATTATTTCAGGATAATGATCTCCCATTGGAACAGTTCAGAATCAGAATTTATTGTCATGGGTATGTCATGAAATTCAATGTTTTGCAGCAGCACGGTACAAAATCGCTATAATTTTTTTTAAATTAGTGCAAAAGAAGAGATAGAGAGGTCGTGTCTGGGGTTCATTGTCCGTTCAGAAACCTGACAATGGAGGGGAAGCTGCTGTTTCTGTGTACCATTGTGAGTTCTGACACTTTAACATGCAGGTCCTCCATGTCCAGGCTAGACAGGTTCTGGGCCTGACCTGGTCTTTGTGCAGACGAGTCTAACTCAGCAGCCTCCTCTGTTGCCCTGACCTATCACCTCTGGTAGGCTTCCAGCTCAAACTTCTACTGGCTGGAAAATATGGTCCCCGAGCTGACAGCGAAACCCCACTCAGTTGGGTCCGCAGACCAGGAATATCGAGAACAGGGTGGACGCATGGATAAAATGTTGGGGTGGGGGCAGGGGGAGGAGCATAGGCTGGCAGGTGATAGGTGAGTACAGATGGGAGGGGAAAGGAAAGGAACTGAGAGTTGATTAGCAGGGGAGCAGGCTGAGATGGGTGCACTCTGATAGGAGGAAGGGAAGTGGGCCTGGAGGGAAGAAGGAAGGTGGAGGTAGGGAGATGGAGAGAGGAAGAAAGAGGAAACAGGGGGTGTTCAATGATGACTCTATCTGGTTGGACACTGCTAAGGCAGATGTGAGCATCAGAATCAGGATTGCTGGGCTGGGAAATGGCTTCTTGGTGCAGACAGTGAGATTGATGAAGAGAATCCTTTAACTGAGTACATCACCCCAAAATATTTATCTATCTCTATTTTAAATGATATCTTTATGTCGAAATGTGATTGTTGTATGCTGTGTATTTTGTATGAGAATGTGTGCACACCGTGGTCCAGGGAAACACAGTGCAGTCAGACGGTAATAAACTTAAGGGTGCTGTTCCTCCCATTTTCATATGGCCTCAGCATAGTACTACATGGTGCCGTGGACAGACACGTCAGTGTGGGAATGGGAAGTGGAATTGGTGGTTGGCCTTGCTGTGGCAGCGGACTGAGTGCTGAACAAAGAATCCTTCTTTGACGGACCCTTCACCTCCACGCACACAATTGCCTGGCATTGCATCATTACTATTCTTGTTCTATACTCACAATTAAGGCAGAGCCAGTAGAAGAGTCCTGAAGTAAGGGGCAGGGACTCAGGGCAGCCATGGCCATGTTATAGGCACCAAAAGTCGTCCCAAGTAGAGAGAGGAATCCTAGTAAAGGCAAGGACCTGGTAAAGATAAAAGGCAAGAGGTTCTCTGCAACATTGGCTAACAAACTCTCTTCAATTATAGAGTGAAACACAAAAGTCTGCAGACACTGTGACGTTCCTTCAATTATAGGTCCAGGCATTCTGCAAATTATCAATACAGAACACCCTTCTGTAATTGTACAGCCTATGGATTGGCAAGTGATAGCTAGCTTCATCAAGTTAGAATAAGAAAGGCATTATTTTATAAATATTTTTGCAACACATTATGGATGGAATGGACTGATTTCCACCTATAGAGGTATAGAAAGAGATGAAGGAGAGAATATGAAAAGGAGAAAGAGAATGAAAGACATAGAGATGGAAGAGGAAGATAGTTCCCTGACCAGTCAGCTTGTTTACATTTCTTTCTTTCTTTTGTACACCTATCTTTTTCTTCGAGTACAGTTTTTTTTTGGCACTGCCGAAATTCTACCCGGTCTGCAGGAGAAAGAATCTCAGGGTTGTAGCTGAACTAATCGGAACTTTGAAGTTTGACCCTCTAGTCTACTAGCTGCCAGAATCTCTCCAGATTCAAAGAGAGATTCTTTCTTGCTGTTATCAGACATATGCTGGCAAAAGACAAAGCCCCTGAACAGTTTTAATTGCACTTTTCTGCACTGCTTATCTGATTGAAACACTACTCCAAACACTGTTGTTTATTTATTGATTTGCTCCTGTTGCATTACCAGCTGTATGAGTTTACTTGTTTGGATGGCACTTAAAAAGAAGCTTTTTACTAATCATGAGGCAATAAACTAATTCAATATTGAAGAAAAGATGTGAGAGGTTGGGGCACCCACCTCCAGGAGATTTTTATTTAGACATATAGCATGGTAACAGGCCATTTCAGTTCATGACCCCATGCCGCACAATTAACACCCAATGAACCTATATCCCCTGTACGTTTCAAATGGTGGGAGAAACTGAAGCCCCTGGGGAAAACACACAGATACGGAGTGAATGTATAAACTCCTTACAGCCAGCTCGGGGATTTGAATCCCGGTCCCAATCTTAGCTCTGTATCAGTGTTGTGCTAACCGCAATGCCAACCGTGGATATGAATAGTTTTTAAGTTCCATGCAGCTTTTTGAATAGGTGTTTAGTACACCTTTGTGATGTTGTAAGGTCAAAGGGCCTGTTTCTGTACTGTTCACCTCTTCCTATCATTACGAAAAGCACCTAAGAATGCTCCAAAGTGACGCTGTGGTAGAGGTAGCTTACCTCCCAGGTAATTTAAATTTAGGCTACAACATGGTAATGCACCAGTGATGCCTAATTACACCCAATTAACCTATAATCCCATACATTTTGAAGGGTGGGAGGAAACCAGAGTACTTGGAGAAAACCCATGGAAACATGAGGAGAACTTCTAAACTCCTAACAGACAACGCTGGATTCGAACCCGGGTCTCTGGTACTGTATCAACATTGCTATGCTAATAATGCTGTTCAAATTTGTTCACCTCTTTCAATGACATCTTTGTACTCTTTAAAAGTTCAAAGTACAGATTTATTGCCAGATTACATACATGATATTACATACAACCCTGAGAGTCTTTTTCCTGTGGGCGAGGCAGAATCATCCCTCATTGGTAGTGCAATAAAAAAACCATACCCATGAAAAGATACGTACACAAAAGAGAGAATTGTAAACAAGAAGGCAGTGCAAACAAGCTGTGCAATTCAGAAAATAAACCATCAATAATAAATAATGTGCAAAGAAAGAGTCCGTAAATGAGACTCTGATTGAGTTTGATGGTGGAGTCTGATGGTGGAGTCTGATGGTGGAGGGGGAGCAGCTGTTCCTGAATCTGAGTGGTGCGAGCAGTGTGGCACATACACCTCTTTTCTGATGGTTCGCAGTGAGAACAGAGTATGCGCTGGGTGGTGTGGATCCTTGATGATTGCTGCTGCTCTCCGACGGCAGCGTTCCATATGAATGTTCTTGGTGGTGCGGAGAGTTTTGCCTGTGGTGTCCTGGGCTGTGTCCATTATCTTTTGTAGTGCTTTCCTCTCAGAGAAATTGGTACCCCCATACCAGGCCATGATGCAGCTGGTCAGCACACGTTTCACAACACATACGTAGAAGTTTGCCAAATTTTTCGATGTCTTGCCAAACCTCTGCAATCTCCAGAGAAGGTAGAGGCGCTGATCTAATCAAAACCCCTCTGTCTTTATGAATGCACGATCCACTTTTACAACCCCCCCCCACCCCCACCCCCATTCAGTGAGTAGTTCCTGCTATTACAACCTTCCTGAGCTTTAATCACCCTTCCAGCCATAACTCTGTGTATCTTCATATCTGTAAACCTTGCACCTTTACTTGGGGTGGGGGGAGGGGGGGGTGATCCATCCCATCCCAACCAGGAAAAGTCAAGAGAAAAAAACAGCCTGAGCACTGGCTGCCACGTCGTGACAAACCCATAAACCCCTGATATATGTCTTATATCTTTGTTGTGAGTGTCTTGAATGTTGTGTGCTACTGTGGTTAGTTAAGTGTTAAATGTGGGGGTTGGGGAGGGAGGGAGATGGAAAGAGCTTGAACTCTGCAGAAAACTGTATAAAATGGATAATTATAAATTGTAGTCAACGCTGATACTGTTAAAATTGGCAGTGATAATGTCGATAACTGCTTAAGTTTGGAAGATAATGAATAAAATATTTAAAAAAAACCTTGCACTTTTACATGAAAGGAGCAAAATATGAAAGTCTGCAGGCACCGTGATTGAAGTAAAAACACAATTCTGGAGCAACTCAGCAGGCCAAAAGTATGTTGTTTGTCTTGCCTAGTTTCTCAGCATTGTGTTTTTTGTGTTTTACATGAAAGTTGAGCATCTAACTGGTAATGGTCAATAAAAATATGTTTGGGCAAGGAGGGAGTAAAAAGTAGATTTGACATGGAGCCGTGCCCCAGATATAAAGTTGCAACCTGTCCAGAACCTGAAGATTTGCTGGAGTTTCCATAACTAGCCCAAGCTATTCCTTGTCTTAAATATTTATTGGAGAATTAAACACTAAATATTAAGCAGGAACAGGGGGCATTTGCAGCAATGCAAATAAAATGGTCCCAACTCCACTTGAGTCCAAACAATCCCAACCTAGACGCTTTGTCAGAACGCATGGGCATCAGACTCGAGCAGTCAGGGGCAATCTGGATGCAGTCAGGTAGCCAAGCTTTAGTTTAAAGGAGCAATGGAAACATGGAGTCATTTATACCTTGGAGACCGGTTCGAGACTGACTGAAGGAGTACCAGGTATCGGAACAGGGATGCGAAAGGACGCTGGAGGCTTCCCAATCATGACAGAAGTGTGCATCGGGAGCTCGGGTTGCTTATGGTTAGGACTGAAGACTGTGTGGTTGCAAAGGCTGCAGGAGGACTGGATGTGAAGCCATGGATATCCAGTGACTCTAGGTGGGGGGTGGGGGGGAAATCTCTTTTACTCTGTAAGGGGCGCTGGGCAATTTTTTTTCTGATAGCGAATCTTTCATGTAATATCACATTTTCTGTTTTATTACAATGACAAGAAAATAATTTGGAGTCTATCCTGCAGCGAATGAGGAAAAATACCAGAATTCAGCGAGGTTATTGTGACCTGCAAAACAACATAAATAGTAACAAGGAAGAGCTGATGGAGAAGAACAGCAGCTGGAAGGCAGAGATCAGAGTCCAGGCAACATATGAACCAGTGCCTTTCATGGGGAAAGGCGAAAATACATGGTATGAGAAATAAGAATTTCTTGTTGATCTGTGGCCACTTTGCAATACAGCATATTTTATGTTTCATAGGCAAACAAGAAAGACTGAAGATGCTGGAAATTTTAGAACGTAGGCATACAGCATGGTAACGAGCCATTCTGGCCCACGAGTCCACGCTGCTCAAGTATACCCAATTAACCTGCAAACTCCGCATGATTTTGGAGGGTGGGAACAGCAGAAAGGAGCCCATGCAGATAGAACCCCTTACAGACAGTGCCAGATTTGAACCTTGGTCACCGGCACTGTAACAGCGTTGCAGTAACCGCTATGCTAACCACGCCACCTGCCTTCCACGGATGCTGCCTGACCCGCTGAGTTACTCCAGCATTTTGTGCATTGGTTATGTTCTGCAGCTTTTTTTAAAATTTAGGTATTCAGCACAGTAACAGGCCATATTGGCCCACAAGTCTGTAACGCCCAATTTACACCCAATTAACCGACATCCCGAGTATATTTCAAATAGTGTGAGGAAACCAGAGCCCCCAGAGAAAATCGACACAGACACAGAAGAACATACAAACTCCTTACAGACAGTGCAGGATTCAAACTCTGGCCCCGATCGCTGGTGTTGTAAAGGCTTTGTGCCATCCATGCTGCCCTGAAGCATTAATATTTATGGCATCTTCACCTTGTCACAATAGCTGTTACAGTGCAGAGGCTGCCATGTCGATCCAAGAGGTGAATCAATTCACTTCCATTCCCTACCTCTCTCCCCAGAGCCCAGCAAATTATTCTCTTGCATCCCATGAGTTGGGCAAGGAACACATGGAGTTTTGATAGACCAGAAACGTTGACTGATCATTTCTATCTGTGAATTTTGAGTGAACCACTGGGTCCCTCCAGCTTCTCCTTCCTGAGACTGAAGGCAGTCTGCTTTATCAGGTGAAGGCAAATAATCTATGTGAAGAAGAGGATGCCAGCTTTCCTTGTTGATCGCATTCTCAACTTAGCCCAGCCATTCTAAGGGTGGTACGGTTAGCATAGAGGTTAGTGCAACACTGTTGCAGCACCAACAGTTGGAACTAAGGTTCAAATCCCTCGCTGCAAGGGGTTTGTACGCTCTCCCCATGCCTGCATGGGTTTTCCTCGGGGTCTCCGGTTTCCTTCCACAGTTCAAAATGTACCAGTGTTGTTTGGTGTAATTGGGCAGCATGGGCTCATGGGCCAAAAGGGCCTGTTACCATGCTGTATGTCTGAATTTAATTTAAATTTTAAAAGCTTTATTCAGCGATGCCCTCCACACCAGTACTCTGCTCAAAGTCTTCCCTGTAAAGCAGTCAAATTTTGGTTTATTTCATATTTCTCCCTTACCGACTACATGAAAAATATTTACATTAAGTGAAGTGAAAAGAAAATTAAGCTTTTTATTGAAACATGTTGTGGCCCTCAGGGAATGGCTGATTCAACCCAATATGAACATGGCTTCCTACAGACACTGGGATTGGACAAATGGTGTCCTTCTGTGCATAAAAGCAACCGAGGGAATGCCTGAGCAGCAAAAAAGCAGTTCCCCAGAAGGGAGCCAAGAAAGCCTTGGCCAAACCAGGAGGGAAGGCGGGTGAGGAAGGAGAATTACTCCATCTACATCTGCAAGGAGATGAAGCAGGTGCACCCCCAACGCCGGCATCTCCTCCAAGGCCATGAACATCAAGAACTCGTATGTTAATGATGTTTTTTGAGCAGATCATGGGCAAGGCTTCCCGCGTGGCCCATTGCAACAAGAGGTCGACCATCAGCTCCCGGGAGATCCAGACTGCTGTGCTGCCTGGGGAGTTGGCCAAACACATTGTGTCAGAAGGGGACAAAGGTCAAGGACACCAGCTCCAAGTAAAGCTCCATCAAGTACTGACCAAACAAACCGAAAACCATTCTGTGCTCTTTTGAGTTAATGAAAAGGAGGTTGTTTAGCTATTACCATTTAGCTGTTTGGAATCTTGTGGTGAATAAACTGGTGACCATAACTCCCACATAACAACACTGATTACATGACCGAAATATCGCATTGGCTGTATAATACCCTCGGATGTCATGAGCAATAATATACAAAGGCAAGCCATTCTTTAACAGCAACGTCATCCGTATTTTAATAAAGAATTTGATTTGATTATTCAGCATGGGACAGGCCAGGGATTTTTGCTAACCCATGATTTGAATATTATTAAATGGACATTTTTTTTTTAATTTACAAGCAGCCTGGTGCATAAAGAGGGCCAGTGTGGTACAAAGGCTTGAATATGTAAATGCTGTTGGCTCCTAGAATGGTTGATGGTGGAGGAGCCAGCAGCGTCACTGCTGTTGAATGTCATGAGGAGCTGGTTGGACACTCTCTTGCTCTTAGTAATAAAATTGTCGACCAGAGTCACAAGCGGATATTTACTGATCCATAAAACATCGTCCTAAGGGCTAGGAAATGGTAGGCCAACATCTCATTTGCAATAACAGGTCTATTATTAAACTTTCTGCAAAGCAGAACAATTTATTCCTGATTAAAATGTGCATTTTTAATTCCACTGCATTTCCTTTTTCTGACTATTCTGCAAGATTATCTTTTGAAGTTTACAAATTCAGTGGACAGACGTCTTACATAGCAGCAAACGTCAAGGCTACAAAAGGGAAAATCTGGAACATGAGGCAGCTATTCACTCCCTGATCCTCTCCTCTCTGCACCTTTCCCCTTCCACTTCCAATGTAGGGTCCCTGACCCAAAACCTCATCCCCATTTCTCTCCTCGTTGATGCCACCTGGATTTCTAAGTGTTTCCTGACTTTGTTTCGAATTTGCAGCATCTACAGTTTTTTTTTGCTCCAATGAATTTCTACCCCATTGGTTGCTGCTATCCCTAGGGTCGCACTTGTTGACATCATCCCATGACATGGCAGGATCACACTGATTAAGATAGAGGAGGGGAATGAAGAAATTTGGCTGAGCAGTTCAAAGATTCCTGATCTTTTCACCCAGAAGGTTGTCAAGAAAAATAAAGTGTCAATGAATTTCCAAGTGATTTTGGGTGAATGGCCCGGTGGACATCACAGTGGAACAGCTGATAAAGTCACTGCCACACCGCACAAGAGATCATGATCTCTGACTTTCGGCGCTGTCTGTATGGAGTTTGCTTTTCTCATGGCCGTGCAGGTTTCCCCACCACATCCCAAAGGCATGATGGTTAATTGAGAGCTACAAGTTGTCTCTGGTGTGTATATGAGTTGTAGAAACTATGGGAATGGGGGTGTTGACAGGAATGTGGGAGAATAAAACAAATGGGATTAACATAGGATTAGTGTGACTAAGAGTAGATGGCTGGTGCAGACTCAGTCCATCAAGGGGAATGCTTCCCTGTTGTGTGACTCCTTGTCTCCCAGCTGTTGCCACAGGCGGTTGTGCATTTAAGACAGAGATGGATAGGTTCTTGATTCGCCAGGGCATCAAAAGTTATGTGGAGAAGGCCGGGCAGAGGGACTAAGTGGGAAAATGGATTCTTTTATGATTGAATGGCAGGGAAGATTCGATAGGCTGAACAGCCTATTTCTACTCCTATGTCCTATGGTCAGTTACAAGACTGGCATCCAAAGTTGTGGACCATTAATCCGGTGGGAATGCAAAACACAATCTACTGGAGGAATTCAGCAGGCCGAGCTGCATCAACGGGAGAAAAAGGAGCGTCGTCGTTTTGGCCCTTTACCAAGACTGGGGAAATCCAGTAGAAAACCACTGAAAAGAGGACAGTGTGGAGGGACAGGAAGGGGAGCCCATGTGGGATTGGTGACTTGTTAAGGTGAAACATGGCAGACGTGAACGGAAAATGGGCAGATGCCAAAGGGAGAGAGAGGGAAGAGGAACAAAGGGGTCAGATTGGGGGGGGAGGGGGATGATTCACACAGGGAGGAGTGGGGTATTATGGACAAAGGCTGCAAGTGCTGGCAACTGATGTAGGAAGGTGAGAATGGTGGTGTTGAGAGAAACCAGACAGAACTGGGGGGTTGAGGCGGGGGTTGTGGTGGGAGCGGAGAACATGGTGGGCAACAGGGCGGAAGTTTTCAGTGGATATATGTAGGTGAAGGGGGTCAGAACCAAAGAGGAAGAGACAATTAGAATGGGTAGGGGGCGGTGTGGGTGGGAAAGTGGACCAAAAAAAGGGGGTGAAGAGCAAAAGGGGTAGAGAAGAAGAGAGGGAGGCCTCATTACTCTAAATTAGAAAATTCTGTGTTCATACCACTGGGCTGTAATCTATCCAGGCAGAATACGAGGTGTGGTTCCTCCCATTTATATTGGGCCTGACTCTGGGAATGGGGAAGGTACCCAGCATCTGCAATCTCCTGCGTGTCTCCAGTTTAATCACATCTATGAGGGAGTTTAAGTTTGGGTAATTAAAATGAACCTGCATTGATTTTTATTTAAAAAAGACCTCATCGATAACCGGTCTGGATGGCCATTTTACCAGCGAAGGAAATTTTCTCACCTAATCAGACCCACCTCAGCATTTCACTCCTCAATTTATGGGCGTTTAGAGGGGTCCACAACCTGTGAAGTAATAGGTCTTCAAAAATGTCCCAATAAGCAGGGTTCAAGTTTTCAGACCTCAATACTTCATTCACAGTATGTTTCAGGAGAACCTATTGGAATGGATCTCAACCATGGACACATCATACCAATGTGTGTGACCTACCTGTTCGGCAGGATGAGGGCAATGATGCAGGCACCAGGGTTTGCCATGGAACTCAAGGCAGCAGAGAGATGGTAGGCAGTGTTCCCATAGGGCAAGCACGAGTAGCTCTGCACTGCGGGTAAAATGCCATTGGTCAGTGAATTGACCCAGATCACCAGAAAGTAAAGGCATAGAAGCTGTTGCCTGGAGTAGCCACCTAGCACTCTGGTAGCCAGAGCCTGTGCTTCAGTTGCAAGCTTAGAATTGGGCCCCTTCATTCGACCGGATCCTTGAGATTCTGCTGGTTGCTTGGAGACATGTTTGGTCAGTTCCAGTTCCGTGCTGGAGACATGCAGAGCTCGATCCGGGACTTGCTCTTCACCAGAGTTCTTGTGGGGCAGCCCTGTGACTCGAGTGAGGAAAACAAAAGCCAATAGGCAAAAAACCATCATGACAGTGAGAAAAATCAGGAAGGTTTGGGTCGAGAAGTTGGCAGGCAGGTAGCGAGCTTCGAGTTGGTAGTGACTTGCTGCATCGGTGAGGTTGTCCATCGTCGCATTGGCTGCCTTAGAGACATTCACACACTTGATCATCCCAGCCCCCTGGCTTAATGCCACAAGGCCAGGGACAAAGCCACTCAGACCCTCCCCAATGAAGTAAGTAGTAATGTACATTGACTCCAGTCTCATCATGAAAGGAAGAAAGGTGACAGATGATGTGCAATCCACCAGCGACAAGAAAAAGGTCAGTATCAGAAAGGCTGTGCTGTGCAATTCACCTGCCAGGAGCGTAGTTTCCTTCCAAAGGAAGACCATCAGTAAGCAGGCTGTGATCCCAATGCTGAGAATGATGTAAATGGCAAGGACTTCCTTCATCTTGCCCGGTGCGAACCTGTGCAGGAGAGTGACCGAGAGGGGCCCTACGTTGGCCAGCTGGATGATGACAGTGAGGTAGGAAGGCAGGTCCCAGCCTTCCGGCAGCACGTTCACAATGAGCGGCAGTTCCACCCACAGACCATTGATGGCGATCCATGAGCCCATGCCGAAAATACAAGCCAGCAGGTGCACAGCGAGGGCCATGGTGCCAAGTCAGACGGATCAGTCAACAGGACTTACATCTGAACGCAAGCCAGCGCAGGGCGGACGTTTCTTCTGGAAATGAAAGAATTAAAAAATGAGTTTATCTAATAAGGTGCATCGAAACCACAATATATTTGTAAAGTATAAAACACAGAAGTTTGCAGATACTGTGGTTGAAGTAGAAACGCAATGCTGGAGAAATTCAGCAGGTCAAACAGTGTATTTTATATAGCAAAGATAGATACATAATCAATGTTTCATGCTTGAGCCCTTCATCTACAAATATATTTGTATTTGGAACACATCTCGGGATCAATTATGACATGTTTCCACTCAATCAGTTTCCGTAGGATCCACAGGCAGCCACAAGCCAAATAAGAGACATATAACAGAGCAGGTGGTTGAGTGGGTGGTTTGGGAGGTTAGCCATTCACAACAGGGGCCATACAGTCCCCCCCCCCCCCCACCTTAGGGGCTACAGCACATTTAAGGGAGACATGGACTGAAATCATTTTTAAAAATTTAATCTTTTTTATGTAGTTGGTAGGAGAGAAATAGGGATGAAACTTGACTATTTCACAGGGAAGGGGGCCCATAAACTTTGAACAGAGTCCTAAGAGGGCTATAGCCAACAAAAAAGGTTGAGAAAAAAGGTTGAGAAAGGTTGAGAATATACAGCAGGATAGCACAGGAAAAGGCCATTTGAACCATGTCTGCACTGAACTGTCCAGAGAAAACTATAACTCTTGCACAAGATCCATATCCCTCCATTCCCTGCATGTCCTGGTGTCAATCCCATACAGTTCCACCATTACCCCAGGCAGGCTATTCCAGGTACCTCCCACTCTCTCTTTAAAAAAAACTTACCACACCCCCACCTCTTCCCTGAAATGATGTCTTCCAGTATGTGGCAGGTTTATCTGGGAGAGAGATTCTGACTGTGCACCCTATCAATGCTTCTCATCACTTTTATAAATCTCGCTCAGGTCTCTCCTCAGTCTCTGATGCTCAAGTTTGGACAAACCCAAGTTTCTCCAACCTCTCCTCAAAGTTAACACAGACAGGGAGATTGCCTCATTGAGCACCTCAACTCTGAATGCCACAATAGAGTGGATCTCCCAGTGGTCACTCATTTCAATTCACCATCCCATTCCCTTGCTGACATGTCCGTCGATGGTCTCATGCACTGCCAGACTGAGACCACCCACAAATTGGAGGTACAAAATCTTATGTTCTATGTGGCCACTTGCCAACTTGGATGGCATTAACATAAAATTCTCCAGTTTTTGGTAGAAACCTCCCACCCCCTCCCCCCCCCACCACAAAATTTTTCTCCATGTCTCCTTATCTCTGGCACTCTCTCTCTTCCATTTTCCCTCTGTCTCCTTTCACAGATCCAAAATCAATTCTCACTTTTCCTCTCTCCTGCCCTCTTATCATATCCAAATAACACCTATTGTCTATTGGTCTGTACTCCCACCCCTCCAATTCTTCCCTTTATCCCCAGCCTTCTATACAGACTCCTGACTCTTTTTTAAAAACACATACCTGAGGAAGGGCTCAGTTCCAAAATGTCAGTAATATACCTTTACTTCCTATGGATGATGCTAGACCAGCTGAGTTCCTCCAGGATCTGTGTTGTGTTTTTACCTATCTAACTCTGCCTTAAATATCCCCACAACAAATGCCACAGATCCACCACCTTCTGGGTAAAGAAATTCATCCTTGTCTCTGTTCTGAAGGGATGTTTCTGGATTCCCAGACACCTCCACAAAAGGAAACATCTTCACCACCTCCAATCTATCCAGGCCCTTCAGTATTCGATGGGCAAAAGAACATAAGTATCCTTTTCCAGACCAATCTCCAGAACTGAGGCCCCAGTTACAATCAGATGCTTTTGGTGAGCCATGTCTTTTGCATACCTGAACATAGAATACAGAACAGCACAGTACAGGCCCTTTGGCACTTGATGTTGTGCCGACTCATATACTCTGACCAAAAAAAAGTAATAAACCCTTCCTACCATAACCCTCTATTTTCCTTTCATCCATGTACCTGTCTAAGAGTCTTTTAAATGCCCCTAATGTGTCAGCCTCCACCACCATCCATGGCAAGGCATGCCAAGCACCAACAACTCTTTGCATAAAAAACTACCACTGATGTCTCTGCTAAACTTTCCTCCCTTCAGTTTTACAGATGTCCTCTGGTGTTTACTATCCAGTGCGTAAAAGGCACTGGCTGTCCATGCTCTAATCTTGTAGACCTCTATTAAGACTCCTCTCATCCTTCTATGCTCCAAAGAGAATAGTCCCAGCTCTGCTAACCTTGCTTCATAAGACTTATTTTCCAATCCTGGCAACATCCTGGCAAATCTCCTCTGCACCCTCTCCATATCTTTTTGTAATGATGTAACCACACCTAAACACATTACTCCAAGTGTGGTCTCACCAGAGGTTTGTAGGGTTGCAACATAACCTCTCAACCTTTGAACTCAATCCCCTATTAATGAAGCCCAACATCCCATAGGCCTTCTTACTATCCTATTAACCTGTGCGGCGACCTTGAGGGAATGTCTGGATTTGGGCCCCAAGGTCCCTCTGTTCATTCACATTGTTAAGTAACTGTCCATTAACCCTGTACTCAGCCTTCTGGTTTGACCTTCCAAAATGCATCATCTCACACTTATCCTGATTGAACTCCATCTGCCACTTTTCTGCCCAACTCTGACTCCACAGTCCACAGATCACTTATTCCAAATTCTGTCAAAGGAAGAGATCCAATGACCTACACAAAGCTTCTGTGAAGTAACATAGCACTGTCACTAATTCCTGGGAACTGCTGGCCGTCAACCCACTCCACTAGGGGGAGGAGCATTCACGCTGGTTGTTGGGAACTTCCAGGCCATGCCTCAGGAGTACAGAGCAGTAGAAGAATCATAGTACCTCAAAATCTCCTGTCCACCTGCCCTTCAGATATCTTCATCAAGTTTGCAGATGACACAACAGTAGTCGTTGGCCTCATCCGCAACAATGATGAGTCCCACTACAGAGAAGAGGTGGAAACTCTCATGGTATGGTGTGAGAATAACAAGCTAAGTCTCAACGTGGACAAGATGTAGATAATTGTAGACTTCAGAAGGACAAGGAATGTCCATCCTCCACTACACATCAATAGTTCAGTGGTGGAGAGAGTAAATAAAGTTCCATGGAGTTCACTTAACTAGTGACCTATCGTGGACTTACAACATCTCCTCAACAGCGACTGCAGTACCTGAGAAGACTGAGGTGGGCATACGATACCCTAAGGTCCCTCTGTCCTTCCACACTCTTAAGTAAGGCATGCCGATGATACCATGGTATAGGGTTGTATAAAGAGCATAGTACTCTGCTTTAATGACTATCGACCAGTAGCACTTACATCAACAGCGATGAAGTGTTTTGAAAGGCTGGTGACTGAGTGGCAACATGGATATGTTCCAGTTCAACAGGTCTATAGCAGATGCCATCTCACTGGCTCTACACAATGTCCTGGAACACCTGGACAGTAAAGATGCATTCATCAAGATGTTCTTTATCATCTACAGTTTGGCATTTAACACCATCATTCCCTCATAACTGATCAGAAAACTCAGACCTGGGACTCAACACCCCACTGTGTAATGGATCATGGATTTCCTCATCTCCAGGATTGATCAGATCATCTCCACAATCCCCAGGGCACCAAAGGGCTGCGTTCTTAGACCCCTGCTCTACTCACTTTAGACCTATGACTGTGTGGCTTAGTTCGACAATAACACCATCTACAAATTTGCCAACGATACCACATTAGTGGGTTGTATAAAGAAAGGGGGATGAGTCAGAATACAGGAAGGCGATTTTAAACTTGGCTGAATGGTGCAAAATCCTTGCACTCAATGATGCCAAAACTATGGAACTGATTGCTGATGTCAGGAAGGGAAAACCAGAGGTATATAATCCAGTGATCATTGAGGGATCAGAGGTGAAAAGGTTGAGCAAATTTAAGTTCTTGGGAGTCACCATCTCAAAGGATCTTTCCTGGACCCCAAACACTAATGGCATCGTGAAGTAAGCATGTCAGTGCCCCTACCTCCTCAGGAGTTCAAAGGTTTGGTATGACACCAGAAACCTTGGCAGGTTTCTACAGATGTGTGGTGAAAAGTGTGTTGACCAGCTAAATCACGGTCTGGTATAGGGACACAAATACCCCTGAGCATAAAACCCTCCAAAAGGTAGTGGACACAGCCCAGGACATCACAGACAAAGCCCTCCCCACTATCGAGAACATTTTCAGGGAACACTGCCATTGGAGAGTAGCTGCAGTCATCAAGGACCCACATCACCCAGCACACGCTCTGTTCTCACTGCTACCATCAGGAAAGAGGTATAGGTGCCACAAGACTCGCACCACCAGGTTCAGGAACAGCCTCTCCCCCTCCACCATCAGACTCCTCAACAACAAACTCAATCAGGGACTCGTTTAAGGACTCTTACTTTTGCACTTTATTGATTTTGTTTATTTTCTCTGTATTGCAGTCAGTCTGTTTACAGTTCTTTATTTGTTTACATGTATATTATGTGTAAGTTTTTTTTCCCAATATCAGTAAGAGGTAATTCTGCCTTGCCCACAGAAAAAGGTTCTTAGGATTGTATATGATGCCATATATGTACTCTGACAATAAATCTGAATCTGGGCAAGGCTACCCACCACCATCCTGTCAACTTTCTACAAGAGCACTATTGAGAAAATCCTGGCCGGGCTGCATCACAATGGGGTACAGATGCTGCAGAGAAATGGATTGGAGGTCAATCCAAAGGAGCATAAGAGGGGCAGAGAGGATCACTGGAGTCTCCCTCCCTCCCATCAATGTGATCGTTGTCTGAAAAAGGCTCAAAACAATTATTGAGCACCCCTACCACCTCTCATGCAGCATCTTCCTGCTTCCCCCATTGGGAAAGAGGTACAGAAGTAGCAGAGCCAGAACCACCAGGCTGAGAAACGGCTTCTTCCCACAGTCAGTGAGACAGATGAATGACTGAACTGCTCGCACAAACCCTCTAAGGCTATTTATTCACAATATTTATTTATAAATCTAAACCACTTGTGCTACATCTTTTTTCGTCCGGCTGTACTCATACAATTGAATGATAATAATTAACTTGAACTTGAATAAATGGAGAGGTAAATTCAGGACAATATTCCATCAACTGTGAGTGATACAAGGTGTGAAATTTGTGAGCAGTTGAGCTGAAGATGTTTTAACTGAAAGTTAGTTAAATACAGGAGCCTTGCACTGAAAGTTTGCATGAAAGCTCATCAACTCTTCCTATGCTATATAAACTCTGCATTCTCTAAACAGTTGTGTGCAGTAGGAAGTCACTTCAGTGCACTGAGAATGCGTCAGAGCCTACTTCCTCTGAAACAACACATCCCAGCGCTTGTTTCCTTGGACCTTCCAATATTCTTCTTTTCCCAGCTTTATCCTACCTCTAACATTTTCCCAGCTTTGTCCTACCTTTAACATTCGTTTCCGCGCTTTCCAGAAATGTAAACCTTTTATAGTTGCTTTAGCGGGTAAATTCATGGACTCCTGACATTCCAACGTACTTTCAATTCATTAAGAAGCAAAGCAGCTACATAAATATCTGATCCCTTCATTTGACTGCTGGGATTTCAATTGCAAGATAAACACCCCACCACAAACTCTCTCCATGACTTCCCTCTTTCAAGGTGCTTTTAAAAACCCATGTCTCCTCTGCCCTGAAAACTCCTGATGTGTTTTAGTTTTAAATTATGTTTGGTAATATTTCTAATGAACCCAGGGATCATTTTTACTACTTTAAATTCACCACACAGGTGCAAGTTTTTATTTGCTATTGAAAAGCTTTGACACGCATCACAAGTTCAAAAGGCTCGAGTGTTTGAAGACAGCCACACCCAGAAAAATATGGCATTTTATCTCTCCTCCATGGTTACAAACATAAACCAGCAATTTGAACAGTGGTCACTCACAGAGGTGTTGAGATTCCCCGTGTAGACAAGATTACAGAATCTCCTACCTGCAGAAGTAAATGAGCAATCAAGTTTCTGTAACTGTAGCTCAGAGTGCATTACAATAGGACTTTCAACTGCTTCCGCTCCAGTTCTCATGGGCATTTCTCCAAAGCACGACGCGTAGAACACTGCCTTGTCCAATACACTACGCCCACCATCAGGTTGTACCTTGGCTTCCCTCCAACAGCCTTCCCCAATCCAACAAGGTGTGTTTCATGAGTTCAATACCAGGATCTAGAGACGCCTTTGGTTTCATCTCCCATTTGCCCAAGTTTTAAAAAACCTTTTATTTTAGATCATTGCGAATGAACTGATTGGTCATGAAATGAAAACAGCAAAGATTCATCCCACCATCCATCTACCATGAAGTTCCAGCTATCATCATTACTGCACTAAACATCTGCTTAAAAAATTTCAATTCAATGAATCACTTGAATGAAACATTTTAAATAACACAGGAAATGTACAATTTACTGTTTTAAACATTTGATGGATGAAATAATTGAGATTCAGTAACTTTTAACTTAACATTGGCAGCATTGTGAAAACTGTTAAACCACAGCTCCCTCCAGTGCTCAAAGAGGGGGCTTGCAATGCATCTGGTCAGCAGAGGAACACCTTGAAACCGTGAAAAGCACAAAGGTCACCAGGTGTAAACAATGAGATGCTAGAGGAACTCAGCGGGTCAGGCAGCATCCGTGGAGAGTTTCAGGTTGGGACCCTTTATCACGACTATAGTAAGACGGAGTGAGATCAAGAATATCCAAGGGGGAAAGGAGCTGGTGAGGGGCTGAAAGGCATTAGACCACCGGGCTGTGAGAAACCCCTCCTCGGACCACCAGGATGGTGAAGAAACCCATCCCTGAACCGCCAACAGGATTTTTATTTTGTTTTTTTTCTTGAGAAAACTGAGAATTTTTGTTTTTTCTCTGGTCAAATGTACCAGCTCGCTTTACATATTATTACATCAGTAATATTGGGCTTCACTACATCTCCATGGACCAGTGGTCCTCAGACCACAGGATGGGAAATTCTGCCTCGCAGAAAATAACTCCGCTAATCTGGCATTTTACTGGATTGGCAAATTTTCCAGACCATTGGCTGTTACTTCGACTGATGGCTCAACCGCTCTCTTAAATCACTTTTTATAAAATATTACACAGTAAAGTACATTTCCAATCAACTGATTAAAGTGAAAATATGGACCCCATGTTTTCAATGTGTTGGTTTGAAAATTTGCAGGACTCCCAGAAAGCTCTTTGCACTGATATCCCTTAGCTCCAACATTATGTGTTATGAGATGGGTTTTTTCTTTTTTTGGCATACTTATTTTCTTTTTCTTTTTTTATGTAGGATTGGGTGAGTGGGGGATAGGGAGCAAGGGAGGGATTAAGTTACTTTATATATATATACCACATATGTATTATTTCTTCGGGGTGATGATGATGGCATCACGAAGGTCATCACCCTGTACAAAAACAAAAGCGAGAAATCAGACTGCTCAAACTACAGGGGAATCACACTGCTCTTCATTGCAGGCAAAATCTTCGCTAGGATTCTCCTAAATAGAATAATATCTAGTGTCGCCAAAAATGTTCTCCCAGAATCACAGTGTGGCTTTCGCGCAAACAGAGGAACTACTGACATGGTCTTTGCCCTCAGACAGCTCCAAGAAAAGTGCAGAGAACAAAACAAAGGACTCTACATCATCTTTGTTGACCTCACCAAAGCCTTCGACACCGTGAGCAGGAAAGGGCTTTGGCAAATACTAGAGCGCCTTGGATGCCCCCCAAAGTTCCTCAACATGGTTATCCAACTGCACGAAAACCAACAAGGTCGGGTCAGATACAGCAATGAGCTCTCTGAACCCTTCTCCATTAACAATGGCATGAAGCAAGGCTGCGTTCTCGCACCAACCCTCTTTTCAATCTTCTCCAGCATGATGCTGAAACAAGCCATGAAAGACCTCAACAACGAAGATGCTGTTTACATCCGGTACCGCACGGATGGCAGTCTCTTCAATCTGAGGTGCCTGCAAGCTCACACCAAGACACAAGAGCAACTTGTCCGTGAACTACTCTTTACAGATGATGCCGCTTTAGTTGCCCATTCAGAGCCAGCTCTTCAGCGCTTGACGTCCTGTTTTGCGGAAACTGCCAAAATGTTTGGCCTGGAAGTCAGCCTGAAGAAAACTGAGGTCCTCCATCAGCCAGCCCCCCACCATGACTACCAGCCCCCCCATATCTCCATCGGGCACACAAAACTCAAAACGGTCAACCAGTTTACCTATCTTGGCTGCACCATTTCATCGGAAGCAAGGGTCGACATCGAAATACACAACAGACTCGCCAAGGCAAATAGCGCCTTTGGAAGACTACACAAAGAGTCTGGAAAAACAACCAACTGAAAAACCTCACAAAGATTAGCGTATACAGAGCCGTTGTCATACCCACACTCCTGTTCGGCTCCAAATCATGGGTGCTCTACCGGCATCACCTATGGCTCCTAGAACGCTTCCACCAGCGTTGTCTCCACTCCATCCTCAACATTCATTGGAGCGACTTCATCACCAACATCGAAGTACTCGAGATGGCAAAGGCCAACAGCATCGAATCCACGCTTCTGAAGATCCAGCTGCGCTGGGTAGGTCACGTCTTCAGAATGGAGGACCATCGCCTTCCCAAGATCGTGTTATATGGCGAGCTCTCCACTGGCCACCGAGACAGAGGTGCACCAAAGAGGTACAAGGACTGCCTAAAGAAATCTTTTGGTGCCTGCCCCATTGACCACTGCCAGTGGGCTGATCTCTCCTCCAACCGTGCATCTTGGTGCCTCACAGTTCGGCGGGCAGCAACCTCCTTTGAAGAAGACCGCAGAGCCCACCTCACTGACAAAAGACAAAGGAGGAAAAACCCAAACCCAACCCACCAATTTTCCCTTGCAACCGCTGCAATCGTGTCTGCCTGTCCCGATCGGATTTGTCAGCCACCAACAAGCCTGCAGCTGATGTGGACATTACCCCTCCAAAAATCTTCGTCCGCGAAGCCAAGCCAAAAAAAGGAGATTATTTCTTCAATTTATTCAATTAATAATTGTAGATGTGGTTTTAAAATTCTTAAATGAAACATTTAAAAAAAAACAATTGAACTGCAATAAACAGAGGAATACAACCCAAAAGGTAAAGTAGATCAGCGCAGATGAGGGAAAGGGTTAGCATGTCATGGTGGGCCAAAGGGCCTGATTTTATGATGGATGATAATTCTTTGAGACGGGGACTGCGGTCGCTGGGGCTCCAGTGAGTGGACGGAGTACATGCCAAACACCACCAGGTGAATCAAATGACAAACTCTCCAGATTGTTGGAGATTTATTGTAACTGGAAGCATTTTGTCACTGTTCTGTGTCTCCCTTCTGCCTGAATTTTGGAAACAACAGGAGAGTGCAGATGCTGTGTTTCCTGCGCTCCCTTTAAACTCAACAGGTTCACTGGATCATTTATTATTCTAACATGCAATTTCTAGAGAGAGCAAAATTAAAAGTGTGTTAGAGTATTAATTGGAATAACATTCAATGGTTTGCATTGACAATGAGCAAGCCAAATTAAAAGCGTGTTAGAGTATTAATTGGAATAACATTCAATGGTTTGCATTGACAATGAGTGAGCCAAATTATAAGAGTTTTACACTTAAAATTGTCTTTATTAAAAATTTTTTACTGCAGTAACCTTTGGGAACCAGCCTTCAAACAACCATGCAGTTTAAGGCAAGTACTATGAGCAGTCAGACAAATGTAAGAATCTCTTTATTAAACAAAAGTACAAAACCACTCCCTTACTTTAAAATAACAAGGGTTAACCTAAAATGGTCTTCGAGATGGAGAAGGGAACATAATGGGAACAGAAGCAGGGCAACATCCTGCAGATATTGGAATTTGGAACAAATTAGGGCAGCACGGTTAGCGCAATGCCTTTACAGTGCTGGCGACTTGAATTTGAATCCGCTGCTGTCTGTTGTTGTTGTCTGCATGCTCTCCATGTGCCCCCATGGATTTCCTCCCACATTCCAAAGACGCACAAGGTCAGTAGATTAATTGATCACATGGGTATAATTAGGCAGAAGGGGTTCATGGGCCGGAAGGGCCTGGTACCGAGCTGTCTCCAAAAACAAATCAGAAACACTGGAAGAACTCAGCAGGTCACCTGCAGTGAATTCGTCCGTCGTTATTGAAAGAAGATCTACCGGGACCAATGCCTGAAGAGGGCGCACAAAATCAGTGAACTGGTGTGGACTCGAAAGGCCAACATGGCCTGTTTCCGCTCCGTAAATGGTTATATGGTTATATGGTCACTTCGCTTCTGTGGAGGCAAACACTTGGAAACATTGAGTCAGGACTTTGCATTAGAAGTTGCTTGACCTGCTGAGTTTCTTCTGACATTCCGATTGTTCTTCCAGATCCTGTCTCACCAGCCAGGAATATGGCTGATCTGAATTCCCAGCTCCAAGTTAATAAAACATAACAAATTATAGATGATAATCCCATTCTATAATAGTATACTGCAGAATACAAGCATATGGAGAAGCTCATGGGAATCTGACAAAAAAAAAATCAATAGATCTTGAGCTGTCTCTATCCCCTGTTCTACCTAGTGTTAAACACCTCTCTTTCTATTAAAGCTGGCATTAATTGGAAGGGAATGACATTGTTGAATGAAGGTACCTTTTCTGTGTAGCATTAGAGCCAAGTCTTGTCTTACCTTCCCACGTCACAGACTCAGAGAAGCAGCCTGCCTTTTGCTACTCTCTCTAATGTGACAGGTCTCTGTGGCTGCCTCAAACCATGCCCCAACTCATTAATTGTATAGATAAAAATAGAGCACCTCTACTGCATGTCATCAAGAACCTATCAATCTCTGCCTTAAATACACCCAATGACCTAGCTTCCACAACCACCTGTGGCAACAAATTCCCCAGGTTTACAACCCACTGGTTGAAGAAATTCCTCTGTTCTAAAAGGACGTCCTACAACCCTGAAATTGTGCCCTCTTGTCCTAGACTCTCCTGCCATAGGAAACAACCTTTCTACATCTACACTGTCCATGGCTTTCAAACATTCAAAATGTTTGAATGAGATCTCTCCCCCCCCCCCCCCCCCTTCCCCCTCCACCTAATTTCCAACAAATTCAGGCCAAGAGCTGTCAACCCTTTCATTCCCGGAAACCTCTATGAATCTCCTCTGAACCCTCTCTAACATCAGCACATCTTTTCTTAAATAAGGAGCTCAAAACTGCTCACAGTACTCCAAGTGAGGTCTCTCACCTGTGCCTTATAAAGCCTCCACATCCACAAGCCTGCTCTTTTGAGTTACAGCTTATATTAAAAGGATCAGGATTGGAAAATTCTGGTTGAAAGATTCAAAAGATTTGAAATAATCTAACATGTCAACAGAATTACAGAGTCCATTTGCTCAAATAAATTTTAAATAACTGAAATGCTTACCCAGAAGGATACATATTCACTGTGCTGACAATTAGAATAAAGACACGTTTGCACTGCAAATAGACAAGGAGACTCCAGACTAAATACTTCCTTGTATTGAGCAGACAGCAGTTGACAAACACTCACGTAGCCTTGGAGCAGACCTGAATGCAGCTTGCTTAACTGAAGGTTTTGCTGACCTTGCCCCAGTATCAAAGCTAAGGTCAATGAAGATAATGATTACATTATATCAGCTCAAAATCATGATTTCAACACAACTTTGTAAACTGCTGAGAGAAATTGAGGGCTTTTCACGATATTACGCAAGGCATGAAACAAGATTGGCAGTTTCCCTTCCACAGTGCAGGGAGAATGCAAAGGCCAGAGAAAAGGAAGATGTTAACCAAGTGCTCGCTGATAAACCTCCACTGCAGTTTGTTCAGAGAAATCACGGTCTTCCTGCAGAATTCAGGACACTTTGCAAAAATGTAAAGAGATTGGTGAAGAGTTGAATCGGGAACATAAAGGTTAGTCACAAATGATGAGTAAGACCTCCTCTCTAAAAAGGTTGAGTCACGTGGTCTAATAAAGTCTTTTAAGATGATTAAGAGGCTTAATGTGTCAGATGTGGATATTTTGTTTGTGGGGGAGAGAAAGTAAAGTAAGACAATTGGGTGTATGCTCATTCACCAATAAATCCAAATGGACCTTAGGGAAGAATTTATGTTAAATTATAAAAAATAATATCTGCTTTTCTAATAGAAGTGCAATTGAAATGCACAAGATAGACATTGAAGGGATAGCTGATTAAGTGGGTGAGAGAAGGAATTCAGGAAGACCAGGAATGAACACCTTCCACAAAACATTAACAACTGGTAATGGAGAGAGTAGAGATCACCAAGTTCCTCAGAGTCCTCTTAAAAAGTGACCTAACCTGGACAAGCAACATGGCCTCACTTGTCAGATAGGCTCAACAGCACTTCCTGAGAAGTTTGAGGTGGGCAAGGCTTCCGGCCACCATCCAGTCGACTTTCAACAGGAATTCTATCAAGAGCATCCAGGTCGGCTGCATCACAGTGTGGTACAGTTGCTGTGGAGCAGGGGCAGCCAAATTACAGCCTGTGGGCCCCTTGCCCATTTTTGTGGCTTGTTGGAACAGTCTAATAATAAATTGCGCTGTATGTATGTTGCACTTCTTAGTTTCAACACTCAATATTGCTGCACAAATAAATAGAGAAATCGTGTTGTTTTTCTTGCAACATAACTGGTTGAAAACTGCCAGGCTTAATATTGTTTGGCCTGTGGCTCCTTATATTTTTCTGTATGTCACCCACAACCAGCAAAGTTTGGCCTCGCCTGGTGTAGACCATTGGATCAAAGGTCAATCCACAGGATCATAAAAGCGGCAGAGAGGATCACTGAGGTTCCCCTCCCACCACCATTGATGTGATTTACTGGGATTGTTGTTTAAGGCCAGTTCACAAGGTCTATAAGGACCCCTTTCACCCTGCACACAGCATCTTCCAGCTACTCACAATGGGAAAGAGATAGTGAAATATTAGGGGCAGATCCACCGGGCTGAGGAACAGTTTCTTCCCACGGGCAGTGAGAATGCTGAACTGCTAAAACAACACTCCGTGACTCTACTAATTTATTAATAATATTTATTTTTAATATATGTGTACACGTACATAGGCTCTGAGTATATATAGTTTGTCTGTGTTATGTCCTTATGAATGTTTGCACTGCTTTTGCAGAGGTCTGGAGAATGTTGCTTCACAGGGTTGTACTTGTACAAGGAATCAGAATCAGATTTATTGTCATGAACAAGTCATGAAATTCGGTGTTTTGCAGCCGCATCATCGTGGAAACATTCATACTATAACCATCTTACAACATTACTATAAATAGAAAAATTAAAATAGAGCACGAAAAGTAAGGCCGTGTCTTTGATACATGGATTTTTCAGGAAACTGATGGCAGAAGGGAAGGAGCTGTCCTTGTGCCATTTAGGCTCCTGTACCTTTTTCCCAATGTTAGCAGAGTGAAAAAGTCCTGGCCTGGGTAGTGGGGGTCTTTGATAGAGGCTGTTTTTTTTAAGACACCACCTCACGTAGATCTCCTCGATGGAGTGAAGTCTGATGATTGTGATGTCGCAAGCAGAGTTAACAACCCTCTGGAATTTATTCTTGTCCTGAGAGTTTGCGCTGCCATACCAGAGAGTGACGTAGCCAGCCAGAATGCTCTCTATGGTACACCTGTAGAAGTTTATGAGTCTTCGGTGACGTACCGAATCTCCTCAGGCACCTCACAAAGTATAACTGCTGGCGAGCCTTCTTTATGATTGCATCAACATGGAGGTGCCAGTTCAGATCCTCAGAGATGTTGACACCCAGCAATTTGAAGTTCTTGACCCTCTCCACTGTTATTGCACCAGCGAGTGGGGATTGAATCCAGCGCTGTCTAAGTTTGTACGTCCTCAATGTGACTGCATGGGTTTCCTCTGGGTGTTCAGATTTCCCCAACATTCAAAACATATGGGGTTGTAGTTTAATTGGCCAGCATGAGATGCGTTACAATGCAGTATGCCTACATTTTTTAAAAAAATTGTGGTCCATAATCTCTCATTATCTGAGATATCTCAAAAGAGCCATGCGTTTTTAGGACTGTTGACCACTCAAAATTCACATGAAGCACTTTCAAGGATCAAGTCAGTGTATCCTTACCACATAAAACTATGTCTTTCTTGGCCTCCCGTGACCAAGGTGATAGAGCTGAGTAATACGAGTCTGTTTGCATTGTAATTGTAGTGATATTTCAGATCTCCACATTACAGTAGGTCCCGACGGTAACACCAGAGAGAAACCCTGGCAAGGGGCCTACAGGCCTCACAGGGGCCACAGCACACTTAAGTAAATGTTTTCTTCTCCCCTCAATTAACAAATTTTTTAAATGTTTTTATGTAGTTTGCACAAGATACCAAAACTTGACTGCTTCACAGAAAAGGCATCCCATAAACTTTGAACAAACTCCTGGTAGTGAGGTGGGCGGCGGTGGGGTTAACCAGATAAAGGTTGAGAATGGTTAGACTGCACCTTCTCAAGCAATTATGTTTATTGTGTGTAGACAGACCCAGGCGGGCAAATAACTGAACAAAGAATTGCCCCGCTAAATTGCTAACAACGGAAAAGGGCAACTGTTTCGATGCCCAGCCTGGAGAGGTGGATCAGAGACATTGAATACCTGTCTCTCATCCTCATCTGAGGCAGCAGACCTAGAACATAACAAAGATAATTGAAAGGAGGACAAAGTAATAAGGACCATGTGATAATACACCACTAGCCTACTGCAGGAGGTGACCTGTGTACCTGCAGGAAGATCACCGGAGGACAGACCACACCTGACCAGCCGATCAGCCAACCTGAATGGATCTAGCCCCACCCGGTCGGCTGCCAATCATCCGCCGAGATACAAGCCACATCGGGCCCCTCGAGGTCAGTCACTCGGAGTGCAGCTGAAAACAGCAGAAGACTTTTAAGTAGAACAAAGCCTGTTGTTCAGTCTTTACGAATCTTGTGTCTGCTTACTGTCATCACAGTGTATCACAGACCAGGAGATGATGATACAAACAGTCCTCTGTTACATCACTTTATTCAAGAATAAAGGTTCTCAAGGTGGTAACAGAGGAAGTCGAACAAGATCATCATGTGACATCCTTAAAGATTGAAAGAGCAAGACAGAACATAATGATTGATGTGAGGGTGAAAATGCCGCTCTCAAGAGAAGTAGCCATTGGATACATGTATACACAAAACCACACACCATTTTCGTCAACAACACGTAAGCAATCATGGTAGACGTGACTATATGGTATGAAGATAAATTCCATCAAGAAGGGATTCACAAAAAAGAAACTCAAGTACAGTTTAGCCTTAGCTAGTGTGTACCTCAGGGATCAGTGCTGGGATTGTTGTTGTTTGTCATCTATATCATTGATCTGGATTGGGGCTGCGTGCAGGTCAATGGGATTAAGGCTGAATCATAGTCCAGCACAGACTATAAGGGCTGAAGAACCTGATATCTGGGCTGTAATATTCTATGGTTTGAAAGCCACTTTGCCCAAAAGATCAGAGACTTAACCAGTGCAAATACAGGCAGCTTTCATAGATTTGTCACTGGAGACAGAGGTTTTGGCCGAAAGTAAATGACCAGCTCATGAACCTGCTGGGAATAAAGAGCTTGCAGAGAACATTTGTCGTCTAACTGTAAGATTCACATTAGGCATACTTCAAATAGTCATCGATTCATCACCAAATTGGACATCAGGTGGACACAGCACATTAAACCATGAAGAGAACAAGAGTTACTGTATCACATAATGATGTGTTTATAAACAGCACGACGCTCCCCAACCCTGACACTGAATTACCCAATTTGTTTAAATAGTTTAGCAGTTCAACAGGGGAAGGCTATTAAACATCTACAGTTCAGGCTAGTAATTAATAAGAGATATAATGTTCAACCCATTGAATCTGGGTTAATCAGAGCAAATACAAAAGCACGTGGAGTTTGTAGTGATCGAGTATCAGAACTGGGATGCAGAGGGTGGAAGGAGATCCCAGTGGACCCTGGGCACTGAATACCTGACCATGTTGGAGGTTTGGATCTGGAACTTGGGTGATCAAAAAAATCACTGGAAGTGAGTCCACGGGCACTTAGTGTCTCTGAGAATCTCTGAAGGGACTCTCTTTCTCTCTTACTGTAAGCGCCATCGGGCAGTTTCTGCTGATGTTGAATCTAGTCTGCCTTAAATCAGACTAAATGCAATTTCATGTAATATTACGTTTTATCAAAGAGTCTTGAATCTTAATTGAAGCATTTGGGCAATAGAGGCTCGTGTGCCAGAAGGGCCTGTAACCGTGCTGCATCTCTAGGGGGACAAAAATCAACAAAAGGCTGTTTGCATAATCATTGAATGTGCATCTTGCATATACAATATAGTTAAAGAATAGACAGGTCCTCAACATTTCCATAAGACAGAAAAAGAAGCCTTTCAGCCATCAGGTCTTCATTGACTCTCATTTCTCTGCAATGTATTATATTACATATACTCATGGTCAACCCCCAACTCCCCTACATCCCACCTACACCAAGGACAAATGCCCTTACAAACCACTTAGTGAGTGAGAAATGCAGGATGAAACTGGAGCACCCAGATTGGGGGGGGGGGGGAAAGAGGGGTGGAATTCACACACTCACAAGAGAGCATGGAAACTCCACACCTCTTCGTCTACACCAAGAAGGAATTTCAGACTATATGCACACTGTACAATATATATGACTTAAACTCATTATCATTCTCATGGAGCTGATAAGTTGTCCAAGAAACTTAACTGAATGACTGGCCTGCATTATTGATCAGAAATCAATAATGTTATCTAATTGGAATGGAGGCATTGTGTTCCTGCATGGACGGGGAGTGTTCCAGGCCCTGGGGATGCAGAGGCCGCGGTATTGGTTGTAGCCACGCAATGGAGGCCGCTGCTTCGCCACCAAGGGAGTCGGGGCCCCCCTGCCTCCATCCCATCCCACCACTCCATCCCATTCTGCCTGGGCTTCACTCGATTTCCCCATCTCCCAAGTTCTGAATCTGCTATATGCTCAGATACTTACTGCTCTCCTTCCTTCATTTCTGCTGGCATTGGAATTGAATCTGCTTGTGCCCGTTATATCCGCCACCTTGCCTGAATTACTTTCAGCACATTACTCAGAGCTTGCTGACTTCGACGTTCAATGAACTACTTGTTTTTATGAGATCTATTTCATTCATTCAGCAATGAAGTATGGACTTTTGTCTTGACCCTTGCAATCATAGCAACAAAGTTGACTTTGAGTACGATCTAAGTTTACATAATGATGAGTGTAGCTGATTGGAATAAAGAAAAATCCAATACTTCGTGATGAATCGTGATGCCTGAGACTATACTGCAACTGAAAACATACCCAAATAATAATGATTCCAGTAAAAGGGAACGAGGTTCTCAATTGTCAAATATTCACAGTAGCAAAACCAAAAGAGAGCATATTACCTGCAGTGCTTGGAAGACCCATATACTATCATGCATGTTGAACAAAAGGATTTACAGAAAGTTGAAGTACAATTAGCTGAATTGTTTTTTGCTGTTTCAACCTGTGACGAGAGGCCCAAAATTTTGTCCAAAATCAAAGATTGCAGAAAGCACTCCAAATTAAACTTGCGTCAAAGGTTAACGCTCAGTTGTGACCTGGTGAAGCACAATTACCTGGAATAGTAAGATTTAACAGATCAATACTGCAGAATATGTTGCTGTGTGATATGTGTTTTGGTGGAATTACTGGAAGAAGGGAGGGATCAAGGCTATTTGATGGCTCGTACAAAGAAAAACCATTGTTTGAGTGTGACAATGACTGTGGAGGTTTTGTCCCTTTTGATAAACTGGAGCTTGTCGAAAAGGAAAGTGGCATGGAACATGAAACTAAGATCACTAGGAGGTTTTGTTACAGTGAGAAATCTGCCTTTACCGATTAACTCAAAGGTGTCTGCAGTATTTGAAAAAGAAGTCATCTTTGGTACAGTCCTATTCGGTGGTCTGCTGCAAGGAAAAAGGAATATGGCTACTTTTTAAGGTGTTCTTATGGACAATGGCTTCAGTGATTGATTGGGATGGCACATGGAATGGACAAGTACTGCGCAGAACTTTCCAAACTATCACTCTCCTTTGGATTGAAGATGTCATGCCAGATACAGGTACTTCAAAATCAAGACTATTGAAACAAAGCTTTGAACCGAGAGCTTGTAATGAAAAAATATCTTCAAATATAAATAACAGAGCAAAGAATAATGCAGGGTTTGTCCCACAATCTGGAAAATCTTCTGGTCATAATCAGAACCAATCAGAATTACGCTGTGTACATTAAATGATGCAGTAATTGGTCAGCAAACCTAATCAAGAAGTAAATGGTATATTTAGTGAAGGAGATTAAGATTCAGCAAAATCACTGGTAGATATACAATCATACTTGAGTTAGTCACCACCATCATCACTTAAAAGCTTCGCTTTCCAATGAAAACCAATTCCATTTATTGCCCCTCAACCTCACCAAAAAGCCAAGTGTAAATGGAAGCATTGGCCATCCCCTTTCCTTGTCTGTTCAATTACTAATGATGGACATGAATACTGGTGAACATCACAATATTGAAGTAGTTAAAGCAGCATCCAAAGAACAACCTGGTTTGGAAGAGGGCTCGTTGGTACAAGTAGAGGAGAGTCCTCTTCTGTATGGAGTCATTTGGTGAATCGGTCAGCCTTTTTGGGTTAACGAGCTGGGCTTGAACTAGAAGACGAAAGTTCAGGCTGTGCAGATGGTACTTCCAAGGGAGTGTGTTACATCAATATGTACATCATAGAAGGCATTATTTGTAAAGCTTAAAAGCTGCCATCCTGATTCACAATTTGCATCACTCCAATCAAAGTGAAAGATGCAATTCAATTGCATTTGAAGGATACTGGAGTGGTCAAAGAAACCACCCCTCCCAAGATGGAGAAGGAAGGCCTGGCCATTATGGTGGGAAAGAAAAAAAAGCCATTCACGGTCATTACAATTCCTGTTATTTAGATTCCACTTTTTGTTCTATGTTTGCTTTTAGCTCTGTGTTAGATATTGTATTGCTTAGGCCTAAAGAAAAGTCAGTTGTTGAATTTGATACTGAAACCCAAGATTTGCTAAGGACAGAAATAGTGAATCCTTTGAGAAATCATGGTGACGTATCTGCTACTAAATTAATGAAGCTTCGAAGAATTCTTGAAAAAGTTGAGGCAGCGACAGGATTTACTTCAGAAGGGAAAGATCCGGAAGTACAAGATTGTTTCTTTTACCAGATATTCATGGATAAAAATTAAGATGTTGGTGTTCTTACAATCCAGCAGTTGCTTGAAATGTCATTTATTAACAGTGATCTTAAATTTGCTGAGGTATCTTCAAGTCTTATAGTTTAGATGCCATGATTTGGAAAAGATTTCAAATATGTTCAAGAAGATATTTCCATCTTTGGAATTGGATATCACCGATTTGTTAGAAGATACACAAGAGACTGTATAATTTGTGGAGCTCCTGTACTTCATGAATGCAAAGAACATTATGATGACATTGACATAACAGCAGCATCTGCAAGTTTTCTTATTTATCCTAAACAAGGCAGTCGCAAAACTCGTCACAATATAGAGAGTTTAGAATACAATTGCCACTGAACCACCCAGGGTTGTATGCAATTAGTGCTGGGGATGACCCAAGTGTAATTAGTCCCAGGTGACCTCCACACGGCGGGAAGATGGGGAACTCTGGCAGGAATGCCGGCCAATCCCAGGCTGGTGTTCCAATGATGCGTGAGCCCTGATGTGAGTGCCTGGGGCCCATATAAGCGCGACGGACAGAGCAATAAACCAGTCTCGTCTTTCCACGACTCTGGTCTGAGTGTCATTTTCCATGCATGAACGCTATAACAATCCAAGAGGTACTGTGAATTCCAGTTATTTTTTTTCAAGTACCTTATCAATATAAAAGTACAGTAATAAAAGTACTAATTATGCATGCCTTTAAAGAGTCAAGCTGGAAATCTTAGAATAATGACTCCACACATACAACTTCCAATGACAGTTAAGACTGAATATTAATTGTTTTTCCAAAGTTAATGCATCACCACATAATAATTCTAATATACATACATAATGATGCTTCATTTACTTTTCTGAATTCACATCATATTATTAATTATCTTTGGACAAGTCCTTATGCAAATACAATTCTTAATGGAGTGCAAAATGTAATGCAGGTTAATCAACTTTATTTTTTCCTCAATCAATTTCTTGTTCAGATCGTGCTGACAACACAATTGTACACAAAAAGACAAGTGTTTTCTGTATGATAAAGATGGAGATTATTATGCTTTATAATTCCAGATCAGCCTCATCACTGAATTTTACTTTATTAGCTAACTTAAGGAACTGACTGATTAAGCCTCAAGTAGAAATGACAAGGCAAAAATATAAAATTAAACCAAAAATATATACTTAGATCAGTGCTGCTGTGGGCCTTGCTTTTCATTCAACTGTCTTTCCCTCAAGGCTCAAAAATACAGGCAACTTTCAAACTGAAGTATTATTCCAGTTTTATCAAATTTTCTGGATAGTACCAGAAAGTTAGACTTGTGTTTTTAAGGGCAAAACAATCAGACCATAATATAATCATAAGTTTCAAGAAATAAATGAGAAGAATCTAGTGAAAATATCCAAGCTCTTAGAAAATTGTGTTAACAGGTTGAGAACTTAATTTGCTGAAATGCAAGACTGACAACTGAGCAACATGTGCCAAATGGACAACAGATAAGTTCAGTATTTGCATCACACAATCAGTTTACATTATCCTAAATGACGTGTGGGTGATAAAGTTTACAGCGTTGGATCTTGCCAAGTAATTAAAGTGGGATTCAATATTAACTTAAGTAGAATTATTTACACATCGTCACTTTTGTCTTTCAAAAGAATCCTACTTGTGTTTAATTGGCAAACATACTCTACAGTGAAAAGCTATCTTCACGCTCCCACTTTATTTTATGCAACTTGTAATAAATGAGTTGACGGAGTAGTCTTCAAGCCTTAAAATGTTAGCAGACTATTTGTACAAACTCATGGTCAGACTCTGATACATGCACGTGTATGCCTCACAGAGCATTCTCCTTGCAAAACCTTGAAGACTTTTAAGATCCAATCCATAGAGCTTTTCTAGTGACATTTTCAAATATTCCCCCATCTCAGGGCATTGAATCCCCCAAGGGATGTTGTAGCCATGTTGTCCTCCATCCTGATCAGCCGTGCTATCAAAAAACAACCAGGCTGAGCTATACATGGTGAAAGCCACATGGTGGCACAGCAAATAACCTCAACTTCTGTTTGGGCATAGAGCACTGCTTCCAGGCATAGTCTGGTAGGGTCACTTACCTTTGCTCATGTCTTTTGTCTCTTCGGGTCCACGCAGTTGCAACGTTCATCAGCAGCCATTTTATGTGCAGGGTGCTCGTGTCATGATTTATTCGAAGGAATACGAGTTCAGTCCAGTTGTGTTTGGTTTTAGCTACTAAACCTACTGCTGGAACCTAGATTCTGGTTCGTTTTTTTCCTCAACAATATTTTTGCCCACTTTGCCTTGATTATTTAATCCAGTTTTGCTTGCTGTGTTTTTGAGTGGTGTGGAACACAGTCCTCAGTGGCTAGAAGCAGCTGGTGGAACTGAGATAGATGAAAATGTCACAAAACTCCCTCTAATCGTTTTAGACCAGAAATGTTTGGCTCCTTTGCTCTTAATGTTTGCATGTTTAACTTTTGTTTTTGAGTATTTGTAGCAAGGAATGTGATGGACTTCTTTTTTTTAATTACCTGGTGTATTGATTTAATGAGCCATTCTGTGCTGATGCAGTAAGAGAGAGATTGTTTATGTGCAAGATTACAATCTTTTCAGTGAACTTTATAAAATGTTTGCATGCGTGCTTATCATTGACAAGGTAACCTATATCATCCAGTCCTTATCTCTTGAGCTGAGCGGTTTCCTTGGCTGCTAGAGATTCAACCAAATTGGTGGGTCTCCAGTCATATGTAGCTGAGACTGGGTGAGTAGCAGACTTCTCCCTTGATGAATGTTATTGAACTAGGATTTTTACTATCTGATGATTTCTTGGTCACGATGAAACTATTCCAGGTTTCATTAACTGATTTCAATTTTACTGCAGTGTGGCATTTCAACTCAGCCTCTAGATAGTCACCTAAGCCTTTAAAAACTAATCTAGTAATTTAACCATCATAATCGTAACATAAGAAAAAAAATAAAGCTTTTAGTTTCCAAACTTTTTAAAAAATGTTCACCAATGAAGCAGGAACAAGCAATTCAATTTCAAGTTACCCTGGAATGGCTGAATACTGATCGTTAAAGCAGTTTAGACCAGCCATTCTCACCAAAGGCCACAGAACGTTTGAGGAGGCCACGGACTGAAATCACAAAATATTTTTCTTTAATGTAATTGGTAGAAGTACGCAAGATCATGGCTTCTTTCCAGGGAATCTTTGAACAGGGGCCATAGCCGAGAGTTGAAAATGGCTGTTTGAGGTTTTAAGAGTTTTAAAATTTTCAGCATTGTCCTAACCCACCTACAGAACGACACCTCATACACCAGGCTGTTGCTCATTCACTTCACTTCAGAATTTAATATGATCATTTCCCAGAGGCTGGTGGAGAAACTATGCTCGCTGGGACTCAACACCCCTCTCTGACTGGGTTCTGGACTTGAAAACGCTGGGTCAGTAGCACAATGTTCAGCACCGTCAGGCTATCACTGGCACACTTCAGGGATGTATGATCAGCCTGCACCCGTTCACACTACTGAGCCGTGACTGCAACAGCAGGGCAGAGTCCAAGTAACAACGATGAACTGGTAAATCTAGTGATATGGTGCAAGAACAAGAAGTCTCACTGTGGACAAGACAAAGGAGATGATTGTGGACCTTAGGAGGACTAGGGACGACAACCATCCTCCCCTACAAATAAGTAGGGAGAGTGCAGAGCACCAAGTTCCTCAGAGTCCTCTTAAAATCATTGAGCACCCCTTGCACCCCGCATACGGCATCTTTCAGCTGCTCTCACCAGGAAGTTGATACGATAGTATTGGAGCCAGCACCACCAGGCTGATGAACAGCCTTTCCGTGGGCAGTGAGAATGATGAAGTGAATGAAATGCTTGCACAAATCCTCCAAGACTACTATTTATTAAACGGGATTTATTTATTTTTTATATACTTATACATGTACTGCATGTGCATAGTTTGTGTGTGTGTTATATCTGGATGTATGTTTCCATGTTTTTGGACGGAGGACCTGAGAACGCTGTTTCGTAAGACTGTTCTTGTGCAATCAGATAATAAACTTGAACAATTCTCACAACGTACAAGATTCCAGCCATCGATTAAAAAGTTGCAAAACAGCCTTTTACTATTGTTTTGAAAAGTTTACGAGCATAACCTGATTCTCATCTGAATTGACTTATACCAATCTGATGATGTTGAAATGAGCAAACACAGCAGCATCTGCAAGTTTTCTTATTTATCCTAAACAAGGCAGTGGCAAAACTCGTCACAATATAGAGACATCCAGCATGCTGGGTTTAGAATACAATTGCCACTAAACCACCCAGGGTTTTATGCATTAAGCATAATAAGGGAATTAGTGCTGGGGGTGACCCAAGTGTAATTAGTCCCTCCCTACTGCTGTAACAGCAGCGCTGCCGCGGACTGGGAGAGCAGAAACATAACGCTGCTCCGAAGTATTCAACCGCCCAGACCTAATGCCAGCAGCTGTCAGGCTTCAAAATGGCCTGTTAAAGGAGCCATCGGTGCTTGTAAGCAAAATTCTACATTTGTAAGTTCTGTGACCAAGATGGTGCTGACTGTGCTCGGCAGTGGCCACGATGGGGTGAAGGCTCCAGGGGAGTAGCGGACCAGCGTAGGCCATCAGAAACAGGGAGAACACCCCCAACTCCCCCACACACACCACCGCTGAGAAGGAAAAGCTGGAGTCTACCCTACAGGACAGTGACCGTGGCAGAGGACCGGCGAGGAGCTCAACGGCTGAGGGACTCACAGGCCGTGGGCAACTTGGTCAGGGGACCCGCTGCTGAAGAGTGGCTCGTGGAAACCAGGCATCAGAGGCGGGATTCAAGAGGGGGATGAAGACAAGAAGAAATCCCAAAGGGCCTTGGGCACTGAAAGCTTCCTGAGGTTTGGATCTGGAACTCAGGCTGTCAATGAACAGCAGTCTGTGCAGCTGAGAGGTTGCGGGAGCACTGTAGGGGAAT
This sequence comes from Narcine bancroftii, assembly GCF_036971445.1. Lineage (NCBI taxonomy): Eukaryota > Metazoa > Chordata > Chondrichthyes > Torpediniformes > Narcinidae > Narcine > Narcine bancroftii. The sequence goes on along the minus strand of NC_091474.1, from coordinate 24,306,103 downwards.
CCATGGACAAAAAGATTCTGAAGGTACTCTATTTTGCTTCTTTCCCATGTATTAATACATGATCTGTACTCTATGACAATAAAGGAATTTTGAATCTTCAATAGTGCCAGCAGAGAATTATTTTCAGAAAGCACTAAATTTGCAGATATATTTGAAATCCCAGAATGAAGGGATACAATGCAGTAACCAAGCAGTGCAAAGCCATGGGACCAAAATCATGCTCCCTCATCAAGACATTGAAGTGTAATGGGGACAACCAACACATTTTTGTGATCAGTTCCTTTCGACGAATCGACAAAGATTCAAGACACAAAACAGGAGTGGCGTTCTTTGCAGCCGACCAAGAAGGGCTTTTACTGCAACCACAAGTCAACTCATATTACCCACGATTTCACACCCCAGTTGTTTCTTGGCTCAGAGGAATCAGAGGAGGTTGCCATCAGAATCAACACTCTTCCACACAGCTGTGGATCAAGTTCTGTAGTTTACACTCGGGAGTTTAGATATCAGTTGGGAATGATAACCTTATCTTTCAATGAGACACTTTATTTCATGAAAGCAACCAATTCTTCTCAATTGGCTAGCCTTTAGATTCAAGATTCCTTCAGTTTTTATTTTAAATTTAGACATACAGCACAGTAACTGGCCATTTGGCCCACGAGTCTGTGCAGTCCAGTTAACCTACACCCCTGGTACATTTCAAACAGTGGGAAGAAACCAGAGCCCCTTGGAAATCCCACGCAGATACAGGGAGAATGCAAACTCCTTATAGACAGTGTGGGATTCGAACCCCAGTCCTGATCACTGGCGCTGTAACAGTGCACAGACCACTAAGCTAATAGTGCCACCCATTAATGGCACGTAATACTAGAGAACATATAATATTACACAAAATTGCCTTCTGCCTGATGCAAGGAAGACAAAAAGTCACCATTAGTCTCATCCGGCACCCCTTACGAGAGAAAGCGAAGGAAGAGTCCCTTCAGAGTGACTGAGTGCCTGTGGATTTGCCTCCAGCGCTCCTGCAACCTCTGCAGTTGCACAGACACCTGTTCAAACCATCAGCAACCCGAGCTCCAGATCCAAACCAATACATTCAGGAAGGTTTCAGCACCCTCTTGAATCCTGCTTCCAATTCCTGGTTGCTAGGAGCCAGTCTTCAGCAGCCCACACCCCATGCAGTCCCCCAATTGCAAAGCACCAGCAGCCTTTGTGGGTCCCTCAGCCACTGAGGCCCTCATTAGTTCATGGCCTTGATCACCATCCTGGACTGTTGTCTCCACTTTACCTGACGTTAATTTTGAATCTGACCATATCAGGAATGGAAGAGGGAAATAGTTCTGGAACTCAAAGAAATGCCCTCTCCTTTCTACTTGAAAAGCTGTGCTTTGAGTGTGTGGCTGTTTGCTCCAAAGGCCTGGAGTCGTCGCTGTCACTGTCTGTGTTGTTCCAATCAGGCTTCAGTGGAGTCAGCTCAGGGGCAACAATGTCACCGTCCTACAGGAAGGCGCAAACACGCAATTGTTAGCTATCAGTCTGAGGAGAATGAAGAACCATATGTGGAGTAAAAAGTGCTGGAATCTCAAGGAGTGAAGCTTGGAGAGACTCAGCAGGCCAGAGAGCATCCGCGGAGAGAAATGGTCATTCAACGTTTCAGGACAGGGTCCTTTATTGAAACCGGTTGCCATTGACCGACTGTCAAGCTACTGGGATGCCTGATCAGTCCTGACCAGAAACATCAACAGCCATTTTTCTACATGGCTGCTGTTAAAATTCCTGGAAATCTGATATGAAATGAATGCTGGAAGCACTCAGATCAGGCAGTATCTCTGGAGTTCAGATTATCTACAATGCAGCAATGCCTCACTCGAAGCTACAAGGACATGGTCTAACAATTGTCCAAATTCAACGGTATTTAGGGACAGACAACTAATGCCATCTTTGCCAATACCCCATTCAAAAGCTGCAATTTAAAAGCATCCAGCATTCCTCCTTCATACCATCAAGTAGATCAGAGCAGTAATATGTCAAGCAGCCCACCAAACAGGCCCTTCTACCCAAATTGTGCATGCTGACCAAGTTGGCATTCTGGGCTAGTCCCACTTGCTTGCATTATCTTTCAAGGCATTCCTCCCCATGTATCTGTCCATTTGTCTTTTGTATGTTGTACCGTATATGTCGTTGTATAAGACAATCTTCAAAACTTAAAAATTTTACTTAAAATCAAGTCATCACATTCAAAGGATCTCAAACTCTTACCTTGATGGTGAAGTCTCAACACCGCCACCATCTTCTTCTATCTCCAGCGCAATCTCGCCCATGCCCAGTTAGTTATTTGTGAAGTCACAGCACTCCTCCGCGGGGTCCATCCGCCTGGCCCCAACTGCTGTCGGCTCTGTACAGGCTTTAAACGGCCTGTTACAGGAGCCAACAGTGGCTTATTTTAAAATATCCAAATAAAACTGAAACATTCACATGGGTAATTTGTTATTAATACACTGATTTGCTTTTAACACTGGTCAGCAGTAAGTGCCAGATGTCGAGGTCATCCTACACAAAGGGTATTGCTAAACATCAGCATTTTAGGTGGAAATTTCAGGGTTGTCCTATACATCGGCATATACGGTATCCACTTCTTTAGTTTCCTCTGGCAGCTCGGTCCAGAGGCAGACCACCCTCAGGGTGAAAACATAGCCCCTCAGGTCCTGCTTAAATGTCTCCCTTCTCATGTTAAACCCATGCCCTCTTGCTCTAGAATCATCTTCCCAGGAAAAAAGACTGAGCTTTCATTTTATGCATGCCTCTTCATCATGTTAAAAATTTTTAGTCATCCCAATTCTCCTGCACGAGAGAATAATGACCCAGCCTCTGCAATGCCAAGCTCACAGTCCCACCACCATCCTGGTGAATCACTTCTGTACACTTTCCAACTTTCTACAGTTGGGTAACTAGGAATGCACCCAGCATTCCACGTGCGCCCTCCCAGTCACACGTATGCTCTCGGTTGTGTTCTGGGATCGCCTTTACTGCAGACTCTGGGCTCTGTAAATGTCCTTCATCCCGCCACTTTCTGATTCAAGTTACCGAAAAAAAGCTGATGACAAGAACAGTGGCAGTGAAGTGAGCAAAAGGAGGGCCAACTTGTGATCAGAGCATCTCCTTCAAACACAGCAGGTGAATGTCAACACTGATATCCCAGATGTTTTATACAGCCAAAGAAAGAATGCAGAAACTACTCCAGTAACAGAGACATCGTCTTCTCCTTACCCTGGGTTTGGTGAAGTTCTTGTTTATGCACCATTGCACAAAGTATTTCTGGGCAGCCTGCACACTCTCCTCGTCAGTCTTCTTGCAGTACACTTGGATCAGCTGCTCTGCAAACTTCTCCGGCAGCAGCTGAGATACCTGGGTGGATATTAGAGAAAGAGGGTTAACACCCACAACTACAGGGAGACCAGAATACATCTTCAAGATTATTTGGTCATGTAATAAAACTGAAAGTGATATTACACAAAATTTTCTTTAGTCTAACATAAAGGAGACAAAACCTCACTATCAGTTTAAAATAAAAACTGTCCAGTATGGATTCACCTCCAGTACTCCTACATCCACACAGCCTCCAGTCCAAACCAGAGCTCCAGATGCAAAGCCTCTGACATGATCAGGAAGTCTCCAGCACCCTCTTACATCCTGGTTCCAATAACTAGCACCCCTTCAGCCAGTCTCCAGCAATCTGTAGCCTGATGGGAGTCCCTTGACTGCAATTGTCTGCAGTTCCTCACCTTGAGTCACCAAAGTGAGTCACCCTCAGAGCCCCACACTGATCTGCTGCAGTGGTCACTGTACCGTGGATCATCTCCTCTGCTTCTTCTCAATGGGGGGGGGGGGGGGGGGGCGTGGGGTTGGGGCGTCTCCCCGTTTTCTCATGCCCTATGCCAATCCTCTACTTACCCAGAATGTGCAAACTCTCGTGGCCACTGCCAAACACAGGCACTGCCATCTTGGGAGCAGACCAACTATGGTCTGCTCCTTGAACAGGCCATTTAAAGCCTGTGAGGAGCCGGCAGCAGATGGGCTGAGTGGTTGAACTCCATGGGGTGGGGGGGGGGAGTGCTAAGACTCCACTCCCTGCTCTTCCCAGTTCTGCCACCAGTGGCAGCACTGCCATTATAGAAGCTCCACAGTGACAGATTTGACTCTGAGTCACACCAAGTTAAAAGCAGCATCCCAGCTCAGGCTGGGAGAGGCAGCCGACATGAGTCTCGTCTGCTGGGAAAGCACAGGTGTGCTTATGATGAATGCTCATGACTGCTCTATTGGAGCAGAGCATCAGTGGCACCCCTGGTGGTGGGAGTGTGAATACCTGCAGGCAGCAGGCGCACACAGCGGATCAAAAGCTGGAGTTGTTGTTAGCTCTCACGTTGGGTAAGTTACCTGGTCTTTACGGATTTTGATTGTCTGGTTGGGATTATCCTTGCAGTAGAACCAGACCTTGTTAATGGGATTTTTCTCCGCCATCCCATAGTCCATCCGAACAACCTGAGGAATTTTAAATACAGTTATTCCCTCTGATCCAAGCAAATATAATGACTCCTCATTGCTTTGCACTACCAGTAAGTGGTAATTCTGCCTGGCCCGAAGGAAAAAGAATTGCAGGGTTGTAAGTGATGTCATGGTTGTACTCTGACCATAAATCTGAATTTTGAACTAAAGACACCTTTCACACCCCTAGGATGGCTCAATCTATGACAAGCAATGATATACTACTGTACATATGAAGTTCATTTACTGTTGTAATGTAGAATGTACAGCAGTTGAACAGTGCACTGCAGACAAGTGCAAGGAATGGATTTTGAAATCAGATTCAACGTGCTGAATAGAGTCCCGTTTCTATGATCCCACTTCTCCCGCTCTCATATCTAATTCCACCCTTAAGTTGATCTCCTTCCTGAGCTTCCATATCCTGCCTAGACTATCCTCCCCAAACCAAGCCATCCCTCTCAAGCCTCTTGTTGGCCCAATGCCAACCCTGCCATGACTACACATCTCCCCCCACCCTCACTTTCTCCTCTGCTGAGCGATCTGTCCTCAACAGATCATGGATCAAAGTTCCATGAGGCTCCAACGATCAATCCCCTTCGGGATGCAGGAGCCGTGCAATTTCATGGGTTGGGTTATCAATTCTGGATGCATAACATCTGTACCATTCCAGCCCCTCTCATCCTACCCCAAACTATGGTAACCCACTTTAAATGCTGGCTGAACTAAAGACAGACCTCAGTGTAGACGAGGATTTAAATGACAGACCCTCCAAGGTGCACACATTGTGGAAGCAATTTCTTCAACAAGGTTCAAAGTTCCTTTTATTGTTAAACAATAATAATTAAAAATGATATACAGATTGTACCTCTCTTATCCAGCACTGTGGTCCGGCAACTTCCATGGTCTGGCATGTTTAGGTATGTACCACTTAACATATGTTCAGGCAACATCCAACTGCGTATACATCCCATAATTATTCAGTTACCGTGAAAAAGTCCACAGAAATTTAGAAAGAGCCATCGCAAGCAATAGGAAATTATACACTTTAAACCCAAATTATCCAACTGCCTCACAGCCCTGAATCAGTCCCAACTAATCATACTTCCTCATGTTCTCCCCACAGCCCCATGTGGATCCCCACACTGATCCCACTGCCCCACTCTATCCCCATAGCCCCATGTCAGTCCCCACACTGATCCTAGTGCCCATTCTCTCTCCCCAGAGCCCCATGTGTCCCCAAACTGAACCCTCTGCCGCATGTCGGTCCCCACACTGACCCCTATTTACAAATAAAAAGTTTACACGTACACTATCCTATATAGCTTTGCTAAGTATATATGGTGTTCGCAAAATGTCCACATCACATAACGTCCATATCATAGACCTGCACAAACTCCTTACAGATAGCGCAGGACTCAAACCCCGGTCCCAATCGCTGTAAAGGCGTTTTGCTAACCATGCTGCCCCACAGTATTACTTCCTGTTTTGGGCTTTGTTCTACCTTTCATATGTTTACATTGGGGGTTCCCATAGAAATCAATTTCTGCTTTCTGGCATTTTCTGTGGTCTGGCAATAGCCAGGTCCCAACATCGCCAGATTAAAGAGTATTATCTGTACTTTTACTTTTGTCTGGCGTAAGGCAAACAGTAAAGTGGCACCATGAGCCCCACGCCCCTAACTATAGGGGAATGAATAGCACAAGAGCACACACCGCTTTGTGGACAGATCACTCTTCCACACTTTTACCCTTTACTCACATTCACAATGAAGTCTTCTGGACAGAGTTGAATTTCGACAGGTGTTGATGGAACAGATGCAGCCACTTGGTCAGCCAACACATCAAACTCCTCCTGAATGAGAAGAGGTCATTGCAATTGGGTCAGATAAAGATTTTTTTAAAATATCAATTTATAATAAGACACCCACCACAAAGTGTGACATTAAAACCTCTATAAATAGCATTACCCAGGTCTATCTGCGGCTACGTTAACAGCTCAGAAAACCTATCTGCTCGATCCCCATCTTGCAATTAGCGGAACTCGGGTTGCAATAAAGCGCTGTTTATAAGGTGCTTGCATGCTCTCCCCATGACCTGCATAGGTTTTCCCCAGGTGCTCCAGTTTTCTCCAACCCTCAAGAAATATATAGAGTTGGTAGGTTAAGGAGATGAAATTGGGCAGCATGGGTTTCATGGGCAGAAGGGCCTTCTACCTTGTTGTATTGTTAAAATTTAAAAAAAAACAACAACTTGCAATTTATCTTTTGACAAAGTGAAATAGTGAATTTCTTGGATCATTCCACTGGTTGAAGAAAGCTGACACAGCTCCTTAAAATGGTGCAGAGGATCAATGTTTAGTGATGATGGCATCGCTTCCTGTTCGTGGATTGATATAACTGTGAGACAGCAGCCAACAAATAAAAGAATTTCAGAATACACTATTCCCAGCCAGATGTCTCTACAGTTGGAAGGTGACAGGAGAATTGGGAGGAGCAAAGCAGCATGCAAGAGAGAATAGACTACAGGCAAACAAGTGGAGGAAAGGGATTGATGGGATTGCTCTGAGCTCATATAGATTCAACAGGCTGAATGTCCTCCATCAATTTCATAAAGAAAAACCAAGAATACTCCGGCAGATTCATAGCCATCATAGAGAGAAAGTCCAGCCCATTCCCCTCCCCTGGGGTTTTAAATAATCTGGCAAGTAATCCACATTCAACAATGCTAACCTTCCTTCCCCTACTCCACCTTCTTGAAAACAACATCAGCATCATCTCTTGTGAAAACTATTACAATGTATGAAGAATGAGGCATTGTAAGAGAAGATGGTCAAAATCTTGTGTCACTTAATATTTAAGATGGGGGAAGGGAGGGTTTAAAGATGTGTGGAGCAATTTCATGAATGGAGGGTGCCTAGAAATGGGCTACTGGATGTAGCGGAGAAGCAGATGCAACAGTAATGTTTAAGAGTCTTTGAGACAGACAGAGAAATATGCAGGAAATGGACCAATACATGTCACATGCAAGCTTCAGTTATCCTGTTCAGCACAGACATGCGAGCCAAAGGGACTGCTCCTGTGCCGTTCATTCTACCATTCTTCATCGTGCGCCTTCATTTATAGCCAAGGGTGTTATTGCATTCTATTCCTTGATCCAGGTGAAGGATCAGCGATACGTTCCCCAGCAACAATAGTGCACTCATGGGATGAGGACCTGGACCCTCTGCCCTTGTCCTTGGCAGCAGAGGTCATCGTTTGGGAGAGACTGGGGGAGGTTGGGCACGTTGCTACAGTTATTCTCAAGAACTGTGTGCACAGCATTTGCAAAGTGGCTGAGGTGCATGGAGTGAACATTCAAGATGATCCTACTTAGCCACAACCTAAATGAAGTAGAGTGCGCAGAGGCTCATACAGAGCACAAATATTGGCACTGACCCACCGCCGTTGTATGACCCACCGCCGTTGTATGACCCACCGCCGTTGTATGACCCACCGCCGTTGTATGACCCACCGCCGTTGTATGACCCACCGCCGTTGTATGACCCACCGCCGTTGTATGACCCACCGCCGTTGTATGACCCACCGCCGTTGTATGACCCACCGCCGTTGTATGACCCACCGCCGTTGTATGACCCACCGCCGTTGTATGACCCACCGCCGTTGTATGACCCACCGCCGTTGTATGACCCACCGCCGTTGTATGACCCACCGCCGTTGTATGACCCACCGCCGTTGTATGACCCACCGCCGTTGTATGACCCACCGCCGTTGTATGACCCACCGCCGTTGTATGACCCACCGCCGTTGTATGACCCACCGCCGTTGTATGACCCACCGCCGTTGTATGACCCACCGCCGTTGTATGACCCACCGCCGTTGTATGACCCACCGCCGTTGTATGACCCACCGCCGTTGTATGACCCACCGCCGTTGTATGACCCACCGCCGTTGTATGACCCACCGCCGTTGTATGACCCACCGCCGTTGTATGACCCACCGCCGTTGTATGACCCACCGCCGTTGTATGACCCACCGCCGTTGTATGACCCACCGCCGTTGTATGACCCACCGCCGTTGTATGACCCACCGCCGTTGTATGACCCACCGCCGTTGTATGACCCACCGCCGTTGTATGACCCACCGCCGTTGTATGACCCACCGCCGTTGTATGACCCACCGCCGTTGTATGACCCACCGCCGTTGTATGACCCACCGCCGTTGTATGACCCACCGCCGTTGTATGACCCACCGCCGTTGTATGACCCACCGCCGTTGTATGACCCACCGCCGTTGTATGACCCACCGCCGTTGTATGACCCACCGCCGTTGTATGACCCACCGCCGTTGTATGACCCACCGCCGTTGTATGACCCACCGCCGTTGTATGACCCACCGCCGTTGTATGACCCACCGCCGTTGTATGACCCACCGCCGTTGTATGACCCACCGCCGTTGTATGACCCACCGCCGTTGTATGACCCACCGCCGTTGTATGACCCACCGCCGTTGTATGACCCACCGCCGTTGTATGACCCACCGCCGTTGTATGACCCACCGCCGTTGTATGACCCACCGCCGTTGTATGACCCACCGCCGTTGTATGACCCACCGCCGTTGTATGACCCACCGCCGTTGTATGACCCACCGCCGTTGTATGACCCACCGCCGTTGTACTAACAACCTGTGCAATACCCACATGCTGAATTTTCTTTCCTGCAGGCTGTGTCTGTCCGATCCATTTATACAGCCGGCGACACAGGACATTGTTCAGGATTTCCCGTGCCTCTTGCAGCTCAGGCTCTGAGGAATTCAGGATCTGTTCGAAGATGTTGTCTGGGAGGGGGGAGAAAAAAAAAAAAAAAAAAAAAAAAATCGAAAGTCTGTGACAAAAACCAAATTTAACAGTAAAACATACATTTACATTGAAGCACGTAGATCCTCCTCGTAATGCCACTTTGCCAGGCACCAACAAAATATTTTTCCTGCCTTCTTCCACAGGTTCAGTGCTGTGTGCTGGTACCATTTCACCAAATTTAGACAAACCACGCAGTAGCAGTCCCCCGAGCCCATGCCAGCCAACTACACTGAATTGACCTACAACCCCCATACGATTTGAAGGATGGAAGGAAACCAGAGCACCCAGAGGAAACACACACAGACACAGGGAGAGCATGCAAGCTCCTTATAGAGCACGCCAGATTCAAACCCAGGTCGCCTGTGCTGTAATAGCGTTGCACTGATCACTACATTATGCCGTAGTCCGGGAATAACCGCAGCAGGGAGATTTGAAAATAAGTGGTTCATAATCATGAATCAGCCCTCAGCTGGTAAATCACGGTAAATTCTGCACTCTGCTCATTAAGGGAATGGTATCATCAGAACGACTTGAGGAAGAACAGTGAGTTCTCGGCTTGTAGCAGATGCTCTGGGGGAACTTGTAATGTTCAAGATTAATTCAAATATTACTACTTTGGGAGAAATAGATCCCATTGGCAAGAGCGCAAGTAACCACAGAACTGAAGCCAATTATAAACACAGAAATGCTGGAGGAACTCACCAAGTCTCACAGTGTCTTTTGGAGGTAAAGATATACACCAAAGTTTCGGGCCTCAGCCCTTCAAGGCACAAGTAAAAAGCAGGCAGGTGCCCAACTTAAAAGAATGGGGAGGGAAAAAAAAGTACAAAAGGGGAAAAATGAGGTTGGATGCCATGAAGGGGGGATAACTGGCAGTGATGAAGGAAACAATGAGGTTGGAGCCTTAGTTTTTCACTGAAACTAATTATATCCTTTAAATGTCTTGAGCAGTGATGCACAGCTCACTTAGGGAGGTGGAAACAGCAAAGCAGGATGCTTAAATGGGAAATGGATTGGCGGTTGAGGGACAGCATTTTGGAGGGCAATGAGAGATGAGGAATGACACGAAGATTCCACAGAGAGTCACCTCCAACTCGAAAGGGCAAAAGGCCTCCCTTCCTGCAGTAAGGACTCCACACTCTTGCGGAAGTACAGCAAAACCCCCGTATTCTGGAATTCAAGCAACCAGCAAAAAAAATTGCAGAAAATAAAGATAAAAAGTTGCTTTGCCAATCCACACAAATCACAATCTCAAGCAACCAGATAATTCACTTATCCGGCATCTACCAATTCCCATAGGGGTGTTACTGTACTTGGGATGACGATGAAAAGAATTTCTTGCAAAATGCTGCAGGTTGTGGAGATGTTGAGGCACTACAAAAGAGAGAATCTATATGAAAAGCAGAAAGGTGGAAGGGTAATGGGGAAAAGCAGTGGCAGAGGTGAGATGAATGGTCATTTTTTTTTTAAAACCCCACAAGGTAGAGGAGTCTCAATTTGGAGTGCTTGACGAGAGTGGGGTAAGATTGGAGGGATTAAAGGAACATTTATTTTCATGTAGATTCAATAAAAAAGGACAAATTTATAAATGAAAAGGAGACAGGTAAAGAGCGGGGCAGAGGGATTTATTGAAGGCCCCTAGGAAAGGTAGCAAGGGTAAAATGGGCTGAACAGCCTCCTCTGGTGTGGTGTTTTTCCAGGGGCTGAAAAGGAAATCAGGGTTGAAGTGGACAACATGTTCACCTGTGAGCTTCGTGTAAGCCTCCATGTCATCAATGGCCGTGGAGATTGTGTACATCTTCCCACCTGTACCACTGATCTGAACGTGCTGATCTGCCAGCACCATTGCCTCCGTGATCCTGAGGGAGTAAACATGGTCATAGAGGTGTGCAACACAGAAACAGGCCCTTCAGCCCATGAGGAGCCTGCCTACCACCATGTAGCCAGATGGAAAATGTTGAGTTATAGCATCTGGTCCCTCAGCACCATGGCTTAAAGTTTAAAATCAGACGTACAACAAAGTACCCCGCCACCCAATTAAACTAAAACCCTGGTATATTTTGATGGGGTGGGGGAGGGGGACACATGGGAAGAATGTACAAACTCCTTATAGACAGCGTGGGATTCAAACCCAGATTGTTGATGCTGTAACAACATTGTGCTAAACACAACCAGTGGTTCTCACACTTTTTTCCTACTTGAACACTACAAAGTTAACCCTTACTGATCGCAGAGCCCCTATGCTATCGGTGCTCTGTGGTTAGTAAAGGATTACTTAAGGTGGTACGAGTGGATAAAAGGTTGAGAACCACTGCGCTGCACTTACTCTGCTGCCTTTGCTTACTCAGAGATTTCTCACATCCTTCACCACCCCCTTGGTTTACTCCACTCTCCCCTTAAACCCGCCCCTAAACCTATGCCCTCCAGTTTTAGGCACCTTGCTATGGCGGAAAATCTATGGCCTTCATAATTCTGAATGCCTCTGAAAGGATTCCATTCCCCCTTCCCCCACCCAGAAGTACTCTGTCCCAGGGGCCATCCTGGTGAGTCTCCTCTGCACCCTCTCTAGTGCAGTCAAGTCCATCCCATGGTGTATTGACCAGAACTTCAGCAATGACCCAGATAATTTGATAAAAGTTGAATCACAACCTCCTCGAGTGCCCAACCAAGAAGGCTGCAGAAAGTGGCAAACCTATTCAGGTCTACCACCAGCACCATCCTCCCATCCCTTGAAGGACTCCAGGTGGCAGCCAACATCATAATGGATTCCCCTTCACCCTGGTCACAACCTCTTTGTGTAGTTACGCAGGGAGAATTCAAAATTAGAATGGATCCAGATAGGGTAAATACACACAGGCTTTTTCCACTGAAGTTGGGTGAGACGAGGACAAGAAGACGTGGGTTTCAATTTTTTTTTTTTAATTTAGACATAGCACGGTATCAGGCCCTTTCAGCCCATGAGCCTGTGGCACCCAATTAACCCACAACGCCAGTATGTTTTTGAACAGGAGGAGGAAACCGAAGCACCCGGGGAAAACCCATTCAGACACAGGGAGAGCGTACAAAGTCCTTCCAGACAGTGCAGGATTCAAACCACAGTCCCATTTGCTGCAACAGCGTTACACAAACTGCTACACAAACCGTGCCGTCTTATCCATGCTAAACACACTACCCTATTAAGGGAAACCTTTAAGGGGAACTTCTTCACTCAGTGGGAGGTGAGAGTGTGGAACAAGCTGCCAGTGGAGTTGAGCTCGATTCTAACATTTAAGAGCAAGTTGGTTCAGTACATGGATGGTTGGGGTACGGAGGACTCTATATCGGGCACAGGTCAGTTGGAGTAGTCAGATTGAATATTTCGGCACATACTGGTTGGGTTGAAGGGCACGTTTCTGTGCTGTAGTTCCGTATTCACAGCTGCATTTAGTTGGGAAAAAATTGAATAGAGCAGACAAGAGTAGTTTATGGTTAGGGTTCGAGTGATTGGGGTGGGGGGGGGGGGTCATAAGACCATAAGATATAGGAGAAGAAGCAGCCCATCTAGTCTGCTCCCCCATTACATCATGAGCTGATCCATTCTCCCATTCCCCTACCTTCTCCCCCAAACCTTTGATATCCTGACTATTCGGATACCTGTCAATCTCAACCTTAAATACCCCTAACAATCTGGTCTCCACAGCTGCCCGTGGCAGCAAATCCCAGAGGTTCGGGCTGAAGAAATTTCTCCGCATCGGTTCTAAACGGGTACCCTTCAATCCTGAAGTTATGTCCCCTGGTCCTCAACTCTCCCAACGTGGGAAACAACTTGACAACATCTACTCTGCACTTTCAAATCCCTTTGCATCTCTGCATTTTGAATTTTTTCCCATCCAAATAATAGTTGGCCCGATTATTCCTTTGACCGAAGTGCCACTTCTTTGCCCATTCTCCTAAACTATCCAAGTCTCTGCAGCCTCCCTGTTTCTTCCTCATGACCTGCCCCTCCCACCTATCAATTGCCAATCAGTTTCCAAAGGGTGACTCTTGGATTCATCCAACAACATTTAGAGACTGGAATTGGGGGTCCGATGGGCAGTAAGGGGACAGCGAGAGAAAACACTCAGCAGCTGAGGCACAGCCATACAGGAATACTCACATGCATCCAATTATGTTGCCCACTCTGTGTTGATAGGCCCTGCGATGCAAAGTAGCACGTGTGTGAAACATGTTGTACAGGTCACCAACCTCCTGCAGGAGAAGATGGAAAACAAGAGGTCACTTCTTCTGGAGCCGATTCTGTCACTACAACGGTGTGGGCATTGAAGAATACCTCAACAGAAAGATGCCAACTCTTCTGCACATCGAAGGATACTAATCTTCATTTACTCGCCAGAAGCTAGTACAACCAATATCCTGAAACCAGTCTTAAGACAACCCGTTCACTGCTCTGAACTTATTGCCCCTCCTTGCAATTTAACATGGACAGCAGTTAGCACAATGCTCTTATAGCATCACCAATTCGGGATGGATTACGGCACTGTCTGTAGGGAGTTTGTATGTTCTCTCCCTGTCTGCATGGGTTCCCTCTGGGTGCTCCAGTTTCCTCCCAACCTCCAAATATAAGGGGCTGTAGGTTACCATGCTGTATTTCTGAATTTAAAAATTTAAATAGCATTCCCATCTTTAACTTTAATTCCCAAAAATAAATGCACGACTTCCAAAAGACCAAAATGTTCTGATCGAGTTCCTTCCGTCTCTTCCTGACCAACGAACCTAACATTGTGCTATGCAACAAAAAAAAGGTATCCTTGAGAATCAAATCTCCAGATTCAAGGACAATTTCTTTCCTGTTATCAGAAACTTGAACAAACTCCCCATTAGTACAAGATGATGCCCTTGGAGAAGTCGATGTTAACATCAGCCGGTTGGAGAGTACCCAGACAGATTATTAGGTGTTGCTCCTCCAATTTACAGGTGGCCTTAGTTTGACGATGCACAAGGCCTCAGACAGAAACATCAGCGTGGGAGCGGGGAGCCTAATTGAAATAGTCCGGCTTGCTCTGATCAACGATAAAGATCTCCCAGTGCCCAACCATTTCTTTCTCTTTGTGATATAAAGGACACCGTTTGACCTGCTGAGTTTCTCCAGCATCGTGTTTGAACACACACAACTGTGCTACAAGACTGGAGCATTCAGGTTTTCAGCAACTTACAATGAATCAGCTGGCTTTGCACATGCATAGGCCCAGAAGCAGGTCACTTCAGCTAACAGACTGGAGCTCAGTCCAGAAGCTTGGTCAATATCCAGCATAAATTTAATCAGAATAACAGACAAGCATGGTGAGGTTAGGAAAGGCATCAATAAGACTGAAAGACTGCAGAGACCATTTACAAGAAAGCTGCCAGAACTTTAAGAACTGAGTTCGAAGGAAAAGTTGAATAAGTTAGGACCATTAGCTCACCAACACTCTCTCAGGGCAACAATAACCACATAATAAAAATAAGTGCAATGTCTACAAATTATACCCTATGTTTACTTCAATATAAAGGAATTCTGAGTATTTGACTACAGTCAGAAATGGACCTTGAGTGGAGAGTTGGCAAAGAGCGAATTCCACACCTGGAGCCATTTATTCATGGAGGGACATGGGCAGATATACAGGCAAATTCAGACAGGCAATAGCCAGCATGGACGAGTTAGGCCAAAGGGCCCGTTTCTACATTGTACATCTCTTTGATTCAGGCTTCAGGCCACATGGGCTTTGGAAATCAAGCAGGGCTTTTCCACCCCCTAAAACATGATCCCACCAACAGACATCATCCCCTCTCCACCTTCCATAGGACCTCACTCTCCACAACACTCTCCACAACACCCTCCCCCACTCATCCCTTCCCACCAATCACCCCCATGGTTCCTACCCACCCCTGTCACCTAAGGAAGTGCTACATTTTCACTTCTTCCTTCTCCACTATTTAGGGCCCCAAACAGCCCTTTCCAGAGAGTCAACACTTCACCTGCAAACCCACGGGGTGTCATTTGGTGCATCAGGTGCTGCCAAAGGGGAGTTCTGAGGGGACTGGACGCAGACTGGGGAAAGTTGCTTAGTTGAGTACCTACGTTTTGTTTGCTGCAATGGCAAGGATCTCCAGTGGAGTGCCACTTTAATTCCATTGACATGTCTGTCCACGACCTCGTGAACTACCTCGTTGAGGCCACATGCAAATTGGAACAAACAAGTCTCCAACTAGATGGCATCATATTGACCTCCAATTTCCACTAACCCCACCCACTTCATTTCTTTTCTTGTCCCAATTTTTATCCTACCCCTCCCCCACCTCACTCGCCCCCATCTCTCAGATTCCTTTTCTTTTCCCATCTATCACCCACACCTTCCTTCCAGCTCCCTACCCCATTTCCCCTCCTCCAATCAGAGGGCATTCTTCTCAGCCGTCTGCCCCTATCCTCAATCTTTTTCTTTCCCATCCCACACGCATGCACCTGTCCCCCGTACATCCGTGTTCCCCCTGCAGCACCCCCACCTTCGAATTCAGCCCTTTGCCCGAACTTCGGCATCCCTCAAGATGGCACAGGCCCGAAACGTCGACTGCCTGTTTCTTTCCAAGGATGCTGCCGACCTGCTGAGATTCCCACAGCACTTCTGTGTGCTGTTCTGTTCAATACAAACCTAAAAGGCTCCTCCGCACCTCACAAGCCTCTCACCTTCTCTCGAGTGCAGATGTGCTTGGTTTTGCCAACATCACAAACCCGAGCAAACCTGAGGAAGCGTTCAAAGTCAAAGTTGTTCCGGATTCCCAGGTGGTGGCAGTCCCTTCAGAAGCAAGAGAAGATGCATCAGTTGCACTTCAGGGTTAACGCAGCCACACGTTCTACTGAACATTCACACGGATAGAGCCCCACGGCTGGGGTCAGATCATGGGCTCACATCTTAACTTTTTAAATCCCCAGTCAAGAAAACAAATGCTTCTTAATTTCACTTCCAAGAGACAAAGGGCTAATTGGATTATGGCTTCCCCCGCCCCAGTTCCAGATAAATTAATTTTGGAGCAACACACAAATGTTGTGGGCAGCACATTTAGCTCAAAGCTATTACAACACCAATGACCCAGGTTCAAATCCAGCTCTGTCTGTGAGGAGTTTCCACATTCTCCCCATGTCTGCGTGGGATTACTCCAGGTGCTCCAGTTTCCTCCCACCTCCAAAACTCATGGGGACTGTAGGTTAATTCATGTATGTAGGGGCATGGCTTGTGGGCCGGAAGGGAGTGTTACTGTGCTGTATGTCGAAATGTTAAAAATTAGAATATTTACAGGAGAAACTCAGGTCATGCAGCATTCATAGGAAGGGTCATCGATGTTTCAAAATATTGGTTACCCTTTGCTTCCTATCGAAGCTGCTTGACCTGCTGAGTTTCTCCAGCATATTTGCATATTGCTCTCGACCCCAGCAGGTACAAACTCCTTGCTTAACTCGAGCTAAGAAGTGATAGAGAGAGGGAGCAGATGGATGAGAAAGATGTTCTGAGTGGAGGAAGGGAAGGGAAGGGAAGGGGAGGCGCTGGGAAGCTGGAGGAAGATGTATGGCAATTGGCATACAGCCTTCAGCCTGAATCCCTGATAAATGGCTCAGGCCCAAAGCGCTGACTGCCTATCTGTGGATGCTGCATGACCTGCTGAGTTCCTCTCTGTGTTGTTCCAGTTGTCCACCCACTTGCTTAATCCAAGTTTGGTTTAAATTAATTTTCCCTTGTTGCAGTGAAGCTGCCACTGAGAAGAGTCACAGACCAGCAATGCTATTAAAGAACCAGCAACTGGGGCTTGAATCCTGTGCTGTCTGCATTGCATTAGATTCCAGTTTCCTTCCACTGTTCAAAACATACTAAGGTTATAGGTCAATTGGGTGTAATTGGACAGCACAGGCTTGTTTGCCAGAAGTGCCTGTTACCGTGCTCTATGTCTAAATTTTTTTTTTTATTAAATTTAAAGCAAAATCAGGGAATGCCATGGAGTAAGACTCTAGAGAGGCTCACCTGGCAAAGTAATCCCACTTGTCGACGTCAATTCCAGTTCGCTTGTTGGCAACGATTTCATACAGAAAGCCTTTCTCCTTGGGTCGACCTTTGTACGGCCACTGAAAGGATGAAGTGACAGTTAGAGGGCAAGTGCCACAGAGTGAAGACCAGCATCCATCACAGCCTTTCCCCTCACCCCTTTCAACATCAACCGCCGCAGCACATAGACCCACACTAGAACCATCAGGTCACCTCACACAGGATGATCCTACCACACACCACAGGGCCAACACAAGATGTAGGACCGCTCCCAACAGATTTCATCTCCTCTCCATTCAGACATTGAGAAGAAACCTATCTCCATGGCAGGGATGCTGAAGACTGGAGGGGGGGGGGGAATGGAAACCAAGGAGGACATTTTTCATCCTACCCGAGGGGTGTGTAAGAGCCAGAGACTCCCCCAACATAGACTGGCATCTGAATCACTACAGCAAGAAGGCCAAGCACCTTTATGTAAAAAGGTATTGATGATGGTTACATGGTTGACATGGAAAAGATGGGCCAAAGGGCCTTCTTGTTCCTGCATGACACAGCAGCCATTCTAGTCACAGTGCCCCACTGGTCACCTGACACTTATCCAGCTAATCAGAAAGGGTGATCACCTGATTGGACAGCCAGCGTCTCTTTCACATGGCACCACTCACCTCCAAGTCTTTAGGGAGACCATCTTCTCCATCACTCCTTGCTGCTGGGCCTCGGATCTGTTCCTTTATAAACACCAGGTCTTCCGGCAGCATCAGGCCATAATTCCGCAGCACACCTTCCAGCCCATTGGAAGAGATCAAGTGCTCGAACATGGTTAACGAAGAATCCTCATGCTGCATCATATCAGAAGGAACTTGGTCGTTATTCTATGCAAATTAATTACCGGAAGAGCCCCCACAACATTCCATTCACTGGAATTCTGCAGTCCCATAGACTTCCTCAAAGGTAACGCCCCCTGTCGATGGACGCCCGGCCCCCAACCCACTGCCCATCTCCATTAACACGCCTTCACACAGAGAAACCAGAGAGCATTACCTTCCATTTCAAATCTTTCCGGGTCAGAGGGATAAACTTTCCATCAAACAGGTGGGAAAACGGTCCATGTCCTGGGAAACAAAAAGGGTCAGCAAAGGTGGAAAGACAACACACACTCCAGATCACAACTCATCAGGGAGGCAGGGGTTTCGGGATCACAGCACCGCGCAGGCGTTTAGCAAAGCAACTCTGCCCATCCAAGCCAACCAGCTCTGAGGGGAATACGAAAGGTGCCCTAGATGCTTGGCTGAGTGCATTCCCTCTGATTCATTCCAATTTACAGGGACTATGTTCCAGGAAGGGTACACCAGCTCGCCCTGCAGAAACGCAATTGACTCGACTGCTTTAATTCTTGTTGGATTAGATGGTGCTCAGAGATAACACAGGCATGGCCCATGAGAAGGCTCTGACTGTTATTGGGGGAGGAGAGAGTTCATGCCAAAGGTTAACCATTAGTCACCATTGAGGAGCTCAAAACTGGTCGAGTTTAAATGCATCAATGACCAAAATAACAACCAGCAAACTTTTGCAACCTGTTCCTAGCAGACCCTCTCCTTTCATTCACTATGACTACAATACTCTTCTGTTTTTGCATGGACAAGTGCCAGAACATTGGAATCTACAAGCAACAGACCGCACGGTAAAGATTAGTTTGATGAGTTCTTCATTGGCTAGGTTGAACACAATGGGCCAAATGGCTTCCTTCAACTATAAATGCCAATGATCAGGAAGAAATCTTGAAAATGCCATTCCATGGATGGTGCCATCAATTACTTTGGAGAGAAAACTCATGTTCGGCTTTGATTCTTAAGGTCTGAAGTTGATAAATAACTTTCCACTTTACAAAACTCTAACCAGGAGGAGGATGTCTCTCCAGCCCCTGCATTGTTCAAGTGGTCCTTCGCCTGTGAGGTATGCAAGTCCCCACAGTTCAACCCCCTCACCTAGATCGTGGCAGAGTCCGGCGATCTGAACGCACAGGATGTCCCGATGGTTTATCCCAAGTTCCGGCTGCCGCCCATACAGAGCTTTCACCAGCTGTCCTGCCAGATGCGCCACACTGCAGGAAACAGAGACAGTTGAATAAAGCCCCTCAGCCCTTTCAAACCATCAACAGCTTTCAAATATTGGACACCCATCGTTGATCCAAATGAACACTGTTGCTCAGTCTGAGCCTGTGAAGGCTCATCAACACTTAATTCTTCACACACAAAACAGTATCCAAAATGGAAGAGTGAGGGATTATCCTGATGTTGTGAGATTATGTGGATAAGCAGGCATTAATATAAACAAGAATCAGCCTTTAAAATAAAAATCTGTTCAGTGCTAACTGCAAGTAATAATCCATTTTAAAATCAAAGAACAGCTTTATAGAGCAAATGGTAGTGACCACAGAGTATGGCTACTGGCCCACAATAGGAGACCACTTCAAGAGAGGAGATTGGCAAGGCCATGAGACATTCACCAATGCTACAGGTGAATCAATGGAACTGGCTTAACTGGCCTACATCAAACTAGGCATCTGCTACCTTCAACTAAGTTATTATACACTTCTGTAACTCAAATCAAGGGAGATTCCAGGTCAGATTTATGTTGTCACTTAGCACATAAAATCTGGACGCATACCTATGTAGAGGACTGGATAAGAGGTGAATCCACAGCGCCATAAGAGTGGCAGAGAGGATCACTGGAGTTTCTCTCCTCCCCCCCCACCCCCACCCCCACCCCCCAACATTGATTGCTGGATGAAGAGGGCGTGCAAAATCTGCACACATCAGCTCTCAAGCTACTCCCATTGGGAAAGATACAGGAGTACCAGAGCCAGCACAACCAGGCTGAGAAACAGCTTCTTCCTACAGGTAGTTAGATTGTTGTGGAGTAGACTTACATTGGTTGCACAACATCGTGGGCTGAAGGGCCTATACTCTCCCTGTAAGATCTATATCAGGTGTCCAAGACTGTGAAAACCATTCATAGGAATCAAATACCTCACCAAAATAAAAAGTGTAATGATTAGAAATTCTGCTCACATTACTTCCCATGGAGCAAGGTGATCAGACATAATTTGACAAGCAGCAGGTAAATTTCTGGATAGGAGGTAAGTCCAGGGCTTAAGGCTTCAGCAAAACAGAAGAAAGGTCTTTCATCTTAAAGCAAATGAAATTTCCACAATCCAAGCAACCAAGAGGAACACACACATGTTCTTGGTGGGTCATAGGGTCAATGAGGTTTCAGATCATGAAGCCCAGCCCATAGAGGCCTTTGATTTTTATACCAGGATCTGCTATAGGTCAGAAGGTGCAAAAAGGTACTTGCAAAACTCAACAGGTCATGCAGTATCTGTAGAAAGCAAAACGCAGTCAACGTTTCGGACCTGAGCCATTCCTGGAGATTGTTACGCTGGGAAAAAGGTTCTGTAGTATTGAGAAAGACTTGCTCAAAGGAAACCGATCTGCCGGCTTTTAAACTTGACTTCCAGAATCCCACCCTAAGTCCTTACCCGATAGAGTGCTCAAATCTGTTGTGGGAAGCCCCAGGATACACGAAGTAGGTGGCACCGAGCTGCTTGATGAAGCGGAGACGCTGGAACTGCGGGGTATCGATGATGCAGACGAGAAGGGGGTGCAGCTCGATGTGGCCGTGGATCGGGTCATTGAACACCTGCAGGGCTCAAAAGGCATGACTATAGGTACGAGCATGTCCAGAACCTGCCTTGCACGCACCGGTTCCCTCCCTATGCGCCCACATTCCCCTTCCCTCCCCCACACACTCCTATGCCCCCACACACTCCTATGCCCCCACCCCTCTACACTCCTGCCTATAGCCCCCAGCCACCTCACCTCTACCACTCCCCCACACAATTGTTCTGCAACCCCTGCTGACAGTTCTAGCTGACTGGATAATCCAGCTTTAACACTCCTATGTTCATCCCCAGACACCTGTCAGCTTCAATCCCTCAAGACTCCTGGGTCTGAACCAGACTGAAAAATCAACTAAGCCCCCAGAGAAGTTTCAACAACACCACCAGCGATATTATCTTACCTTTGCATCAATGGGGGTCTGCCAGAGCTTATCAATACAGTTGATCAGTCGTAATCGATCTCCCAGGGTACTGGACAAAAAAAAGCAACAACAAATACAAGTTATTCCCCTGATACAGAGGGTGCATCATCCCACAAAATTGTGCACCAATCCAGTGCCCATGCCACTGTGGTCCTGCATATGGTGCAGAGACTTCTCCTGGGATGAAGCTCTCCAGTTTTTCGCACGCAGGAGAATTAAAGAATACAATAATGTATATAAAATTATGAGAGGCATCGATAGGGTAGATAACAGGAACTCTTCTTCCCTGCACCCCATCCCCGCCCCCCCCCAACCATTCCCAGCCAAATCGCAGAGGTAGAAAATCCCAAGGCAGAGGTGAAAAGCAAGAGATTTCAGAGGAACTTTTTCAAACTGATAGTGGTCAGAATCTGAAGGAGTGATGGAGGCAAGGACTCACAATAAAGTATCTGAATGACACCAAGTTATAGAAGGTTGGTCCAAGCGGCAGATTCGAAGACGGGTCGCTGGCACTGTAATGTCGTTGCACTAACCGCATGGCATGAGAGCATTCATCACATCTGATCTGTACCTCATTTATTCCCTTGTAACATTCTCTCTCATGTCCATGAACTCCTCTTGTTCCCAAACCAAGCAACAATTCACAGCAGACAGCAGGAGAGACCGGAATCTGGAATCTACCAGAGGAACTCAGTGGGTCACGCAGCATCAGTGGGAGAAAAAGAATGGTCGACTTTTCAGGCCAGAACCCTTCACCAAGACTTCTTCAGTAAATCACAGAAGCCAATTAACTTCCAAACCAACAGATGTGGGGGGGGGGGGGGGGGGGGGGGGAACTGGAGCATTCAGGTGGACCTAAACCCTCATGAATACAGAGGACATGCAAACTCCACACAGACAGCAGCCAAGGTCAGGAGAGCCACTAGACAGCTGCCCTGCCACCCCACCACCCTGCATATCAACACAGCGAGGGACAATTCCACTTTCTTCCCATTGGTCACACTAAATCAGCTTAATCTCCACCCAGACCTGCTTAATTATTCCTTTACATTCTGCAGAGCACTTATAATGAACCACCAGTGGGAGGCAACCTTGAGCTTCTACCCAAACTACCACAAAGGTTCCAGCTTCCAAACACCTTTTACTCACTAAGGATGATGCATGATCTGCCAAACTCCGCCCCCCCCAAACCCCGTTGCATTGCCTGCCGAGCTCTCCCCCTCTCCCCACCCCGGCGTGTCGCCTGCCGAGCTCTCCCCCTCTCTCCACCCCAGCACGTCGCCTACCGAGCTTCGCTCCCTTCCCACCACGGTGTGTCGCCTGACGAGCTCCGCCCCCTCTCCCCACCACGGTGTGTCGCCTGCCGAGTTCTCCCCCTCTCCCCACCCCTGGCATGTCGCCTGCCGACCTCCGCCCCTTCCCCACCCTGGCGCGTCGCCTACCGAGCTCTGCTCCCTCCCCACCCCGCTGCCTGTCAAGCTCTCCATCCCCCCCTCCAGCACGTCACCAGCTGAGTTCCATTCCCCCCCCCCCCCCATCCCCATACCCTGCGATCTTTGCTTTATTTTGAAGGGAAAGTTTGTCATTTGTCATTAATTTACAACACGGTTTTACATGAGACTTCTTCATTTATAATGTTTGATTTCACTGCGGACCACATCCGATAAACCCACAGTTCACTGGCAGACTGTGGCCAACAGGTTGAGAAGCACTGATTCCCGGAGATATGCATGACTACCTCTGCACTGAAGCTTAATTCCTCTCAGCTTCCCCAGGGCCTGAAGTAGACAAAATCAAAATACTCTCCACTTCCACAGACTGCTTACCTGACACCTAGCTGCTTCAGAGCAAAATCTGTCACATAGGGTAGGGTTGCGCCGGACATTTTTTCGTCTGTGGAGAGAGGGAAAGCATGAAAATGCAACTGAAAGGCTCAGGCCTGAAACATCAGTTGTACATCTTTACCTCCTATGCACGCTGCCAGACGTGCTGAGTTCCTGTTTTAACACAACTGAAAGTAATGTTCAATAAGAAACGGACTGCAGATTTGGTCCAATCAAATCTCTCGGCATTCCCCATCCTCCAATCAATCCTGGTAGTCCCTCATGCCATTCTCGCAAAACTTTTCCAGACCTGCTCCAACACCTCCATGTTCTTCATAATCTGACAGCGAAAGCAAACACAATCCTCCAACTGAGGGTACAGCAGTGTCAAATTTAAATTTTACATTTTTTAATTTAGACATATAGCACGGTGACAGGTCCTTTTGGCCCACGAGGCTGTGCCGCACAATTAAAACCAACTGACCCACAAACCCCTGAACTTTTTGAATGTTGGGAGAAAACCATTTCCCTGAATATTCATGCCTCTATCTGAAAGCCTCTTAAACAGCACTCAACTCGCCTAATTTATTGTCATACTTCCCACAGTTCACAAAACTGACAATTTCTGTGCTGGCCACAAGTTCAGAATTTGTGGTTTGCATCCCTGAGTCGAGGTTACAAAGCAGGTTAATACAGGAAAAGGCCCTTCACCCCACAATGTCTGTTCCAAATATGATGCTAAATTAAATCCATTCAATCCCCCTACATCACTCTATTTCCTGCCTGTTCACTTAATCTGACTAAATCAGCCATTCTCAATGTGGGCCCTGAGGGCATCAGCATATTTCAGTAAAACCCCTCCTTTTCACCTCTTGTAATGAATTTTTTTTTATGTAGAGAATGGCTGATCTAGAAACTCATTCTATTTTGGGGACCACAGCAAATTTAGGGGAGGCCACAGACTGAAATCAAAATATTTTTTGTGGAGTAGTATGGAGATAAGTAACTAAACTTGACCTGCTTCACAGGGAAGGTGGTCCATAAACTTAGAGCAGTGTCCCAAGTTGTGTTAAAAAAAGGTTGAGAATGGCTGATCTAAAATAATGACCAGTGTGTCACCTACAAACAAAAATAAGCTGGGGAACTCACTAGATCGGGCAACACCCTTGGAGAGAAACAGACAACATTTTTTTTGTCCAAGACCCTTCATCAAGACACTGCATCAACTGGCTTCAAAAGCATTTATTTTAAATTACACCCTGCCATTATCTACTTTGCAATCCATTGAAAAATAAATCAAAATTCTTCCCCTCAGTTTACTGTTAGGTTTCCCTCCACATCTCCTCTTTGGCCATCCCTCCAACCCCTCCTTCAGTAAAACCAGAAACAAGCTGTCCTATACAACTCACCAAGATGTCCCACTGTAAAACCCTTGATATCAGCCAGCTGAGCATAAAAATGCAGGGGTACAAACAACTTTCCATCCAAATTGTTAATACATAGTCATTCATTGCCATATTTAAAACTCTTGACTGCATGTGCTACAGATGTGTAAGCAATAGCTCTCCGCCCTCTCAGAGGGTTTAAGGCAGTGGTTCCCACTCTTTTTCCTTCCATAGGATCCCATAGGTGCTGTGGATAGTAAGGGTATGTGAGAGGGAATAAAAGAACTTCTGATTTAAGGTCTGAGTAAAATACCTTTATCTTTGCATGAAGTTAAAATAATTTCCTGCTCAACCTTTCCTTTCTTTTAAAAAAAAACTTTTTCCAATCTTTTGTTGCATTTTAATTGTTCTCCCAGTCCAATGGATATTCACTTGTCCTTGCATTTCCAATCAATTCAGGATTGACCTCTTCAAAGACCATATTTGTTCAACTACACAAACTAACCTTTACCCTTCAAGGGTTATGCATGTTGGACATCTCTTGGTAAATTTCCTCTCACTTTTCTATTATGCAAACTTTTCTACTTTATTCTTTTTGTTTCTTGCCTTGTGTCACAGAATCCATTCATTTTCACATCATACCCAATTCCTACCCAATAACAGTCTGCACGGTTATCATGGTTCACCCCAATTAATTTCTCCTGTTATGTCACACTCACATGAAACACCATAAATTGTGCTTCTCCCTGCTCCCACTCTCCTCTAATTAAAACTATTATTTGGAAATAGCAGACCTATGCAGCGCATTTTCAGACCAAGTTGCCTAATCCACTGCCACAACTTTATCACAGATGCCATGACTGCACAGAAAGAGGGTCTCTCCAGAATGACAGCAACCTCATGCAAATGAGGTTGTAGAAACAATCTCAGCATATCCAAAACCATTCCCAGCCAATGAAATAAAGACTTGTAATGCAGAAAATCCATGAGCAAATTCAATCACGGTAAACCCTCATCAACTGCATTACCATAATCACAAGATCATGCTTTGGTCACTTTGAAGGAAAGGACCACATTAGTAGGTCAGGAATAATTTCCTGTTCTTCAAAACAAAATGTGCCCCAGGTTCTCAGAGTTCTGGGGGGGAGAAAAAGGACCGCAGATATCTTATCCAAAAGGCAGCTCTGAAGAATATGAAGCCAAGTATCCCAGCTGCTATTTTCCATACTTTGAGATAAGTACCCACATCAGGTACCGTGCTAGAGCGACAGTTAAATTACTGGCTGGTAATTCAGACCGTGGAATGAAACTCGGAAGTTTGCAGACACTGTGAATCTAGTAAAAACACAAAGATGAAGTGTTAACACCTTTTGTCTGCTGGTCTGTACTCCTCCCCATGCCCTTTCATTCAGGCACCTGCCTGCTCTCTGCTCATGCTTTGAAGGGCTCAATCCTGAAACCTCTGGAATACAACGCGACGTGCTGAGTTCCTCCCGCATTTCTGTGTGTTTATAACAATCCCGTGGCCCAAGTTGCCGTCCCTGCTGAAGGTGGGGAAAAAGTCATTCATAATAATGAGCATAAATATGACCACACTGTCATTTTAAAAAAAAACCTGGTACATTAACAAAAGCCAGTCAAGTACAACCCGATGAAACAGCATTAACTGGGCTGCCCTTCATAGGTGTGGGCTGCAGGCGAATGCACACCCACCTCGTTTAGTTCCCATTCAGTTCCAGGGCAATTAGGAATGAGTAGCAATTTCAGGCTTAGGGGTGACATCCAAATCCCCATAAGTGAATTTGATGCACTAAGAACGAAAAAAGGGTGACGTATGGGAGGAAGTGCTGTCCCCTTCCTGCCTTTACCACATGCTTGACCGATGGAATGGAGTCATTTTGGAAGGGAAGGCCGGCTTTCCCCCCGCAAGGAGCCGCCACGGATGGGAAGGGTCTGCGCGGATCGCCCATTGCATACTCGCCTCGGAACAACTGCTCGAACTTCTGCAAGCCTTGCGTCCGCAGGAAGCGGCAGACATCCTCCTCGTCCCAGTCCTGGTAATTCGAATTCTGAAGCGGCAAAAGCTCCCTGTCGGGGGTCCAGGACCCCCGCCTCCTGCGACTCTCGTCTCCGTTCATCCCCGTTGCCTCGGAGTCGCTGCGCTGTAGCCACCAGCTGCCCACCACAGCGCATGCTCCCTGCCCGTGATCGACAAGTGCGGCAAGTCCCGGGAATTGGACCGCCTCCCTTGTCAATCAAAGCACAAGTCACATCACAGTTCTGTGGCCTCAAACTCTCCCTCTTCCAACTTATTCCACACAACCCAACAAATACTTGCAATTCTGGTCTTTGTGGGAACCTCTTTGAAAAATGCCCGTGAGCTAACATCTATTTCAGGTGCATGGAAATTCTTATGAAATGCCCCTTCTGGCCCTCCTATTGATGTGAAGAGGTTGTCTTCATTTTCACGTTAAAGCAATCTTCCAAATATTGAACACTTTCCATTCTAAAGAGGAAATATTAATGTCAGCCTTGTCAAAGATTTGCCCCTCTGCGCCTAATCTGTCTGCGGCCCGGTCACTGCAGTGGTTAGCGCAACACTGTTACAGCACCAGCGACCAGGGTTCGAATCCTGCCCTGTCTGTAAGGATTTTGTATGTTTTTTCCCGTGTTTCCGTGGGTTTCCCCCGGGGGCTCCATCTTCCTCCCATCCTCCAAAACATATGGGGAGTAGATTAATTGGGCGGCACAGGTTCCGGTGTCTAAAATTAAAATCAATGCTCCATCACCCAGAATCACCATTTATTGTCAACGACATCATGGGCTTCACTCCATCAAGGACATCTACAAGAGGCAGTGTCTTAAGAAAGCAGTATCTATCCTCAAAGACTCCCACCACCAAGCCCATGCCTTCTTCACTCTGCTATCCCATCAGGAAGGAGCCTGAAGACAGACACTGTACAAAAGCAGCTTCTTCTCCTCTGCCATCAAATTTATGAATGAACAATGAACACTGCCTCACTTTTTCCTATTTTTTGCACTAATTTATTTTTAAATATAATTTATACCAATATTCAATGTAACATCACCCAATATCCATGTGGTTCAGGAGGTAATCTTGGCTTTACAAGAAGTGAATATTTCAGGAAACATTAGGAAGGGGTGCATTGTTGGAGAAAGATGGTTAATGCTTCTGATCCCTCGTCATTCCAGATTCCCTGTCAATAAAGGAGGCAGGAGACACAGGAGAGGCAAGTAAAAACATGCTGTAAACACTGGAGGAATTTACCTGGTCTCAAAGCATCCATAGGACTTAAAAATAAATAACTGATGTTTCAGACCTGAGGCCATATTCAAGGTATAAGCAAAAAGCAGGTAGTCATCTGAATAAAGACTGAGGGAGAAAGATGGGAGGGGGAGTCCAGACCAACAAAGGAAAGATGTTAATTGGCTATGCTAAGAGGAAATGTGAGAAATGATTTTGGCTCTGAAAGGAGACAAAGGGAAAAGGGAAGAGAGAAAGAGAGTCAGCAAGAGGAAAGTAAACAGGGGGACAAAGATTGAGGTGGGGTTGGGTTTTTTACAGAAACTGGAGAAAATGTTAATGTCATCCGGATGGAGGGTGCCCAGACAGAAGATGAGGTGTTCTTCCTCCAGTTTGTAGATGGTCTCAGTCTGGCAGTGCACAAGTCCATGGGATGGGATGGAGAATGGAAAGTGGCCAATGGGAGATCCCACTATTGTGGCGGACAGTGTCAAGATGCCCAACAAAGCGATCTCCCAGTCTGTGCTCAGTCTCGCCAAAGTAGGGGAGTAAAACAACAGGAGCACTAGATGACCCCAGGAGATGCTAAACATGTTGAAATCCAGATCAACAATTTGTGGGCAGACTCAGCAGGTCCGACAGCAGTGGGAGAAGAAGAAAGGTCAGCATGTTGATGAAAGGTTCCAACCCAAAACATTGACTATTCTTCTCCCAATGACGCTGCTTGACTGGCTGAGATCCTCCAGCAGACTGTTTCAATCCACAAGGCTCCCTCACAATCTGCAAGTAAGTTATGAGTGGGAAATATGGGAATGCGGCAGCTGAACAATGGGAAACATGATCCCAACCACTCGGCCAGGATCTCCCTCACCTGATTCCCCCTCCCCACCCCCGTTTGCTGTATGTCTGTCCTTTGTAGGATCACACACCTGTGAAGAGTAGAGTTCAGAGCAGGAGACCACTTGGCTCCTCAAGCCTAACAATTGTGCCCTCTGTTCTTTTCTCTTGCCCATCCCCCATAACCCTCCACTCCCCAGAGACGCCGATCAGGCCTTCACTATACTGAATCACTCTGCCACCTCAAGTCTCTGGGGCAAAGAATTCCAGAGAAACAGAGAGAGAAGAAAACAACCACTTAGTCCGACTGGTTGCATTAAAGGGCGAATCATGGTCACTGCTATAAGCTTAATAGCACACAATGAACTCCCACTAAGTGATGATCTGACAAACAATTTTATTGATGTTCCACAACTTACAGTTCAACAGGCAAAATATTAAGCTACTGCATTGTGAAAAGAAACATAATGACCCACTAAACAATTGTGCAGTCTTTGTTCCAACAGAGATCTCATCAAACATGGCCAATAGAACCATGTGTCAACTGTCACAAAACTGTCACCCACTATCAATAAAATGAAGGAAAAATATTGGGAAAGGAAATAAATGACATTTAGTTGTTCAATGGTAGAAACATTGCATCTCATATGGGTCCTGAAGTATTCCAATAATGCAATTTGTGTACAGAATATTGCAGCCAAAGCTTAAAGCCTACCTTATAAACTCGTGTAATAGTTGATCCTGCGTGAAAGTCGACCCCCCTATTTTTGACCGTAGCTGCCCACCCATCCTAGCTCCATTGACAGCCCATGACCCCTTGCCTCAGCTACCCACCCATCCAAGCTCCCGAAGCTGCGTCCACCCGCCCACCACAGCTCCTGACGCCCCAACCGTAGATCCTCGCCCAGGCCGCCTACCCATCGGCGCACCAAACGCCCCCAATCTCATATCCTCGCCTTGGCCACCCACCCATCCAAGCTTCTAACACCTTGACCCCTGCCGCCCGTCCATCCGACGCTCTGATGGCAGATCCTCATCCCGGCCACCCATCCACCCGAGTTCCCAACACCCCGACCACAGATCCTTATTTCGGCCACCCAGCAATCCAAGCTCCTGATGCCCCGAACACAGACTTACCACATGGTCCCGGATGCCCGCCATGTGGTCCCAACACCTTGAATGACACAAGTACTCATCATAGTCAAAAGCAGTATTGTGTAATAGTTGACCCCCTAAACTTGACCCGAAAAATTGGGCCTCAAAACTCAGCTGTTACATGAGTTTATGCTGTATTACTTTCCCACCTCCTGCAATAAATTGAGGCAAGCAGGGTGACAAACCCATTCTAGTCTCTCTGACTGCCTCTCTGGACAAAGGACAGCTTCAATTCGTTTTTGCACAATTTGGTTTATTTCTCGCAGAATGCCTTGGTTCCAGTCAACAGCTTTCATTTACATAGAGCAGTTATATAGGACATTCAAACTCACTCGAAACAGTTAAGGGAAAGGCCTCAGTATTTCACACACCTATCACTCTGAGTAAAGAAAATAACCTCAAATCTCCTTTAAACTTTCCTCCTCTCACTTTAAAGCTACACCCTCTAATATTTGACATTTCCACCTTGGGACAAAGATTCTGATTAGGACATATTAGTTCATGGATTAGTTGACATGAAAATGGTATTCAGTGCAAAGGACTGACGTTAAATATAACCTTGCATTTTGCCTTATGGATGAATACAAACAACCCTGATTTTACGGTAATAACCAAGTGATCAGCCTTTAAGAATTTTGATTCCACTCTTGCCCATTTTCAATTTCCGGGCTGGAAATCAAAAAGGTTGGGGGAATGGAGTTTGATGGTGAAGGACAGGGCACAAGAAGATTTAAAATATTCATCAGGAATATCACACTCCAATTCGAGTCTGGGCAAGGTTTTTGGGTGATGAAGCTGTTTCCACACTAAGTTTGAAATTTTCAATCTGAAGTCCACATTGGATAAAAGCCCTCCATATTGATCAAAATCAATACTATTCAATCATAGCATATGACAGACGATTGTCGGCTCTTGGACTGTGCTCATTGGGAGTACAGAAGGACAAGGGACAGAAGGACTCATTGAGGCATCTCGAATGCTGAAAGACCTGGACAGAGTACATGTGGCAAAGAAGGCACAACTTCAGGATAAAAGGGCATCAATTTCAAGCAGAGAGGCAGAAAAAAATTCTTCAATCAGAGTCGCGAATCTATAAAACCTTTTGCCACAGACAGTTGTGGAAGCAAGGTCGATGGGTGTATTTAAGGCAGAGGTTGACCAGTATTTGATTAGTCAGGGCATCAAGCGTTATAGGGAGAAAGCCACGGAGTACGGCTGAGTAGGTGGATGGATCAGCTCATGATTAGAATGGCAGATCAGACTCGATGGGCCAATGGGCCAACCTCTGCTGCTATATCTGGTGATCCTGTGATTCCGTGGGGCAGAGCGGGAAAATGGATCAGCTCATAATTAAATGGTGGGACAGACTCGATGGGCTGAATGGCCTATTTCTGCTCCTACGTTTTATTCCAGAGCGACCACTGAAACCAGATCTCTGTTTCCAAAGTTCACTTTTGAGCAGTGAGTGACCAAAATGTGGGAGGAGGAAAGGAGGCCAGCTTGATTTTTTTTTGTCTTTTTATAGACCATAATTTAAAAATCACCCTTATAATCTTACATTAAGGTATAAGCAATCTGAATAAAATATGAGTTCAGGGCATTGCTATATTGGAAAACCAGCTACTTTCTAACATGTTAAAAACACCACAATAAATCAGGCTAAAATTAGGTGATTCCACCTTTATAAAATAAAAAAATAGTAAAGCAAACAAAATGTAGCCTCATTTCCCTGAATTGATTATTTGATCAAATCTCTATTCTCTTCTCGGTGCTCTGATATTTAAAAGAACAAAACAGCAACTCTAAATAGGCTGGTGGCAAAACTTGCCACTCAGAGGCATCTATTGCCACAGCCAGGACATTCATTTTTGGCCACACAGTTGCCATTAAATTCCCACAGCGACATTCAAGTGAATTATACTGGGGAAATCCAATGGCAATCACCTGCTCCATTTGTAACCTGTTGTGCAAGATAAAGACCCATTTGATTTTCCCAACTTTTCAGTGGAGTTAAATTGCCTTTGAAGTTTGCATTCATTGATACATGTTAAACTGGGCCGAAGTGATACCGATCAGTGGTTCTCAAACTTTTTCTTTCCACTCACATGCCACCTTACTAATCCTTACTAATCACAGAGGACCTATGGCATAGGGATTATTTAAAGTGGTATGTGAGTGGAAAGAAAAAATTTGAGAACCACTGCAATAGATGAAGTAGCACAAGGTACAAAGGTTACAACCACTGCAAAGCAATAAATTGTATTGTTAAAAACAGGCATGTCCCACATACTCATATCAGTGTTTTCCCTCATGATGCACTTTGAATGACTACACAATTACTTCTGCTCATTGCAAGCATTTTTCCTCCGAGGAATCCCTGGGCCACACAATCCTTACAGTGGTGGAACACTGATGTCCATTTTCATTCCCCTGTTGCCATTTGGCCAGGCGCACCCAAAGGCTCGTCAATCAGAAGTGGAACAAAGGTTCATTCTTCAGCAGGGACATTATCCACACTCTTCAACTCTGGCTGGCTGATCATGTTAGCATCATTCGAGGACAGTTGGTTTCAAAAAGCAATCAATTCTTCTCAATGAGCCAGGAGGTCATTTAGATTTCAATAAGTTTGCATGAAGGTTGCTTTCCTTCATTCAAGCAAGAGTTCTGTGAACCACCCGTTAGAATTGAACAAAGGAAATTATACGATTTCCCCTAATAAAGACGAGAGAAAGATTCTGGGATTCACATAAAATTTTCACTTCATATCGAAGAGCTTCTTCTTGATCCCCTTGCCCTTTGGATATCTGGTCTGGGAATTATCACTGTCACTGCTACTCTCAGTGTCTTTCCAATTGATCTTGAGTGGTGTCAGCTCAGGAGCAACAACATCACCATCCTGCAGACATGTAGAAACATACAATGATTAACTCCAGGGTTGAGGGGAATTAAAATAATCAGCCTAGTTTAACCCTACAATACAGTGAAACCCATGGTATCTGGCAACCATGGGGATTAGTAGATGCCTGATTAGTGTATTTTCCGGTTGCTTGAGTCTTACTCTTACAATGCCGAAATAATACATCTGCATTAAGTATAAACAGTTTAAAAGATTTAAAAAATACTTGATTTTCTTACACTGAACAAATTTCACTTGCATGAATATAGAAACCTTAAAGCACTTTACTTTATTTTCAGTCACATTCTTTGAAAACATTTCACCGTTGCTGCATCTCCCCCTCCACAGAGCCACCTGAAAGACGATCAATAACATTACTGTACAGATAATTAACACCCCCCACCCACTCCCCAAGTTTACAGATAAAGCCTCTGTCTCTTATTAAGCAAGGATAAGGAGACACTTTAAGAGAGTCACCCCAGCGGCGAGCAGC
Organism: Narcine bancroftii; assembly: GCF_036971445.1. Lineage (NCBI taxonomy): Eukaryota > Metazoa > Chordata > Chondrichthyes > Torpediniformes > Narcinidae > Narcine > Narcine bancroftii. The sequence goes on along the minus strand of NC_091474.1, from coordinate 24,272,702 downwards.
ATCAACCAGCTCTTCAGTCTGGGCGACGCCAATGCTGTTTCACACAACTTTATTCAAACAACTGCTATAAGCAAAGCACGACCAAGGCCCTCCGCTGGCTGAATATTTCAGCAAAGGTTTATGTGTTGATTCAAAGAACATTTAATTTTACAATTTTAAATGTACATATTTTTACCTATTATTTTAATCTTATTTATTTTAATTTTTAAAATTTATTTTTTTTGCCAGTTGCTTGAATTCCAAAAAGTTTTGCTATATTCTGATAACAATTGTAACCTTAAAACAGCTCAAAGAAAACAACTGCCTTGCAGTTCCGCACTATCCTGCCACACATTGTCCTCAAAATATTGTCACCTTTCATCCCTCATCTCAGGCTGAATGCAGAAAAGCTTTCCTCCTACCCCTTCCCTGGAGTAAAACAGTGTCTACAGACACTGTGACTGAAGCAAAATCAAAAAACCAGAGAAACTCAGCATGCTTTATGTAGTAAAGATAAAGATACTGTATATAACCAACATTTCGGGCTTGGTCCCTTCATCAAGGTATGAGCAAATGTAGGCAGGTGCCTGAACAAATGGTCAGGGGGGAGGGGCAGTGGGTGGGACACAGGTAGTAGGTGGATAAGGGAAGGAGGGCACAACACAGGTTGGTGGGGGGATTCCCCTGTGAATGGAGAGGGAAGGGTTAGAGAGATGGAGGAAAGGAGACAGAGGGATTGGGGAGAACAGGGAGTGGGCTAGCAGAAACCAGAGAAGTCGATATTAATGCCCAGAGGGAATATTAGGTGTTGCTTCTCCAATTTACAGGTGATTTTGGTTTAGTTGTGAATAAGGACCATGGACAGACATGTCAGGGTGGGAGTGGGGTGCAAAATTGAAATGGTGGGCTACTGGAAGATCCCTGTCATTGATGGGGGCAGAGCGAAGGTGCGAAGCGAAGCGACCTCCCAGTCTGCATCCAGTCTCTCCGATATTGAGTTGACCTCAGTGTTGTATTTAAATCCTTTAACTATCCTCTCCCTGAATCTAACCCTCCTGTTCCAAACACAACCTGCCTGATCCTCTCCTGCTCCATCAACCTGAATCTCTTTCACTCTCATCCCCCGACCAGTTTTTGTACAGCACCATAATGTCAGTGGTCCAGTGGCAGTCCTCAGAGAACACCCGTCCAGGCCGCAGCCCTCTCTAAAACCCCTCCAGTAGTCATGTTTTCAAAGACAATAGATACATCACTGGAAAAAAAACTGAAGTCTGCAGACGCTGTGATTGTATTAAAAACACACAGAAATTCTGGAAGAACTCAGCTGGTCTTGCAGCATCCAAAGGAATTAAAGATATATTGCCAACATTTCAGGCCTAAGCCCTTCAAGCAATAACACAGGAAGGAGTCTGAATAAAAAGATTGGGAGTGAAGGGGAAGAATGTGAAGGTGACCAATACACAAAAGGTGTTAACTGGATCTAAGAGGAAAGGTGAGAATTGATTTTGGCTCTGTGAAAGGAGTCAGAGGAACAAGGGAAGGGGGAGAAAGAGAGCAGAGCTGGGGGAAGAAAGAAATAAGAGCTGGGGGAAAGGAATCAGGGGATAGAAATGGAGGGGGGTTTTAATGGAAACCGAAGAAGTCGATGTTAATGCTATAGTTTTGGAGGGTGCCCAGATGAAAGCTGATATGTTGCTCCTCCAATCTGCAGGTGGTTTCAGTCTGGCAGACTGGCTGAGTTCCTTCAGTATTTCTGTATGTTGTCACTGGAAAGGGCCAGTGAGTCTCTTTCTTATATAGGGTACTGGAGAAACAACATTTGTTGAATTAATTTCCAAAACTTCAGCACTGCCACGTTCTGTCCTCTAGATTCCATTTCATGCTAGATCACCAATCTAAAGGAGTTGATCCATCCATTACTGGACGAAAGCCAGCGTGGCGGATGGTTTGACCTTTGAAGACATGAAAAGAAATGATCACGTATCATGGATGAGGGAACAGAGGGGTTCATCACTTTGCATCTTGTCTGAAGGTCAGCATTTGTGGCAGTGTCACTCTCTCCCAGCTCTTTGCTGGATCTTCATACCAACAACACTTTAAGTTACCAAAACCAAGGAGCTGATTGTTGACTTCAGGAAGGGAAAACCAAAGGTGTACAGTCTAGCATTCATTGGGGGAATCAGAGGTGGATACGGTGAGCAAATTTTAGTTCTTGGGAGACACCATCTCATAGGATCTTTCCTGGACCCAACACACCAGTGGCATCGTGAAGGAAGCACGTCAGCACCTCTACTTCCTCAGGAGTTTGCGGAGGTTTGCATGGTACTGGAAACCCTGGTAAATTTCTACGGATGTGTGGTGCTGACCGGCTGCATCACAGTCTGATATGGGGAAACCAATATCCCCGAGCAAAAACCCCTGCAAAAGGAAATGGATACAACCCAGGACATCACCGGCAAAACCTTCCCCACCATCGAGAACAGCTGCAGGGAACGCAGCCATCAGAGAGCAGCAGCAATCATCAAGGATCTACACCACCCAGCACATGCTCTGTTCTCACTGCTACCACCTGGAAAGAGATGCCACAAGACTCACACTGCTAGGCTCAGGAGCAACTGCTATCCCTCCACCATCAGACTCCTGAACAATAAACTCAAACTTAAGGACTCGTACTTTTGCACTTCATTGATTTTTTTCCCTCTCTGTATTGCACAGTTTTACATTTATATATTTGTTTTAATGTTCATGTTGAGTATATTTTTTTGTGCACTGCCAATAAGTGGTAAATTCCACATCTCCCGCTGGTAAAAAGAATATCAGGTTTGTATGTGTATGTTCTCTGACAATAAATCTGAATCTGACCCTCAGGCAACGGCTGATCACAAGAGGCCTGGAGTAACAAGGGGTGGAGGACAAGCCTGTGACCGGAGCATCTCACACCACTATATCAGCTGAAGGGTGACATTAATATCCCAGGAGTGTCATTCATCCAACGTCATCGATAAAGACCTCAACACCATTAGTCACTTTAAGGTTGGATCCGGTGTTGTCCGAAGATGACTGGTCAAGTCGATTTGGGCACGGAAGGTCCTGGAAGACGTGTAGATATTGCAGTTTTTACACTGATGGCTCTGGACTTGCGCAGCTTGCACTCAACTTGTGCTTCAGCAGGGGCACCTTGCACCATGAGCGTGAGCTCATGTGGAAAAGACCACGCCAGGTAGGGATGTTTTGTGCCAGCGTTTCCCAGGTGGCCAATTCAGGGAGGCCTTCAGTGTGTCTTTGTAATGTTTCCTCTGCCCTCCATGCGAGCATCTACCAGCAGAAGAGTTGCCCAAAAAGGAGCTGCTTGGGTATGTGCTCGCCCGGCATACGGATGACGCGACCTGCCCACCGGGTCTGTGCTCTCATCAGCAGTGGGTAGACTGACGGTCGACTCGTTCGAGGGAGAACCTCAGTGTCTGGTACTTTGTCTTGCCATCTGATGCCTAATATTCTGCGAAGACAAGTCACATAAAAATGATTGAGCTACCTTGCAAGCCTTTGATGCACAATCCACATACAGGAGGGTAGTGAATACCATGGCTCTGCAGATCATAGGAGGATGATTAGGATGGAATTGAGATGAGCTCTGGATTTGGATTAAAATGAGAGAGAGTTGCGCAGCATCAGCCTCACTCTCTCTTTCCAATTCCCATCTGGATCCAGTGGCAGGACAAACATCGAGACGGCTGAAGATCGGACGAGACACAATGGATGACCAGGACACCTTCTGTGTCTTGTGTTGCTCTTCACATTCCACAATGCTTGCAGAGACTGACTTCATGACCGTTGGACCTTCCATTGGTCTCATCCGTTCAATCTGCCAGAGTCTATCTTCACATGTTGGATCCCAGGAGTACAAAACAGCCAAGGAACAACTGCCTCTCAAAAACTATTACAGAAACACAGAGATGCTTACCCTGGGTTTGGTGAAGTTCTTGTTTATGCACCATTGCACGAAGTATTTCTGGGCAGCCTGCACACTCTCCTCGTCAGTCTTCTTGCAGTACACTTGGATCAGCTGCTCTGTAAACTTTTCCGGCAGCAGCTGAGATACCTGAGTGAACATCAGAAAGAGAGGTTCAACAGCACAACATGATATATGAAGAGATGAGAAAAATAAAGGAAGGAGCTGTTGTAATGGCAGCACTGCCACTGGGGTGGAATGCAGAGAGTAGAGACACAGTGCTGTTCTGAAGGGTTCAACCATCTGGTCCTAATGCCTGCAGCTCCATACTGGCTTCAAATGGCCTGATAAAGAAGCCAATGATGTTTGTAAGTAAAACCCTGCAATAGCGGAAGTCTTTGCCCAAAGCAATTGTACTAGCAGCGGCCTGGAGGGATTATGAACTCCAGGGGAGTGGTGGACCAGCACAGGACACCAGAAACAGTGAGAACACTTCCTCCTCCTCCACTGAGGAGAAGCAGAGGAGATTACCCTGCAAGACGATGATTAAGAGGCTGAGGGACCCACACAGGCTGCAGGAAACTTGCAGTCAGGGGACCCACATGGGCTGTGGGCTGCTGGAGACTTGCTCATGTGAACCAAGTATCAGATCCAGGATTCAAGATGGTGCTGAGGGCAAGAAGGGCCTCAGGAGCTAAAGGCTTCCTGTTCGTGTTGGTTTGCATCTGGAGCTCGGGTTACCAATGGATTAAACAGGAGTCTGTGCGGCTGCAGAAGCTGCAGGAGATCTGGAGGCGAATTCACGGACTCTCAGCGACTCTGAAGGGACCCTCTTTTTGCTTCTCTTTCTCTGTGTCTTGTAGGCAGAAGGCAATTTCTTGTAACATCACATGTTCTGCACTACTACATGAGAATAAATGAATCTGAATCTAAATGAGCTATGAGCGGGTGGGGCCACACATTTCCTCAAGCCTCCAGTACTATTTAGAAGGTGGGGGTTGCTCTGTTTACCCACACTAATTGTTCACCAGCTTTATTAAGCATTAACAGGCTTTTGCGTTAAAAATTCTGAGGAAGAGAATTCCAAAGATTCATGATATCTGGAGAGAAAAGGCTTTGCCCTCTCTTAAATGGCCAAACCGTTAATTTTAAACAATGAACCCTTAGTTCTAGATTCTTCCAAAATTGGAAATATCCTCTCTGTCTTAAACCTGCTAAGAGCCTTTGGGATCTTCGATGTTTCAATTCAATCTCCTCTCACTCATCTTATCTCTCGCAGGTACAAGAATAGGCTTTCCTGTTAGGCACACCCAATTCCAGGTCACACCCGGTTGAGAGCTGCATCCCAACTCAAACGTGGTGAGACGGCCAATACCTTAAGGGCTGAGGGAAGCAATCGTAGCCTTGGCATGGGTGTCTGTGAATGTCCCAGCCAGTCCATCACACTCCCAGTGTTGGTCCATGTCTGGCTCGAGAGAGAGGCAAAATAACGCATTACATCAGAAGACTAATTGGCTTCTACCTCTGGTCTTGGCACAGTTACCTGGTTTTTGCGGATCTTGAATGCTTGGGAGGGGTTAATCTTGCTGTAGAATCGGACCTTGTTGATGGGATTTCTCCCCTTCTTTCCGTAGTCCAGTTGAATAACCTAGAATAGGGAATTTAAATGTATGTATTCACCCTTTCAAACAAATTACCCTGTAGCAAATGGCCTCAAAAATAAAAACAACTGCATTTCGTTCTCCACATTCACAAATTTTAAAATTACAAAATCCACTCTGCGAGTTGCATTGCAGCCTCACAACTATTCCAGCTTGGTTCCATTCCAAGCTCAGGGCAGAATTTGCACACTCCCTTGTGCGCTGCACCAGCTCCCTCCTGATTAGTGCAAGCAAAGGCATTATGCTCACCATCAAGGATCGAAGTTCTTATGGACTAATACAGTACAGTAAACACAGGTCATTACCGAGCCTCCATTCACTATACAAGAATTGGCCTTGCACACCAGGGTGGGAGAGGGTGTCACAGTGAGTGCTGGAGACTCACACCAGAGTGGGAGAGGGTAACACAGTGAGTGCTGCACAGACACCAGGCTTCATTCCTGACCTCTGGCAACCCAGTTTCCTCCCACATCCCGAAAACATGTAGATAGGTAAATTAATTAGCAACTGTAAATTACCCTTGGTGTGGAGGCAAGTGGTAGTATCGGTGAGAAGACCATAAGATTTAGAAACAGAATTAGGCCATTCACCCCATCAGGTTAATTCTGCCATTCAATTCTCTGGGGGCTCCGATTTCCTCCCACCGTTCAAAGCATACTGAGGGTGTAGTTAATGGGGTGTAAATTGGGTGGCACAGACTTGTGGAGCGAAATGGTGATGTATGTCTAAATTAAAATTAAATTAATTCATGGCTGATATATTTTCCCTCTCAACCCATTCTCCAGCCTTCTCCCCATAAATTTTAACACCTTTACTAGTCAAGAACCTATCAACCCCCATTTCAAATCTATCCAAAGACTTGGCCTCTGCAGCTGACTGCGGCAACAAATTCCACAGATTCACTGTCTCCTGGCTGAAGAAATGGGTATGTGTGGTGAATAAAATGGGTGAAAATAGGATGAAGTAAATGAGTGACTGATGGATGGATGGAGGGGCTATATCCACCATGTTATACCTCTTCATGACACTATCTGCCAATTGTAGGGAGAACCCTCCTCTACATTTTTAATCATCCATTACTCACATTTACAATGAAATCTTTTGCATCGAGTTGAACCTGCAAAGATGTTGCTGGACAACTTTCCGCCACTTGAGCAGGAAGATCCTTAAACTCTTCCTGAAAGAGAGAACTCATTGTCATTGAGTTTGCCTCACAGTGATTTGGTACAACCACAAATCCATTGTACAGAGAAGTTAATCAAGAAAGCCTGAAGATGGTGGGGTCGAGCTCAATGCACGAACGAGCTGGAGAAACTCAGCAGGTCACACAGAGTCACAGGAAGTAAAGTGTAACTATACTCTTTATGAACTAAAACAAAAAGACTGCAGACTCTGTGGTGGAATTAAAAACACAACGCTGGAGAAACTCAGCAGGGCAAATGTTGGACTTTATATAACAAAGACAGCCAACGTTTCAGGGTTGGTCCCTTCACCAAGTTATGACACAATGTATCTTTACCTTTGCTATATAAAGTACAATGTTTAACCTGTTGAGTTTCTCCAGCATTATGTTTTTACCATATGTGATGAATGGTCCAGGCCTGAAACATTAGTTATCCTTTCCTGCCTATGGAATGCTGTGTGATCCGCTGAGTTTTCTCCATTACATTTGCGTATTCTCTTGTACAGTAACACATCCTCTACAAATAGTGGTGATGTTACCAAGGACCAAGATATCCCCCACCCACCCATCCATTAAATCCTCACCTTCAAAATGACTTGTGCCCATGTTCCGACCTAACATTAGAAATCTAATCATTGTGCCAAAAACTGACAGCTCTTTAAGGTGACAAAGGGGTAGATATGGATTGAGTCAGTACAAATATTTGACAGCAACTAACAAGTTAAATATATTTAGGAAGACTTCCATCCCACAATCACATGGTAAGAATTTGGAAGCTGCTGCTCTGTCTTTTGGTTAACAAGACATGCTTGTTGCTGGCAAGACCAACATTTATTCCACATCCCTCTGTGTTCCTGAGTACCATATTTTGCCAAGGGAAATAAAAGTCATATTTCCAAGGTATTTGATGATACAAACTTGGTGGGACAGCAAGTTGGGAGGTGGAGTTTTAGAAGGATATGAGTAAGCTAAAAGAGCAGGCTGATAGATACATGGCAGATGAAGCATGGAAAATGTGAAGAGTTGCCAAGGAGAATGGGGAGCTGTGCATCATGGGATAGTTGACCAAGCTGATCCCAGACACAGGTGGAAATTCCAATCCACAAACTAGCTGGGCCAGACAAGAGCTCAAGTTAACAAAGCTATGGCTAGAACAGGTGTTCATGACTACATTTATTAGCCATGTCAAATGAGTGTTGGTCCATGGAGTTGAAGAAGGAAGACTGCAGGTATGGGGTTAAGTGCAAGGCGCAAGCATGCAGCAGAACATCAGCAGGTCATGGGGTTACTAACAACACAGAGCCAAATAGGACTGAGCCATGGCTCACTTGGAATTTGTTTACCCCTAAATTTGTTATCCTTTGAAAGTGCAGTGGCACTCCCTCCTTGCCTCGGATTGGTGAAGCACAGAAAACTTTCTGGTTGAAGACTGCCCCGGGAAATGGTATCTTGACCTTGACCACAAGATCATTTGAGTGCTGGAGAAGTGGAGACATCTTGTTGCAATTGTACAGGGCATGATGAAGCCCCTGGATTATCTTGTGTTGGTTTTAACTTGAAAGGACATAGGAAGAGTAGTGAAAGATCAGTAGATTACATCCAAATTCTCACAAGATGAGAAGAATGAGGGGAGCTCATAAAGAATGCCACACAATTCTAAGTACAAGGTCAAGTTCAAATTTATTGTCAATAGTACATGCAACCATGAGGTTCTTTTTCCTGCAGGCTGGCAATAATTTCCTGAACTTGAACTTGGACAATTGTAGCTTCTCTGCATACCATGGATATTCTTTGGCTTGGATTCACGGACGAAGATTTATGGAGGGGTATGTCCACGTCTGCTGCAGGCTCGTTGGTGACTGAGAAGTCCGATGCGGGACAAGCAGGCACGGTTGCAAGGGAAAATTGGTTGGTTGGGGTTGGGTGTTGGGTGTTTCCTCCTTTGTCTTTTATCAGTGAGATGGGCTCTGCGGTCTTCTTCAAAGGAGGTTACTGCCTGCCGAACTGTGAGGCGCCAAGATGCACGGTTGGAGGCGAGATCAGCCCACTGGCGGTGGTCAATGTGGCAGGCACCAAGAGTTTTCTTTAAGCAGTCCTTGTACCTCTTCTTTGGTGCACCTCTGTCTCGGTGGCCAGTGGAGAGCTCGCCATATAACACGATCTTGGGAAGGCGATGGTCCTCCATTCTGGAGACGTGACCCACCCAGTGCAGTTGGGTCTTCAGCAGCATGGATTCGATGCTTGCGGACTCTGCTAGCTCGAGTACTTGATGTTGGTGATTAAGTCATTCCAATGAATGTTGAGGATGGAGCGGAGACAGCACTGATGGAAGCGTTCTAGGAGCTGTAGGTGATGCCGGTAGAGCACCCATGATTCGGAGCCGAACAGGAGCGTGGGTATGACAACGGCTCTGTACACGCTGATCTTTGTGTGTTTCTTCAGGTGGTTGTTTTTCTAGACTCTTTTGTGTAGTCTTCCAAAGGCGCTATTTGCCTTGGCGAGTCTGTTGTCTATCTCGTTGTTGATCCTTGCATCAGATGAAATGGTGCAGCCGAGGTAGGTAAACTGGTTAACCGTTTTGAGTTCAGTGTGCCCGATGGAGATGTGGGGGGCTGGTGGTCATGGTGGGAAGCTGGCTGATGGAGGACCTCAGTTTTCTTCAGGCTGACTTCCAGGCCAAACATTTTGGCAGTTTCCGCAAAACAGGACATCATGCACTGGAGAGCTGGCTCTGAATGGGCAACTAAAGTGGCATCGTCTGCAAAGAATAGTTCACGGACAAGTTGCTCTTGTGTCTTGGTGTGAGCTTGCAGGCGCCTCAGATTGAAGAGACTGCCATCCGTGCGGTACCGGATGTAAACAGCGTCTTCATTGTTGAGGTCTTTCATGGCTTGTTTCAGCATCATGCTGAAGAAGATAGTAAAGAGGGTTGGTGCGAGGACGCAGCCTTGCTTCACGCCGTTGTCAATGGATATTATGCTGGCACTATTTGCAGGGGCCATAAATTCTGGAATTCCACAACCTTCAAATGACTTTCTTTCTCCTCTGACATTCCTGTAACTCCTTTAATAGGGTTTTCACAGAAGGAAAGGTGTTTTCCCCAAGCAGAGACATTCAAAACAACTTCAGTAGAATTGACAGAAGATAAACCTCTTCATTTAGAGGGTGGGAAATCTGCAGAATTCTCCACCCTGGAGAGTCAGTCACTGAGCTCGTTCAAATCAAAGATCAATAGGTTTACAGGTGTGAAGAGATATGTGGGTAAAGTTTGAAAATAATGCTAAGGTAGAATAGCCATGATCTTGCTTGCAGAGAAGGCTGAAAGGGTCAAATGGCCTTTACTTTATTAAAGGGAGGGCTTACAGCCTTCTGCATGGGGAAAATAGAGGGTCATGTGGAGTACAAACACTGGCCTGGACTAGTTGTGTAAATGACCCACTCTGCCACTGCTGCACTACAAAACTGCGTAACACTCACCTGTTGAATTATCGTCTCTCCTTGAGGCTGCGTCTGCCCGATCCACTTGTACAAGCGGCGGCATAGGATATTGTTCAGGATTTCCCGTGCCTCCTGCAGGTTGGAGTCAGAGGAATTCAGGATCTGTTCAAAGATGTTGTCTGGAAAAAAAAATCCAAGATCAAAGAAAAAACAACAGCAACAAGTAAATAGAAATAAACAACATTGGGTCACTATGATCATAGAACAAATTACGAAAGACTCCAGAAGTAAGTCTCTGTGGTGTTAATTAACACATCAAATACATGAACACATTAATTAATAAATTAACTCCCAAAATTACATAAATACAACTTGGTTAATGCTTATGCTAGGACATTTGCAAATAACTGAGGATAGCAAGTGGGGAGGTGGGGCCTAGGATGTGTGTTGCCTGGCAACAACAGCAATTTGAAATGCCATTATCCCTGACCAAGGACAGTGAGGGGGTCTGGAATGTGGGTTGCCTGGCAACAACATATTGACTTGATAAATAACTTGATACCTTAAAGCTGATAGGATAATGCCTGCTGCCATGGAGGTGATTGCTTTGAGATAGGTTAATGTGAGATAGCATTGGAGAATTTAAACCTATGCATTTGTATGTTTGGAGAGATCTTGGATCCCCTACATGGGTGGGTGTGATGGACCTCCCACCAAGCTTGTGTGCAATAAAGGAGTACTGGGGAAACTAAAGGATCTGAGTCCTCCATTCCTTATGGTATATTTACTGAAAAATAGACCACCACCCAAGACCTGGACGAAATGGGTCAAACAGTGACCATCCACAAGACCACAGTCTATCCAGGTTGGTAGTAGAACATCAAGCACTGACACGCTGAGCACTGGCGAAACACAGGGCTATGTGCTCAAGCCGCTCCTGTACACACTATTGACTGACACTACATCGCCAGGTCCAGCTCCAACAGTGCCATTAAGTTTGCAGGTGACACAACTGCAGTTAGGCTCAACAGCATCAACAATGAGTTGCTCTATAAGCTTTGAACTCCTAAAGAAGAGAAAAGAGTTCAATACAGCAAAAGCGATTTTATGGAAGAAAGGATATAAATTTACACTGAAGCATCCTGCGGTATTGAAAATATTTATTCCAGGACAACAAAACAGACTGTTCTCGGATCCAGAAGAAGCACGAAAATTTGCAGAACAATTACAAAAATAGACTGAGGGATGAAGACGGGTAATGAGAGCAAAAATGATCACGATTGATATGTATGTGGGTAAAGACAAAAATAGACTGAGGGATGAAGACGGGTAATGAGGGTAAAAATGACCACGATTGATATGTATGCGGGTAAAGAGGTATAAGAGTGAATAGAGACAATGGGCATACGTGAAAGTATCTGTAATTAGAGGAAAACATAGATAGTATAGACAAGAATTAATAAGGGAAGGTAATGGAATAGAGAGAATAAGGAGGGAATTAAAAGAGTGACCTTTGTGACATATAAAAAGTGAAATCTTTTCTGGGGGGGCTGGGTGGGGGAAAAGAGCGGTCACTGCAAAATCAGTTGACGCTTGCGAGTGGATTCGCAAATCCAAATGGAGAGGGGAGATGTGGTTGTCCGACAAGGGATAAAGGACAACTCAGGAGGGGAAGGGGAGGTTGGGGATAAAGAAGATAGAAATAGGAGAATAAGGAAAATGTTGGATGTTGTAGGAATGTTGTCTGGTAAAGAGTTGAAAATAAGAAAACAGAAATGGAAAAGGAGGAAAGGTAATGATGGAAAAACGGAAAGAAAAGATAAACAAAATATAAAATGGCTACGCTGAACTATATGACTCTAAATATTAATGGAATACATAACCAAATTAAAAGGAAGAAACGACTAAATTTACTGAAAAAGGAAAAAATAGATATAGCATTTGTCCAAGAAACACACTTAACTGAATTGGAGCACAAGAAATTAAAGAGAGATTGGGTAGGACATGTAACAGCAGCATCGTATAATTCAAAAGCAAGGGGAGTGGCTATATTAATTAGCAAAAATGTGCCATTTAAAATAGAAGAGGAAATAATAGATCCAGCAGGGATATATGTTATGATAAAATGTCAGATATATTCGGAGCTTTGGAATCTACTTAATATATATTCACCTAACGAAGAAGATCAAAAGTTTATGCAAGATATCTTTTTGAAGGTAGCTAATACGCAAGGGAACATACTAATAGGAGGGGATTTCAATCTGAATTTGGATCCAAATATGGATAAAACGGGGAAAAAAATTAACAGGAAGAACAAAGTAACCAAATTTATAATTAAATCAATGCAAGAAATGAAACTTGTGGACATATGGAGGAAACAAAACCCAAAAGGAAAGGAATACTCATACTACTCGACTAGACATAAAACATACTCAAGGATAGACCTATTCCTGTTATCAGCCCACATTCAAGGGAGAGTTAGGAAAACAGAATATAAAGCTAGACTATTATCGGACCACTCACCCCTGTTATTGGCAATAGAGCTAGAGGACATCCCTCCAAGAATGTATAGATGGAGATTAAACCCCATGCTACTTAAAAGACAGGATTTTAGAGAATTTATTGAAAAACAATTAAAAATGTACTTTGAAGTAAATACGGAATCAGTGGAAGATAAGTTTATACTATGGGACGCAATGAAAGCATTCATTAGAGGACAAATAATAAGTTATGCAACCAAGATGAAGAAGGACTATAATCAGGAAACAGAGCAGTTGGAAAGGGAAATAATAAACATAGAAAAAAAATTAGCAATAAAGGAAGATACAACCAAAAGAAGAGAATTGGCAGATAAAAAAATAAAATATGAAACATTACAAACATATAAGGTGGAGAAGAATATAATGAAGACAAAACAGAAATATTATGAACTAGGTGAAAAAACACACAAAATCTTAGCATGGCAGCTTAAGACAGAGCAAACTAACAAAATGGTATTGGCAACAAGGAAAAAAGACAAACAAATTACATATAATCCGAAAGAAATTAAGGAAAACTTCAGAGAATTCTATGAACAATTATACCGAACTGAAAACGAAGGGAAAGAAGGGAAAATAGATGAATTTTTGACTAAAATTGAACTACCAAAACTACAAATAGAGGAACAAAATAAATTAACAGAACCATTTGGAACAGTAGAAATACAAGAGATAATAAAAAATTTACCAAATAATAAGACACCAGGAGAGGATGGACTCCCAATAGAATTCTACAAAACATTTAAAGATCTAATAATACCGCCCCTCCTGGATGTAATCAACCAGATTGATGAGACACAAAACTTACCAGATTCATGTAAAACAGCAATAATTACAGTGATACTAAAACAAGGGAAAGATCCACTCTCACCAGCGTCATATAGACCAATATCTCTGCTAAACACAGATTATAAGATAATAGCTAAACTATTAGCAAACAGATTAGCAGAACAGGTACCGAAAATGGTAAATTTAGACCAAACTGGATTTATCAAAAAAAGACGCACAACAGACAATATTTGTAAATTTATTAACTTAATTCATGCATTAGAAGGAAATAAAGCACCGGCAGTAGCAGTTGCTTTAGACGCAGACAAGGCCTTCGACAGAGTAGAATGGAATTACTTGTTCAAAGTATTGCAAAAATTCAGTTTACCGGAGAAGTATATTAATTGGATTAAAGCATTATATGAGGGACCGTTAGCGAAAGTGACAGTAAATGGACATGTATCAAAGCAATTTAACTTAAGCAGGTCAACGCGGCAGGGATGCCCACTATCACCATTATTGTTTGCGCTAGCTATAGAACCACTAGCAGAATCGATAAGAATAGATAATAATATAAAAGGAATAAAAATAAAAGACAGGGAATATAAAATCAGTCTATTTGCGGATGATGTGATAGTGTACTTAACAGAACCAGAACTATCAATAAAAGAACTATATAAGAAATTGAAGGAATATGGAGAAGTGTCGGGATACAAGATAAACGTAAATAAAAGTGAAGCAATGCCTATGAATAACGCGGATTTCTCAAAATTTAAGGAGGAATCCCCATTCAGATGGCAAATGCAGGCAATAAGATACCTAGGTGTGCAAATAAACAAAAATCTAGGCCAATTATATAAACTCAATTACAATCCACTAATGAAAAAATTACAGGACGATTTAGAGCATTGGAAAGAGCTACCACTAACACTGATAGGAAGGATAAACTGTATTAAAATGAACATTTTTCCAAGGATACTATACTTATTTCAGGCATTGCCAATACAACTGACAGAAAAATTCTTCAAAGAGTTAAGGAAAATAATAAGGAGATTTTTATGGAGAGGGGGGAAACCGAGGATAGCACTAGATAAATTAACAGAATGGTATAAACAAGGAGGCTTACAATTGCCAAACTTCAAAAATTATTATAGAGCCGCACAATTAAGGTACCTAACAGATTTTTATCAAACAAGGGAAAAACCAGACTGGACGAGACTAGAATTAGATAAAATAGGGGAAAAGATACCTGAACACATATTATATAAATGGGACGAAAAATTGGTACAACATAGAACTTCTCCAGTATTACACCATCTCCTCAATATATGGAAGAAGATTCATGTAGAAAGAAATAAAATAAATTATCAAATACCAAAACTAATATTGACGCAAAATAAGCTACTCCCTTTTACAATAGACAACCTTTCCTTTAGAAAATGGGAAAAAAAAGGGATTAAAAGAATAGAAAATTGTTTTTCAGGAAGTAGATTCTTATCCTTTGAACAAATGAGAGATAAGTACAATATAACTGGAGATACAGCGCTGGCATATTACCAACTGAGATCCTACTTGAAAGATAAATTAGGAAGCAATTTGAGTTTACCAGAGGGAAGTAACCTTGAATATGTGATTACAGATACAATGTTAATCAAAAGATTTATAACAAATATGTATATCAAACTGCAAGAAAAGGAGAATGAGGAAACAAATGGTAAAACTAAACAAAAATGGGAACAAGATTTAAATATAAAGATAAAAAAGGAAACATGGGAGAAATTATGTTCTGGAACGATGAGAAATACAATAAATACGAGGCTGCGTATGATACAATATAATTGGTTACACAGACTATACATTACACCGCAAAAGTTAAATAAATGGGACCCAACAGTATCTGATAGATGTTTTCGATGTAAAAAAGAAAGGGGAACAACAATTCATGCAATCTGGACATGTGAGAGAGTAGAAAAATTTTGGGATGATCTCAATCAGATATTAAATAAAATAACAGAAAACAATATACCAAAGAATCCAGAGATCTTTCTCCTAAGTAACATAAAAAATAAAGAATTTGGAATTGACTTGGAAGATGCACAAAAAAGATTTGTCAAGATAGCCCTAGCCGTAGCAAAAAAATGTATTATGTCAACCTGGAAATTGGAAGATAATTTGAAAATACAACAATGGTATATAGAAATGAATAAATGTATTGCATTAGAAAAAATAACATATAGTTTAAGAAATAATATTGAAATATTCGAACAAGTATGGGAGCCTTACATTAAATACAATAG
This sequence comes from Narcine bancroftii, assembly GCF_036971445.1. Taxonomy (NCBI): domain Eukaryota; kingdom Metazoa; phylum Chordata; class Chondrichthyes; order Torpediniformes; family Narcinidae; genus Narcine; species Narcine bancroftii. The sequence goes on along the minus strand of NC_091474.1, from coordinate 24,256,890 downwards.
CGAAAACCTACCGGGAACAAACATTACCTAAGTTGATGGCAGGAGAAGAAAAGAAAAGAATGGACTCAGTAGAATTTCTGGTGTATTTTTGTTGAATGACAACATTGTCTGACTGAATTAATGCAACCTAGATTGTATACCTAAAATGGATGAGAGGGGGGGGGGGGGGTGGGGGGGTGGCTTGGGAGGAGGGAGGGGGGAGGGAGAAAAAGTCACTGTAAATGTGTGGAAAAGAAAAAGTGTATATCATGGCTATTGTGATTTATGGTGTGAAAAATAAAAAATTTAAAAAAAACAAAAAACAATGAGTTGCTCTACAGCAGTGGTTCCCAACCTTTTACTTTCCACTCACATACTACTTTAAGTATTCCCTATGCCTGGAATGTTTTGTGATTAATAAGGGATTGCTTAAGGTGGTATGTGGGTGGAAAGAAAAAGTTTGAAAACCACTGTTTTAATCATTCCAAATTGGTTCGTTATGTGCACGGTTTCATACCTCCAAAGGAAATGGCCCAATGACAATTTTTCTCAAGCAAAATATTTCAGTAATAATTGGGTCTAGAGCAGTGATTCTCAACCTTCCCTTCCCACTCACATACCACCTTAAGCAATCACTTACTAATCACAGAGTACTTATGACAAAGGGATTACTTTTGATGAGTGGAAAGTTAAAGGTTGGGAACCATTGCTCTACAGAGAAGAGGTGGAAAATTTTGTGATATGGTGTGAGAGTTACAATCGGAGATGCAATGTGGACAGACAAAGATGATGATCAAGGAATTCAAGAGGACCAGGAATGAGTACCCTCCACTACATATCAATAACTCTGTCATGGAGACAGTAGAGAGCACCAAGTTCCTTGGAGTCCACTCACCAGTGACCTATCGTGGACACTCAGCATCTCCTCACTTTTCACGAAGGCACAACAGTAACTGCTCTTTCTGAGAAGACTGAAGTGGACAAGGCTACCAGCCACCATCATGTCAACCTTCAACAGGAGCTCTATCAAGAGCATCCTGGCCAGCTGCATCACAGTGTGGTACGGTTGTTGCAGAGAAATGGATCAGAAGCCAATCCACAGTGCCACAAGAGTGGGAGAGAGGATCACTGGAGTCTCTCTCCCCCTCCCTCCATTCATGTGATCTACCAGGATTGTTGTCCGAAGAGGGCGCACAAAATCATTGAGGACCCCTACTACCCCATACACAGCATTTTTCAATGGTTCCCTTTGGGAAAGAGATGCAGGAGTATCAGAGCCAGTATCACCAGGCTGAGGAACAGCTTCTTCCCACAGGCAGTGAGAATGATGAATGACCAAAGGAACTGCTCACACTCACCGTCCGAGATTCTCATATTTAGGAAACAATTCTTATTTATTTATTTTGTGTGCAAATATTTGTCCTGCGTATGCATTGTTTGTCTTTATGTGATTTATGTCTGGTTGTGTGTCTGCATGTTTTGCTCCGAAGACCGGAGAACGCTGTTTTGTTGGGTTGTACCTGTGCAATCAGATGACAATAAACTTGACTTGAAAAAGATTGGTGGGGTAGAAGTAGGTTTCAACTAATGGGTCATTGAAACTGGTACTGGGGAAAGGGAGCTGATTTTTCAGAAGTGACTTGAAAGAGGGAAGATGTGGCTACAAACAAATCAAATGAATGTGAATACAAATTGGGGTTTAAATTAGTTTGGTGGAGTGGACACAGGTTCTGGTAAGACTGGAAATGGTGCAAATAAGATTCACAAGGACACAATCAGGATTGAAAAGCTCATGTACATAGAGACGGGTTATATTCCCCAGCACGCAGGAGGATAACGGATGACCTGGTCGAAGTATACATAATCATGATGGATAGAGACATGGCAGCTTAAAGGGAATCTAAAAGTTGGGTTTTCCACACAGGATGGCACAGTTAGCACAACGCTATTACAGGGCCAGTGACCCAGGTTCAAATCCGGTGCAGAAGTTTGTACATTTTCCCTGTATCTGCATGGGTTTCCTCCAGGTCGTCTGGTTTCCTAACACCTTTCAAAATGTATGGGAGTTGTCGCTTAATTGGGGTATTTGGTCAGCAAGGGCTCAAGGGCTGGAAGGGCCTGTTATGGTGCTATATGTCTAAATCTTTTATTTTAGCTTGAAAACAATTTTTTTTTAAATTGCACCAAGGTTTGGATCTATAAATTAAAAGGAAGTGACAAGGACAACAGGGAAAGATCAGGGTTCTGGGATTCATTGGCTTTTATATTAGAAGTAGCACAGTTCAAATGGCTAAACAACCTCTTGCAGTGTCATGTTTGAAGAGTTAATTAAGGATGAAGTTCACAAGAATAGTTGTTTACCTGTGAGCTTTGTGTAAGCCTCCATGTCATCGATGGCCGTGGAGATAGTGCACATCTTCCCACCTGTACCACTGATCTTGATATGCTCATCTGCCAGCATCATGGCCTCCGTAATCCTGAGGGATTAAACAAGTGTGTCAGCCCTACTGTCCACATTGCCTTCCTGCACAATTAGTTAACTCGGAACACCAGAAATGGATCTGGGATTGGCCACAACATCCCTGGGATTGGCCTCTAAAGAAAAGACACCATCAGGCTCGCAACTCATTCCCAACAGCTGATGGTGTCCTTCTTTCACCTTCCTCTTCCATATCCCAAGGATTCTGTGACAAATGGACTTCAACCAATAGAGAAACACAAAAGCTACAGATGCTGTTATCTCAAATAGATGAAGAATTTGCTGGATGATCTCAGCAGGTCAGACAGCATCCATGGGGAGAAATGGTCAGTCAACATTTCAGGTCTGATTAATATTAAATTTAAGATTTTTTAAAAATTATTTTTAGTCGGATTTTGATTAATTCTGCCGGAGAGGCGTATTTTCACATCTCCAACCTCTACCATCATGCCACGCACCTCCCCCACCCCGCACAGGCCTGATTAATATTGACAAGGGTTCAGTCCCAAAACACTGGGTGACCATTTCTGACAATGGATGCTGTCTCACCTGCTGAGTTCCTCATGCAGTTCTTCGTCTGAACTTAAAGCAGGTGCCAAAGGATACACTTCCACTGGCCAGCACCTTCCACAAGCATCTGCAAAGGGGTGTTTGAGTGAAGCATTAGTGGAGAGGTACGAGAAAATAAAACAAAAAGAAAAGCACCATCTCAGCCCACTATGGGAATACTCACATGCTCTCAATGATGTTGCTCACTCTGTGTTGATAGGCCCTGCGATGCAAAGTGGTACGTGTGTGAAACATGTTGTAAAGGTCACCAGCCTCCTGCAGAGGAAGATAGAAAACAAGAGGTCACTTCTTCTTCATTCCTCTAGAGCAGATCCTGGCACTGAGTGATTCTGTCAATATCAAGGTACAGGCGTTGAAGAAAACCAACAAAGGGGTTATTTGCTGATTACAAGACAACGTGGAGGCCATTTACCTCATCAGAATGATGCCAACACCTCTGCCCATCAGAGAATGCTCTTCAATCCAGGATGTTAAACTCTGTTTACGATCCAATAGTAACTCTAATGTACTAAACATCCTGACACCAGTCTTACACAACCCCTTCTCTGCTCTGAACTTGTTGCCCTTCCTCTTCACTCCAGGATGTTATTATCCAAGAGGATTCCTGTGGACTGAAAATCATCCTGACACCAATCCTAACTTGTCCTATAGCCACTTTGAACATATGCCCTTCCCCTTCCTATTCTTGGCACTCAGCTAAATTTTTCATTTCTTTTATAATTCAATCTCTAAACAATAAATGAATCATGATGAAATTTCCCCAGTCTTTCCCCAATTAATCTGATTAGGCCCCATGTGTCAGAAAATCATCCAATCTTCCATTAATACACCCAAGTCCCAAGATGACGGGCATTCTGAACTCAGCAAATGGTCATTCTGGTGTCCAGCACTCGTGGGAACATTGGACTCTTGTAAACTGAACTGGGGCCAAGGGCAGTACATCACTACCAGGTGTCATATTATCCCATCTCCTACTTCTAATGCCACAGAATGTGCTCTCCTTAATAGAACATAGAACATTACAGCAAGTACAGGTCCTTTACCCACAATGTTGTGCTGACCTATTTTTAAAAATCACTATATAATGCATTACAGAGCCCCTCACAGGATGGTTGCCAAAAATAATCAAACACACACATGCACCAATGTCATATGATTGAAAGTTCTGAGAACAAAATCCCAGAACACTTTATAGTAGTCGATGGTTTGGTGTTTCAATCCTAACAATATCTACCATCAACAAAATTAATCAAATTTTGCTTAGTTGATGGCAAATCATCAATGATTCACAAGGATTCACAGCAATGCTCTGATCTCAAACATGACATTTGCTTATTGTAAGGACCCCTACCACCCAGGCCATGCCCTCTTCTCACTGCTACCATCAGAAAGGAGGTACAGAAGCCTGAAGACACACACCCATTGGTACAAAAACAGCTTCTTCCCCGTCACCATTTTTCCAATGAACCTATAGACACAACATCCTTGGGATATTGAAGAGCTTCCTCTAAAGAAATACACCATGGCCATCATGCCCACCACCTCACTTCACTCTTTTTTTGACTATTTTTTAAAATCTTGTATTTACAAAATTGTAATTGGGGCTGCACGATTGCTTTCACAGTGTTCAGTACTGATGTTCGAATCCTGTCCTGTGCTGTTTGTAAGGAGTTTATACTTTCTTCCCGTGTCTGCGTGGGTTTTCTGGAACTCCAGTTCAAAAATGTACCGGGATGTAGGTCAATCGGGTGTAATTGGGCAGCATGGGCTCATGGGCCGAAAGGGCCTGTTTCCGTGCTGCGTGTCTCAATTTAAATTTAATTAAAAATGTAAATAATAATCTTGTACCTTGTTTTGCACAATGCTGCTTCTGCAAAACACCAAATTTCATGACACGTGCTCATGACAATAAACCTGATTCTGATTAATAGTAAAAATACAAAGTGCTGGACATAGGTAATGAAGGATGAATCCAATCATGGGTGCAATCAGGGTTACAGAAGCCAGCAGACATGCACGGATTGCGCGGCGTTAAAATGCAACATCGATGTCATACTTGAACATTCAAAAAAGGTCAGGGCAATCCAAAGAGGTTTCACCAAACAAAATTTGACACCAAGTCCCACCAAGATGTAGCGGATATCTGACAGAAGTGGATCTTTAGTGCTTTCACAAGTTTAGAAAGGGAATTTCTAGCTCAAGGTCAGAACACCAATGGTGGAATGGGAAAGCTTGAGGCCAGAAATATTTTGGAAGATTTCGGATCTCTGGAGGAGGTTGCAGAGAAAGGAGGTGGAGAAGGCCAGGAGAGAGTCAAACAAGAAGCAAGTTTTGTCAGTAGCATTTCTGAAATAGGAGCTCACTTGAGTCAGCAGGACAGGGATGATGGTCAACGTGATTATAGATGCAGGCATCAAAGCCTCCATAGATGCCATCTGTCCTCACACTGCACATATCTTCACACCATTTCTACCATCTGTTTATCATGGTCTTCACACCCAAAGACAGATCAAAGGAGCAAAGGAGGAGGGGAAACTGCTATACCAAGATACCAGACGACAGCAGAACCATTAAAATGGGCTTGGGACAGCCCCAGACAAGGTTATGGAAGATTATGGGTGGCACAATTGGTGTAGTGGTTAGCGCAACACCTTTACAGCGCCAGCGATCAGGACCAGGCTTCGAATCCCACGTGGTCTGTAAGGAGTTTGAACATTCTCTCTGTGTCTGCATGGATTTTCCCCAGGGCTCTGATTTCCTCCACCGTTCAAAATGTACCGGGGAGGTAAATTAATTGGGTGTAAATTGGGCAGCATGGACTCATAGGCCGAAATGGCCTGTTACCATGCTGTATGGCTAAACAAAATAAAGCAAACACAAGAGACTCCTGCACATCTTACCTTTTCTCGAGTACAGATGTACTTAGTATGGTTAACTTCACAAACACGAGCAAACCTGAGGAAGCGTTCAAAGTCAAAGTTGTTCTGGATTCCCAGGTGGTGACAGTCCCTTCAGAAGCAAGAGAAGACACATCAGTGGCACCTCAGGGTTAACGCAGCCACACCTTCTGCTGAACATTCACACGGACAGAGACCCACTGCTGGGGTCAGATCATGGGCTCACATCTTAATGTTTTAAATCCCTAGTGGGGAACTATGGAAACAACTCCTAAATGGCAAGAGTTACTTTTGTTGTGTTCTGGAGTTCCCATTGCAGAAACTATCAATGGAATGTTATTACTTTGACAACAGACAGAATGTGATAGGCATGGAGCAAGGAGGTACACATACGAAGGGTGATATATTTACACACAGCCAGCAGGCTTGATCATTTTAGGTCATTTTATTGCAAACAGAGCAATCAAACCAGAAACAGTTAAGCTTGATTTAAATTAACTTCCCCTGCTCCCTGGGAGCTCTGAATGCAAAAAGCCCTGGTTTAAGGAACTCACAGTACGATCAAGCCTCCAAAGGTCTCACCTGGCGAAGTAATCCCATTTGTCGACATCAATCCCACTCTTCCTATTGGCCACGATTTGGTACAGAAAGCCTTTCTTCTTGGGACGGCCTTTGTACAGCCACTGAAAGATGAAGCAGTAGAGTTAGAGATAAAAGCAGCACACCCTCGTCAATGTCGAAAGGTCAAGGATATGACACAAGCGGTAAGTGACAGGACCTAATGCAGTGTTTAAATCCCTGAAGCTAGCATGGAGGCAAGGACAGCAGATGGGATGCCTGCCCTCATTGGCCCTGGCCTACATTTAATTTCAGACCCCACTGAAATAGCCTTCTTAGTTCAGGGGAATAAATGATAAACAACATCAATGGTGACAGCCACATCAGGCGCATGAAAGTAATCAGAGCCCAAAATGACATTCAATATTTCAGATGTGCAGAAATGGAACATGCAGATCAAAATTTCCAATGCTACTTACAGAGTTCTTAGGGCTGCAATCCACTCCATCACTCCTTGGTGCTGGGCCTCGGATCTGTTCCTTTATAAATACCAGATCTTCTGGTAGCACCAGGCCATAACTCTGCAGCACACCTTCCAGCACATTGGAGGTGATCAAGTGCTCAAACATGGTTACGGAAGCATCTTCATGCTGCACCACACAATAAAAGTCATTGTTATACGCAAATTATTAAAGTCCAATGAAACCCATGCTGTCCAATTTCACTCAATTAACCTTCAAACCCTGTATGTCTTTGGAACATGGAAAGAAACCAGATCACCTTAAAGAAACCCATGCAGCCACAGGGAGAGCGTACAAACTCCTTATAGACAGTCCTGGATTTGAATCTGGCACTTTCCGCCATTCTAATCCTTCTGTATTAATGAGTAGAAGCAGAATATTTGAAATTATAAGGCTGAAGGGGTATCAGAGGCTTTGAAAATGAAGCGCTGCTGTAAGGCTGAGAAGTTTAATAATTCTTGTGAGAAGAAAATGGGAAGGCACGAAGATGGACACTTATCTCCCAACAGAGTTGAAAAATAAAAGAAATCACAGGCGCTTACAATATAAATTCACGAAAGTGAATTTATTGTCTTTTATTCTGGCGTAGGAAGGTCTAAAATCCGAGAGCATTGTTTTAAAATGTGAGGGGAAAGTTTTAAAGGGGATCTTTTTCCATGCAGAGGGTGGTGAGTAAATGGAACAAGCCGCTAAACAAAGTGGTAGAGAACGTGCATACCAGTACATGATAAGAAAAGGTTCACAAAGGGAAATAGGTCAAACAGAAGCAAATGGGGCCAGCTCAGGTAAGCACAGATGAGGTGGGTAGAAGGGCCTGTTTCTGTGCTGGAGGAGTACATGTCTGACATAAAAATAGGAAGTGCTGAAAAGAGCTGGGAGAAAGGAGTTGGGGGCGGGGAAAAGGAAAGAGAGAGAGAGAGAGAGAGAGAGAGAGAGAGAGAGAGAGAGAGACACACACACATTAAACGCTGCAGGATGCACTCCTTGCATTATTCTCATTTTATTCTGATGAAGGGCCTTTGAACTCAAATGTTAACTGTTTCTCTTTCCACAAATGCCACACAAGGGATATCAGTACAAATCCCAATACAGCAGTTGGGATCATTTGGATTCAGATATTTAAATTAATTGGGGTGAAAAACTTGTTTCAGCAATGAAACTGCTGGATTGTTGTTTAAAAACTGCCAGGTTCATCAATGTCATTCAGGGAAGGACCCGCCACCATCAGACTCCTCAATGACAAACTCAATCAGACATTCAATTAAGGATTCTCTTACTTGATTTTCTTTTGTTCTCTCTGTATTGCACAGTCAGTTTGTTTACATTCGGTATCTGTTTACAGTTATTATATTTGTTTACATGTTTTACACTGTGTACAGTTTATTTTTGCTCTACCAATTAGTGATAATTCTGCCTCATCTGCAGGAAAAAGGAATCTCAGGATTGTATGTGATGTCATGTATGTACTCTGACAATAAATTTGAAATCTGAAATCTGAAACCTGCCACCGTTATTCCGGCATCTACCTATTTGTCCAGATTCCTGAATTAAAAGGCTGGGGAGAAAGAGTCAGAACTAAAGGAGACATAGGGATAGATGGGCAGGGTTCTAATGTCTCTCTCTTTCCTTTCCCTCAGATCTGCTTTCACAAAGCCACCCAAGTCCCCCAATCAATTCTCACTTTTCCTCTCCTCCCACCCATATCCAACTAACAACCTTTCGTCTGTTGCTCTTCCCCCATGACCATTCTTGCTATCTCCCCAGCCATTTAATTCCGGCACATACCTGCTTTCTCACTCATACCTCAAAGAAGAGCTCAGGCCCAAAACATCAGTTAAATATCTTTGCCTCCTATGGATGCTGTGAAACCTGCTGAGTTCCTCCAGCATTTCTGTGCTTTTACTAGAAGCAATGAGCTGACTGATTCATAACTGATTCCTCTGTTCAGAAACAGTTAGGAATGGATAATCAGTGACATGAACATCCCATGAATAAATAAGAAAAAAACTATAAGGAGAGCATGACGAAAAAGTGAACACTTTAAAAGTCTGCAAATACTACATCCGTTTCAAGAGGAATTTGGATCAACATTTCTGAGCCTCTTACAATACATGTAAATTTCTGCAAAACCATGAACAAGTTTATGAGAGAGGGACATATTTACTTTAGAGATGCAGCAAAATAACAGGCCCTTCCAGCCCATGACCCTGCGCTGCCTAAACACACTCATGTGATCAATGAACCAACCAGACCTGGGCTTGAAAGATTACAGTGCACTGGATGTGTCAAGGGCCTGGGTGCATGTGATATTATTTCCTGCTTGCAACCTGCTACATGGACATGTGATTTGTGATTCATTCTCCATTGGACCATGAGCACCCCTGGCAAGGCGTGCATTTATTGCCCATCTCTATCAGCCTCTGAAGATGGTGCTGAGCTACCAACTCTACCCAGTCTGCATGGCAAGGATCATCTTTGCAAATTGCCAAGGCTATCCATTGTAGAAGGGCAGATAGTAGACAACTATTGCAGCTCAGAAGCCTCAGGCTAAGGTCACCAGGATTTCACCAGTATTTTACCCCAGATTGATTTATTAATCTCATCTAAATTCTTCCACCACTAATAGTAGTTTTGACCCCTGGATGATTCGTCCACTTGCCCTGCCATCATTCCTCCGTTCTCTTCAATATTCATGAGAAGATTTACGACACTGGCGCACACTCACTGGAAACTAGGTTGACGCTTCTGACTTAGATTGCTTCCAACATGCATATGGAATGCATATCAACAACAAAGGGAAATGGCTCAGATACCCAACCCTCAAGTGGCAAAGGAGAAAAAAGCCATTCCCTTCACCCTACTTGCTGGTGTGTCCTTTCTCCCTCATCCACCTACGACCCTCCTGCCTTTAGGCCCATGCTCCTCCCCCCCACACCATTTTGTTCGGGTGCCTTCCGACATTTTTTCATATCTTGATGAAGGGCTCAAGCCCGCAATGTTGAAAATGTATCTTTATCTTTGCTATACTGTGTAAAGTACACATTTTGACCAGCTGAGTTTCTCCAGCATTGTGTTCTCACTTGCTGGACTTACTCAAAGGTAGCCCACCCGCTCCCCCCTCCCCAACCCCTCCCCATCCTTTCCATTAGTGAGATCCTAGAACCCAAGCCACTCCCTTGTCTCCAGTAACACGTGCCTTTGCTCAGAGCCCACAGATAGAATTACCTTCCATTTCAAATTTTTCCGCATCAGAGGGATAAATTTTCCATCAAACAGGTGCGAAAATGGCCCATGACCTGGGAAACAAAGAGGTCAGTGTTAAGATGAAAAGACACTCAAGTGAGCAGAAGGGGTTCTTATTAACAAGACGTCACCTTCAACAGAATGATAAACCCTCAGCAGGTCACAGGAATGCCAGGCCAGATTATTATCTCAAGATACAAGATCTGGACCTGTAACATTCTGACTAAAGACAAGAATAAAACCTACTGAGGTCCAACTAGCAATGATGAACCCACTACATTTTCATTTAAAATCAGATGGCTCATCACCACCTATAATAAGCTGTTTCTCCACATCTGTTCCCGGATTTACTGAATCATTTCTAGATTTTCAATGACCGGCCACCCTCCAGCCTAAACACAAAGGCCAGTTGGAAAGTCACACGCAAGAAGCCTTTGAAAGAGCTCTCCAAATTTTAACTAAATGGGATATGGACTAGATGTGGATGGCAGATGGAGTTCAATTCAGATAAATGTGAAATGATACACTTTGGAAGGTCAAATGTTGTCAATGACAGATTCTTAACAATATAGAGCAGAGGTGGCCAAACTATGACCCCAAGGCGACTGTGGCCTGTTGTCCATTTTTAAGTGCCCTGTTAGAACATAGTCTCTAACAATAAACTGCACTGTGAGGACATTGCAATTCTTAGTTTCAACACTAGATGTCGGTGCCATTTTGCGCAATGTCTCAATCAATCATGGCAATATTACCCATGGATAAAATGTTTACCTCAGTTAAAATAAAATAACCTCAGTTTTTAAAAATGTTTACTTCAGTTGTTTAAATATGGCAGAACCGAAAAGACAGAAAATAGCAAGGAAGTGCCAAAAATTTCAGACACAGTGGGAAAATTCATACTTTTTTTTCCCCACAGAAGTCAAAGGGAAGAGTTAGTTCGATTTGCAAGGAATCTGTTAACTTTAATAGTCTATCTACGAATTTACATATCACATTATAATCATTAAGGTGGTCACTTAGGCCGTGACTGCATTCACTGAGAGTTGTGGAGGAATATTGGAGACTGCCTTGTCCCTTTCTTGATCTTTTCTCCTGTTCTTATTTTACACTCTTTTTTATTTGGCACTCCTTTTTGAATTAGAGTTTTAAAGAGTTTCTTTTATATTCATTGAAAATTTAAGAGCAGTGGATACAGAAATGCTCACTGTAATATGTGAGCACATTATTACTGTAATGACAACAATTCAACTGTTTAGTAGTGTCATATAGTAGTGTCAAAGAAGAAGATAGTTACTTTGATAGAAAATTAATTTTTGATGGCACAGGGGTTTTCTGGACTAAAAAAACACCATTTTTCTTGTAGTACAACTGGTTGAAAACTGTCGGTCTTAATATTGTTTGGCCCATAACTCCTTATATTTTTCTGTATGTGGTCCACAACCAAAAATATGTGGCCACTCCTGGTGTAGAGGAACAAAGGGACTTTGGAGTAACATCCCATAGATTCTTCAACATTCTCGCACAGGTTGATGGAGTGGTTAACAAGGCTTATGGTATGCTGGCCTTTGTTCGTAGGGCGATTGATTTCAAGAGCCGTGAGTTTGACAGCCCTATAAAATTCTGGTAAGATAACCTTTGGAATATTGCTTGCAGTTCTAGTCACCTCATTACAGGAAGGATTCAAGATACCAGATTCAATTTATTGTCTAGTAATAAAAGGGTCAAATCCCTTTTTGCCTGCTGCAAGGCAGACAGATTCACCACTGGTGGGAATTGCCTAAGCTCCTCTTACAGTCAGAGAGAGAAGCAAAAGAGAGTCCCCCCAGAGTCACCCTGTCCGTAGATTCACCTCCAGCACTTCTGCAGCCCCCACAGCCACTGAGAGTCCAGTCCAAATTATTGGCAACACAAACTCCACCATGGATAAGGACCCTCTAGCGCCTTCAGCACCTCCTCGCATCCTAGTTCCGATACCTGGAACCCCTGCAGGCAGTGTTCAGCAGCCACAGCTTCCACGGGTTCCTCGCTTTAATCCACCAGCGGGCTGCTGCATGGACTAGTCCCTCATTGGTTCGCCACCTTGGACACCGTCCTCGCAGGTCATCCCCTCCTGCTTCTCCCTCTCAGATGGTGCATGGTCTTCCTGTCCTGTGACGCCAAGATGCACGGTTTGAGGTGAGATCAGCCCACTGGCGGTGGTCAATGGGGCGGGCACCAAGAGATTTCTTTAGGCAGTCCTTGTACCTTTTCTTTGGTGCACCTCTGTCACGGTGGCCAGTGGAGAGCTCGCCATATAACACGATCTTGGGAAGGCGATGGTCCTCCATTCTGGAGACGTGACCCATCCAGCGCAGCTGGATCTTCAGCAGCGTGGACTCGATGCTGTCGACCTCTGCCATCTCGAGTACTTCGACGTTAGGGATGAAAGCGCTCCAATGAATGTTGAGGATGGAGCGGAGACAACGCTGGTGGAAGCGTTCTAGGAGCCATAGGTGATGCCGGTAGAGGACCCATGATTCGGAGCCGAACAGGAGTGTGGGTATGACAACGGCTCTGTATACGCTTATCTTTGTGAGGTTTTTCAGTTGGTTGTTTTTCCAGACTCTTTTGCGTAGTCTTCCAAAGGTGCTATTTGCTTTGGCGAGTCTGTTGTCTATCTCGTTGTCGATCCTTGCATCAGATGAAATGGTGCAGCCGAGATAGGTAAACTGGTTGACTGCCAACTTGTAATGATTTAATAATCATTAGGTTTTTCTAACTGTGATTGTGCTTCTAAAGAATGAGTAGGTATTGTCAAACTGTCCATAAAATTTATCTCAGAAGTTCTATCAATAGGAAAAATCAGATTTATAAAGATTAGAATAATATTGTCTCAATATATATAATCAATATAATCAATATAATGAGTAGGTATTGTCAAACTGTCTCTAAAATTTATCTGGAGTTCTATCAATGGGAAAAATCAGATTTATAAAGATTAGAATAATATTGTCTCAATATATATAATCAATATAATCAATATAATGAGTAGGTATTGTCAAACTGTCCATAAAATTTATCTGGAGTTCTATCAATGGGAAAAATCAGATTTATAAAGATTAGAATAATATTGTCTCAATATATATAATCAATATAATCAATATAATGAGTAGGTATTGTCAAACTGTCCATAAAATTTATCTCAGGAGTTCTATCAATGGGAAAAATCAGATTTATAAAGATTAGAATAATATTGTTTCAATATATATAATCAATATAATCAATATAATGAGTAGGTATTGTCAAACTGTCCATAAAATTTATCTCAGGAGTTCTATCAATGGGAAAAATCAGATTTATAAAGATTAGAATAATATTGTCTCAATATATATAATCAATATAATCAATATCATGAGTAGGTATTGTCAAACTGTCCATAAAATTTATCTCAGTAGTTCTATCAATGGGAAAAATCAGATTTATAAAGATTAGAATAATATTGTCTCAATATATATAATCAATATAATCAATATAATGAGTAGGTATTGTCAAACTGTCCATAAAATTTATCTGGAGTTCTATCAATGGGAAAAATCAGATTTATAAAGATTAGAATAATATTGTCTCAATATATATAATCAATATAATCAATATAATGAGTAGGTATTGTCAAACTGTCCATAAAATTTATCTCAGGAGTTCTATCAATGGGAAAAATCAGATTTATAAAGATTAGAATAATATTGTCTCAATATATATAATCAATATAATCAATATAATGAGTAGGTATTGTCAAACTGTCCATAAAATTTATCTCAGGAGTTCTATCAATGGGAAAAATCAGATTTATAAAGATTAGAATAATATTGTCTCAATATATATAATCAATATAATCAATATCATGAGTAGGTATTGTCAAACTGTCCATAAAATTTATCTCAGTAGTTCTATCAATGGGAAAAATCAGATTTATAAAGATTAGAATAATATTGTCTCAATATATATAATCAATATAATCAATATAATGAGTAGGTATTGTCAAACTGTCCATAAAATTTATCTGGAGTTCTATCAATGGGAAAAATCAGATTTATAAAGATTAGAATAATATTGTCTCAATATATCATTAATTTCTACATGATCTGTGGTAAAACTAACATCTTCCTTCTGAATCTCTGTAGTAAGACATTTACCAGCTAAGCCTTTTAGTTGATTTGCCAAAGATTACACGGCTTATCACTGTGAATAAAAAATTGGCTCTTACTTTTCAAAAGTTGTGTTTCGATAGGATAAGTCAAAAGCGAATCATACTTAGTTTTAAGATCAACACACTTTTTAAATATTTCAGATTTTGGAGTAAGGGCATATTGTTGGTCTAAAAGCTTTACTTGATTGGTAAGTACAATCCTCTCAGCATTACTCTGTATTTTTCATTTTCGCCATGTACAATAATTTGTCCTCTAATAAAAGCTTTAAAAGAATGTCTCAAGACAATTTAGCTAGAAACCTCCAAAGAAGAATTATGATCAAAGAAAAATACAATATAAATTTCAAAAAATCTGAATCAGAGAGTAAAACTTAATTAAAGCACCAGTGTCTAACATACTTAATGGTGGTCTACAAGAGGGGATTAGATAGGGTGGACAGCCAGCACCCTTTTCATGGTGGCAAGAGTAGCAAGTATCAGAAGATATCCATTTAAGGTGGGTGGAGGAAAGTTGAGGTGAAACGTCAAACGTAATTTTTTTTTTAAACGCTGAGAGTCGTGGGTGACCGGAATGCCTTGCCGGGGATGGTGGTGGAGGTTGGTACAATCGGAACATTTAAAAGACTCTTACATAAGCACATGGATGCAATAAAAATTAAAAGTTATGGGTGTAACTGTGAGGTAGGTAAGGATTAGATTGGACCAAAGGGCCCGTAATCTTCTGTTAAACACTAGCTTCTTCCACCAACAACCCTAAAAAACAGTCACTTTGTTTACCAGGTCAACTGTCTGAGATCACAACAACCTTCAGAACAACATTCTTCTATTTCTTGCCTCTTTTGTGACCCAGATGTCATAGTTTCTCCCTATGTGCCTGTACCTCAGTTATGAAGGCCAAGTGCTTCCCAAAACCTTTCCAGCTCTTTCCCTCCTGTTTTAACATGGCCTTGTAAAATTACCCCTTACCCCATTAAAATACCAGTGATGCGGGTTTGAATCCATCGCTGTCTGGAAGGACTTTGCATGTTTTTCCCATGTGGGCTTTCTCCAGGTACTCCAGTCAATCCCACCCTCAAAAACACACGGGGTTTGTAAGTTAATTGATGTCAGCTGGAAAGGCCCGTTACCATGCTGTACGCCTAGATTTAACATTTAATTTTAAAATTTTAAATCAAGCCTTTGGGTTCAGTTATGTGACTTGATGTCAAATTTCATTTGAGAATGCCCCCGAGAAGTGTCTTAGGTTGCTTTCCAATGTTAAAGGTACCACAGAAATGCCTGCGTAACCAGAACAAAGTAACATGCTACCCAACAGAAACACAATGAAACCTCAAGTAGACTGGCACTGCCCTTGTGGCTCCATGGGAAAAATAAACAGATTCTAATCTCACACACTTCTGTGGCAGTCCCTTGAGACTGAGAATGACCTACATCTGCAGGTTCTGAGCTGGCTGACAAGGCCAGTTGGAATCACTGACTCATACACAGGTGTGGGGCAGACATGTAAACCTTCACCTCCCCCCAGATCCACTGACTAAAACTTGGGAACAGTGGAAACACTGGTCTGGGAGAGAATCATGATGCTGGTTCACAAACCTCACCCATAGTTTTGGACGAGCACAGCACTGATGATATCACTGCAATGTTTTAGATTGGAGAGAAATGGATCGGAGGTCAATCCACAGAACTATAAAAGTGGCAGAGAGGATCTTTGGAGTCTCCCTCCCTCCCCCCAATTGATGTAATCTATCCCAATCAATGTCTGAAGAGGGATGGCAAAAGATGGCTTACAACCTGCGCCTGTCGGGGAAGAGATACAGGATAATCAGACCCAGCACCACCAGACTGAGGAACAGCTTCTTCCCATGGGCAGTGGGACTGCTGAACAACTAAAGGATCTGCTCACACTAACCACCTGAGACTCTCATTTGTACAAAACAATATTTATTTGTATAGATGAAATACTCATCCTGCATGTTTTCTTTGTCTGTGTGATTGTTACGTCCGGTTCTGTCTCTGTGTGTTTTGCAACAAGGACCAAAGTACACCGTTTCATCAGGTTGCACTTGTACAATCAGATGACAATAAACTTGACTTGAGACGGCAGTTCTCTGTGTTCCAGAGACCAGAATCATCACTGCATGTTAGACACTGTGCTTTATCCTGGTTTTTTAAATTATTTTTTTATTTTTCACACTGTGAAAAATACATACAAACATATCACTTTTAAATATACAGTGGCATTTTCTCCTTTTTTCCCCCCTACAAAACCAATAATCAACATATACAATACAAAAAAAACATTAAACAATGTCATCACACAATGAAAAATAAACAAGAAAAATGTGTCATCTACTTTTACACACTGGATCAAGTCATTTTGTCTTATCATTTTAGAGGGTGGAGGTCCGAGGCAAGCTCTCTCTGTTATGTTCCATGTACGGTTCCCAAATTTGTTCAAATAATGAGCCTTTATTTTTTAAATTATGTTATTTTTTCCAATGGAATACATTTATTCATTTCCATGTACCATTGCTGTATTCTCAGGCTCTCTTCCGATTTCCAAGTTGACATTATACATTTTTTTGCTACAGCTAAGGCTATCATAATAAATCTTTTTTGCGCTTCATCCACTTTGAGGCCTAATACCTTCTATTAGTTAGAAGAAAGATCTCTGGATTTTTTGGTATGTTGTTTTTATTTAATATCTGATTTAGATCTTCCCAAAACATTTTCACTTTCTCACATGCTCAAATTGCATGTACTGTTGTTCCCATTTCCTTCTTACAGAGAAAACATCTATCTGATAATGTTAGATCCCATTTTTTTTAACTTTTGGGGCGTGATTTATAACCTGTGTAACCAATTATATTGTATCATGTGTAACCTCGTGTTTATTATATTCTTCATAGTTCCAGAACATAACTTTTCCCATGTTTCATTTTTTATCTTTATGTTTAAATCCTTTTCCCACTTTTGTTTGGGTTTATAGCTTATTTCATCCTTTTCCTTATCTTGCAGCTTGATGTACATGTTCGTTATAAATCTTTTAATTATCATTGTGTCTGTAATCACACATTCAAAGCTGCTTCCTTCTGGTAATCTCAGTCTGTTTCCCAATTTGTCCTTTAAATAAGCTTTCAGTTGATGATATGCAAACATTGTACCATGAGTTATTCCATATTTGTACTCCAATTGTTCAAATGTTAATAAATTATTTCCCAAAAAACAACTTTCTATTCTTTTAATTTCTTTCTCTCCCTTTCTCTGGAAAGGTTATCTATTGTAAAAGGGATTAGCTGATTTTGCGTCAATAATAATTTTGGTATTTGGTCATTTGGTTTTTCCTTTCTAAGTGAATCTTCTTCCATATATTGAGTAAATGATGCAATACTGGTGAGCTATTATATCGTACCAGCTTTTCATCCCATTTATAAAGTATATGTACCGGTACCTTCTCCTCCATTTTATCTAGCTCTATCTTAATCCAATCTGGTTTTTCCCTTGTCTGATAAAAATCTGATAAATACCTTAATTGTGCTGCTCTATAATAATTTTTTAAGTTTGGTAACTGCAAACCACCTCGGATGTACCTCTCTGTTAATTTATCTAACACTATCCTCGGTTTTCCCCCCCTTTCCATAAAAATTTCTTTATTATTAAGGGAATTGGTAATGATTGAAATAAGTATTGTATCCTTGGGAAGACATTCATTTTAATGCCATTTACCCTCCCTATCAACGATAGCGGTAATTCTTTCCAATGTTCTAAGTTTTCCTGCAATTTCTTTATTAGTGGCTGATAATTTAATTTGTACAAATGGCTTAAATTATTATCTAACCTAATACCTAAGTATCGGATTGCTTGTGTTTGCCATTTAAATGGTTTATTTTTTAAATTCTGTTTAATCCACATTACTCATTGGCATCACTTCACTTTTATTTGCATTGATCTTGTACCCCGATATTTCTCCATACTCCTTCAATTTATGTAGTTCTTTTATTGATATTTCTAGTTAAGTATTCTATAATGTCATCTGCAAATAAACTGATTTTATACTCCTTCTCCTTTATTTTTATCCCTTTTATTTTATTTTCTGTTCTTATCAGTTCTGCCAATGGTTCTATTGCTAAAGCGAACAGTGAGGGGGACATCCCTGCCTAGTTGACCTACTTAATTTAAATTGGTTTGATACATATCCATTTACTGTTACCTTCACCAATGGTCCATTATACAATGCTTTAATCCAAATAATATATTTTTCTGATAGATTGAACCTCTGTAATACTTTGAATAAATAATTCCATTCTATCCTGTCAAAGGCTCTTTCTGCGTCTAAAGCAACAGCCACCGTTGGCATCTTATTTCCTTGAACTGCTTGAATTAAATTAATAAATTTACAGACATTATCTGCTGTTCATCTTTTCTTAATAAATCCAGTTTGATCTTGTTTTACTATTTTTGGTACACAATCGGCCAATCTGTTTGCTAATAATTTTGCTATTATCTTATAATCTGAATTAAGTAGAGATATTGGTCTATATGATGCTGGTGTTAATGGATCCTTCCCCGTCTTTGGTATTACTGTATTATTGCTGTCTTACATGAATTTGACAAGTTTTGTTTCTTCTACCTGGTTCATTACTTCCAGGAGAGGAGGAATAACACTTTAAATGTTTTATAGAATTCTATTGGAAATCCATCCTCTCCTGGCGTTTTATTGTTCGGCAGCTTTTTTAATATATCCTGTACTTGCTCCATTTCAAATGATTTTATCAGTTTGTTTTGTTCTTCTTCTTGCAATTTCGCCAGTGCAATTTTAGCTAAAAGCTCTTCTATTTTATCATCTTTCCCCTCATTTTCAGTTTGGTATAATTATTCATGAAATTCCTTAAAATTCTCATTAATCTCTGTTGGATTATATGTAATTTGCTTGTCCTTTTTCCTTGATGCCAGTATCGTTCTTTTAGCTTGTTCTGTTTTAAGTTGCCAGGCTAATATTTTTTTTTCTCCTAGCTTACTATCTCCCTTTCCAACTGTTCTATTTCCTGATTGTAGTCCTTTTTCATGTTAGTTACATAACTTATTATCTGCCCTTTAATGAAAGCTTTCATTGCATCCCATCCGTATTTATTTCAAAGTACTCTCTAAATTCCTGTCTTTTAAGTACCATGGAGTTTAACCTCCATCTATATGTTCTTGGTGGGATGTCCTCCAGTTCTACTGCTAATAACAGGGGTGAATGATCTGATAGCAAACTAGCTTTATATTCAGTTTTCCTAACTCTCCCTTGAATATGGGCCGACCACAAAAACATATCAATCCTTGAGTATGTTTTTTTTTCAATCTTTTTATTATTATTATAATTTATAAACACATACAGTTCAAAGAGATATAAAAAATACATAGTAAGGAGTATGTTTTATTCCTTTTCTCTTGGGTGCTGCCTCTTCCATATATCCATAAGTTTCATTTCCTGCATTGATTTAACCATAAATTTGGCCACTTTATTCTTTTGTCCAGTTTTATCCAACATTGGATCCAAATTAAGGTTAAAATCCCCTCCTATCAATACATTTCCTTGTGTATCTACAATCTTCAAAAAAATATCTTGCATAAACTTTTGATCCTCTTCATTAGGTGTATATATATTGAGCAAATTCCAAAATTCTGAATATGACACTATATATGACATTACATACCTCCCTGATGGATCTATTATTTCTTCCTCTCTTTTGATTGGTACATTTTTATTAATTAAAATAGCTACACCTCTAGCTTTTGAATTATATGATGCAGCTGCTACATGTCCTACCCAGTCTCTCTTTATGTTGCACTTCAGTTAGATGTGTTTCCTGCACAAATGCTATATCTATTTTTTTCTTTTTTCAGTAAATTTAATAGCCTCTTTCTTTTAATTTGGTAATGTATTCCATTAATGTTTATAGTCATTCATATAGTTCAACATGGTCATCTCATATCCTGTTTACACCTCATTTCCGCTTCCTCACCACCACCTTTTCCCTTTTCCCCATTTTCGTCTGTTTTCCCTTTTTAAACTCAATGAATGACAACACATTTAAAACATAAAATACTCCAACAACTCCCACATCCAATATTCCCTTATCCCTTGCCGGGCAACCACAACTCCCCTTTCCATTTGGATTGCGAACCCGCTCGCAAGCGTCAACTGATTTCGCAGTGACGGGTATTCACTCCCACCCAACCCCCCCAGAAAAGACTATTTTTTTTTTTTACACATATAACAAAGTTCACCCTCTTTTTTCCCCCTTACTTCCTTTCTTCCCTTCTCTTTCCCTTCTTTAGTTCTTACATATACATTATTTATACATCTTTATATATATTTATCGCCATTCTTCATTCTTGTTACAACTCTTCATCTCTCCTTCTGTCCTGCAGGCGTTCTGAAAATTCTCGTGCTTCCTCCAGATCCGAGAACAGTCTGTTTTGCTCCCCATGGACATCCCCTGGATGTCTTAACATAAATTTATAATCTTTTTTCCATAAGATCGATATTGCTGTATTAAACTCCTTCCTCTTCTTTAAGAGTTCAAAACTTATGTCTGGGTAAAAAAATATTTTTTTACCCTTGTATTCCAATGGTTTATTCTCTTCTCTAATTTTATTCCTTGCCTGCACAAGTATATTTTCTCTTGTTGTATATCTCAAAAATGTTACTAAAACGGATCTTGGTTTTTGATGTGTCTGTGGTTTCTGAGCTAGTGTTCTGTGTGCCCTTTCTATTTCTATTCTTTCCTGTATTTCTGTTGTTCCCAGGATCTTTGGGATCCATTCTTTTATAAATTCCTTTATATCTGTGCCTTCTTCATCTTCCCTTAGGCCCACTATTTTTATGTTGTTTCGCCCACTATAATTTTCCAACATATCAATTCACTGAGCTAACAGCTCTTGTGACTCTTTTTTATCACTTTCTTCCAATTTTCTTCTTAAGTCATTCACTTCCATTTCTACAGCCGTTTCTCGTTCTTCCACATTTTCTAATCGTTTCCCTACTTCTGTCACGACTAGCTCTAATCTTTGTACTTTCTCTTCTGTACTTTTCATTTTTCTTTTAATTTCACTCAATTCTAATGTCAACTATTCTTTTAATGCTCTCATTTGTTCTTGAAAAAAAATGTAATCTATATTCTGTCCATCTGTTTTACCTTCTATTTCTCTGTGCAGATCTTGGTCTTCTTCCTCTTCTTCTGTGTCTGTACCTGTGTTTGCGTCTTCTTCTTCTCCTCTTCCTTGTATCTGTGTCTCTTCTGGCTTTCCTGATGAGTTGCTTGTCTCACTTTGGTGGGCTTCTCCTTGCTTGGCTTCTTGCTGTTGGTCCTCTTCTTCTGGGCTACTCATCTGTTGGGCCTCCTGCTGCCCTCTTCTTTCCTTTCACTCCTTTTCCTGTCGCTTTCCTCTTCTTCCAGCTGCGAGCCCTGGTGTTGGACATCCCTCAGCTGGTCGCGTTGTGTTTGCCCGCTCCTTGGCTGAGCCCCGCCTCCCGTCGGTGTTCTCCTTCTCCTCAGTGAGCTCACTTTACTTTATGCTGGGTTTGAGGGCTTTCTCTTCAATAATCTTTTCCTTAGAAGATCAGAGGCTTTCAATATTCCCTGGGAACCACCAGAATTATGATTCTTTGCCCAAGAGCTTCATCTTGAAGCACGAGTGCTTACAACCATTGTTGTCAGGAGATTTGACAATAAAGAACTTTTCTCTCCTCCCCAATCCTACCCTTGCTCAGAACGTTGTCCTCTACAGTAGAAGCCAGCTAGCGGTGAGGGACCTGGAAAGATCTGGTGAGGAACTCTGAGGCAAGGCAATGGCACTCCTCTGGACTTGTTTGTTTTCACTTGGACAAGCAGCAGAAAAATGCAGAATCGACCAAAGTGGAGTGGGCACACTCTGCTGTGAGGAGCTCAGCAGGTCCAAGGCAGCATCAGTGGGAGAAGAAGAATGTGTGACGTTTCCAGCCAAAGCCTTTGATCAAATCTGATCACCGTGTGGGTGGCTTCAGAGTTCAACATCTGCACTCCCCTGTTTGATCCCACAAACCTGTAAGATGGATCCTGAATGTAAGATTAGATTCAAGATTATTTTATTGTCATGTAATAAAACAGAAAATGTGATATTACATGGAATTTCCAAAGATTCGCTATCAGCAAAAATTGCCCAGCTCCCCTTACAGTCAAGAAAAAGAAGTTATAGAGTCACTGAGTGCCCAGCACTCCAACACTCCCGTAGCCTCTGCAACCACACAGCCTTCAGCATCCTGAGTCCAGATGCACATCTTAGACACAATCAGGAAGCCTCTTGCATCTTGGTTCTGATACCTGGTATAACTTCAGCTGGGCTCTAGCCAGCCTCCAGCAGTCCACAGCCTGGTGAAAGTCCTTTGACCACAGCCGCCTGCAGCCTGTTTCGATTCCTCACTTCGAGTCACCAACAGTCTGCCACCTGTGTGTTCTTCAGCCACAGGAACCCTCACTGATCCACTGCTGAAGTTACCATCCCATGAATCATCTCTTCTGCTTCTCCTTCTCAAGCTGTGGGTGTTCCCATTTCCTTTGCTTCTCCACAGTCTGAAAACCCTCATGGCCGCTGCTGATCATAGGCACCACCACCTTGGGCCCAGATCCTGTGGTCTCAGGATTTTAAAATAAACCCCACCAGCTCCTTCATCATGCCGTTTAAAGCTCTTACAGAGCCGACGGCAGTCAGACCGGGCAGTTGGACCCCGTGGGACGCAGAGACCTTGCTCCCCACTCCACACGAGCATCTGTTACAGCAGCTCCCGCAGCGCTGCCATTTTTGAACAATGGGCTGAACTGTTCAATATCATTTTTTTGCAGCCAGGGTTGAATATTTATAAGGGTTAAATTGTTGTAAGGGTTGAATGGGCTCCTCCTGTGCTACAAATGACTGAGAAACCAACCTGGAACATCCCAAAATATAAAACCTGCCTTTCTGCATGTGGTACCATCGGCTACTAATTTCTTTGGGTGGAAAACCTGCCTCCTGCTTTGTCCTGAGCCTAGGCTCTGAAGTAAATATCTTTGTACTTTTTTATAAAACTCTGACCAGAAGGATGCTGCCCCTCCACTCCCTGCATTGCCCCTGCAAGGCATACACATCCCTGCAGTGCCATCCCCTCACCTAGATCGTGGCAGAGTCCGGCGATCTGAACACACAGGATGTCCCGATGGTTAATCCCAAGTTCCGGCTGTCGTCCAGACAGAGCTTTCACCAGCTCTCCTGCCAAATGTGCCACACTGCAGGGAACAGAGACAGTTGAATAAAGCCCCACAGTCTTTCAAACCATCAACAGCTTTCAAATATTGGTTATCCCTCACACCCTTTTTGTTGATCTAAGTGTTCATCCCAACTGCTGCCCAGCCCAGAGTTTGAGAATAGGCACGGGCCACCAGTGCAGGGCACCACTGGCCTCTCACACCAAGCCACAGGGCCCTGCCAACCGGCCTCTGGGACCTGGGATTTGTAACGGTGCCAACAGCAAGCAGGATGCCCCGACGGCCTCAGGAACCAGTGGCTTCCTAACACTTTAGATCCAGAGGCCAAGGAGGTGCGACTTGAACGCCTCAAGTTTTCGTTCACTGTTGGATCAGGCAGAAGGCTATGTGGCTGAGGGGTGAGATCTACGGACAATCCGTGTCTCTGAAGGCCTCCTTTCTGCTTCATTCTCATCTGGTTAATGGCCCTGTGTAAATTGCACCTCTGTGTCTTTTCAAGGCAAAGGAAAGAGTTTTATATATTTTGTATACATGACAATAAATGGAATCTTGTGCAGACTGCTACAGTTTATTCACTCAATGCTGTTCCCAAATAAAATAGTATCCTTAATACAACTAATGATGACACACCACTCATGTTCACTGCACAATATTTTCAACTTCCCCAAGCAGCTCTGATAATATCTCTTTTATATACATCTTTACCTCCTATGGGCTCTGCAAGACCAGCCGAGTTCCTCCAGCATTTCTATGTTTTAAACTACAACCACAGAGTCTGCCGACTTCTGTTTTCCACTCTGACAATACCTCCCACATGCCCTTGAGTGTCAAGAACTGTCAACAGATGGAATTTCTACTCCCTGCCCAATAACACAATAGACTGACATGGAATGACACCAATTGTTTGATCATCAATGAGGACAAGTCCAGGGATTCCCTCCCAAATAACACTCCCAAATAACAATCATTCAAAATTAGTTCCCCCCTCCCCACTGTGCACCCCACCTTTTAAATCCTAACAATGTTCTACAGGACCACAAATAGTGTGTCCTGGCTGCATCAGAGTGTGATCAGAGGTCAGTACATAGGGTGATTAAAACTGTTGAGAAGATCATTGGGGTCTCCCTTCCCTCTATTGATGACATCTACAGGGAGCTGTGCTTAAACAGGGCTCAGAGAATCATTGAGGACCCTTACCATCCAGCCCACGGTATCTTTGAGACACTACCTTCAAGGAAGAGGTACAGGAGCATAAAAACCAGGACTGCCAGGCTGGGAAACAGCTTCTTCCAGCAGGCGTGGAGACTGCTGAACAATCCTAGAAAATTATTTGCTTATATTTTTATTTTGGATCACTATGTTTATTTGTCATTTGTGTGTGGGGTGTACTGTGTGTTTGCATCTGTGCACTATGGTCAGGAGATGCATCGTTCATCGCCACATTGTTTATGTATATGTACAATCGAACAACAATAAACTTGAACTTGAATGCTGGCCTTTCCAATGGTGCCCTCATCCCAAAAAAGTCACACAACCTGCCCACCTTATTCACTTTTAAAATTAATGGCATGATCAGTTTTCACTGCTTTCGCTGGACAACAAACTGTCTCTGGAATTGGGTATTGGTCTTTCACCTTCATTGTCGGTTTAAAACAGCAGCTTCGGATGAGAAAGAAACTGGAGAGGCAGTCCAAGATAATTCCAGATTTTTGGAACTTGGCAGCCACAGGGGATCCACTAATCTTGGAAGCAATGGAGTTCAGAGAGGACCACAGTTCGGAAAAGACAAGAGAGTTCTTGGAAGGCTGTCCCTGCAGATGATTTCAGAATCTGAACGAAAGGTTTGGTAAACGAGAATGAGAAATGTTATGACAAATTAAAGGGATGCAAGGCCAAAGGGAAACAGGAAAGTGAAAAGACTGTGTGGGCGAAATAACATTTCGAATGAGATGGTGAATTGCTGGATGGTGGGTCAGAGATGACATTCAGTTCAAGTTTATTGTCACATGTACACAAGTACAACAGAAAGATGCACCAAAATTCTTCCTTGTTGCAGCCGTACAGGGATTGAAAATGCAACAGATAAAAATAAAAAGGCCATAAAAAGGTAGCTTAATATTCACAGTTGCAGTTTGAGCAAAAAGTATGGGATGTTGCAATAGGTCAGACTAGTGGTCCCGGAATAGTGTTCTAGTTAGGGTAGGACCAGGAGGTTCAAGAGCCTGAGAACTATTGGGAAAAGCAGTGTTCTTGAAGCTA
Source organism: Narcine bancroftii (assembly GCF_036971445.1). Classification (NCBI taxonomy): domain Eukaryota; kingdom Metazoa; phylum Chordata; class Chondrichthyes; order Torpediniformes; family Narcinidae; genus Narcine; species Narcine bancroftii. Next base: position 24,230,929 of record NC_091474.1, on the reverse strand, counting down.
GAGGTGCTGGAGAGGATGTGATAGATCAGGCTTCTGTACCTTCTCCTTAAAGGTAGCAGTTAATGCAATCAAAGGCCTAAAGGGAGGGAAATCAGATTGCAAGAGCCTATCTCCAAGAGAGAGCTCTATTGAAAAATGAAGGCTTTGCAACCACTGTGGAAATGAAACAGGGTTTCACTTAGCTCACTGTTCCAATCTCAGTTCGTCATTTTGCCTAGTCACGTGGATCCTGGTTTCACTCAGAAGGCTAGGTTACTGACAGGCACTGCAGCGTCACAATGCCAACTCCAGGCTCTATAAATTAGAACAACACTTCAAATTCCATCTGTCATTAATATCGACTTCTCCGGTTTCCATTAGCACCCACCCCCATCTTTCCATGTCTCCTTTCCTCCTCTCTCTTTCCTTTCCCCCTGTCACCTTTCCCCCATCTCTGCTTCCACAGAGACAAAAACAGCCACTCCCACCCTGTCAATTCTCACCTTTCCTCTCCCCTATCCAGAACAAATTTACTGATCTGTGCTCCATCCTCCGCCCAATCTTCCCTTCTCCCCAATTAAATTTTAAATTTAAATTTAGACATACAGCACGATTACAGCCCCTTTAAGTCCATGAGGCTGTGCTGCCCAATTTATACCCAATTAACCTACAACCCCCGGTATATTTTGAAAGGTGGGAGGAAACCAGAGTCCCCGGGGAAAACCCACACAGACACAGGGAGAACGTACAAACTCCTTACAGACAACGCGGGATTCAAACCCCAGTCCCAATCGCTGGCATTGCACTAACTGCTTCACTAACCGTTCAGACCTAGGCACCTAATTCAGATGCCTGTCTCCTTTTTATTCATAGCTTGAAGAAGGGCTCAGACCTGCTGAATTCTTCAGTATTTCTGTGTTTTCACAAATTAGAAAAAAAACATGTGGCTAACAAAATCATTGGACATCAAGGAGGAATTCACACTTTATTTGCTCGGAGTATTACACAGAAATTAGAGTGGTTGAGGAGGGAGAAGTGAAATTGCCCTTCAGTTTACCCTGGATACTCACTGAACAGCCATGGGTGGCAGAGATAGCATTGTGTTTATTTAGCACAACACTGTTACAGAGCCAGTGACATGGGTTCGAATCTGTAAGGTTCTTCCCGTATCAGCATGGTTTTCTTCTGGATGCTCCAGTTTCCTCTCACCGTTCAAAATGTACAAGGGGTTAAAGATCAATTGGTTGGCATGGGCTCATGGGCCAAACTGGACCTGTTACCGTGCATTATGTCTAAAATTACAAATTAAATTTTAAAATTACTTTTAAAAACAACTCCAGCACATCTCCTTAAATTTTCTCCCCCCCACCTTAAATGCATGTTTACTAGTACAGAAAAACCCCTGGTATCTGGCACCTTTGGGGCAGATACCTGGTAAGTGTATTTTACAGTTACTTGAGACTTAATCTTCCAATGCCTAATACATCTGCATTAAAAACAAACAGTTTAACAGAGAAAAATACTATATTGTGTTTACACTGAACAAACTTCATATACATGCCTTGTCAGTGACCTAGCCTTGCTGCAGTGAAACCAAGATCCATGTGCTACACTGATGACTAGGCAAAATAATGCATTTTATTTAATTTTCAGTCACATTCTTTGAAAACATTTAACCGTTGTTGCATCTGCAGTTTCCTCCCTCTCCATAAAGCCACCCGAAAGACAAACAATAACTTTATAGATAATTAACCCACACCACTAAGTTTACAAATAAAACCACTATAGGGGCGACTCTTACTATGCAGAGATAAGGCAACACTTTAATAAGAGAGTCACCCCAATGGTGAACAGCATCAACCAGCTCTTCTTCATTTATTCAAACAACTACAATGACTAAAACACAACTGAGGCACTCTGCTAGCTGAATATTTCTTCCCATCTTCACCAAATTTTTATGTTACTTCACAGAACATTTACAATTATAAACTTGCATATTTTTTACCTTTATTATTTTTACTTTGCTTGATTTTTTTTTTGCCAGTTGCTTGAATTTCGGATACCAGGGGTTTAACTGCATTTGACAATTTTACCTTGAGGAAGAGTTTCCGAAGTTTAAAGAAAGCCTTGTTTGAAGGAAACTGATCAACTGGCATCTGCCGGCTTTTAAATGACCTTCAGAATCCCACCCCAAATCCTTACCCAATGGAGTGCTCAAATCTGTTGTGGGAAGCCCCAGGATACACGAAGTAGGTGGCACCGAGCTGCTTGATGAAGCGGAGACGTTGGAACTGCGGGGTATCCATGATGCGGATGAGCAGCGGGTGCAGCTCGATGTGGCCGTGGATTGGGTCGTTGAACACCTGCATGGAATTGAAACATCTCTGCTCACACTGCAAGGCACCAAAACGTGTTTCTGATCCAAACGTTGCCTGACCTTCAGATCCTTCCGGTGAGCTCGTAGACAAGAGATTGTGACATTATCGGCCCTCAATTTTTCTCAATGGGGTACAGGCCCTGGACAACAGTCCTGATGTCTTTGTCTCCTCACCTATATCAGTGATTTTCAAATTTTTTCTTTCCATTCACATACCAACTTAAGTAATCCCAATGCCATCAGTGCTCTGTGATTAGTAAGGAATTATTTAAGATGGTTTGTAAGTGGGAACGGAAGGATGAAAACCACTACTTGAGACCCAATTGTTACTGAAATATTTGGCTTGAGAAAAATTGTCATTGGTCCATTTCCTTTGGCCTTATGAAACCTTGAACATAATGAGTCAATTATGTACGATTAAAACAGTGGTACCACTTTAAATAATCCCTTATTAATCACAGAGCACCTATGAAATTGGGTTTACTTAAGGTGGTATGTGAGTGGCAAGAAAAAGTTTGAAAACCACTGACCTATATCTATCCTTTAAGACAGTAGTTTTCAAGCTTTCAAGCCTGCTCCCTTAAACACACATTCCACTTTCAATAATCCCTATGCTTAACTCTCCTTCGTTCATCTCCAGTCACCTGTCTACTTCTAGTCAGCTCCAAACCCTCAACACTCCTGTGGCTGAACCAGAGTCATAACCAGCCAAAACTCAGTGATGTTTCAAAATCCCCACCAGCAATATTATCTTACCTTTGCATCAATGGGGCTTTGCCAGAGCTTATCAATGCACTTGATCAGGTTCAATCGATCACTCAGGGTACTAGATGGAAAATAAAATAGCAACCTCATCAGTCCTCTTCTTGGCATTGAGTGGACTCAGCAAATGCACTTCCTGAGAAGACTGAGGCTATCGACCACCATCCTGTCAACTTTCTACAGGAGCTCTATCGAGAATGTCCTGCCCAGCTATGTCACGGTGTGGTACAGTTGTTGTAGAGCATTGGATCAGAGGTTAATCCACAGGTCCCTAAGAGCAGCAGAGAGAATCGCTGAGGACTCCACCTCTCCCTATCAATGTGATCTACCTGGATTGTTGCTGGAAGGGACCCCTACCCCTCCCCCCCCCCTCCACCCTGTCTTGAAAGTTGATCCCTCCCTTTGTCCACACCTTACCCCACCCAGCTGCGGTGCAACCCAAGGCTTCGCTTACCCGACGCCCAAATTTTCCAAATGACTTTCCGTCAGCTGGGGCAGGACAGCTCCATTTATATTTTCACCTGATGGGAGAACGTACAGGAAAACGAAATTGAAAGCAACAGCCAGTAACCACAACGTCCCGTCCCCCACCAAGGCGAGCGTTTAAGGAAGGATCCCAGCAGCCCAATTGATGAGAGATCAGGATTTTATTTTGCAAACTATTTGAAGAAACAGCTGAGAGGGGAATGCAAGTTTTCCACCAGTAAATCACCTTCAGGCTGTGACTCTGATCAACGCAGTGAGTCGGAAAGAAGTGACTATAAATTTAAAGTAAATGGTAGACACGTCAAGGTTGATAGGTCCTTTCGGCCCGTGCAGCCCAAATACCCCCCAAGTCACCTACAACACCCCCACCCCCACCCCCCCCCCACCCCGGGACGTTTTGAAGGGTGGGAGGAAACCACCGCGGGAAACCCACGCAGAGAGAACGTGCAAACTCCTGAATAGACAGCGCCGCTGGTGCGGGGAAAGTCCACGCTCACTGATCACCAAGACTCTGCAAACCGCAAGAATGAAATCTGCAAATGTTCCCAACCTTGACCCGAAAGCGTGGGGTAAAGCCCGTGTGGTCAAGACCGGGTATTCCAGAATGAACCGAGTTCATGTAACTAATAAGACACACTGAGTATTGCGAGGACAACCCCCCTCTCCGGACTGATCGCGGGGGTCGCCCCGCTGGGATCCCGCCCGCCGACTGCAATGTGCAGCTGAACGCAAAGTTCGGGTGGTTTGGAACTGTTGCTCTCTTCTGGTCTTTTGGAACGATCTTTCAGAGAGAGATTGAGATAAACTCTCCAGCTCCCCAGCCGCAGCAAGGAGCTGCTCCGCCGGGGGAGGGGGGGGGGTGGTGGGGGGAGAAGGATCTCCCATTGCATACTCGCCTCGGAACAACTGCTCGAACTTTTCCAAGCGTTGCGTCCGCAGGAAGCGGCAGACATCCTCCTCGTCCCAGTCCTGGTAATTCGATTTTCCGTACACCCAAACTTTGCTCGGGGGAGACCTTCGGTCATCTGCATCCTCCTCCGAGGACCTGGGTCTCTTGCTGACTTTGCCGTGACTCATCTGGCTCGGCTCTGCTGGCCCGACTGCTCGCGGCCCGCTCACTGTCAATCAAATCTTCTGCGCCCTTCTATTTATAGGCGCATTACAGCCTTCGTTAAGGAAGCGTTCAGCGCGTCATAACTCCTTATCCATCCAGCCATGAGCACACGCGGTGAAATTATCGACGCGATCCTCCCATTTACCAACACTTGTTCTGTTAAGTCTGAGTTGGAAAGTCAACTTTATTGTCATCTGATTGCACAAGTACTCTGGTCCTCGGTGCAAAACCTGCAGATGCACAATCAGACAAAACACAAGTGTTCATCAAGTCAACTTTATTGTTGTGAGAAGCAGAGGTGCCTTCACAGATTTCACTCGAGACAAAAATTGAGAATAACATAACATATAACAATTACAGCACGGAAACAGGCCATTAGGCCCTTCTAGTCCGCACCGAACCAAACACCCCTTTCTAATCCCACCTCCCTGCACAATGCCCATAACCCTCCATCTTCCTCTCATCCATATACCTGTCCAACCTTTTCTTAAATAATACAATTGACTCCGCCGCCACTATTTCTCCCGGAAGATCATTCCACACAGCTACCACTCTCTGAGTAAAGAAGTTCCCCCTCATGTTACCTCTAAACCTCTGCCCCTTAATTCTTAACTCATGTCCTCTTGTTTTAATCTTTCCTCCTCTTAACGGAAATAGTCTATCCACATCCACTCTGTCTATCCCTTTCATAATCTTAAATACTTCTATCAAATCCCCTCTCAACCTTCTACGCTCCAAAGAATAAAGACCCAATCTGTCCAATCTCTCCCCATACTCCGGATGCTTAAACCAAGGCAGAACAAAGAACATTTATACTATTATTCTTCCCCTTACCCTGGGAATACACACAGATACTGGGGCTTACTCAACTTTTTATACGTTTCATTTCAGTATAGAGGTACCTTCCTCTTAACATTCTTCTGCCTCCTGGATTGGTTTAGCATTAGGTAATTCTGCCTACGTGTAGTTTTGGTAGTTGGTAATTTGTTTTATTCCTTTCTACATGAATCTTCTTCCAAATATTGAGCAGATGATGTAATACTGGAGAATTCCTACGTTGTAACAATTTTTCATCCCATTTATATAATATATGTTCGGGTATCTTCTCCCCTATTTTATCTAGTTCTAATCTAGTCCAATCTGGCTTTTCCCTTGTTTGATAAAAATCTGATAGGTATCTTAATCGCGTGGCTCTATAATAATTTTTAAAGTTTGGCAGTTGTAAGCCTCCTTGTTTATACCATTCTGTTAATTTATCTAGTGCTATCCTCGGTTTCCCCCCTTTCCATAAAAATTTCCTTATTATTTTCTTTAACTCCTTGAAGAATTTCTCTGTCAAATGTATTGGCAATGCCTGAAATAGGTATTGTATCTTTGGGAAAATGTTCATTTTAATACAGTTTATCCTTCCTATTAGTGTTAGTGGTAAATCGTTCCAATGTTCAAAGTCGTCCTGTAATTTTTTCATCAGTGGATAATAATTGAGTTTATATAGATGGCTGAGGTTTTTATTTTTTTGTATACCTAGGTATCGCATTGCTTGCATTTGCCATCTGAATGGTGATTCTTTCTTAAATTTTGAGAAATCCGCATTATTCGTTGGCATTGCTTCACTTTTATTTACGTTAATCTTGTATCCCGACACTTCTCCATATTCCTTTAATTTCTTATGTAATTCTTGTATTGATATTTCTGGTTCTGTTAAGTATACTATAACGTCATCTGCAAATAAACTGATTTTATATTCCTTGTCTTTTATTTTTATCCCTTTTATTTTATTTTCTGTTCTTATCAGTTCTGCTAGTGGTTCTATGGCTAACACGAACAATAAGGGCGATAGTGGGCATCCCTGCATTGTTGATCTGCTTAAGTTAAATTGTTTTGTCATATATATCCATTTACTGTCACTTTCACCAATGGCCCCTTATATAATGCTTTAATCCAATTAATATATTTCTCTGGTAAGCTGAATTTTTGTAGTACTTTGAATAAATAATTCCATTCTACTCTGTCAAAGACCTTCTCTGCGTCTAAAGCAACCGCTACTGTTGGAGCTTTATTTCCTTCTACTGCATGAATTAAGTTAATAAATTTACAAATATTGTCTGTTGTTCATCTTTTTTTAATAAATCCATTTTGGTCTAGATTTACTATTTTTGGTACATAGTCGGCTAATCTGTTTGCTAATAGTTTAGCTATTATCTTATAATCGGTGTTAAGTAAAGATATTGGTCTATATGACGCTGGTGCGAGTGGATCTTTCCCTGTCTTTGGTATTACTGTAATTATTGCTGTTTTGCATGAATCTGGTAAGCTTTGTATTTTATCAATCTGGTTGATTACTTCCAGGAGGGGAGGAATTAATAAATCTTTAAATGTTTTATAGAATTCTATTGGGAATCCATCCTCTCCTGGTGTTTTATTATTCGGTAGTTTTTTTTATTATCTCTTGTATTTCTACTATTTCAAATGGTTCTGTTAATTTATTTTGTTCCTCTCTTTGTAATTTCGGTAGTTCAATTTTAGTTAAAAATTCATCTATTTTGTCTTCTTTCCCTTCGTTTTCAGTTTGGTATAATTGTTCGTAGAATTCTCTGAAGTTTTCATTAATCTCCATTGGATTATATGTGATTTGTTTGTCTTTTTTCCTTGATGCCAATACTATTCTCTTAGTTTGTTCTGTCTTAAGCTGCCACGCTAGAATTTTGTGTGTTTTTTCTCCCAGTTCATAATATTTCTGTTTTGTCTTCATTATATTCTTCTCCACCTTATATGTTTGTAGTGTTTCATATTTTATTTTTTTATCTGCCAATTCTCTTCTTTTAGTTGTTTCTTCCTTCATTGCTAATTCTTTTACTATATTTGCTATTTCCCTTTCCAACTGCTCTGTTTCCCGATTGTAGTCCTTCTTCATCTTGGTTACATAACTTATTATTTGCCCTCTGATGAACGCTTTCATTGCGTCCCATAGTATAAACTTATCTTTCACTGATTCCGTATATATTTCAAAGTACATTTTAATTTGTCGTTCAATGAATTCTCTAAAATCCTGCCTTTTAAGTAGCATGGAGTTTAATCTCCATCTATACATTCTTGGAGGGATGTCCTCTAACTCTATTGTCAATATCAGGGGTGAGTGGTCCGATAATATTCTAGCTTTATATTCTGTTTTCCTAACTCTGTCTTGAATGCGAGCTGATAATAGGAATAGGTCTATTCTTGAGTATGTTTTATGTCTACCCGAATAAGATGAATATTACTTTTCCTTTGGGTGTTGTTTCCTCCATATATCCAAAAGTTGCATTTCTTGCATCGATTTAATTATAAATTTGGTTACTTTGTTCTTTCTGTTAATTTTTTTCCCAGTTTTATCCATGTTTGAATCCAAATTAAGGTTGAAATCCCCTCATATTAGTATGTTCCCTTGCGTGTCTGCTATCTTCAAAAAAATATCTTGCATAAATTTTTGATCTTGTTCGTTAAGTGAATATACATTGAGTAAATTCCAAAACTCCGAATATATCTGACATTTTATCATTACATATCTCCCTGCTGGATCTATTATTTCCTCTTCTATTTTAATTGGTACATTTTTACTGATTAATATAGCTACTCCTCTAGCTTTTGAAATATATGACGCTGCTGTTACATGTCCTATCCAATCTCTCTTTAATTTCTTGTGCTCCACTTCAGTTAAGTGTGTTTCTTGCACGAATGCTATATCAATTTTTTCATTTTTCAATAAATTTAGCAGTTTCTTCCTTTTAATTTGGTTATGTATTCCGTTAATATTTAAAGTCATATAGTTCAACATAGCCATTTCATACTTTGTTTATCTTTCCTTTCCATTTCCTCATCATCGCCTTTCCTTCTTATCCATTTCTGCTTTCTTTTTTTGAACACTTTATAAGACAACAATTCTAGAACATCAAACATTTCCATTATTCTCCTATCTAAAATTTCTTTAACCCCACTATCCCCTCCCCTTCCTGAGTTGCCCTTTATCCCTTGTCGGGCAACCACATCTCCCCTCTCCATTTGGATTTGCAAATTCACTCGCAAGCGTCAACTGATTTCGCAGTGACCGTAACTCCTCCCCACCCAGCCCCCCCAGAAAAGATTTTAATTTTCATATACAACAAAGGTCACTCTCTTAATTCCCTCCTTACTTCCTCTCTTCCCTTTCTTTCCCTTATTAATTCTTATCTATACTCTATATATTTTCTTTTAAATACACATACACACATATACACACATATATACATACACACATATGTATATATATATATATATATATATATATATATATAAATAAATGTATATATACACACATACATATAGTTCGTGGTAATTTTTGCTCTCGTTACATGTCTTCATCTCTCTGTCTGTTTTGTAGTTGTTCTGCAAATCTTCGTGCCTCCTCCGGATCCGAGAATAGTCTGTTTTGCTGCCCTGGAATAACTATTTTAAATACCGCTGGGTACTTTAGCATAAATTTATATCCTTTTTTCCATAGGATCACTTTTGCTGTATTAAACTCCTTATATCTGGATAGAAAAAAAATTTTTGACCTTTGTATTCCAGTGGCTTTTTGTCTTCTCTTATTTTCTTCATTGCTTTCTCCAATATATTTTCTCTTGTTGTATATCTTAGGAATTTTACTAAAATGGATCTTGGTTTTTGTTGTGGTTGTGGTTTAGGGGCTAATGTTCTGTGTGCCCTTTCTATTTCCATTTCTTCCTGTAATTCTGGTCTTCCTAGGACCCTGGGGATCCAATCTTTTATAAATTCTCTCATATTCTTGCCTTCTTCATCTTCCTTAAGGCACACTATCTTTATATTATTTCTTCTATTATAATTTTCCATTATATCTATCTTCTGAGCTAACAGCTCTTGTGTCTCTTTAACTTTTTCATTAGATTCTTCTAATTTCTTTTTTAAATCATCTACTTCCATTTCTATGGCTGTTTCTCGTTCTTCCACCTTGTCCACTCTTTTTCCTATATCTGACATGACCATCTCTAATCTATTCATTTTTTCTTCTGTACATTTTATTCTTCTTTTTTTTTTCACTGAATTCTTGTGATTGCCATTCTTTTATTGATTCCATGTATTCTTTAAAAAAAAATATCCATGTACTTGCCCTTCCCTTCTTCTTCCATTTCTCTGTGTTCTTCCTCTTCTTCTTCCTCTGGGTTGGTCATCTGTTGTTTCTTTGATTTCCTTTTACTCTCTTCTTTCTTGCTCTCGTTATTTTCTGTGTTTTCCTCTTGTTGTTGTGTTGTGGCTGTCATTCTCAGCTGTGGAGATCGACTCCTCAGCTGGTCCCCCCTCCCGTCAGTGTTTTTTTTGTCTTGCGCATCGCACATGCGCGACTCCTCGCGCATGCGCGGTTGCACACTTTTGCTTGGCTCCGCGAGCCAATTTTGTAGTCCCGAGCTCGGGACTTCGACTGACCTGAGGGAGCGGGCTTCTCTCTCCACAGCGGGCCTCCTCGGACAGGTAAGGCCTTCACCTTCTTCTTCCGATGTCTTTTCTTCTTCTCTTCTTCCCGTTGCTTTCGACTTTTCTTTCTTCGTTGCCATTTTCTTCCCACCTTTACTTTCACTTTATTTTAATTTTCGTGTTTGTGCCTTTGCGTTTTCTCTGTTTTTTTTAAACTTTTCCGGAGAGGGCTGGAGTTCCTCGACTGGCCACTACTCCATCACGTGACTCCTCATGTCTTTGTTCTTTACTCATTAATCAACCCCCAAGACTTGCTAAATCTATCTACTTACTATCCTGTTTTGAAGACCCCTATTTTATTATACTTGTTTAAACCTTCCTCACATTCCATGATCCCTTCACCCTGATTTAACCCATCATATTTCATTCTTAATTAGCACTTACTTGACTCCTCACATTCCAATATCCCTTCACCCTGATTTAACCCATCATACTTCATTCTTAATTAGCACTTACTTGACTCCTCACATTCCAGTATCCCTTACATTGTCATCTGATTGCACAAGTACAACCTGACGAAACAGCGTTCTCTGGTCCTCAGTGCAAAACCTGCAGACGCACGGCCAGACATCACATACATACAGACAAACAATACATACACAGGACAAGTATTTAATCTTTACAAATAAATAAATATTGTTTTGTACAAATGAGAGTCTCGGAGGGTCAGTGTGAGTCGTCCCTTTAGTTGGTCAGCATTCTCACTGCCAGTGGGAAGAAGCTGTTCCTCAGCCTTGTGTAAGATGTACAAAACATACTGTAAAATACAAGTCACCATCAATACTGTTTAATAGTCAACCCCCCCCCCCCGTTGGACCCAAAAATCTGGTGTTTTTGTTGAACCATGTAAATGTCGGACCCCCACCTTATTTTTGGTTCCAGTCCCCTGCCGATCCAAGCTCCTGACAATCCAGCCGCAGACCCTCACCCCAGCCACCCACCTATCTGAATACCCCAGCCACCCACCTATCTGAATTCCCAATGCCACGACCATCTGCCCATCCGAGTTACTGACGCCCCAGCCATGGACTTGCCACCTGGTCCCAGCCATCTGATCTCCCAATGCCTTGAATAACACAGGTATTCTGATATTAATGATAGAAAATGGTTTGATACAGAAACAGGCTATTCACTCCATCTTTTTTAAACAGATCAAAAAAGAACTAGAAACACAGAAATGCTGGAGGAACTCAACAGGTATCATCCATAGATGGTAAAGGTACATAATCGATGTTTCAGGCCTGAGCCTTTCATCAAGATATGAGTAAAGAGAAAAGGGGAGAAAATGACACTGTGTATATTCAAGAGGGAAATGTTTATGTGTATTTTGGTCAATATGGTTCATTGTGCAAAAAATTTTTTTTTTAATTTAAAAAATATAATAGATAGGCAGGGAGACAGGTGAGATTTTACAGCTTTTATCTACCTTTAAAAAAAATTGCCTTATGATGTAAACTATGATGTAAAGGAAAAAATCAACAAGCCAGTTCTATACACCCCAGTTCAGCATGCAGAAGATGAAAACTGCTTCCTCAACAGAAATGTCAAATAATGGTGTTATTTTAACTTGGCTGATAACTTCACCACTATATGAGGTTTCTGCCAATTACCGATGAAATGAAAATCAAACTCTGAAAACAATTATTAGCAGTAAATATATAGGGTTTCAGGTTAATTGGGTGGCATGGGCTGAAAGGGCCTGCTAATGTGCTACATGTCAAAATGAAAAATAAATTAAATGTTCATGCCATGTTACATCCCACAATACCCAAAAACTTGAAGTTATGAGGCTGAAGACTGTTAAGGATATCAGAAGGATGGATTACTGAAACTAAAGGAAGAGGTTCTTAGCTTTAAGGGGAAAAACAACTCAGAGGAAGGAATTCCAGAGTTTGTTCTTTCTTTCAAAAGCACCAGGAAACAAGAAATTTAAATCACTTGGCTTACTGGATGCAGAAGTCCAGCACCTCCCAGTTTAAGGATCATTTTTATATGACTGGTATTAAACTCTTGAATCATCCCCTCCCTCCTGATGGACTCCCACAATCATAACCTAACCGAGGATGATCAAAAGATCCGGCGGCACCATTGAAACGGTGTACCAATCATTTATCATTCCTTCAATATTTATTATTACTTTTTCGGTCTTTCATTTGTGATCAATATTTTTGGACGTTCAGCGCGGCAGCGGGCCATTTCGGCCCACAAGTTCGTGTCACCCAATTTACACCCAATTAACCTACACCCCTGATATGTTTTGAGTGGTGGGATGAAACTGGAGCCCTTGGGGGAACATACAAGCTTCCTACAGATGGCACGGGATTAGAACCCCAGTTTCGATCGCTGGTGCTGTGAGGGCATTGTGTTAACTGCTAGGCCATCCATTCTGGTTTACTATTGTAGTTGGAGTATCGTGTACTTGATTTGCTTCACGAAGTAAGAATTTTGCTGCATATATACATTGTACATGTGCATATGACAATAAATTTACATTGAGTACTGAGTTAAAGTTTGACTTGTTAGGTAAGATGTGATTTCCATGTCAGAATTATGAATATAAACAGACTCTATGTGAAGGGTCATCAACCAGCATCAGGCATGAGTGTCTTAATGATCTCACAAGTAACTGAGAATGTTAGGTACATGGAACAAGTGGCAAGAGGTAGGGGTGAAGGTTTGGAAGACATTTGGACAGGTTCCTGGAGAAGAAAGTTTGAGAGATTTACTGGATGGCAAAATCCAACAAAATTATCTGCCAATTGCAACCAGCTAATTTAGTAAAATAATGTGCTTTGGGTTTAAATTTTGCATTATAACATTCACTCATGCAAATTTATTTGATAATTTTGTTTGCAACTCTTTTTTTACATTTCAAACCACAAATGAAGTTGACTGACCCATAATGATCAGGGTATGTTCACTAGTAATTTATAATAAGTTGGATTTCAGATTCTTTAATCTGCCATGCAGTGTTGTCACACATTTCATTCTCAATGATGTAAAGTTTTATGTTTAGCAAAAAAAAGATATGAGTAAAGAGCAGGCAGATGTCTGAATTCAAAGGCTGGGGAGATGCAAGAAATGGCAGAGGGAGGAGCACAGACCAACAAACAGACGATGTTAATTGGACATGGATAGGAGGACCGGTGAAAGGAAAGGGGAGAATAGATTGGGATGGGGTTACTCTGAGAATGCAGAGCTGGGGGAAAGGAGACAGAGGGAAAAGAAATGAGAGAGACAGAGGTAGAGGAAATGAGACATAAGGATAGATGGGAGTGGGGTGCTAGTGGAAACCAGGGAACTCAATGTTAATGCCATCTGGTTGGAGGGTGCCCAGATGGAAGATGAGGTGTTATTCCTCCAATTTCTGGGTGGTCTCAGTCCATGAAACCATGAACAGACATGCCAGTGTGGGAATGGGATTTGAAATGGGTGGCCTCTGGAAGGCCCTTGCTATTCAGAAATAGCATCAGAATTTATTGTCATGAACAAGTCACAAAATTCAGTGTTTTGCAGCAGTGTCGTAGAGTGAACACTCATAACCATCTTATAACATTACTCTAATTTTAAAAAATAATGCACAAAAAGTAAAGCAGTGTCTTTGGTTCATTGATCATTCAGGAATCTGATGGCAGCGGGGAAGAAGCTGTCCTTGGGCCACTGAGTGGTCGCCTTTAGGCTCCTGTACCTTTTCCCTGATGGTACAGAGCAAAGAGAGCATGGCTTGGGTGGTGGTGGGTCTTTGAGGATAGAGGCTGTTTTTTTTAGACACTGCCTTTTGTAGATGTCCTCAGTGGAGTGAAGTCTGGTGCCTGTGATGTCACAGGCCAAATTCACAATCTTCTGAAGTTTATTCTTGTCCTGAGAGTTTGAGAGTTGGCGCCTCCATACCAGGCAGTGATGCAACCAGTCAAAATATTCTCCGCAGTGCACCTGTAGAAGTTTACGAGAATCTTTGGTGACATACCGAACCTCCTCACACATCTCACAAGATATAGCCAATGGCGAGCCTTCTTCATGGTTGCATCAACATGGATGCTCCAGGACAGATCCTTGGAGATGTTGACACCCCAAGAATTTGAAGTTCTTGACCTTGTCCACTAAGCCCTTGATGAGGACTGGGTCATTTTCCCCCCTGGCTTCCTCATGAAGTCCACAATCATCTCTTTGGTTTTGCTAATGTTGAGTGCAAATGTGTTGATGTGACCCCACTCAAAGAGCTGATCTATCTCCCTCCTGTATGCTTCATACTGACTGTGGTCTTACAATTAGAAAGTTAAGGATTCAGTTGCAGAGGGAGGTATGAGGCCCAGAATTTGTAGCTTCTTGACCAGCACTGAGGGAATAATGGTATTCAATGTTGAGCTGTAGTCAATGAAGGGCAGCCCTATGTATGAATTGTTGTTTTTGAGATGATTCAGAGCCGAGTGAAGAGCCAGCAATATTGAATCTGCTGTGAAGCGATTGTGACGATAGGCAAATTTCAGTTGGTTCAGATCTTTACTTAGGTACATATTAAATCTGGCCATGACCAGCCTCTCAAAGCATTTCATCACAGTAGAAGTTAGTGCTACTGGGCATGTCATTGAGGCAGCTCACACTTCTCTTCTTGGCCATCGGGGTGACTGATGCCTTTTGAAGCAGGTGGGAAGCTTTGACTGCAGCAATGAGAGGTTGAAAATGTCCATGAATACTCTGGCAGATTGGTGCAGGTTTTCAGTACCCTCCCAGGTATGCCATCAGGGCCTGATGCCTCTTGAATGAATTTTTGATATCGACCTCAGAGTCAGATATCACAGGATCTTCAGCCTTTGCAGGGAATCTAATAGGCACTGCTTGGTTCTTCTCAAAATAGACAGAGAAGATATACAGCTCATGTGGTAATGAAGCTTCACAGTCATCTATGATGTTCGCCCTGGCTTTGTAGGCTGTAATGGCCTGCTCTCCCTGCCATAGCTGGCGTGTGTCTTTCTCTGTCTTTAGCTTCCTCCAGGAATGCCACTTTCCTTCAGAGATGGCCTTCCACAGGTTGTACCTGAACTTCTTGTAGAGATCTAGATCCCTGGCCTTCATCTCCCTTGTTCTCACCCTCAGCACACTTCAAATCTTTTGGTTTCAAGGCATCTGGTCGGGGAACACCCGGTTTGTGCACATGGGCACACACTCGTCCACGCAAGTCTTTTTTTTTAAACTTTATTTAAGATTTTATAACATGAATAAAATAGAAGATTACATTTAAAAATAATAAAAGTAAGATAATAAAATTACAGTACCACATCGGTAAACTAAATAAACTAACACCTCCCCCAATAATTAGTACACAACATTAATAACCTAACTTAAAATTAATCTAACCCCCCCCCAAAATAAAGAGTGAAGAGTTAATAAAGTGAACAATATTATATATAAGAAAAAAAAAGAAAAAAAAAGCCTACTTACAAAAAAAAGATAAAACATAACAAGTAAAGATACTAACAAAAAAAAAGTTATCAATACTAAAATATCACACTTAAAAACATATTTAAAGCAAACTTAAATGCATATATTTAACAAACGGAGTCCACTTTAACCTATAAAAAGACATCCTATCCTGAACTGAAAAAGATATCCTTTCCATGGTCAAACAGGATTTCATCTCCAAATGTCACCTATCTAAAGTTAATATATTTCTGTCTTTCCAAGTAAGTGCTATACATTTCTTGGCCACAGCTAAAGCTAAATAGATAAAGGAAATCTGATAATCCTTTAAACCTAAATCAATTAGTGATTGCATATTCCCTAATAAAAATATATCAGGATCTAATACAAGACAGATATTATATAAACTATTAAGTATAGATTGAATACCTTTCCAAAAGTGTTGCAATCGATCACAAAGCCAGACAGTGTGCAAAAAAGTATTAGCCGTCTGGTCACAACGAAAACAGCAATCCGACTTACTAAGGCCAAACTTTTTTAGTTTCTCCGGTGTTAAATATAACTGATGTATAAAATTATAATTAATCATCGCTAATCTAGCATTAATCAATTTCCGAATACTATTCTGGCAAATTTCCATCCAGGCTTCTTCAGCTATTGTAAAACCTAAATCTTTTTCCCATTTCAACTTATCTTTATCCCAATCTTTTTTACTTTCAGTTTCTTGTAAAATACAATACAAATCAGATATATATCCCTTTTTTGGTATTGAAAGTACATATTCCTCAAAATTAGAATCAGGCAGTTATATCATATGATGACCACATATCTGTTTTACAAAAGATCTTAATTGATAATACACAAATACAGAATTTTCACTAATACCAAATTTTCTTTGTAATTCATCAAAGGAACAAAAACATCCCTCAGAAAAACAATCAGATAAGTTTTTTATTCCCTTCCTTTCCCATTGTTTCAAGGTGATATTGGAGACTGTAAAAGGAGCAAGTTGATTATTATATAATGGCAATCGTCCAGACCATTTATTTTTGAGCCCCAATTTGTTAAGTTTACTTGTCCATAGATTCAATAAATGCTTCAATATTTGTACATCATAAGTTCATAATAAATTTTTATTCCATCGAAACAAAAACTCATGAGGAAATTTCTCTAAAATAACTGCCATTTCTAACTTTGCCCAACTGGGCGGATCATCCATATTCATTAATGCACTAAGAAATTTAAACTGAGCTGCTTCATAATAATGCTGAAAATTCGGTAATCTTAAACCTCCAAATTGGAAATCCCACATCAACTTTCTCATCACTACCCTTGGAAATTTTCCCTTCCATAAAAAGTCTCTAATTGCTTTATATAAATCCTTAAAAAAACTTTTGTTTAAAAAATAAGGAATTGATTGAAACAAATATTGTATTTGAGGAAAGATATTCATTTTTATAGTATTAATCCTCCCTAATGAACCCAAAGGTAAATCCTTCCACCTAATCAAATCTAATTTAATCCTTTTTATTAAAGGAAGATAATTAATTGAATATAAATCTTGAAATTCCGTATTAATATCAATTCCTAAATATTTAATTTGTGTAGTCCACTTCAAATTGGTAATACTTTTACATATTGAATAATCATCTTTACAAATTGATAGAATTTCACTTTTGGCCCAATTTACTTTATAACCAGATAATTGACCATAGTTTTCTAAACATTCTTGAATTGCTGGTAAAGAAATACCCGGATCCACCAAATATAATAAAACATCATCAGCAAATAAATTAATCTTATATTCCTCATTCAAAACTCTCATACCTTTAGCATTTTCGTTTTGGCGTATTAATTGTGCCAAAGTTTCAATAACTATAGCGAATAAAGCAGGCGACAATGGGCATCCTTGTCTAGTAGACCTTGTTAAATTAAAAGATTCTGAAATCCGCCCATTGACAGCAATTCTAGCCTTCGGACTATTATATAAAGCCTTTATCAATCCAATAAATGAAGAACCAAAACAAAATTTCTCAAGTACTTTAAACAAAAACTTCCATTCCACTCTATCAAAAGCCTTCTCTGCATCCAGTGAAACCACTATTGGATAATTCATCTGAGATTTAGATTTGTTTATCAAAGTTATTAAACGCAAAATGTTATCTGACGCATATCTATTTTTTATAAATCCCGTTTGGTCACTATGTATTATTTTAGGCAAATATTGAGCTAATCGATTAGCCATAACTTTAGCTACAATTTTATAATCCACATTTAACAGCGATATTGGTCTAAAAGAAGAAACCTGTAAAGGATCTTTATCTTTTTTTGGTATAACTGTAATTATTGCATTAGAGCAAGACTCAGGTAATTGAAAAGTATTATAAATTTGTTGTAATACATCCTTATAAATAGGAGATATATCAGCATAAAAAGTTTTATAAAACTCTATAGAAAACCCATCTTCACCAGGTGCCTTTCCATTTGGCATATCTCTTATCGCTATTTCTATTTCATTTTATGTAAAGGATTTATCTAACTCTTGTCTGTCTTCTTGATTCAATTGTGGCAATTTAATATTTTTCCAAAAAGAATCTATAACATCTTCAGTTGCATCTTTACATTCCGAAGTATATAATTTTTTATAGAAATTACAAAATTCCTCATTAATTTCCTTTTGGCTAAAAGTATACCCGATTTCTTTCTAATTGCTGGTATAATCCTAGATAATTGTTCCTTTTTTAACTGCCATGAAAGAAAAAAAAGAAAAAGAGAAAAAAAAACCCAAAAAAAAGAGAAAAAAAGGGAAAACCCCTCCCCTTATTCTCTCTTAAAACTACAATCAAAAACAAAAAAAGAAAAGAAAAAAAAATATTTATTTTTTTAATAAAAAAAAACTTCACTCCTTAATCCAAAAATTAAGGAAAAAAAAACAGGCAAGAGGTCAACTATCTCCTCCTGTTTAAACCGCACAATGCGGTAACTCCCACAAAATACTGGGTGTGAGATAACTCACACGTAGCTGATGACTTCTGGAAAATAATGCCCACCCAGTTCCCTCTCCCAACTCCCATTTCGTATTAAACTATCATCATTATCTGAAATCTTCTCAAAAAAAAGTAAAAGATTTGTATTTTTTAATCAACTTTGCCACTTCGACCACCATTGCTTCCATTTCTTCTTGAAATCTGATTCCCATCTTGTATCTCCACTCTCTTTGGAGACCGTGGAAAACTACGTCGTTCCTGAAATTGCGTAATCGGTAAAGATTGAGCAAAGTCCATAGCTTCTTTTGGATTATCAAAAAACTTTGGCTGATATCCATCCTGAAAAATCTTCAATACCGCAGGATACCTAAATGTTGCCTTATATCCTTTTTTCCACAACAGCTCTTTCACGGAATTAAATTCATGTCGTTGAAACATAATTTCTTGACTCAGATCTGGATAAAAAAAAACACGGTTGTTCTGAACCATCAAAGGAGATCTATTTTGCTGTGCGTTTCTAATAGCCACACATAAAATTGTCTCTCTATCACAGTAGTTTAAACAATGGAGCAGAACAGGTCTTGGATTCTGTCCTGAAAAAGGTTTCCTTCTCAAAGCTCTATGAGCACGTTCCAATATTAAACCTTCGGGGAACTTGTCTTGTCCTAACACTCGTGGAATCCATTCAGTAAAACATTTTCTTGGATCTGGCCCTTCTATGTCTTCTGGCAAACCAACAATTTTTACGTTGCTCCGTCTAGATTGATTCTCCAAATAATCAACCTTTTTTGCTAAATTTTTATTCTGAATCTGCAATGTTTCAATTGTTCTGTTTACATCTTGCAATTGATCTTGTATGTCAACTAAACCTTAATCACACATATCAAGTCTTTCATTAGTTTCAAGTTTAAAAGATCCATAGTCAGCCATCTGTTGAGTGTTAATATCCACCAATGTATTAAGCTTGGAATAGACCTGGGTCATAGAATTACCTAGCTGTTTCATTGAAGAATATAACTTAAATTCAAGATTCTTGATAAGAATATCAGCAAAGGTAGATTCAGACATAGTAGGATCCTGCTGTTTCTGAGAGACCAAAGGATCTTCTGTCCCTTCCCTTGGTTTAGCAGCCTTTCTTGCAGTATGGCTCCGTGTAGAAACCCCTGCCACAGCCCTCTCAGCAATATCAGGTTATCTTTAAGCCATATCTCATCAAAAGCCTTCATTATATCTAAACCTGGGGAAACCGTCATAACTGGTGGTGCATTTCGCAGCGCCACCGCTATATCAATCGGAAGTCGACTCTTTAACTCTCCAGCTGGTGGCGTCCCAGCTGATTCAGCTGTCAAACTCTCAGTAACAGCGCTCACAGTGGGCGTTGTTTGAAATACACGCGCCCGGCCAGCCCTTTGTTCCAAAGGCTGCCGGGCGTCATCTTTAAAGAGCCCTACCGGTACAGAACGAAGTTCCAATGCCGAATCCTGCACTTCTTCTCCTGGATCCATTCCACGCTGAGTCCTGGCTTCTTGTAAACAGGTAGGCTCAGATAATTTCGGGAAATGTAATTTTTTAATGATCTGTTGGCATTTTCTTTTACTTTTTTTAGCAAATGTACCATTAGATATTAATTCAACACCTCTTACTATTTATAAACTTTTTAAAGAATTCTAACGGGCACTTATAAACAAAACAATAACTCAGAGTCAGGAGAGGACTGGAAGGCACGTTTGTTCCTTACGCCATCTTGCCACGCCCCGTCCACGCAAGTCTTGATGAAGTCGGTGACACCTGTGGCATATTCATTGAAGTCCTGCAGATGCTCCTCTGCCTCACTTGACCATACTTTTACCATCTTCACTACTGGTGTTGTGACCCTCAGTCTCTGCTTGTACGTTGTGAGTAGAAGTATAGCCAGGTGATCAGACTTGCCAAAGTGCAGACATGATATAGCTTGGTAGACGTTTTTCATGGTGGTGGAACAGTGGTCGAGTGTGTTGGCTCTCCTAGTCTCACATGTGACATGTTGGTGGTAGTTCATTAGAGTCTTCTTCAGGTTGGCCTCATTGAAGTCCCCTGCAATGATCAGGAAGGTGTTAGGATCAGAAAGTGCTTAGTCCCTCCAGTGCTAGCCTGACGTTATCTTGGGGTGGAATGTAGACTGTGACCAGGATGATGGTGGTAAACTCCCTCGGCAGGAAGAATGGGCAGCACTTGATCACCAGTTGTTCCAATTTGGGAGAGCAGGACTGGGACGTGACTGTCATTTCTATGCAACACAGTGATTTGATGATGACTCAAATGCCAGTGTCCGGTCAGCGCTTGTCCGTGTTAGTCATGTTTCTGTAAAGAACATCACATGTTCTTGATGCCCTTCTGATGCTGAAATCTGGCTTGGAGTTCATCAAATTTGTTCTCCAAGGATGGTATGGAGCAGAAAAAGCCTCAGGGACTGGCATCTCAGCTTAACCTGTACCCCACCACCCCCCATGTTCACGTGGTCGGGTCTTCTTTGCATGGCCCATGGTTCCACTGCTGGTAGTTCCCACAGTACTTAAATAGTCTGTGCAATATCCCTTTAAATCTCCCATGATATTTAAACGCACCAAGTGTCTGCTGTTTACACCTCCCGCAAAGTTTAAATTGCGATGGACAGAGTCTCAGCTGCACCATTTCATCGGATGCAAGGATCGACAACGAGATAGACAACAGACTCGCCAAGGCAAATAGCGCCTTTAGAAGACTACACAAAAGAGTCTGGAAAAACAACCAACTGAAAAATCTCACAAAGATTAGCGTATACAGAGCCGTTGTCATACCCACACTCCTGTTCGGCTCCGAATCATGGGTCCTCTACCAGCATCACCTACGGCTCCTAGAACGCTTCCACCAGCGTTGTCTCCGCTCCATCCTCAACATTCACTGGAGCGACTTCATCACCAACATCGAAGTACTCGAGATGGCAGAGGCCGACAGCTTCGAATCCACACTGCTGAAGATCCAACTGCGCTGGGTAGGTCACGTCTTGTTAGGTCTGCTTTGTTCATGAATGAGTGAGTCAAACACCAGACTGAGTCGAAATCAAGGTTCTTTGTTCTTTATTGCCGGATTGTAACACTTGCAACTAACAGTGTTAGTTGGAGAAGGCGCATTCTGCCGTTATCAGCAAGTGGTGTTTTTTATATACCTTAGGATACGTACTTAGTAAATTATCATACCATGACATTGTCCAATGAATAAACTGTTGCTGTCCCTCTCTGCTAGCCTCCTGCACATCAATTTGTCATCCCCACTCTTATCTTGAGAGTACAAGGTCACAACTGCATCTTGTTACGGCCCAGCACTGGGTGACTCCCTCTACATTCCCAGCTCATGATGTTTTTACCTAACAGTCTCCAGAATGGAGGACCATCGCCTTCCAAGATCGTTTTCTATGGCGAGCTCTCCACTGGCCACCGAGACAGAGGTGCACCAAAGAAGAGGTACAAGGACTGATTAAAGAAATATCTTGGTGCCTGCCACATTGACCACCACTAGTGGGCTGATATTGCCTCCAACCGTGCATCTTGGTGCCTCACAGTTCGGCGGGCAGCAACCTCCTTTGAAGAAGACCACAGAGCCCACCTCACTGACAAAAGACAAAGGAGGAAAAACCCAACACCCAACCCCAACCAACCAATTTTCCCTTGCAACCGCTCCAACCGTGTCTGCCTGTCCCGCATCGGACTTGTCAGCTACAAACGAGCCTGCAGCTGACGTGGACATTACCCCCCCATTAATCTTCGTCCGCGAAGCCAAGCCAAAGAGAAATAACAATGTAGAACAATGTACATTGATGAAAATGTCATATTTCAGATTACATGACATCACATAAAACCCTGAGCCAGGCAGAATTACCACTTAATGCAAAAAAAATCCGTACACAGCATATATATGTAAGCAAATAAAAATATGTAAACAGACTCACTGTGCAATACACAGAGAATTTTTAAAAGTCAATGAAATGGACTATTAAGAGTCCTTAAATGAGTTCCTAGTGTTTTTTAGACTGCAATGTCAGGAAAATCACTGAAAAAATTAACATAATTACTGTCTGTGTGATCATTCACACTGGGCGCCTTTTTAGACTGAAAATACCTGAGTACAACAGTCCCGATGGATGGATGTGCAGAAGAATGGATGACTGTCAATGAATATTTCTGATACGATTTACATTGCAGTCTTCCTCCAAAAAGTTGTAGGAGTCCTGCAGGATAAATCGCGGTGCACCATTTCATCGGATGCAAGGATCGACAACGAGATAGACAACAGACTCGCCAATGTAGCGGCAAAATTCCTTGATTGTACTGTTACATGCCTGCAGTAAAAAACCCCTCCTGATTGAGTTTGTTGTCGGTGGAGGGGTAGCAACTGTTCCTGAACCTGGTGTATAGATATGACTGACATTATGGGTGTAAAAGACTTTGAATCGTTTTCGTATTTCTAAATCATTTATTGTGAATAAAGTATATTCATGGTTTTAAAAAATCTCTCCGTGGATGCTGCCTGTTCCTCCAGCTTATCTTTGTTCACACCATTCATAAACCTGTCTGCTTACTATTGATGTCCACTCTCAGCCATTCAGAACCTTTTTGTTGTTTTGCCTCATTTTTATCTCATCTGTGGAGGTTGGGTCAGACGCTATCGGAGAATTGGTCGGTGTCTACAAGACACAAGTCAAGCAACATAAGACCATTTGAGTTTGGGCCTCCGCTTGGAGACCAACTATGGGGCGGATTGAATATCTGGAACTTACCATTCAGGCTGTAGCCCAAAAAGGCTGCTCCAGCATCCCATGCAAAAGAGAGGTGCCTCATAGTCCCCTCCGGATCCCTGTGGAGGTGGGCCATCATCAATACAAGGCAGAGCAATGGGCATCTTCTCTACCCCTAATCCTGCACGCAGCTGAAACCGCTCTTTGGTTCCCAGAACAATTCCATCTGCGTGGGGGATTATCGGAAAGGAAGCTGGCCATTCCTCTGCTGCATTTTGAGCCACAGAGCGGCCCCGAAGGCCGAAGAGGACCGGTGTGGCTGTCCCAGCCCACACCAGCCACATCCTGACAGTCCCCGCCACCTCAACTGCTCCCTCTACCCCGCCGGTCTTCACTGCCCTGCTGGTCCCCGCTGCCCCGACTGCTCCTGCTGCCCCGACTGCCCCGAGGGCTCCTCGATGCCCCTGCCTTGGAGGGAGAGGGGCAAGTGGGGAGATGAGTCGCAGGCTGACGGCATCATCAGCCTGCCCCCAAACAGCCGTCCAGCGCAGCTGCCAATTCAGGTCGATCGGCGGAAAGCTGATTATCCCTCTCGCAGAGGAATTGGATTATGCGGCTTGGAGATTGCCTCCACACATTCAGAGAGGTAGGTCATTATGCTTTCTGGCAAAGTTTCTCCGCCTTTACACCCCAACTTTTGGGCTATCTGAAATGGCCTATAGATCACAGTGGATGTTCTAGCCACAGTGTCAGAGGTTTGGATCACAATGTTGGAGGTTTGGATCAGGAGCTCTGGTTGCTGATGGTTTGGATCGAAGGCTGAGTGGCTATGGAGGCTGCAGGAGTGATGGAGGCGAATCCATGGACACTCAGTAACCCTTTTTATGCTAAAATCCCTTATTAAAGCCGGTTCAAATTTAAAAAAAAAGATGATTTTACCTACAATGAGGATCCCACATTGCCTTTGTGGAGAGCAGAGTCGGGAGCCGGCTTCCAGAGCTGAATGAGGCAGGGTGTGTGATGCAGTAATGCTGCCCGCCATTGTGGCGTCAAATATACGCAGAGGGAAGCGAAAGCGCCGAGTTCGCAGATGGGTTCAGCATTGTGTGTTTTTACACTGTTAATCTACTGAGTTGTACAGAATTGTGTGTTTTCACTTTAAAAATCGTGCTTGAGTCACGGTCTGACAGAATCATTGCAACATCATCAGACCTCCCCTTTACAGTCACTTTCAGCAGCGTACATTTTATGGAGGAGGTAGAAGACCACCCCCACCCCGACCCCCGCAGGCCGATGGAAGCTGGAGCGTATTTCAGCCATCCATCTGCCTTTGGACCTTTTATGGAGGTAAGTGCAGTGATGTAAAGACGGAGAATCTCTGTCTTTACATTCACCTTTCTTTCTCTCTAAAAGGTCCTAGTGTCTCTGGGGGGAACTCTCTTTTCCTTCTCTTTCTCTGACTGTAAGGGGCACTGGGAAATTTCTGCTGATGGTGAATCTTTCTCTTCCTTCTGGCAGACTAAATCTAATTTTGTGTAATATTACATCTGACAACAGACTCGCCAAGGCAAATAGCGCCTTTGGAAGAGTACACAAAAGAGTCTGGAAAAACAACCAACTGAAAAACCTCACAAAGATAAGCGTATACAGAGCCGTTGTCATACCCACACTCCTGTTCGGCTCCGAATCATGGGTCCTCTACCGGCACCACCTACGGCTCCTAGAACGCTTCCACCAGCGTTGTCTCCGCTCCATCCTCAACATTCATTGGAGCGACTTCATCTCCAACGTCGAAGTACTCGAGATGGCAGAGGTCGACAGCATCGAGTCCACGCTGCTGAAGATCCAGCTGCGCTGGATGGGTCACGTCTCCAGAATGGAGGACCATCGCCTTCCCAAGATCGTGTTATATGGCGAGCTCTCCACTGGCCACCGTGACAGAGGTGCACCAAAGAAAAGGTACAAGGACTGCCTAAAGAAATCTCTTGGTGCCTGCCACATTGACCACCGCCAGTGGGCTGATAACGCCTCAAACCGTGCATCTTGGCGCCTCACAGTTTGGCGGGCAGCAACCTCCTTTGAAGAAGACCGCAGAGCCCACCTCACTGACAAAAGACAAAGGAGGAAAAACCCAACACCCAACCCCAACCCACCAATTTTCACCTGCAACCGCTGCAACCGTGTCTGCCTGTCCCGCATCGGACTTGTCAGCCACAAACGAGCCTGCAGCTGACGTGGACTTTTACCCCCTCCATAAATCTTCGTCCGCGAAGCCAAGCCAAAGACATCTGTTTTATTACATGACAAAAAAAAATCTTGAATGTTATCCATCTAATACTGGGAGAGTTCCAATGGCACTTTGGAGCTTGATCCTCACAAACATCAGGCTCTACCTCCAGCTTTTGCCTGTGCTACGGCTCAGATATCACAGACTGCAGCCAGCGACGCAGTGAGTAGCCAGCCCTTTCAGGGGTATCTAACACACATATCTGTTTTCCCCACTACAAGGAAGGGATGGATTATCCAGCAGCAAGGTGGAAGCTATAAGTAATGCAGAGGTAGAACCAATAATACAAGTTTATCATTATCCAATTACGCAAGTAAACCTGATGAACCAGTGTTCCCTGGTCATCGGTGCAAAACGTGCAGGCACACAACCAGACATTCAGACATTACACACATAGAGACGCACAATACACATGCAAGACAAGTATTCATAGATACAAATAAATAAATAGATAGTTCGTAAATAGACAATGGGAGCTGCAGTAGGCCCTTCGGCCCGTCGAGCCAGCACCGCCATTTTACAGATCATGGCTGATCACTACCATCAGTACCCCTTTCCAGCCTTATCCCCATAACCCTTAACTTCTTTGCCCACTAGAGTCTTATCTAACTCTCTTTTGAACATAATCAGCGAATCTGTCTCTACCACCCTCTGTGGCAGAGCATTCCACAGATTCACACTTCTCTGGGTAAAAAAATGTTTTCTCATCTCCGTCCTAAAGGGCCTACCCTGTATTCTTAAACTATGCCCTCTAGTCCTCGTCTCCCCCATCATTGGGAACAAGTAATCCGACTTCACCCTGTCTATCCCCCTGATGATTTTGTATACCTCAATCATGTCCCCCCTCATCCTTCTAAACTCCATCGGATACAAGTCCAGTTTTTCTAGCCTTTCAGCATATGTCAACCCCGCCATCCCTGGAACTAACCTTGTCAATCTGCGCTGCACACCCTCTATAGCTAGTATGTCCTTCCTCAAAATTGGAGACCAGAACTGGACGCAATACTCCAGGTGGAGTCTCACCAGGGCCCTGTACAACTGCAGAAGGGCATCTCTGTTCCTATACTCCAATCCCCTCTTTATGAAAGCCAACATGCTATTAGCCTTCTTCACAGCTTTCTGAACCTGCATGCTAGTCTTCAGTGACCGGTGAACAAGTACTCCCAGATCCATTTGCTCCTCCCCACTCCCTAGCTTGTCTCCATTTGAGCATATGAGCATTTGAGCAATATGAGCATCTTGGAGGGTGAGTGTGAGCAGTTCCTTTGGTCATTCAGCATTCTCACTGCCTGAGGGAAGAAGCTGTTCCTCAGCCTGGTGACGCCTGGAGGTGAATCTGCAGACACTCATTGATTATGGGGGGAACTCTCTTGCTTCTCTGTCTCTCTGATTGTAAGTCTGACTTCTAGAACTGCAAAAGGTGCTTAGGCAATTCCTGATGGTGGCGAATCTGTCTGCCTTGCAGCAGGCAAAAAGAAATTTCATGTAATACAACACTGTTTTATTACTATGATAATAAATTGAATCTTGAATCTTAAATCCCCCACACAACTGAAAGCACTTTCTGTTTCCTTGGCCATTGATCCCGCATTGAGCTGCTGCCACCAGGTGCCAGAGTGGCCCGATGAGATGCCGGAGCGACACTCCGCTGAGTTGAGGACATTTGTGTATAATAGCTCTAATGATATAGTATATTTATAGACACACTGTTGTCAGGGAAAACTGTATGATAGAAGCAAAGATATGGAGATGGACAAAATGATAGATGGACAAGGAGCAGTAGAGTAGGAGAAACAATGTTATTTATCTTTTTTGAATTTTAATTTTAATATTTCCAAGACTCATATAGAACATACATCATATTACATCATATAAATAGTATTTTAAAATGACAGTCTCAAATAGTTGCCCAAATCTCATGCTCCCGCACCCCCACGACTAACATTTAAAAAAATGGTGTTTGACCATGCCTTCATTAATTAGTTCGTATCTTCATCTTCAGGAATTCAACACTATTAACCTAACTATAATATAAACCTTTTCGGGGAAGTTAACTATATCCTTAAGCCAGTATGATTCAAATAAGGTTGCCATATTTTTTAAAAAAACTGTCATATTTCTTCCTAAGATTATAAGTTATCTTTTCTGGGAGCCCAACCTTGCATTTCCATATTCCAGCGAATAATAAGTAGGGAGGAATGAGACTTCCGTGTAACAGTCTTATATTTCCCAGCTACTGCTGGTACATCCTCATGGAATATATTTGATATTTTGAGAGTTTTGTGCCAATAACCATAAAATTGCTTAATAAATAGAGTTCTGGTTCCAATGGAAAATCCACATATAATTTTTGTCCAAATTTCTGCCAAGTCATACTAAAAGGATCTTAATTTCATGCATAGCTAGGCTGAAGGTATAAATGTTCCAACCTCCAGACCACACCTGAAACATGAGCCTAGAATTTCAGATTTTAAACCATGCAATTTTTGCGGTGTAAGGTATAATTGGCGCATAAAATACAGGCACCAAGAGCACGTTGGGAGAGTAGATGTAACCATCCTCACCCCCTCTCTTGGCATATTCGCGTGTTGGTTAATATCTCTCAAATTCTTGTCAGCTGTTTCACTTCAAGTTTCAATAGACAATAGACAATAGGAGCTGGAGTAGGCCATTTGGCCCGTCGGGCCAGCACTGCCATTTTAGATCATGGCTGATCATTACCATCAGTACCCCTTTCCAGCCTTATCCCCATAACCCTCAACTCCATTACCCACAAGAGTCTTATCTAACTCTCTTTTGAACATAGTCAGCGAATCCGCCTCTACCACCCTCTGTGGCAGAGCATTCCACAGATTCACACTTCTCTGGGTAAAAAAATGCTTTCTCATCTCCGTCCTAAAGGGCCTACCCTGTATTCTTAAACTATGCCCTCTAGTCCTCGTCTCCCCCATCATTGGGAACAAGTAATCAGACTTCACCTTGTCTATCCCCCTGATGATTTTGTATACCTCAATCATGTCCCCCCTCATCCTTCTAAACTCCAATGGATACAAGTCCAGTTTTTCTAGCCTTTCAGCATATGCTTCATCGAAGCAAAAAGAAAGCTGACTTTCTTCCCATGAGTGAAAAACCATTTGAACTTGTTTTCATTATATCAGTGTCGGTATAAGTCTTTATTTTAATCACCTCTGGGATGCACATGCAGGCACTGAGGTCACAAAACCTGCCCGGTAAGTCGTTTGTCGATTCACACCGCCATAAATGATTGGTGGGTGAACTCGGCTTAGGTCTTGGAACCCGGTCGATTTTGACCGGCTGTGCCCGGACTGACCTTTACACATGGCAGGGTGCCCGGGGGGGTAACGTGTCAAATTGCCCGGTTTACCCATTGTTCACCATGGTGTGAAAAGTCCTCATGACCCCTGCACATTCATTTGGAAGGAGTGTTTGGGGCCCTGAATGGTGGTGAGGGAGGAGGTGTGGGAGCAATTAGAGCCCCCTCCTGCGGTCACAGATGCACGTGCCAAGGGGACGAGTGGTAGGGAGGGAGGAGTGGTCGACTCCGAGATGGGAGCAGAAGTTTCTCCCCACTCAGCCCAGCCACTTCCTCATTCCGTGCGCCTCGCCTCCTTGACCCGACTTTGCAACAGCGTTACCCTGGCAACAGTGACGTCTGTCTTGTGTGAGGCCGCGCGAGTGGCTGGAGGAGCTGTCAATTAAGGGGAAAAGGAAGTAGCGGATCTCGGTCAGTGGCTGGATGATACACGGCAAGTTACCTGGTCTCATTAGGCCGGGAAGGATGGACAGTGAGGTAACCACGCTGATTTACACCCTGCCTGCGGAGTTTTAAATAGTGGGAATGATGTTACAATTGAGTTAAATCACCGGCTGGAATGTTATCTGTAAAATGGGGAATTCCTCTGATATTCAAGAATTGTTCTAACGTCGACGAATGTTACCCAGTTTTATAAGGAGCCTGACGTTGAAAGAAATAAACAAAAGTTGGAAGAAACAGAAAACTTTCTAAAAGTTCATGGAACAAAATGGTTAGGAGTTAAAGTTGCCAGTTATTTGAGGGGCGGGCATTTCCAGTTTTCTCTCTGGTCCTTGGGTTTGGAAGGGTACGGATACAAAACAATTAGTATTACCCACATTACTTAAATTATAAAGCAGTTTATCAAAACCGAGTGTCTCCTGTTTGACCCCTTACTTTGTTCTTGAATGCAAGATCATGATCTTAGTTGACTGTTTAGATCCCCCTTTTTGTGTACAAAAAGAGCTCACCAAAATCAGTTTGATGAAAGTAAATCCCAACTGCTTTGCTAATTATACATGCCACGTTCTGTGCAAAGATCAGTAACCAACTTGTGTCACTATGTTCAGTGACACTTAATAAGGTTTGACCGGCTGATGGTAAATATCTGCAATAAGAAGTACAAATTTAATCTGTCGAATACTTTGCCCACCTGATTTCACTGATGCATCAAGAAATCAGAACGCAGTAGTGTTCAAAAAAGGAAAACAGGTAGATTGTTTTTTTTTCAAAATTTTATTGATGCATCTTCACTGAGATCTGATAAATTCTCACATTTCCCCACTCCCCAACTCTGCTATTCCCCCATTCAAATACCTTGTTAATAATATCTGGGTGTGTATTTAAGGTTTATCATTTTATTTTAAAGATTCTCAAACCTACAGAAGACAATACTGGTGGGGTTGAACTGTATATTTTATTTCAGTTTTAATAGTTTGTATAATTTAATGATTGTCTAAAACAATCTGAACGTTGCGATAAATTCCATAAATTTACAAATCGCAGATTTTAATTGAATCCAAGTATTGCGAGATCCGTTTCGTATTCAGCAGCGGCTTGTAAATGGGAGTTAGGGGAGATGACTCAGGATGGGGGTGATCCACGATCGGTGTTTCAGTTCAATGAATGGGTCAATTTTATTGAAGAGAGTGAAACGTGGGTTAAAATATATGCCTTATTAACTGTTCCTTCTTCACTCTATATGCTTGCAAATGTCATTACAATTTTTTCTTCCTCCCAAAGGCTCCCATATAACCGAGCAATAACTCAGTGGTCTTCTGGTATTGTCCCAAGGGCACGTATGAGCACAGTATACAGGTCTCTGAGAGGTGGTCTCTGAGAAATAAGGGGCTTGGTTTGTTACTTTAATGACCAATAATGATGCAGAATCTCTCAGTTGAGCAAATGGAATTTAACTCTCGACACATGGCAAATGTTGCACTTTGCTGTCAAGCACAATGAATAGCAGGGCCATGGAGTGTTCTAGAACAGAGATCGAAAGGTCAGGGTGGTGAAGAAGGTGCCTGGGATGGTCGCCTTCATTGCCTGAGTATTAAATGTAATGGTCAGGACCTCGTGATACAGATGTTCAGGGCATTGATGATGTCGCACTTGTCATACTGTGTGTGTAGTTCTGGGTGCTCAGCTACAAGAAGGATCTTAATAAGATGGAAGGTGTGAAGAAGAGATTCACCAGGATGTTTCTGGGTCTGGAGGGCTTGAGTTTAAAGGGAGAGGTTGGATAGGCTGGGTCATCATTCCTTGGTGAGTTGGAGGCTGAGAGGTGACCTAAAACAAGTTTATAACATCATGAGGTTCCTGGATAAAGTGAATGCTCACAGCCTTTTTCCGAAAGGTAAAAGATTCCAGAATGAGAGGGGAGAGCCCGAAAAGGCACCTTTTTCCACTCAGAGTTGTCCACATTTGGAACCAACTGCCAGTTGTCAAAAAGACATAATCCTTTATTGTCATGTAACAATTTTGTGTAATATTTGCATGGACAGAAAATGCATTATTACACGAAATTGCCTTCCTGCTGTAAGGCAAAAAGTCGCCACGAGTGTCGCCCAGCAGCTGGCACCCTTGTCAGTAAGAGAGAAAGAGAAGCAAAAGGCGTTTGGACACGGATGTTGGTAGAAGTGATTTAGAACGAGATTAACCAAAATGCTGACAAATGGGTCTCATCCAGAATGCCAACTTGGTCGGCATAGGCGAGTTTGGTGCAGGGCTGGTTCTGTACCATATAACAGATCCATGATGGGCCTTAAGCTCTGGTTATGTTCCTGGTCAAGGGAGAATGGATAAGGATTGTTCTTGCCAGGTGACTCCCTATTTGTGTCTCCAATACAGACTACCATCCAGTTACTGGGTCAGACTTCTGTACCTGCACAATCATATTCCAGGGTACATTTGACTGAGGTACTGGTGGGAAACTGGAAGGAGCCCCAGTGCGTATTGGTTATAAAGTTGCTCTGTTGTTCCCACAGCTTTTGATCCCGTTTGAAGCTGATGATGTCCTGCAGAACCATAGCCTCATCCAACATCTGACGTTGGCTGCTAAAGATGCAGCCCTCCTTCAGGGAGTTCTCATGAGGACAAAGGAAGAACCATCCAGCAGTGAGGTCAGTACTGGTGAGCATGGGCTTTCAGTTTGGAGGACATGCTTTGTGTTTCAATCACATTTCCAATCAACACAGAGTGAGCAATTCAAACAAGGCTAGATCCCCATTGGTTAAGAATCTGAGCAACTAACCCAGCTCTTCTTCAGGCTGCTATACCTTTTCCCCCAATGGTAGCAGAGTGAAGAGGGCTTGGCCTGGATGGTGGGCGTCTTTGAGGATAGAGGCTGCTTTCATTTTTTTTTTAAATTTTGCCCACAAGAAGATCACACCTGGTAGTTCCCAACTTGGCAGTGATGTTGGACGACTTTTACAAGGATTGCGAGTTCTAGAATGTGACTGGTATCACTTCCCTGAGGTGGTTGGGGATGAACATTGATTAGTTGTTATGGATGAGCTGCTGAGCTGGACACTAAGAGAGTTAACATTTCCCTAATTAACTGGATTCGATGCAGGTCAATGAGACATGGCAGAGTGCAAACTTTAGGACAGTGTCAATAGCCCATGGAAGAAAGACCTGAGTGTAGTTTCTGGTCTTTGCTGTTATGTATTATTTACTTAACCACTGTTAACCCCGTTTTATTAAGAGTCTCCTGACAATTAGTCAACAATCTGTTGTGGTCAGCAGACTGGATTTAAACAAAATAAAACCTTTCAAATCAAAAACTCTACCACTAAGCAAGGTTTTTATTTATAATTTTTTATTTTTCACACTGTGAACCAGATCAACCAAAATATGTACAAACGTTTCTCATTAAATTTACACAGTGGTCTTTTCTCCCCTTTCCACCCCACTTCCCTCCCTCCCCTCTACCCACCCCCCCTCCAATATCCATAAATATTCAACATGTACAATACAATAAAACCACAAAACAATATTTTCACACAAAGGAAAATAAACAAGAAAAATGCGTCATCTATTTATTACACACTAAATTTAGTCGTTTTGTCTTATCATTTTCATTCTCATTTTTGGGGAT
Organism: Narcine bancroftii; assembly: GCF_036971445.1. Lineage (NCBI taxonomy): Eukaryota > Metazoa > Chordata > Chondrichthyes > Torpediniformes > Narcinidae > Narcine > Narcine bancroftii. Next base: position 24,197,852 of record NC_091474.1, on the reverse strand, counting down.
AATGGTTGTAGGCAAGCTCTCTCTGTTATGTTCCATGTATGGTTCCCAAATTTGTTCAAACATTGTGACTTTAATTTTTAAATTATATGTTATTTTTTCCAATGGAATACATTTATTAATTTCCATGTACCATTGCTGTATTCTCAGGCTCTCTTCCATTTTCCAAGTTGACATTATACATATTTTTGCTATCGCTAAGGCTATCATAATGAATTTTTTTTGCAATTTGAGGCCCAATTCTCTACTTCTTTTGTTACTTAAAAGAATTATCTCTGGTTTTTTTGGTATGTTATTTTTTGTAATTTTATTTAGTATCTGATTTAATTCTTCTCAAAACGTATTTACTTTCGTACATGCCCAAGTTGCATGTAATGTTGTTCCCATTTCCTTCTTACAGCAAAAACATTTATCTGATAATGTTGAATCCCATTTTTTAAAATTTTTGAGGAATAATATATACCCTGTGAAACTAATTATACTGTATCGTGCGTAACCTTGTGTTTATTGTATTCTTCCTAGTTCCAAAACATAACTTTTCCCATTTTTCATTTTTTATCTTTTTTTTAGATCATTTTCCCACTTCTGCTTAAGTTTATACTTTATTTCATTTTCCTTATCTTGCAGCTTAATGTACATGTTGGTCATAAATCTTTTAATTATCATTGTGTCTGTAGTCACATATTCAAAGCTGCTTCCTTCAGGTAATCCCAAGCTGTTTCCCAATTTATCCTTTAAATAATTGATGATATACAAACATTGTACCATGAGTTATTCCATATTTGTACTTCAACTGTTCAAATGTCAATAAATTATTTCCCAAAAAACAGTTTTCTATTGTAATCTGTGTCAAAAGAATCAAAGACGTTGATCCAAACCAAGGCTTTTATTAACTAAAAGACTGGAGCATATCACAAGTAGGTCGACCTGGTCTGGCTAGGAGCAATCCTTTAAGACCTGCCAGTAGGTGTGGCTACGCTCTCAGCCAATCACAGTCATGCTACACTACCATCTGTACATATACACATTGGTGATAGAATCTGTACTATCACATCTATTCTTTTGATCCTCCTCATTAGGCGCATATATATTGAGCAAATTCCAAAATTCTTTGTATATCTGACACTTTATCATTGCATACCTCCCTGCCAGATCTATTATTTCCTCCTCTATTTTGATTGGTACATTTTTGTTAACTAGTATGGCTACACCTCTAGCTTTTGAAGTATAGGATGCTGCCGTTACTTGTCCTACCCAGTGTCTCTTTAGTTTGTTATGTTCCGCTTCAGTTAGATGCCTTTCCTGCACAAATGCTATATCTATTTTTTCCTTCTTCAATAAATTCAGTAGCTTCTTTTTAATTTGGTTATATATTCCATTAATGTTTATAGTCATATAGTTCAACATGACCATCTTGTATCTTGCATACATCTCTTTTTCACTTCTTTGTCACCTCCATCCCCCTTTTCCCCATTTTCATCTCTTAGTTTTCTCTTATTACACTTAATATAGACAACACCTAAAGTACCCCCACAGTTCCCACATCCACTAATACCTTAACCCCCCCAAAAGTCCCCCCCCCCTCTCTGAGTTGCCCCTTATTCCTTGCTGGGCAACCACAACTCCCCTTTTCATTTTGGTTGTGATCTTGTTCACAGCGTCAACTGATTTTGGAATGACAGTTATTCCCCCTCCACCCAGCCCTCTCCAGAAAACACTTTTTTTTTAAACACATATAACAAGGCTCTCTCTTTTTTTCCCCCCCTTATTCCCTTCCTTCCCTTCTCTTTTCCCTCTTTAGTTCTTTACATATACATTTTTTTTTACATCTTTATATATACTTAATCGCCGTTCTTCATTCTTGTTACATCTCTTCATCACTTCTGTCCTGCAAACGTTCTGCGAATTCTTGCGCTTTCTCTGGATCCAAGAACAGTCTGTTTTGCTCCCCGGGTATAAATATTTTAAGCACGGCTGGATGTCTTAACCTGAATTTGTAATCTTTTTTCCATAAAGTTGATTTTGCTGTGTTAAATTCCTTCCTCCTCTTTAAGAGTTCAAAACTTATGTCTGGGTATAAAAAATTTAATTATCTTCTCTAATTTTATTCCTTGCCCGTTCCAGTATATTTTCTCTTGTCGTGTATCTCAAAATTTTACTAAGATGGATCTTGGTTTTTGATGTGTCTGTGGTTTCAGTGATAATGTTCTGTGTGCCCTTTCTATTTTCATTTTTTCCTGCATTTCTGTTGTTCCCAGGACCTTCGGGATCCATCCTTTTATAAATTCCTTCATGTCTGTGCCTTCTTCACCCTCCATCAGGCCCACTATTTTTGTGTTGTTTTGCCTACTATAATTTTCCAACATATCAATTTTCTGAGATAACAACTCTTGTGTGTCTAATTTTTTTGTCACTTTCTTCAAATTTTTCTCTTAAGTCATTTACTTCCATTTCTACAGCCGTTTCCCACTCTTCCACATTCTCTACTCTTTTCCCTATTTCTGCCATTACCAGTTCTAACATTTGCATTTTATCTTCTGTTCTTTTCATTTTCCTTTTAATTGCATTAAACTCTAATGCTAACCATTCTTTTAGTGATCTAATTTGTTCTTCAAAAAAGACTTTATCTATATTCTGTTCATCAGTTTTACCTTTTATTTCTCTTTGTCCATCAGTTTTACCTTCTATTTCTCTGTGAAGATCTTGGTCTTCTTCCTCTTCTTCTATGTCTGTATCTGTGTTTGTGTCGTCTTCTTCTCCTTTTTATGTCTGTGTCTCTTCTGTTTTTCCTGATGAGCTGCTTGTATCTCTTTGTCGGGCCTCTTCTTGTTGGGCCTCTTGTTGCTGTTCCTCCCCTCTTGGAGTGCTAATCTGTTGTGCTTGGTCTTCTTGTCGATCTTCCCTCCGTTTGTTTTCCACGTCTGTTTCGTCGCACCCTCTTCTGCTGTCTTCCTTGTCCTCCAGCTGAGAGCCCTGGTGTCGGGTGTCACTCAGCTGCTCGGTCTGTGACAGCCCGTTCCTCTGCTGAGCCCCCCTCCTGGCGGTGTCCTCTTTCTCCTCTGATTGCGCACTTTTGTTTGGCTCTGAGAGCCATTTTTGTAGTGTTCCGGCTGGTGGGTCGCAACTCTTTAGGGCAGGTACTGACCTCGAGGGTCGGGCGCTCCTCGTCACCACAGCATCCTGTTCCTTTGTGCAGGTAAGGCCTTCTTCTTTCTTCTCCGATGACTTTTTTTTCTAGTTGTTCTTACTTTCTCCTTCTTGGAAGCCATCTTCTTTCTCTTCTCTGTATCTTTATCTTCTATTTCTTGAATTCTATTTCTGTTATGCTTTGCTTTTTCCTAACTTTTTTTTCCTATTTTTCGGGAGAGGGCTGGTTTTCCTGACGGACCACTACTCCATCACGTGACTCCTCCCCACTAAGCAAGGTTGAAAAAGTTTTTTTTTTGGTTTAGAATTTTCTTTTTTTTTAATTTCTGATTTGTTCAGCTGCGAATAATGTAAACATTGATAACATTATTAGAGAAGGAGGAGAAAATAAATGAAAAGAGAACCGTAAACCTTTTTTAATATGAAGACATTTTATAACTTTCTTGAAAATAATTTATAATTTCACCTTTGGTTTGGTTTTTTTTGATGTTATGCTTTGATTATTATTACCAATGTGCTCTGGATTTTTGAATTGTGTTCATAGTTGGGAAAAATAATTCCTTTATTTCAATTATGTTGCATATTGTATAATTGTGTTAAATTGTTGATATTTTAACTATTAATAAAAATATTTTAAAAAGAAAGAAGACTGGATTGAGAGGGAGAAAACTTTTTCTTGCAATCCAGCATTGAAGAATGAGAGGGGATCCTAGAAATGTGTAAGATAGAGGGAAATTGTTTCCATTGGTGGGCGAGATTAGAACTAGTTTCAAAATTCAGGGTTGTAGATGGAAGATGGAGTAGGGAAGAACTGCTTTTCCCAAAGGGTGATGCATCTATGGAATTCTTTGCCCATTGAAGTAGTGAAGGCTACCTCTGTAAATATATTTAAGGCAAGGTTGCATAGATTTTTCCATAGTATGTGAATTAAAGGATATGGGGGGGGGGGGGGGGAGAAAGGCAAGTAAGTGAAAATGAGCCTGTCATCAGATCTGCCATGATCTCATTGTCTAGCAGAGCAGGCTCAAGGGGCTGAATGGCCTATTCCTGTTCCTATTTCTTGTGTTCTTATCTGTCCTCCATTATTTGGATCAGCACCACTGATGTGGCAATATCAGAATGGAGAGAGCAACAGCAGGGCAGGTGCATCTGGAACAAGAGGGCACAGGTTTGAATTTGAGATGAGAAAAATTTAAAGGAGATTTGAAGAGGATGGTGGAAAAACTGGAATGCGCTGTTGGAGGTAGACGAAGGAGCAGATCCTGGTGAATATTTAAAAGGAACTCGGACAGTTCCATGAACCAGAAAGGAGGTGCAATTGAATTTTGAGTGGAACTGTTTATTGCCATGTGTATTGAGTTTAAGTAAAATTGTGCTATCCCGGCATATCAATTTGACAATCAGAGTGTGCAATAGTAACAAATAAACAAGTGAGGGAGAAGTGTTGCAATAAATTGAGATGTGAAGGGTACAGTGAAAAGTGCATGGGGCTTGGGGAAAGGCAAAGTGATGGATGGGCATTATAGTCGCCATGGACAAGGTGGGGCAGGAGGACTTGTTTCAGTTCTGAACATTTCTACCACACTGGAGCGGAGATGAGGCCTAGTGCTGGTTAGCTTTAATTATATAAGGTGGACAGGGCAGGAATGAGAGTCAGGGGGTATTTTCTTGGATGTTCCAACGTAAACTGTCAGACTCTGGCTTTACCCTACCCTTAATCTACCCTTAATTTAGTCTATGTGTCGTCTTGAGTCCAGCGTGTTCGTTAAATGAAGTGATAGGAGAAGGTATTCGGTTCAACAATCAGTTTATTACACAGCACAAGAATAAAGCTTAACAGAGCTCTGGTTCAAACATTAGTTCATAGGTCACCTGCACTGTGAGCTATTCCCCAAGACTGACCTCTACTGTCCAGTCTCTACAGTTTATATAGCTCAACCTTATCATTCAGAACAAAAGTTGGCTTCCTTTGCTAGATTTCATTATCATACAGAACAAAAGTTGGCTTTCTTTGCTAGATTTCTTGCATAAGATTTATCACAAGTAATTTCCTGCTCTGCAGATATTGGGGTGTAGAGCTCCCATCTTAATCCTCAAGGCCAGAATATCCTGTTGTTTTGATCAGAAATCAATTCATACCCCAGATATTTCTAATTATTTCTTTGTTCTCATCTGGCCATATTCTGTTCTACTCAACACCTCCTTCTGTCTTACTTCTACTGAGTTTCCATTCTCTTTGTTTCTGACAGTCTCTGTCAGGATTCTCTTTGTTCTTGTCTGACCACCGTCTCCTGTGCTCATCAACACCTCCTTTTGTTCCTACTAAATTGTCTCATACATATTCTCTCTTTTGTATTTTGGGAGCAGACAATTCTAAGCCTACTGTAATCAGCCAACTTTGCTACATACTGTGGCTGCCCCTTACTTACTTTCCCTTCACCATGAGGTAAATATTAAATTGTTACATAGTACTGGATTCATGTATACAAGATGAATAGTACATAAGCATATATTCTACATATTTTCTATGATTAATTAACCCCTGTATTCCAACAAAACTCCCTACTCTTCAGTTGTATCTGCATCCTTCTGTTGAGTGTGTCTGCATTTAAAGCACAATTTAAATGCGAGTCCGAATTTAATTGGGTCAAAACTGGGTCTGCAACCAATGCATTATCACCTCGTCTCCAAACGCATGCTAAAAGAGCCAAGGCCTTCCATCACTTTCAACTCTTGGTTTTGAGTAGTTGTAATTATTTCAATTTCTCTTTAAATTTAGAGATGAGGCACAGTAACAGATCCTTGCAGGATACACCTGTTACCAATTAACCCACTAAGCCCTGTGTGTGTAATGTGGGAGGAAACCCACACGGACACGGGGAGAGCATACAAAATCTTAACAGCGGTGGATTCAAACACTGGTTGCTGCCACTGAGGGAGTCTTTTGCTAACCACTGCACTAATCGTGTCACCTACCTTTTTGTTGGACTCCTTGTTCGCTTTTGCCTCTATCGCTGATGATGTACCTCTCTTGCTAACTGAGTGGAGTGAATCTTTTATTTTTCCCTGAAGACCATCTGCTTTGCTCCTATCACTCTGTTCCCATCACCGGTGCCAAAGAACCTGTTCGACCAGGCATGTGAAGCTCAGCAAGACTTCAACGTGCTGATTGATAGAATCAGCATGGATCCTGAATTTCTAAAGAAAGCTCTGGCAAGGTAAGATTTCAACCATGGCATCTGCAGGGGAGGGGAAGGGGATTGCATTTCAAGAACAACAGTCTGTATCCCATTTTTTCTCTCTCTCCTCTCTGGAATGCGAAGCTGGGTTTTGTGTATTAAGAAACTTGGGGAGAAAGATGTTTATGTACTTTTTTCACAAAAATTCTATGAGAAGAAACTTTGCTTATTTGTGACAAAATTCCCTGTGCAGTGAGAAGGGTTCTTCTATAAACAGATTTTCTCCAACATTCAGACAGCTGCACAATGTAATGTATGAAGCCCACTACGGTTCAAGTTTGAATTTATTGTCCGAGGACATGTTTTCTTTGGCTTGGCTTCGCGGATGAAGATTTATGGAGGGGGGTAAATGTCCACGTCAGCTGCAGGCTCGTTTGTGGCTGACAAGTCTGATGCGGGACAGGCATCACAAAATACCCTGAGGTTTTTTTTTCCTGCAAACCAAGTAGAATTTCTATTTATCAGTAGTGTAAACTCTACTTGAGAAATGTTAAAGAAATGTAAATAAATTACTGTAAGGGATATTATAGACAAGAGGGACTGCATGGTCACAGTTAACATTTAACATCTCACACAAGCACAACACAGGTTACAACCCAGTGATAGTTTGTGAAGAACTGAGGGAAAGGTTGTCATAGTCTGTTGCAGAATGCAATACATTTGCAAAGACATTCTGATTTTGCAAAGGGAGAACCATTCTGGCTGGTGAAGAGAAAGCAACTTTCTGAAGCAGCTCTTGTGGCCAGCCATTTTTGTGGAATTCAGAACAAAGCATGATCTGTGAGTGACTGGGTCTTTTTGGTGGATTGACCTGTGCCAGGAGGGTCTTTTGGAAAGCAAAGCGTTTCATTTTGAGTGTGACGAACAGTGAAGGCCACTTGGAGAGATTGGGGCCAGGGTCTTGGAAGTTTCATGGAGGCCGTCCACATCAAGTCTTGCCTACACAAGGAGCAGGACAGTTATGACCATAGCTCGTGTTGATGGACATTTCTTCAAAGGCAATGCAAGAAGAGTTCGTGAGTCTATAGCAGCTACAACTCCGTCTTCCCATCAGTTCAACATTAATTTTGGGCATCAAATTTCAAAGGCCTATGCTTCAACTCTGAATTTGAAAGACTGAACTTTGAAGTGACTTTCTAGATTTTGGCCTGGATTGTAATGGTTTGGGTATATCATACGCACACACCTACATTAGTTCACCTGCACGTAATTGGGAATAGATTTAGCATTAAGGATAGTTTAAAAGTTAAGACTGTAGTTTAAGAGTAAGAAATAAAATCAGTGTTTTAAAATTAAACGTTGGCTGGTTCATTGTCTATTGCTGGTCGTTAAGTGCAGTTCATAACAAATGTGGAATGTAAGAGGCCTTAAATGAGTCTCTGAGTGTTGTTTGGGAGTCAGAGTTACACTCCAAGGTTCCCATCTGCTTCAGAGGGCATCAATCGTCCGGTGCCCAAGAAGAGGTGTGTGAGCTGCCTCAACGACTATCGCCCAGTAGCACTAACACCTACTGTGATTAAATGCTTTGAGAGATTGGTCATGGCCAGAATTAACACGTACCTAAGCAAAGGTTTGGACCCCCTGCAATTCGCCCATCGTTACAATCGCTCCACAGCAGATGCAATATCGCAAGCTCTCCACTCAGCTCTGGATCACCTCGAAAACAGCAATTGGTACATACGACTGCTCTTTATCGACTACAGCTCAACCTTCAACATCATTGTTCCCTCAGTGCTAGTCAACAAGCTCCAAATCCTGGGCTCTGCGCCCCCCCCACTGCAACTGGATCCTTGACTTCCTCATTGGAAGACCACAGTCAGTATGAATTAGAAGCAACGTCTCCTCCTCACTGATTATCAACACAGATGTACCTCAAGGATGCATGCTTAGCCCACTAGTCTACTTACATACACCCATGTCCCATGTGGTGGTCAGGCACAATTCCAATGCTATCGACAAATTTGCTGATGACACCACAATTGTTGGCAGAATCACAAACAGCAACAAGGAAGCATAGAGGAAGGAGATAGATCAGCCAATTTTTCAATCTCAATCCTGTATGGTTTCCCTTTATGCAACTGTGGGTTCGTCAGCAAATTTGAGGATGGTGTCATTGTTATACTGAGCTACATAGTCGTAGGTGTAACGTGAGTAGATCAAGGGGCTAGGAACACAGCCCTGTGATGGACTGGTACTGATGAGGATTGTGGAGGAGAAGTTCCTACCAATCCTCGCTGATAGTGGTTTGGAGGTGAGGAAATCCAGGATCCAATTACACAGTGGGGCCTTGAGACCCAGGGCTTGGAGTTTGCTGATCAATTTTGAGGGGATAATACAAAGATAGGTGGAGGGTCAGGGAAATGGAAAGGAAACTGAGAGGCTGCAGAGAATCTTGTTTAGATTAGGCGAATGGGTAAAGAAATGCAAATGAAATAAAAATGTTGGAAAGTGTATGGTCATACATTTTGGTGGAAGGAATAGAACGTCAAACTATTGTTTGGATTGGGAGAAAATTCAAAATTCAGAGGTGTAAAGGGACTTGAGAGTCCTCAAAGAACTGGGTCTCCATTCAGGAGGAGTGTTGCATAAATTGGGCTCAAAGAATAATTGAGGACTCTTTCCATCCAGCACACAAGATCTTTACTTCCTTCCTGATGGTAGTGGGTCACAGGAGCATCAAAATCAGGTATCCTGTAACCAAGTAAATTATTCCAAAATATTGATACGTTTTATGTTTTATCTTAATGTATATATGTGATTATTACCAGGTTTCTGCTGTGCATTGTGTGAGCATGTGTGGTTCTCTGCATCGAGGTCCAGAGAAACACAGTTTTGTTTGGTCGTGTTTGTAGTTAGATGACAATTAAACTTGAATTTGAAAGATCATTTAGCACCACGAAAGGACAGTGTGATAGCACTGTTATCAGGTTCATTCAGGAGCCTAATGGGTGCAGGGAAGACCTGTCTTTAAGCCTATTGGTGCACGCTTTCACACTTTGAACCCTTCTCACTGATGGGAGGGTGAAGTCATTGTGTCCAGGGTGTGATGGATCCGTATAGCCCAAGCAGTAGGAGATGTTGATGGAGGGGAGGGAAGTTTGAGTAATGTTCGAAGCTGCATTCCTTACCTTCTGTGGCTTCTTCTGATCTTGATCTCATCCCACGCTGTGATGCAGCAAGCAAATGTATTTATCGCAGAGTGGGATAACCTTTCTCATTGTCCAAGCCATAAAGTGACAAAATAAAACTCCACTTGGTTACAGATGAAGTGGAATACCAAGCAGATAGCAACTAGTCCCACCTGCCTACATTTGCCCAATAGCCCTCAAAACCTATTGTTATAAAAGCACAGAAATGCTGGAGGAATTCAGCAGGGGCCATAGGAGATCAAGAAATGCATCTCTCCTGCATTTTGGGCCTGCCCTTCTTCATTTGAGTGAAACAGCAGGCAGGAACCTGAATTAAAAGGCTGGGGAGAAGGGAAGAAAGGGTGGGGAGCGGAGCACAAACCAACGGACAAAAGGTGTTGATTGGATATGGATAGGAGGACAGGAGAGGAAAGTTGTAATTGATCTGGGGGAGGGATAGCTCTGTGAATGCAGAGCTGGAAGAAAGGAGAAAGAGGGACAGATAGTTGGGGGAGGGGGGGTAGGTGATGAGGTGTTCCTCCTCAGATTTGCAGGTAGTTTCAGTCTGGTAGTGCATGGACAGACATGTCGGCATGGGAATGGGATTGGGAAATGAAATAGGTGTCCACTTGGAGATCTCCTGCCCTGTAGCCATTGTTGAATTGGTGCAAAGTAGCTGTTGGAAGAATCCAGTACAAGTTCCTCTTGTTCAATTTACAGACCACTGAAGTGATAGGTTTTTGACCGTTTAAACCCTGCAAACTTATCAACTACGTTCTCCTTGCTCTCACTTTCAGCACCATAAAAGCAGATGAATTTACAGCTCGCCTCTTCAACATCTACAATCAGGTGCTTGAAGAAGGGATTACCCAGGTAACGAATGATCTTTCAAGCTGTTAAGGAAAGGGGCACCTGGAATCAAAAATTTCCATCAAGAATTAAGACTCTTTCTGAGGAGGGGAGATGGGGGTGTAAGTGTTGGCAAGAGTATGTCCAAATGCTGTGAAGCAAAGAAAACCTTCAGTGTTGGCCTTGTGTGCTTGAGTTGGTTTCCTTTTTGCTCTGTTGATAAATACCCTAGTTAAAGGCACTACCTACTGTATATACTTGCGTAAAAGTCGAACGTTGTGGACCATTTTTTAACGTTAAGTTTATGGGGTCAACCATTACATGGATACTATTGACCACGGTAAGTATCTGCGTTTGTCGGAGGTGTTGGGAGTGCAGATCAGCAGGGACAGGGGGGCAAGTCCATATTTGAGGTGTCGGGGGCTCGGATGGTTGGAGGGCCAGGGCTGAGGCATGAATTTGTGACTGAGATGTTAGGAGCTCTGGTTTGTGGGCGTCGGGGCCGAGGTGAGAGACTAGGGTTGACCTTTACACAATATATATGGAAAATATACATTTTTTGGCCAAATATAGGGGGTCAACTTCTACATGAGATCAACGTTTACATGATAAATGAAGGTTCCTTTGCTTGTTCATTCAAACAGTTAGTGAATGTATGGTCTGAGCCACTTGCTGGTTTACTAGGTCTAGGTTAAAGCCTTTATCCAAATTTTGTGCAGATTTCCTAGCAGTCTGCATTGAGTGAGTTTGTTTTTGGTAAGTTTAAGCTTTCTGCTCCATAATAATGATCACACCTTTGGAGGATCAAATTGCTTCTTTCTTTAGCTGGATTGCTGACAGAATATTCCAGATGCTGGGAATCTGCAATGAAGCAAACTGTTGATAATACTCAGTTGGGAGGCAGCATCTCTGGAGAGAGAAGTAAAGTTCACGTTTCAAGAGGTGGTCTCCTCTGTACTTTTAACAATATGTAGAACTTCATCTGCTTCTTCAAAATGTCAGCACTTCCTTAAAAACCTTCCTTCCAAGTGGAGCAACACTTCACTTGTGAATCTGCAGAGGTCATTGACTGCATCCGGTGGTCTGATTGTACTCTCCTCTATATTGGAGAGTTTGGGTGCAATCTGGGAGATTTCTTTGTGGCGTACCTTGGCTCTGTCCACCACAGTAACGTGGATACCCCAGTGGCCACCCATTTCACTTCCCCGTCCCATTCCCTTGCTGACATGTCTGTCCATGGTCTTTTGCACTGCCAGACTGAGAGCACCTGCAAATCGGAGGAACAACACCTCATCTTGCATCTTCAACCAGATGGCATTAAAATAGACTTCTACAGTTTCCATTAAAACTCCTCCCTGTTACCTGCCCCTCCTCTCTCTCCCTCCTTTCACAGAGCCAAAATCAATTCTCAACTTACCTTTTATTCTATCCAACTATAGTACAACTACAACTCCGATTATCTGAAATGGTTGGGACCGGTTCTATTTCGGATTAACGATATATTCGGATAACTGGTCATTTTTTTTTAAAACCAGCCCAATGGCAACAGTAAGTTACTTGTAACAGTGTTAAAATAACAACAAACAACAAGGGAAGGCTTCTTAAGCATTAAATAATGTTTAATTTGCACCTGAAAACAACCTGAATAAATTCAACACCAAAAACTCGAAATTCTACTCAGAAATTTTTTCAACCTATGAAATCAGTTCGGCTCCGAAAATATTTCCAATAACTGAGGATTACTGATTGTTTCAGATATCCTCACTTATCTGAAAATTTTTGGAGGCAAAATGACGTCATTTTGGATTTAAAAATTTTTTGATAAATGAGGATTTCTGATTTTTCTGAAATCCTCAATTATCTGAAAAAAATTATCAAAGCTTAACTTCTGGGTCCAAAAATTTTGGATAATCGGGAGTTATGCTGTAACACCTTTTGTTTTTTGGTCTGGACTCCTCTCCCTCCCTATCTTCAGTCTTTATTCTGACGTCTTCCTGTTCTTTTACATATACCTTGATGGGCTCAGGCTGGAAACATCTGGTCGCTCCTCTGGGTGCTGTGAGACTGGTTGAGTTCCTCCAGCATTTCTATGTGTTTTTACTTAAAAACCTGTAGAATGGTAAAGTTGTGTGGGAGGTGCCCAATCTGTTATTCTTGCATAAATTAAGGTCTTGTTTTTTTTCTTATTCCCCATGTCCAGTCAATTACTTTGGGTATAAACCGATCAGATTACATGTTTGACAAAAAACATGATCAGAGTGCCTGTCTGAAACAGATTGAGATTAACACCATCGCTGCCAGTTTTGCAGGTCTGGCTGCAAAGGTCCCAGTAGTACATCGGTAAGTTTCTACACGGGTGATTTTCATTCGTTTATTTGATACTGGTCGTTTCTTTAGTGTGCAATCAAATGGTGTCCTCCTCCACATCCATTCCGTCAATATCTTCATCTTTCCATTGGCGAGTACAAGTGCAGGGCTCCTGATTTAGGTTCAGAAAGATCCCATGCCACCTGAGTAGTGGGCAGCCTAGATAGTGTTGCTAGGCTTGCTTCTCATTTAATGGTGTGGTGGTACAACTAGTAGAGCAGCTACCCCGCAGTTGTAACAACGTGGGCTCAATCCTATCATACAGACATACAGCACAGTAACAACCCCTTATGGCCCATGACCCTGTGCCACCCAATTAACCTACAGCCCTCATACATTTTTTGAATGGTGAGAGGAAACTGAACATCCAGAGTAAACACACACAGACAGCGTTGGATTCAAGCCTAGGTCACAGGCTCTTTAATAGTTTTGCATAAACTAACCGCTACGTTAATCGTGCCACCACCTGACCACTGGTGCTGTCTATGTGGAGTTTGCATGATCTCCCTGTAAACGTGTGTTCTCTGGGTGCTTCAATTCTCTCCTGTATCCCAAAAGTATGCAGATGGTTAATTAACCTCTGTACATTGGCCAAAGCACACTAGTGAATAGATCAACCTGATAGGGTTGACAGAAGAGTAAAATGGGATGAATGTGGAATTGAAGTGAATGGGATCTTGATGGTCAGTATGGATTTTGTGATCCAAGACCTTGTTTCATTGCAATTGTGTTGCCTTTCAAACATTTGGAAGTGAAGTCGCAGATATTTGCCTTCCTTAAATGCTGTTTATTAACTAATTTAAAGTACTGTTAAAATTACTTTAAAGACTTATAAGAGATTTTTATCCTTCAAAATTTCTTGTAGGCATGTAATGCACGTCTGGGGAAAGCCGGAAGAAGCAGCAAAGATCCAGAGTAACAGTGCAGCAAAAGAAATTTGCAAAGGAATTGCAAAAGCCTGGGAATTGTATGGATCACCAGAGTAAGTTTGTTTACATTTCTCTCTTTTGTACATGTATCCTTTCCTTGAATGTAGTTGTTTGCACAACTGGTAAGTAGAAATTTGGTCTGGTCTGCAGGGAAAAAGAATCTCAGCATTGCACGAGATGTCATGTATGTTCTCTGACAATAAATCTAAACTTTGAACTCACTGGTGACCTCACAAATCCTACGTACAGCCTCTTGCTCTCAGAATCAGGATTTATTGTCATGAACAAGTCCTGAAATTCGATGTTTTGCGGCAGCCTCATAGAGCAAACACATATTATAACCATCTTATGACATTACTATAAAAGATAAAATAAGGCAATAATTACAATAATGGTGCACGAAAAGTAAGGCAGTGTCTTTGGTTCATTGATTATCCAGGAATCTGATGGCAGTGGGGAAGAAACTGTCCTTGTGCCGCTGAGTACTCGTCTTTGGGGTTCTGTAACTTTTTCCCCAATAGTAGCAGAGTGAAGAGGGCACAGCCTGGGTAGTGGGGGTCTTTGAAGATAGAGGTTGCTTTTTAAAGACACTGCCTCAAGAAAATGTCCTCAATGGAGTGAAGTCTGTTGCCTGTGATGTCGCAGTCAAAGTTAACAGAGCCTTCTTTGTGATTGCATCGATGAGGAGGGTCCAGGACAGATTCTTAGTGATGTTGACACCCAGGAATTTGAAGTTCTTTATCCTCTCCATTAATGAGCCCTCAATGAAGACTGGGTCACGTTCCCTTGACTTCCTCATGAAGTCCACAATCATCCCCTTAGTTTTGCTGATGTTGAGCGCAAGGTTGTTGTGTTGACACCGCTCAACAAACCAATCTATCTATCCCTCCTGTACGCTTCTTCATTGCATTTGTGATTCTGCCGACAACTATGGTGTCATCTGCAAACTTGTAGATGGCATTGGAATTGTGCCTGGCCACAGAGTCATGGTGTATAACGAGTAGAGCAGTGGGGTAAGCCTGCATCCTTGGGGTGCGCCTGTTTTGATAATCAGTGAGGAGGAGACGTTGTTTCTAATTCATACTGACTGTAGTCTTCCAAGAAGAAAATCAAAGATCCAGTTGCAGAGGCGGGTACAGAGGCCTAGAGTTTGTAGCTTCTTGACCAGCACTGAGGAAATAATGGTATTGAAAGCTGAGCTGCAGTTGATGAAGAGCAGCTGTATGTATGAATTTCTGAGGTGATTCAGAGCTGAGTGGAGTACCAGTGATATTTCATCTGCTATGGAGCGATTGTGACGGTAGGCGAATTGCAGTAGGTCCAGATCTTCACTTGGGTACGTGTTAATTCTGGCCATAACCAGCTTCTCAAAGCATTTCATCACAGTAAAAATTAGTGCTACTGGATGCTAATCCTTGAGGCAGCCCACGCCACTTTTCTTGGGTACCAGGATGATAGATGCCCTTTTGAAGCTGGTGGGAACCTCTGACTGTCACAGAGGTTGAAAATTGTCTGTAAACACTCTGGATAGTTCGTTGGCGCAGATTAGTACCCTGCCAGGTACGCCGTCAGGGCCTGGCACCTTGCAAGAGTTCACCCTTTTGAATGATTACCTAAAGCTGAGGTTGAGGTAATCCTCACTCTTAACCCCAGCACAATTTGAGGCCTTGGCTTTTGTTGTTGCGCTAAATATCACAATTTGTGACGATAATTGCAAGTTATGATGTAAAAAATGCTGAGTAAGTCGGGCAGCATCTGTACAAAGGGAAATCATGCCTTGGATCCTTTAGCAAAACTGGGAATGAGGGATTAAAACGCACCATTAAAACATGCAGCTAATTTTAACGTCAATGTGCCTACAGGGGCATACTGTGGATGGGCACTAAATATGTTTATTTCCGGATCTATAAATGAATATTGGAATTTAAAACCACTCGCCATAAACTAGATAGGTATAACTTCACGTTTCCCCGCAGATCCCAACTTTAGCCTATGGATTTGCTGGAGCAAGTTGAGTTATACTAACTTGCATTGTTTTGTGTTCAGGGCAGTGGTCCTCTTTCTGGTCGAGAGAGTCTCGAGGAATATCTTTGACCAGCGCTGCTTGGAAATGGAGCTGTGGGATAAGTATGTGTCAATAAAGTCAGGTTATCAGTTCATCTGTATTTAATTTCTCTTTGTTGCTTTTGTGATCATTTTTGTCCCTCCATCTTAATTTGTTAATTGGTGGCCATCTTGTCTTGGACTCCCCAACCAGTAGAAATAATTTCTCTCTCCACCCTTATCAGTTCCCCAGACGTTGAAGACTCCAATTATAGCAGTCCATAATGCTCAGAAATAAGAGTCCAATTCATCAATGTGTAATTTTCCCTTGTAACATAATCCCCCTTGCAGTCCAGGCATCATTCTAGTTAAGCCGTGCTCTTTCCCTGCAGTGAGTACACAAAGAACGTAATAAGATGCCATTTGAGGCAAGTTGTTGATTTTATGTACTGTACATTATAAAGTATTAAACGCTTGCAGCGTGGAGCCATATTGTCATTCTGCACTGAACCGGGCCATTCAGTCCTCCTTGGTTTTTTTAAAAAATTTTTTTTTTCACACCATAAATCACGTTAGCCATGATATACACTTTTTCTTTTTCACACTTATACAGTGACTTTTTCTCCCCCCCCCCCTCCTCCCAAGCCACCCCCCCACCCCCCCCTCTCATCCATTTTAGGTATACAATCTAGGTTGCATTAAGCCAGTCAGACAATGTTGTCATTCAACAAAAATACACCAGAAATTCTACTGAGTCCATTCTTTTCTTCTCTTCTCCTTCCATCAACTTAGGTAATGTTTGTTCCCGGTAGGTTTTCGCTATTGTATTTAATGTAAGGCTCCCATACTTGTTCGAATATTTCAATATTATTTCTTAAACTATATGTTATTTTTTCTAATGGAATACATTTATTCATTTCTATATACCATTGTTGTATTTTCAAATTATCTTCCAATTTCCAGGTTGACATAATACATTTTTTTGCTACGGCTAGAGCTATCTTAACAAATCTTTTTTGTGCATCCTCCAAGTCAATTCCAAATTCTTTATTTTTTATGTTACTTAGGAGAAAGATCTCTGGGTTCTTTGGTATATTGTTTTCTGTTATTTTATTTAATATCTGATTGAGATCATCCCAAAATTTTTCTACTTTCTCACATGTCCAGATTGCATGAACTGTTGTTCCCCTTTCTTTTTTTACATCGAAAACATCTATCAGATACTGTTGGGTCCCATTTATTTAACTTTTGTGGTGTAATGTATAGTCTGTGTAACCAATTATATTGTATCATGCGTAGCCTCGTATTTATTGTATTTCTCATCGTTCCAGAACATAATTTCTCCCATGTTTCCTTTTTTATCTCTATATTTAAATCTTGTTCCCATTTTTGTTTAGTTTTACCATTTGTTTCCTTATTCTCCTTTTCTTGCAGTTTAATATACATATTTGTTATAAATCTTTTGATTAACATTGTATCTGTAATCACATATTCAAGGTTACTTCCCTCTGGTAAACTCAAGTTGCTTCCTAATTTATCTTTCAAGTAGGATGTCAGTTGGTAATATGCCAGCGCTGTATCTCCAGTTATATTGTAGTTATCTCTCATTTGTTCAAAGGATAAGAATCTACTTCCTGAAAAACAATTTTCTATTCTTTTAATCCCTTTTTTTTCCCATTTTCTAAAGGAAAGGTTGTCTATTGTAAAAGGGAGTAGCTTATTTTGCGTCAATATTAGTTTTGTTAATTGATAATTTGTTTTATTTCTTTCTACATGAATCTTTTTCCAAATATTGAGGAGATGGTGTAATACTGGGGAAGTTCTATGTTGTACCAATTTTTCGTCCCATTTATATAATATGTGTTCAGGTATCTTTTCCCCTATTTTATCTAATTCTAATCTCGTCCAGTCTGGTTTTTCCCTTGTTTGATAAAAATCTGATAGGTATCTTAATTGTGCGGCTCTATAATAATTTTTGAAGTTTGGCAGTTGTAAGCCTCCTTGTTTATACCATTCTGTTAATTTATCTAGTGCTATCCTCGGTTTCCCCCCCTCTCCATAAAAATCTCCTTATTATTTTCCTTAACTCTTTGAAGAATTTTTCTGTCAGTTGTATTGGCAATGCCTGAAATAAGTATAGTATCCTTGGAAAAATGTTCATTTTAATACAGTTTATCCTTCCTATCAGTGTTAGTGGTAGCTCTTTCCAATGCTCTAAATCGTCCTGTAATTTTTTCATTAGTGGATTGTAATTGAGTTTATATAATTGGCCTAGATTTTTGTTTATTTGTACACCTAGGTATCTTATTGCCTGCATTTGCCATCTGAATGGGGATTCCTTCTTAAATTTTGAGAAATCCGCGTTATTCATAGGCATTGCTTCACTTTTATTTACGTTTATCTTGTATCCCGACACTTCTCCATATTCCTTCAATTTCTTATATAATTCTTTTATTGATAGTTCTGGTTCTGTTAAGTACACTATCACATCATCCGCAAATAGACTGATTTTATATTCCCTGTCTTTTATTTTTATTCCTTTTATATTATTATCTATTCTTATCAATTCTGCTAGTGGTTCTATAGCTAGCGCAAACAATAACGGTGATAGTGGGCATCCCTGCCGCGTTGACCTGCTTAAGTTAAATTGCTTTGATACATGTCCATTTACTGTCACTTTCGCTAACGGTCCCTTATATAATGCTTTAATCCAATTAATATACTTCTCCGGTAAACTGAATTTTTGCAATACTTTGAACAAATAATTCCATTCTACTCTGTCGAAGGCCTTCTCTGCGTCTAAAGCAACTGCTACTGCAGGTGCTTTATTTCCTTCTACTGCATGAATTAAGTTAATAAATTTACAAATATTGTCTGTTGTGCGTCTTTTTTTGATAAATCCAGTTTGGTCTAAATTTACCATTTTCGGTACCTGTTCTGCTAATCTGTTTGCTAATAGTTTAGCTATTATCTTATAATCTGTGTTTAGCAATGATATTGGTCTATATGACGCTGGTGAGAGTGGATCTTTCCCTTGTTTTAGTATCACTGTAATTATTACTGTTTTACATGAATCTGGTAAGTTTTGTGTCTCATCAATCTGGTTGATTACATCCAGGAGGGGCGGTATTAATAAGTCTTTAAATGTTTTGTAGAATTCTATTGGGAGTCCATCCTCTCCTGGTGTCTTATTATTTGGTAATTTTTTTATTATCTCTTGTATTTCTACTGTTCCAAATGGTTCTGTTAATTTATTTTGTTCCTCTGTTTGTAGTTTTGGTAGTTCAATTTTAGTCAAAAATTCATCTATTTTCCCTTCTTTCCCTTCATTTTCAGTTCGGTATAATTGTTCATAGAATTCTCTGAAGTTTTCCTTAATTTCTTTCGGATTATATGTAACTTGTTTGTCTTTATTCCTTGTTGCCAAAACCATTTTCTTAGTTTGCTCTGTCTTAAGCTGCCATGCTAAGATTTTGTGTGTTTTTTCACCTAGTTCATAATATTTCTGTTTTGTCTTCATTATATTCTTCTCCACCTTATATGTTTGTAATGTTTCATATTTTATTTTTTTATCTGCCAATTCTCTTCTTTTAGTTGTATCTTCCTTCATTGCTAATTTTTTTTCTATGTTTACTATTTCCCTTTCCAACTGCTCTGTTTCCTGATTGTAGTCCTTCTTCATCTTGGTTACATAACTTATTATTTGCCCTCTAATGAATGCTTTCATTGCGTCCCATAGTATAAACTTATCTTCCACTGATTCCGTATTTACTTCAAAATACATTTTTAATTGTTTTTCAATAAATTCTCTAAAATCCTGTCTTTTAAGTAGCATGGGGTTTAATCTCCATCTATATATTCTTGGAGGGATGTCCTCTAGCTTTATTGTCAGTATTAAGGGTGAATGGTCCGATAGCATTCTCGCTTTATATTCTGTTTTTCTTACTCTATCCTGCATACTAGCTGATAACAAAAATAGGTCTATTCTTGAGTATGTTTTATGTCTAGTCGAGTAGTATGAGTATTCCTTTTCTTTTGGGTTTTGTTTCCTCCATATGTCCACAAGTTTCATTTCTTGCATTGATTTAATTATAAATTTGGTTACTTTGTTCTTCCTGTTAATTTTTTTCCCCGTTTTATCCATATTTGGATCCAAATTCAGATTGAAATCCCCTCCTACTAGTATGTTCCCTTGCGTATTAGCTACCTTCAAAAAGATATCTTGCATAAACTTTTGATCTTCTTCGTTAGGTGAATATATATTAAGTAGATTCCAATGCTCCGAATATATCTGACATTTTATCATAACATATCTCCCTGCTGGATCTATTATTTCCTCTTCTATTTTAAATGGCACATTTTTACTAATTAATATAGCCACTCCTCTTGCTTTTGAATTATACGATGCTGCTGTTACATGTCCTACCCAATCTCTCTTTAATTTCTTGTGCTCCAATTCAGTTAAGTGTGTTTCTTGGACAAATGCTATATCTATTTTTTCCTTTTTCAGTAAATTTAGTAGTTTCTTCCTTTTAATTTGGTTATGTATTCCATTAATATTTAAAGTCATATAGTTCAGCGTAGCCATTTTATATTTTGTTTATCTTCTCTTTCCGTTTTTCCATCATTACCTTTCCTCCTTTTCCATTTCTGTTTTCTTATTTTCAACTCTTTATAAGACAACATTCCTACAACATCCAACATTTTCCTTATTCTCCTATTTCTATCTTCTTTATCCCCAATCTCCCCTTCCCCTCCTGAGTTGTCCTTTATCTCTTGTCGGACAACCACATCTCCCCTCTCCATTTGGATTTGCGAATCCACTCGCAAGCGTCAACTGATTTTGCAGTGACCACTCTTTTCCCCCACCCAGCCCCCCCCAGAAAAGATTTCACTTTTCATATGTCACATATGTCACAAAGGTCACTCTTTTAATTCTTTTAATTCCCTCCTTATTCTCTCTATTCCATTACCTTCCCTTATTAATTCTTGTCTATACTATCTATATTTTCCTCTAAGTACAGATACATTCACGTATGCACCTTGTCTCTATTCACAGTCCTCCTTGTTAATGCTGAACAGCGGGGACCCATCTGTACTAATCTAATTTTATAGCACGTCCCATAGTCTTGGCAAACTGCTTGTCTAGACCAGCCATTCTCTTTTTTAAAATATTTTATTTATTAGAAAAACAATTAATAACCACAATGACATAATGAAAATATTAAGAAATTATCACAATCATTCGTGATTACATAGGGAAAAAAAACTAAGAGAAACTACAAGAAATTCTAAAAAAAAACCCTAATCTCCCTTCCCCCTCCCCTTAACCTAATTCTAACCCACCTACAACCCCCCCCCCCCAAATAGAAAGAAAAGCTAGGAAAGAAATAGAAAAGGAGAATAACTCCTATCATTCATTTACAATCTGATAAGGAGATCCAGCGGCACTCGAGATCAACATAAAATTTTCAAATTAGAATAATCCAAATATAGGCTCCAAATGTGAAATTTATCTAATTTGTCCAACATTCAACGATAAAACCAAAGGTAGGTGGGAAACATTTATCAGTCTAATCGATTTGACCACATTGTCTGCTGAATATCCACCTTTAATAAAGCCAGTTTTATCAATATGAATCAAATTCGGTAAGTACTGTGCTAATCTCTTTGCCAAAACCTTAGTCAAAATCAACATTCAATAACGAGATTGGCTTATAAGACCCCGGGTTTAACGGATCTTTATCTTTTTTAAAGAATCACCATGATTATTGCCTGAGAAAATGATTCCAGGACCAATTGCAAATCTGATACCTGTTGAGAAACTTCCTCAAATACTGGGAGAACTAAATTTTGAAACTTTTTATAAAATTCCATCGTAAACCCATCCTCCCTGGAGATTTACCATTTAGCATTGAATTCAAAGCCGATCTAATTTCTCTCAAACCAATAGGTTCCTCCAACTGATCTCTAGTCCAGTCATTTAATCTTGGCAACTGCAGTCCTTTTAAAAACTCCTCTATTTTGTTCTCATCTTGTCTTATTTCAGAGGTATATAATTTTCTATAAAACTCCTTAAACTGATCATTAATATCTTGCAACCTATAAGAGACCCCTGAATTTTTCCTCACTGCTTTTATCTTTCTTGACATTTGTTCAGATTTTAACTGCCATGCCAATACTTTGTGTTTTATCCCCTAACTCATAATTTCTCTGATTAGGTCATTGTAGGTTTGTAATGTATTGTATTCCAATTTCAGTGCCTCCAAGGTATCAATTTTTTTCAATAAGTCGTCCTTCTCAACTCTCCATCCCATAAAAGAATTATCATACGTATCAAATTTTTCTTGATTAGTTTTAATACAGTCCTCCAACTTGTCATATATCTTCACTTTTTCTTGTGCTTTATCCACCACTTTTGCATGTTACACCATCTCAGCCTTAACAGTATAAATATCATCCCTAACACTAGCCAGTTGATTGTAAACAGAAGTAAAACCTACTGACATTTGTTGTAACATTATCTGAAACTGTATATCAAAATTTTCTTTAGATTCAGTAAAAGGCCTACCCTGACCAGATTTAAGTTTTTCAGGCACCTCTTCTTCAGGCTCGCTGATCCGCTCTTCCTCATGTGGCTGGTCTTCTCCCCCTTCTGCTGCCCCTTTAAGCTTCTTTTCAATCTCTTCAGCTCCCCTCTTCCCCCTCCCTTCAGATATGGGGCCTGCTCCCAGTCGACCCAGACTCGCTGGACTGATGAGCGGTAGACCCCCCCCCCACCCCCTTGGGGTTAAAAATGCTCAGTATAGTGCCCTCTGTAATTCAGCTTCAGGAGGGGAGCTCCAGACGCCATCTTTCCCGGGGCTCTCTAGTCCAGGTGCCGGCGCCACCGACAGCGCTACCAGCAATCAACGCTGCCCACCAGGGGAAGGAATATTGAGGTCGCAGGCTCCGCTTCTAAGTTAGGCCGAACTTCTTCTAAACTTGCTGATGTTCTTAAAGTTGGTTTCTTTGTTGTTTGAGCTCTAATTTTCTTCATAGTTGTCTTTAGTTACTTGTTAAATCACAGTTTAATACTTTTGATGTAGCTTAAAGTCACTTCAAAATGGGCTTTTATGCAAATCTGCCGGGAGAGATGTTCCAACATGTGTCTCTCCTACGCCATCACCCCACACCCTCCCAGACCAGCCAGTCTCAACCTATTTTTGGCGATGACTTCCTTAGGACTCTGCTCAAAGTTTATGGGCCCCCTTCCCCATGAAGCAGTCAAGTTCAGTAGGCTTCTTCCACACTTCTCTCCTACCAACTACATAAATAAAAATACTTTATGATTTTAGTCCGTGGCCCCCTGCAAAATGTGCTGTGGCCCCCAGGAGGGCAGCATGGCCCCCGTTGGGAATGGCTGCTCTAGTCCTTTCTTAGAGACATGTCAGTGACTCTGCTTCTACCTTTCTCTCAGGCAATATATTCCAGGTAACTCAACCGTTGATGGACAAAAATGAGCACCCTAGTATAGCTGCGAAATCTCTATCCACCCCCCCTCCCCAAATCCTAAAGTACATCCTCCAATTTTATCTAATTTGAGGAAAGATTTTCTGCACCCTACCCTCTCCTCACCTCTCATTTTTGTATACCTCAATCAGGTCCCTTAACTATTGTACTTTAACAAGACATAATTGCAGTAGCAACGATGGTGTGTTACACACTTCCTCACCACACTGAATGCATATTGGTGCTGAGGGACTCCCAAGCACTTCTGGTTCAGTAATGGCATGATAAATGGATGGCCCTCTCTGGAAATGTATCATTTTAATAAGAAGTACAAGGGAAGAATTAAATGCAAATTCAACCTTTTTCTCATTTCCATTCATTGAATGCTTTTGTGGCTATGGTTTTTCATTTATGTACTACTGAGCAATTGATAATTTCATTTATTTTCTGGGACAGAAATATTCGTGTAATAAGGAGGCATTTCATCGAAATATATGAGAGGGGGACTTTGGATGACAACAAAAGACTTCATGTGTGAGTAGTTGTTCTTTCACTGATTGAGACACGGAGGATTCTGTCAAGTTGGCATGAGTTACCCCAACAAACTTAGCAAGATAATTGCCTTCAATTTTAATCCTTTTTGTTGCATTTATTGCATTCTTTGTGCCATGAGCACTCACCTTTAGAAATGTTGTATAAGACATTAGTGAGGCCAAATTTGGAGTATTGTGTGTAGTTTTGGTCACCTCACTGCAGGCAAGATATCAATAAGATAGAAAGATTTCAGAGAAGATTTACTTGGATGTGGCCATGACTTTGGGAACTGAGTTACAGGGAAAGGATAAACAAGTTTCAACTGTATTCCTTGGAGCGAAGAAGAATGAAGGGAGATTTGATAAGAGGTATAGAAAATTGTGAGGGTATAGACAGACAGACATGCAAGTAAGCTTTTTTCCACTTAGCTTATGGGTTAAGAGCGAAAGGGGAAAAGTTCAAGGGGAACATTAGGGGGAACGTCTTCACCTAGAGACTGGTGGGAGTGTGGAACGAGCCGCCAGCTGAAGCGGTGAATGCGGGCTCAATTTTAACATTTAAGAAAAATTTGGACAGGTACTTGCTTGGGAGGGGTATGGAAGGTTATGGACTGGGTGCAGTTCAGTGGGACTTGGCAGAATAATAGTTTGGCACAGACAATAAGGGCCGAAGGGCCTGTTTTTCTATGCTGTTCTTAGGTTGTATGTGGTGACAATGGTAATCCCTGGAAGAATGAAGATCAATAAATTCCCCAATCAGTACAACCTGATGACTTCACTATTTCTGATGGCTGTAAGGTAAAACATCATGAGATGGGAATGTGTAAGGAGTTACCCTGTACAGGGCTGTAACAAGATGTGAATGCATCCTTGTACTTACAAGATAAGAGAGACATTGATGGATTGAGAGGCAGGAAGCTAGCAGGGAAAGGATAGCAACAGTTTTAGTCATTGGACAAGTAATGATATGATGATGTTCTAAGCACGTATCCAAGGGTATAAAAAAATCACCATTTTGCTGATAACGGCAGAATGCATTCTCCGACTAACATTGTTAGTCGCAAGTGTTACAATCCGGTAATAAAGAACAAAGAACCCTGATTTCGACTCAGTCTGGTGTTTGTCTCACTCATTCATGAACAAAGCAGACCTAACATGGCTGAGATTGTTTTTGTACATGCACATATATCTACTGATCCTCTAGCCACTGCACTTGTCCCTGCTTTTACTGAGAATTGCTGAACTTTCCATTTTCTTTAAATTGACCCTGTGAAATGTTGGCTGTAAAAGATGATACTTTACAGTGTTTAATTCTACTTTTCCCTTCAATTCTTTATTTACTATTTTTTATTATTGTACTACTTCCTGTTCTATGTGGAGGTTGTCTGGCCTATATAACACACAAAATATGCTTTTTTTCACTGCACACATGACTATAAATAATATTTAATTCAGTTGAATTTTCCAACAGATAACTTTCTGTTTGCATCAGGGCTGGACACTTTTGTCTGCCATTCCAAGGTTTAAGATTCTTTTATTGCTGTGTAATAAAACAGAAAATGTAATAATTACACAAAACCTTCTTGAGTCTTCCATAAGGCAGAGATCAGCCATCAACAGAAATTGCATGGCACCCCTTACAATTAGAGAAAGAGAAGCAAAAGAGAGTGTCTCTCTTCCCCCCCCCCACCCCAACCCCGAGCTTTTGTGTGTCTGTGGATTTGCCTCCAGCGCTCCTGCAGCCTCCACAGCCTCGCACCGCGCAGCCTTCAGTCTGAACCATTATAAATCCGTGCTCCAGATCCAGACATGTGACACGATCAGGAAACCCTTAGCACCTCTCGCATCTTGGTTCCGATGTAGTGCCCCTTTAGCCATTCTCAAGCCAGTCACCAGCAGTTCCCATTGACTATTCTCAACTGATAGAC
The DNA here is from genome assembly GCF_036971445.1 of Narcine bancroftii. Taxonomy (NCBI): domain Eukaryota; kingdom Metazoa; phylum Chordata; class Chondrichthyes; order Torpediniformes; family Narcinidae; genus Narcine; species Narcine bancroftii. Next base: position 24,172,201 of record NC_091474.1, on the reverse strand, counting down.
ATTTCTCAGATTATATTAAAAAAAAAGTCACCAACGATTTTGACAACACATTGCACAAACAAGGGAGCTGACCGTCCATTTAATGGGTCGGCACCTTTGCTCCAATTGTAGCATCAGCCGAGATCTCCCAGAGGGCAGCCACTTCAATTCCTCTTCCCATTCCCATACTGTCCATGACCCTCTGCATTGCCACATTGAGGCCACATCTAAACAATGCCTTGTATTCCGTCTTGGCACTCTCCAACATCAACATCAATATTTCCTCAACCCCTCCCTTCCCCCTCATTTTCCCTACCCTTTCTGGCCCCACTCCTCCTCCTCCTCTTTCCCCTCCCCATCCTCTCTACTGGCCCACCAACTACACCTTCCTTCCTCTGCCTCCCCACCTCATTCCCTTCCTCCTTTCAGAGTGCATCTTCCTAGTCACTTTCTCCAATTACCTCCAAGATTACTTTTTTCCCTATATTGCTCGCCCTCTTTCTTCCCCACCCTTTTGCCCATATCTTGCTATTCCCAATGAAGGTTTATGTTCTGAAACGTTGACTGTCTATTCCCTTCCACGGATGCTGCCTGATCTGCTGAGTGCTTCCAGCATTTTGGTGTGCTCCAGATTTCCAGCCTCATGTTTACCACGAAATGAATGCATTATTTCTCCCTGTCACAAAAATGCCCTTTGCTCCACTCTTTGTTCTTCTCGCGTTCTCTGCTGCCGGGGCTGAGAAAGAAGGCCTTTTCAAGGTGGACAAAATCACGAGCGACGCAGAAGTGAAGTCCTGCCTTTTCACTAGGGTCAGGAGTCTAAAACTAGAGGACATAAGCTTGACGGGAGGAAAGCTTTAAAAAAAAAAAGGACCTGGGTGCACATTTTTACTGAGGGTGGGTATATAGAATGAGCTCCCAGAGAGGCAAGTATATTTAAAGTATGTATTTAATGTACTTTTAAATAGTAAAACACCTGATATCTGGTGCCTATGACAATTGGTAGAGACCTGATAAGTATATTTTCCAGTTGCTTGAGACTTGCTCTGCCTTGAAGACTGATTTCTCCTCCCTCTTTGCCTTTCCCTTGCAACATGGGTGTTGATATGCAACCACGTTCTGACCTCTGCTAATTTTGCCTGGCCTGCAGGAAAAAGAATCTCAGAGTTATATGTGATGCCGTGTATGTCCATAAATCCAGAATCTAAACTATTCAAAAAGAGCCTGATCAGTAAGTCCATCTTAGAGGAATGAAGAGCGTGACATTGCTCAACACTTTTAGTGATGTCGGACTTCATATAAAACCGCTTAATTTTCAGAGATTGGGCCTTAAAGTCATAGATGATTGATTGATGAGCCAATGTTAAGTTCCTCCATAAGTACTAAATGACTGTCATCTTTTTCTAATCCCTTGTGTATCTCCATCTGCTTGAGGGTTAAGCACTACATGTTTACACCTACCTGGTTCTTTCAGCATGTTAATGGTTCAGTGGGGGTGTGGGGTGAAATTTGTCAAAACAATGACCTACGAAATGGAATCTCTGTTTATGTTGGTCACAAGGCAGGAAGTGGCTGCTGGTGTCACCTGACGCACAAGTGGTGGATTGGCGAGCTAACGGCGAGGCGCACCAATTTTAAACTTATGCATTTTTACCTATTATTTTATTCTTATTTATTTTAATTTTTATTTATTTTCCTCAACTTTTTTTTTCAGTTGCTTGAGACTGCCGGTTGCTGGAATTCTAGATACCAGTGTCTTTACAGCATGTTATATTTGAAAGACATTTAGGCAGGTGACAAGAAAGGTTGAGATGGATCTGGCCGAGCTGAGGTAGCAACTGGGTCAGCATGGACACATTAGGCTGAAGGGCCTGTTTCCATTGCTGTCAAAACTCTCTCATTTGGAGTTACAATGAAGAATTTGTCTATCCACAGATGCCGACAGGCCTGCTGGAATTTTCCAGCACTTTGTTTTCATTTCAGATATTTAGTGTCTCGTTTTTTAAAAATATTTTAGTGTTGATTTTTAAAGACTCATAAATTCAGACAACAATATCCTTGTGTAATAACATACAGTCTATTTTCCTCCTCGCTACGTCTACCCCCCCCCCCACCCCATTGCCCCAATCCAACCAAGAATAAAGTTATATAAATTATACAAATACGATAAAACACAAATACCAGTGAGGTCAATTACTTTTGCGAAAAACTAAAGAAAAAAAAACTGAAAAAGCCCCAGGAACGTGAATGAAAAGAGGGGGAAGGAACAAGAAAATGAGAGTTCATCATCTGTGCCATGTCCCACTTAGATCCTAATCATTTCCCTGCTGGGATGGACTGCTTCATTTCCTTTATTCCAAAGGGGTGAAATTATATCTGTGTGCCTATGTGTTTCATACTCTAACAAAAGTGTCATATTTCCTCCTTACATTGTATATGATTTTCTCCGGGGAATGCAACTCTGCATTTCCTTATTCCAATGTGTAATATTTGGTTGGAAGTCAGTCTTCCACGTGACCGCTATACATTTATTGGCTACTGCCAAGGTGATCTTCACAAGCTGAATTTAGTGTTGATTGTTGACTTTGAAGTCACGAATCCACCCCACCCAGCACATGCTCTGTTCTCGCTGCTGCCATCAGGAAAGAGGTCTAGGTGTCACAAGACTCACACCACCAGGTTCAAGAATAGTGGCTACCTCTCCACCATCAGACTCTTCAATGACAAACTCAGAGACTTATTGAAGAACTCTTTCTTTGCACATTATTCATTACTGAATGTTTGTTTTCTGTATTGCTCAGTCAGTTTGTTTGCACTTTGTTACATTTCTCTCTTTTGTTAACGTATCTTTTCTTGATTTTTTTTGCACTATTGATAAGTAGAAATTCTGCCTGGCCTGCAGGAAAAAAAAATGTGATGTCATGCATGTATCCTGTCAATAAATTTGAACCTTGAATTAATCATGACTACAAGGGAAGCATAAATACGGTGGACAGTCAGGGCAGGAATAGCAAATACCATAGGATGTGTACAAAGTTATGGGAGGGAAGTTTAGGGGAGACATCGGGGTAAGTTTTTTTTTTACATAGAGCTGTAGGTGCCTGGAATGCCTTGCCAGGTGTGGTGGTGGAGGCTAAAGCATTAGGAGCATTTAGAAGACTCTTAGACAGGCACATGGATGAAAGAAAAATAGATGGTTACAGGGTAGGGAGGTTACAGGGTAGTATTTTTTAAGGGATATGTGGGTCGGCACAACATCGAGGGCCAAAAGGCCTGTGCTGTACTATACTGTTCTAACATCTGTCCATGTTGCATTGATGTTTAGAGATGGTTATGAAGTCGCAATTGCCTACTTTCGTTCTGGATACAGTCCTGACGATTACCATTCTGAGGAGGTTAGTGTGGGGTTTTTTTTAAATTTCCTTGCAATTTGGATTGATTTGTCTCTCTGGGCAAACTTGTTGTCACTGGTGAGTGACCTCTTTTATTCATAGTTGGATGACCCCTGCTCTTGAGTTCTTGCACTTGTCCACCAAACATGTCAAGCTGTTGGCAGCTGCTTGTACATGTTTGGCAAGAGCAGAGTCTACTCAGCTGCCTAGGTAAATGCATCACTGTCATTCTGACACATCCAACATTAGTCGAGGGAGGTGGTAGCTTTATTCAAGGACCAAGGAGTATCAGAGCAGCTGCCTTGCAGAGCTGGAGATCCAGGTCCAATCCTGACCTCTGCCGTGTCTTGCGAGGAGTATGCAGGTTTCCTATACATGCTAAGTTTCCTCCCACATACCTGTGATGTCTGCTGAAAATTACCCCCAATGTATAGATGAGTGGTAGATTCTGGCAGAGCTGAGGAGAATGTTGGAGAGTTTATCCTTTCCTGTGTGTCTCCCTCTCTCTGTCCCTCGCCTCGCCCTCTCTCTGTCCCTCGCCTCGCCCTCTCTCTGTCCCTCGCCTCGCCCTCTCTCTGTCCCTCGCCTCGCCCTCTCTCTGTCCCTCGCCTCGCCCTCTCTCTGTCCCTCGCCTCGCCCTCTCTCTGTCCCTCGCCTCGCCCTCTCTCTGTCCCTCGCCTCGCCCTCTCTCTGTCCCTCGCCTCGCCCTCTCTCTGTCCCTCGCCTCGCCCTCTCTCTGTCCCTCGCCTCGCCCTCTCTCTGTCCCTCGCCTCGCCCTCTCTCTGTCCCTCGCCTCCCCCTCTCTCTGTCCCTTGCCTCCCCCTTGGTCTTTTTATAGTGAAGAAATAATTGAGTGTAAAGGTGGATATTTTCTGCCCTTATATCACTAAATCTACCTCCTTAAAACCTCCAAGGGTGGATCCAGCACAGTCAGAGGTGAAGCTCAGTTGCTCCACCTCATCCATAAAGGCACTGCCGCTGTAAGCAGCTGTAAAGGGGTGGGCTGATGACATGGTGTTGACGCTGTCAGCGCGCGACCCAGAGGCCACCACCAGGGTGATTGGTGCTGGGGTTGGGGCTCCCTCCTGCCACACGGAAATGTCCTTTTCCCGTTCCTCCTCTGCCCCTCGCTCCTTCACTGAGCCAGGCTGGAAGAAGGCAGACAAGGGCGCAGTTGAGCCACTTTTGTTTTAATGCGGAATCGATGGTTGTCTTCGATACCCATAATCCCTTATGCAGCTGCATTTCCCAGAGTGGTTCCAGCTACATGAGAGATTTATGGGTAACGAAGACGGCCAATGCTCAGTGCGTATTTTTGACCTCCCGGTAATGGACGGTGCTAATGCACCACTCGCCCCACCTCCTTCAGCTCCGGAGGATGGCTCCCAATGTTGCTTTTCATAAAATCAACACTGGATCATCCATATAGGCCTTCTCCATAAAATGGAAGTCTACCTTTTTTCCCCCTCAGTGAGTCGGCTTCAATGTGGCCTTGCTCCATAAAAAGGATTTTCTCTTTTTTTTCTCTCTCTCTTCCCCACCTTCCTTCAGATCTGTCACAGAGCCAGCCCCTCCCTCAATCAATTCTCACCTTTCCTCTTATCATATCCAATTACCTGTTAGTCTGTGCTTGCCCCCTGCCCTCTTTCCATTTCACAGCCTTTTAATTCAGGTACCTTGGGCCCAAAACCTCGGTTATATGTCTTCACTTCTTATGGATGCTATGAGACCTGCTGGGTTCCTTCAGCATTTCTATACTTTCATTTAGAGTAAAAAGTAAAACAGGATTAATGTAGAACTGGTGGCTGATGGCAGGCATACGCTTAGTTGGCTGAGGGGCTTGTCTCTGTGAATTTTAAAGCAGAGATACAGCTCGTTAATAGGCACTTTCTGCCCACAAGCCTGTACTGCCCATGTGACCAATTTATTTTCAAAATATAAACCTTATTCACAATAAAATTCACAACAGAATTAATTACGAAAGAAAATAGTGCAAAATTCTATCGGATCCTTAGTGACACATTCATACATTTCATTACTGTACATTCATTCTCTAATTAGTATGTGGCACCATTGCCAACACTATGGTCCCTTGTAGTTTCTCCATCACCCCGCCCCCCCCCCCCCCCCCCCCCAATGTGTTGTTTGTGGAGCTTCCTAATCCCACGCGTCTTTGAAATATGGGAGGAAAGACAAAGAGAACATGCAAACTCCTCACAGACAGTGCCGGATTCAAACCTGAGCTGCTGGAACAACGAGTGTAATAATAACTGAGCCCTCCTTGTGTCTCCTGCATATCGTTTATTTCCAACTTTTTTCCTGAGCAATTTTGAAACCTGCGGAGCTGCACGTGTTCCCGTCTGATATGAAAGCAGTATTCTCATTCTCTCTCTCTCTTTCTTTCCACCCCCACCCCCACTCTAAAAGGCACTTTTACATAGCTGCTAAGAAGCAGAAAATTTCCGGAAAGTTTCTGCTCCACTAGCAGTATAAAAATGTCCTGACTGAATTTATGTGACTTCTCCTTAGTATGTGTGAAGTGTATCACACCAACATGGTCATTACAGTATGACCGTGAAGAAGACCTTTTTGCAGACTTTCTGTCTCTGTTTTCAAGATGGTGTCTGGACCAAGGTTCACAAGAGATGAGACACAATGAACTGACACCATAGAACAGTACGAAAATGTAAATTTGCAATATTTCCTAATTGTATGACATGCAAGTAGCCAAGTATTATCACAGCATAGAGTCAAATAACTAATGTGGATAGTTCAAAGTGAAACAAGAAAGTCTTCAGATTGCAATAAACACGCAGAACTGCTGGAGGAACTCAACCGGTCTCACAGCATTCGTAGGAGGTAAAGATATATTACCCTGATTTCCGGCCTGAGCCTTTCTTTAAGGAATAAACAAAGATATGTAAAACTACAAAGAGAGGAAGCTTGAGCACACAAGAGGATGCCTGAAGAAATTATACGATAGATTATGTAATTTGGGATGAGGTTTCATCATTAACACCAGCAAATGGTCCCAGCTGGAGAATCTGATCAAGAAAGGAACAAAAAAAGAGACTATTTATTCCTTTATGTACTTGGGACTTCATTATAGATCTGGACTTGTAAGACAAGTTATAAGAGTCAGTGCTGGCAGGCTGACACGTGAGAGAGAAGGAAGGCGGCAGGAGGAATAAGGCTCCTTTAACATTGACAGGCAGTTTCCTTCTGTACTTTGTGAAGCATTTAATAAGTAATTTTACATAATCGTTGTGTAATCACAATAAAGTAGGTGTATTGTGAATCCGCAGGGGTCATCTTCTGCATCCGGGGCTCCCGTTGTTGCCTTTTCTACGTCGGAGAGACTGGACGTGGATTGGGAGATTGTTTCTTTGAGCACCTTGGCTCTGTCCGCAACAATAGAACCATAAAACATTACAACTCAGAAAACAAGCCTCCTAGTCTGTGCCAAATTATTATTCTGCTTTGTCCCACTGACTTGCACCCAGTTAGAACCCTCCCATCCATGTAGCTGTTCAAATTTTTCTTGTATATTAAAATTGAGTCCACATTCACCAATTAAACTGGCAGCTCGTTCCAGACTCCCACTACTCTCTATGGGAAGAAGTTCTTCTTAATGTTCCCTTAAACCTTTCCCCTTTCATCCTTAACCCATGCACCCCCCCAACCGGGTTCATATCTCACCTAACCTCACTGGAAAAAAGCCTAGATGTACATATTCTATCTATACCCCTCATATTTTTGTATGCCTCTATCAAATCCTTCTACAGTCCAGGGAATAAAGTCATTCTCTTAGAACCAGTTGTCATCCTAAATGCCTGCATTTGGCCCTCTGAACCTTTCCTAACAATGTTCTGTCTATTTGGCTGGATGCCTTATTGCCCAGGAATGAGAGATCCTTATCCTTTGTGGGAAGGACTTCACTGCAAGAAAGAAGCTCATTCACCACCTTCTCGAGGGCGGCTAGAGATGAGGAGCACTCAACTAGTTAACTGAATACAGCACTGTATAGGTTTTATGAATATATAGATCTGCATTCATATATTCATAGGCATGTTGCTCCATAGTTCTGACTGTGCATTAGTAAGCTTCATGTTTGAACCAAACCCAGGGTATTATAAACTAGCTAAACTAGGGGCACATGCAAAACGTTGCTCGGCAACTCCAGCCACTTTCAAAGCCTTGCATGCTCTACAGGCTTCTAATCTCTCACTGGAACCTGCCCACTGTCAACAGGAGTGATTCTGATCCTTATCAGCTTCAGAACCTGGATTCACCTCAAAATATTTTACAATGAATGAAGGATTTTGAACTGGGGTCACTGTTGTAAAGAAGGAAATGCAGTGGCCAAGGTGTGTGTGCAGGAAGATCTCACACACAGCAATAGCGACTAGAGAATGAAACTATGTATTGTAAAAAAAAAAGTTTGAGGAGAGAGAGGCATCAGTGGAAGTGGGGAGAAAGAGAGATCAAGGTGCTGAGATTGGCCGAGCATCTGATCGTGTGGAATGGCGCAGGAGGTTTGAAGTCAAATGGCCAACTTCTGCTCCTCTTTTGTGTTTCAATGTCTAATCTCAGGTCAAGACATCAGAATAGTGGCATTCTGAATCACAGGCTGTTACAGCACAGAGGCCAGCCCTTTGAACAGGCAGGTTCATGATTAACATTGCACCATTAAGCCACATTAAGCCTGTGACCTTTAGTGATTCAAGCGCCTGACTAGACACAGGCTGCCTGCACCACCTCCTCAAGCAGCACAATTTCAGAAAACCAGTGATTCTGTGTGGAAAAATAAATCTGCAGCAGACCCCTGGTTAAACCCCCCCTCACCTTAAACCTGTATCCTCTTGTCTTGGACACCCCACCATGGGAACCAGCTGTGAAATCATCCAATATGAAACAGGAACAACACCTTGTATTCCACCTGGGGATTCTCCAACCAGATGGCATCAACATTGATTTCTCCAGTTTCCGTTGAATCCATCTCCCGAACCTGTTCCCTTCCCTATCCCTCTGTCGCTACCTCCTCACACTCTTCCCTCTCCCCCATCACTTCTCAGCTTTTTTATCTTCAACCCTCCCACCTGTATCAAACTAGAACCATAGAACATTACAGCACAGAAACAGATCCCTTCGGCCCTTCTAGTGTGGGCCGAACTATTTTTCTGCATAGTCTCACTGACCTGCACCCAGTCCATAGCCTTCCATACCTCTCCCATCCATGTACCTGTCCAAATTCTTCTTAAATGTTAAAATTGAGCCCACATTCACCACTTGAGCTGGCAGCTCATTCCACACTCCCACCAATCTCCTTGTGAAGAGGTTCTCCCACAAGTTCCTCCTGAACTTTTTCCCTTTCACCCTTAACCCATGTCCTCTTGATTTGTATTTCACCTACCCTCAGTGGAACAAGCCTATTTACATTTACTCTGTCTATCCCCCTCATAATTTTAAATACCTCTATCAAATCTCCCCTCATTCTTCTAAGCTCCAGGGAATGAAGTCCTAACCTATTTAATGTTTCCCTGTAACTCAGCTCCTGAAATCCAGGCAACATCCTAGTAAATCTTCTCTGCACTCTTTCTCTCATATTAATATCTTTCCTGTAGTTGGGTGACCAAAACTGTACACAATATTCCAAATTTGGTGTCACCAATGTCTTGTACATCCTCACCATAACATCCCAACTCCTATACTCAATCAATGCTTTGATTTATGAAGACCAATATCCCAAAAGCTCTCTTGACAACCCTATTCACCTGTGACACCACTTTCAGGGGATTATATCTCTGTATTCCTAGATCCCTCTGTTTTACTGCACTCCTCAGTGCCCTACCATTTACTGTCCTTTCTAGGTTTGTCCTTCCAAAATGCAACACTTCACACTTGTCTGTATTAAATTCCATCTGCCATTTTTCCAGCTGGTCCAGATTCCTCCGCAAACTTTGTAAACCTTTTCTGTCCACAACGCCTCTAATCTTAGTGTCATCTGCAAACTTTCTGATCCAGATATAGATGATAAACAACAATGGACCCAGCACTGATCCCGGAGGCATAACGCTACTCATAGGCCTCCAATCTGAGAAGCAATCATCCACCACTACTCCCTGGTTTCTCCCATCCAGACATTGTCCATTCCAGTTTACTACTTCACCATGAATACCTAGCACCTGAACCTTCCTGACTAACCTCCCATGTGGGGCCTTGACAAAGGTCCATGTAGACAACATCCACAGTCTTTCCTTCAATGACAGGGATCTCCAGTGGCCAAACATTTCAAATCTGTGCCCCACCCCCATGCTGATGACTGTCCATGGCCTTCTGCATGGCCAAACCGAGGCCACCCAATTCTCACCTTTCCTCTATCATATACAATTCACACCTTTTGTTGGTTTGGATTCCTCCCCCTACCATTGTTCAGTCTTTATTCTGTTCTTTACTCACACGTTGAAGAAGGTCCCAGGCCCGAAACGTTGATTACATGTCTTTCCCTCCTATGGAAGCTGCGAGACTGGCCGAGCTCCTCCAGCATTTCCATGTGTTTTTACTACAATCGCAGCATCTGCAGATTTTCTCATTTTTCCCTGAAGCAACACCTAATCTTCCATCTGTGCACTCTCCGACCAGATGGCATTAACATCGACTTCTCCGGTTTTTATTCTGCCACATCTCCATCTCTCTCTCTTTCCTCATCCTTCTGTCTCCTTTCCTCCAGCTCATCATCTCCTTCTTTCTCCATTTAGACAGTTATCCCCTCCCCCCCCATCACTTCTCAGCTTTTTTTTCCCTCTTGTGCCCTCACACCCATATCAGAATCCAGTTTATTTTCATGATCATACATCATGAAATGTGTTGTTTTTGCTACTGCAGTATTGTGCATTACAGGTGGAAAATCGCTATATGTTGCAATTCCTAAATACAAAATTTTTTAAAAAACCATTAGTGCATAAAATAGAAAAGTGAGCTCGTGTCTATTGTTTCATTGTCCGTTCAAAAATCTGATGGCGGAGGGGAAGAAGCTGTTTTTGTACCATTGAGTGTGTGTCTTCAGTCTCCTGTACTTCCTTTTTTAAAATTTTAAATTTAGACATCCAGCATGCCATTTCAGCCCACAAGTCCATGCTGCCAAATTTATACCCAATTAACCTATACCCCTGGTACATTTTGAACGGTATCCCTGTGGAAAACCCACACAGAAACGGGGAGAATGTACAAACTTCTTACAGACAGTGCAGGATTCAAACCCCGGTCCCGATTGCAGGCATTGTAAAGATGTTGCACTAACTGCTTTGCCAACTGAGCTGTCCCTTCCTGTTGGTAGCAGTGAGAAAAATGCATGCCCTGGGTGATAAAGGTCCTTGATGATAGAGTCATCACCTCTTCCACCTATGACCTCTTGCCTGTGTAACTGTGCTTCCCCCCCCCCCCCCCCCACCCCAAACATTTAATTCAGGCACCCATCACCTGCTTTTTGCTCACACCTTGACAAGGGGCTCAGGCCCGAAACTTGGTTATGTATTTTTATCTTTATAATATTTAAAAAATGATGAGGGACCAACTGAGTTTCTCCAGCATTTTTTGTGTCTACAGACTTTCTTGTTCAACAGTTCTTTTCTTATCTTTAAGACATGTAGTGTGTCTCCTTTCATTGCAAATACATTTTCCTGCTGGTTCAGAAAAGAACAAGGAATGAATTTTGAAATATGTGTGGGTTTTTTTCTCAGCTGCAGGCAGAACTTTTTCAGGTGGCTCTGCTGGGACCTGTAGTTTCTGCAAAGCTTGTATTTTTACCCTCTCCCATTATACTGTCAACATTTCCAATATAAATAACACTCGGATATTGTGTCTGCAGTCATTTTATTGCACAAAATATAATTGTTTCTTTGAAGGTCCCTGTTACCTTCACCTTTAAGATAATTGATGATGATTTCTTTTAAAAACCTGCCAGTGTGGAAGATCATTTAAAGCTACCTTCCAAAAGGGTTTGGATAACTACTTGAGATTGAAGAGCGAAAACTGTCATAAACAATCTCCTTGGTTCCTTTGAATCATGGGAATGCTTGCAGGTTCTGTTAAACTTTTTGCAGGTCTGGAGCTTTGAATCATTTGATGAAATCAAATCTGTGGACGATGGAACAGATCTAGTGGCCCACCTCCTGAGAGAAAAGCTCAACTTTTATTTCTGTAGCGCCATTCTCATACCTTTATGGACATCACAAAGTGCTTTGCAATCAACAGAATGTGTTGCTGTAGGATGTAAAAGATACATGGCATACATAAGCCAATAAGATTAAGATTGGGTTTAGAATGTAAGATCAGGGTGGCAATGTTTGCAATATTAGTTTAGCTGCAATTTGAACACAGTTCAAGAGTTCTGGTTAGTACATAACAGGCTTGTGATTGCAATAGAGAATATTTTTTAGAAGATTATCCAAGGGCGGAAAATTATAGTAATGAGATAAATATTACAAGGGTGTCACCGGGACTTGAACTGAGTGACAGGGAAATGTTAGGCAGGTTCAGACTTTATTCCCTGGAGCATAGAAGAATGAGGGGCTACTTGATAGAAGTATACAAAATTATGATGGGTATAGATAGAGTAAATGCAAGCAGGCTTTTTCCCTGCTGAGGTTACGCAAGACTCAAATCAGAGGTCATGGGTGAAGGGTGAAAGGGGAGAAGTTCAAGGGAAACATTGGGAATTTCACACTGAGAATAGTGGAAGTGTGGAACGAGTTGCCAGCTGAAGTGGTAAATGTAGGCTCAATGTTAACATTTCAGAAAAATTTGGACTGGTACCTAGATGGGAGGGGTGTGAAGGGCTAATGACTGGGTAACAGATTGGTGGGATTTGGCAGAATAATAATTCAAGACAGACTGGAAAGGCCAATTTTTGTGGTTTTGTTTTGAAAAGAGGAGGCTGAGGGGAGACTCGAATAAAGTGTGGACAGTGATTTGATCTAAAATTAATTACTTAATTCGGAGGGACCTGTTGCTGTTACAGGGATGAAAATCTGAAGGGCTTCAAGCTAAAGTCACAAGATAAAGCCTTCATAGAAGGATTAGAGGAAATGATTTGTTATACAGAGGGTAATGAGGGTCTGGAATTACTGGCAAAGGTGGTGTCAACAAAAGCCCCTTCCACATTTAAACTCTACTTCTGTAATGTGCAGGGCTGCAGACCCAGTCCGGGAAACTGAGATTAACCCGCCAACCTCTCTCATGGCCAGTGAGGGCCGAAAGACCACCTCTATCATTAATTTTATTTTGATTGAGGGGGAATCTTTTTATTCCAGGATGCTTGAAATGATACATTGCCGTGGTGCCTCGCCTGTTCGAACCTCTGAGAATTGTATAAAATTGTGATCTTGTGAAAAATAGAACCCACCCACCCCCCCACCCCAGTGGCCAGGATCTGCATTTGCATAATATTTTCAGTGGACAGTGGCAAAATTGAAATGGAAATGTCTAATTGTTTAAAAAGATTAGTAGGAAATGGTAATTGAGAACATAGAGTTCAAGACTGATGTATTTAACATTACCTAATCTATCCCTTTAATTTTTCCTTAGTGTTGGGCTGCACGATTGTTGATTGAACGTTCATTAGCCATAAAGTGCCCAAATATTGGTACCCACCTTGTGGGAACCAAGAAGGTACAACAGGAACTGGTGCATAGTGGTGTCCTTGAGAACTACCTCCCAGAGTACCCGAAGGCTGTCGAACGAATCCGAGCGACTTTTGCAGGCCTGTACAGTATTGATGAGGTATAAAAATGTTGTTTGTACCTGTACCTCTTTCCTGATGGCACAGCGAGAACAGAGCGTGTACTGGGTGATGTGGATCCTTGATGATGCTGCTCTTCGATGCCAGCATTCCCTGTAGATGTTCTCGATGGTGGGGAGTGTTTTGGCTGTGATGTACCGGGTTGTGTCCTTAGTCCTGATAAGAATTTTGACTCAAAACATTCACTGTTCTTTTTCTCCAGAAGTGAGCATTGAGTGGCAGACAGCGATATAGAAAAATGGTGTATAATCAAAGAAAACAAGGAATGCAGTCACCAGGAAGTATCCATTCCTGCAGGAATTGCTTCACGTGGCCTATACAGGGTGGGGTGGTGGCATTTTGCATCTCCCTCAGATTTTGAACAGCTGGCTATAGAAAGATGAGCTGACCTAATAGAGGTACATACAATTACATGACCTTGGATAGGGTGGATAGACCACCTTTTTCCTGGGGTGACAATTGCAAATACCAGAGGACGTCTGTTTAAGACAAGTGGAGGAAATGTTATGGGAGATGTCAGAGGTCAGGATTTTGTTAACACAGAGAGTGATGGTTGCTTCAATGTATTGGATGTTGGTACAATGGGGATATTCAAAAAAATCATAGATGGGCACATGGATGTTAGAAAAATAGAGGGTTATGGGTGCGAGGTAGGGAGTAATTAGACTATTGTGGATTAACTTTACAAAGTCAGCACAACATCATGGGCTAAATGGCCTGTTCAAATCATTGAACATTGAGGCACAGAAACAGGCCATTTGGCCCTTCTTGTCTGTGCCAAACTATTATTCTGCCTAGTCTCACTGACCTCCACCCAGTCCATAATCCCTCCAATACCCCACCCCCCCAAAAAAATCCATGCACCTGTCCAAATGTTTCTTAACTGTTAAAATTAAGCCGGTATTCACCACTTCAGCTGGCAGCTGGTTCCATACTCTCACCACTCTCTGTGTGGAAAAAAAAATTCCCCCAAAAGTTCTTTCAACCTTAACCCAAGCCCTCTGGTTTCCAAAGGAGGTATAAAGATATATTACTGATGTTTTGTGCCTGAGTCCCTTTTCAAGATATGAATTTAAAAAAAGACAAGCATCTGAATTAAAGGCTGGGGAAAGAAAGGGGGAAGAACGGGAGGGAGAGGAGTCCAGACCAACACAGAAAATTGGGTATGATAAGAGGAAAGGTGAGAATTGATTGTTGGCTCTGTGAAAGGAGAAGGAGGGAAAAGGGAAGAGTGAGATGGAGCTAGAGGAGACAGGGGAAGATGGGTTTTCAAAGCAAACTGGAGAAGTCGATGTTAATGCCATCTAGTTGAAGGGGGCCTCCAACCAGCATGAAAGCTTCAATTGATATTCATGCTGAACAGCTTTTGTGATGCAGAGAGTTTTCCAGATTACTTCTGTCTTTCAAGTGGGGAAAGATATACTTCCTGACATTGCCACAGGATATATTTCCTTTTATAATTTAAATTTAAAAAAAAATATTTAATTTAGACCTACAGCAGGTAACAGGCCATTTTGGCCCATAAGTCTGTGCCGCCCAATTTACACCGAATTAACCTTCACCACCCCCCCCCCCATATGTTTTTGAATGGTGGGAGGAAACTGAAACCCCTGGGGGAAAACCCACACAGACACGGGCAGAATGTACAAACTCCTTACAGCATGGGATTTGAACCCCTGCCCCGATCGCTGGCTCTGTAGAGTCATTGTGCTAACTGCTATGCCAACCGTGCCGCCTTCGATTATGTTTTATGGAGTTCCCGCTCCCCCTCCCTCTATCCCACATTTCCCTTTAGGAAAATCAAAAGACTGCAGATTCTGGAAATCTGAAACAAACAGCAAATGCTGGACAAACTGGAGCTCATGCAGCCTCTGTGGAGGGAGAAACAGTTAACATTTTGTCTCTGAGATTCTTATTCATAACTATTTCACTTTTCATGGATGCTGCCTTATGAACAAGTTTAACAGCATTTTCTTTTTTTAGCTACAAGTCCTGTCATTGTCTTGAACAAATTGGTTCGATCGCCCCTTCAGGAATCCTATTAAGTGGTATAGCTTCATAATAGCCTGCAGCCACTAATTCCAGATAAATTCCACTTTTCCATATTTCAGATTTATCACCAGAGAATATACATACAAACTTGAGATTTTTCTACAGGTGAAGCAGAATCACCACTTATTGGCAGTGGGGGGAAAATACAGGTGTAAACAAAAAAATGTAAACAAACTGTACAATACAGAGAGATGAAAAATCAAAAAAAAAGTGCAAAAGTAAGAATCCTTAAATGAGACCCTGATTGAGTTTGTCGTTGAGGAGTCTGATGGCGGAGTTGAGGAGTCTGATGGCGGAGTTGAGGAGTCTGATGGCGGAGTTGAGGAGTCTGATGGCGGAGTTGAGGAGTCTGATGGCGGAGTTGAGGAGTCTGATGGCGGAGTTGAGGAGTCTGATGGCGGAGTTGAGGAGTCTGATGGCGGAGTTGAGGAGTCTGATGGCGGAGTTGAGGAGTCTGATGGCGGAGTTGAGGAGTCTGATGGCGGAGTTGAGGAGTCTGATGGCGGAGTTGAGGAGTCTGATGGCGGAGTTGAGGAGTCTGATGGCGGAGTTGAGGAGTCTGATGGCGGAGTTGAGGAGTCTGATGGCGGAGTTGAGGAGTCTGATGGCGGAGTTGAGGAGTCTGATGGCGGAGTTGAGGAGTCTGATGGCGGAGTTGAGGAGTCTGATGGCGGAGTTGAGGAGTCTGATGGCGGAGTTGAGGAGTCTGATGGCGGAGTTGAGGAGTCTGATGGCGGAGTTGAGGAGTCTGATGGCGGAGTTGAGGAGTCTGATGGCGGAGTTGAGGAGTCTGATGGCGGAGTTGAGGAGTCTGATGGCGGAGTTGAGGAGTCTGATGGCGGAGTTGAGGAGTCTGATGGCGGAGTTGAGGAGTCTGATGGCGGAGTTGAGGAGTCTGATGGCGGAGTTGAGGAGTCTGATGGCGGAGTTGAGGAGTCTGATGGCGGAGTTGAGGAGTCTGATGGCGGAGTTGAGGAGTCTGATGGCGGAGTTGAGGAGTCTGATGGCGGAGTTGAGGAGTCTGATGGCGGAGTTGAGGAGTCTGATGGCGGAGTTGAGGAGTCTGATGGCGGAGTTGAGGAGTCTGATGGCGGAGTTGAGGAGTCTGATGGCGGAGTTGAGGAGTCTGATGGCGGAGTTGAGGAGTCTGATGGCGGAGTTGAGGAGTCTGATGGCGGAGTTGAGGAGTCTGATGGCGGAGTTGAGGAGTCTGATGGCGGAGTTGAGGAGTCTGATGGCGGAGTTGAGGAGTCTGATGGCGGAGTTGAGGAGTCTGATGGCGGAGTTGAGGAGTCTGATGGCGGAGTTGAGGAGTCTGATGGCGGAGTTGAGGAGTCTGATGGCGGAGTTGAGGAGTCTGATGGCGGAGTTGAGGAGTCTGATGGCGGAGTTGAGGAGTCTGATGGCGGAGTTGAGGAGTCTGATGGCGGAGTTGAGGAGTCTGATGGCGGAGTTGAGGAGTCTGATGGCGGAGTTGAGGAGTCTGATGGCGGAGTTGAGGAGTCTGATGGCGGAGTTGAGGAGTCTGATGGCGGAGTTGAGGAGTCTGATGGCGGAGTTGAGGAGTCTGATGGCGGAGTTGAGGAGTCTGATGGCGGAGTTGAGGAGTCTGATGGCGGAGTTGAGGAGTCTGATGGCGGAGTTGAGGAGTCTGATGGCGGAGTTGAGGAGTCTGATGGCGGAGTTGAGGAGTCTGATGGCGGAGTTGAGGAGTCTGATGGCGGAGTTGAGGAGTCTGATGGCGGAGTTGAGGAGTCTGATGGCGGAGTTGAGGAGTCTGATGGCGGAGTTGAGGAGTCTGATGGCGGAGTTGAGGAGTCTGATGGCGGAGTTGAGGAGTCTGATGGCGGAGTTGAGGAGTCTGATGGCGGAGTTGAGGAGTCTGATGGCGGAGTTGAGGAGTCTGATGGCGGAGTTGAGGAGTCTGATGGCGGAGTTGAGGAGTCTGATGGCGGAGTTGAGGAGTCTGATGGCGGAGTTGAGGAGTCTGATGGCGGAGTTGAGGAGTCTGATGGCGGAGTTGAGGAGTCTGATGGCGGAGTTGAGGAGTCTGATGGCGGAGTTGAGGAGTCTGATGGCGGAGTTGAGGAGTCTGATGGCGGAGTTGAGGAGTCTGATGGCGGAGTTGAGGAGTCTGATGGCGGAGTTGAGGAGTCTGATGGCGGAGGGGTAGCGTCTGTTTCTGAGCCTGGAGGTTTGAGTCTTGTGGCACCGACACCTCTTTCCTGACGGCATCAGCGAGAGCAGAGCACGTGCCAAGTGTTGTGGATTGCGGCTGCTCTCTGACAGCAGAGTTCCCCATTGATGTTTTCATGGTGGGGAGGGTTTTGCCTGTGATGTCCTGGGCTGCGTCCACTTCCTTTCTCAGGGCTTTCTGCCCTGTCCCCATACCAGTTAGCACACTTTCCACCACACATCTGTAGAAAATTTGCCCGAATGCAGTTGGTTGAGTACATTAGACAGTTTCAGGTTAATGCAGAAATAGTGGTGTGGTCGCTTATGTAAATGACTTCACAGTTGAGGTACGAGAAGAAAGTAATGGATCCACAAATTGAGTCGTTACATTGGTTTGGGGAGGTTTACGAATGTAGCTTCCAGCAGAAGAGAGAAGGTTTTTGAGATGTGAGTGGGTTTAATGGTGGGGCCTGATGAATCATTGATAACCTTTCATATCAATACTTTTAAAATAAATTTAACCAACACGTTCTCTGTGACAGGGTCCTGAGGGTGATGAAATAATAGCAAAAGCAATGGAGAACCCAGAAGCCTATGTTCTGAAACCACAGCGTGAAGGAGGAGGTATGATCTATTTAATATTTGAGTAAAAGGTCCTTCCAACCTGCACTGCCCAAACACACCCATGTAACCTGTTAACCTTCTAACCCAGTATGTCTTTGGAATGTATGCAGATGCAGGGAGAACAGTGTTGGATTTGAACCTGGGTCACTGGCGCTGTGATATGATGCCTTCTCTTTTAAATCAGAAAACAGGATTTCCTCTTGATCTTGGAACTTCAGTGTAGCATAGAGAAAGTGTATTGGTTCAGAGAGTCACTAGCATTTAAAGCCTTTGACCAGATTTTTGTATTGCTTTACAGTAGGCAGGTGATCGAGGATTTTCACTGCTGGATATCAGCAAAGTTTAACAAGAGCAGTGGAGTGCCATTGCAACACCAGGATGTCTCTTCCACAAACTGCATTTGGGAAGCATTTTTAATATAACTAAGAGATTCTGAGGGGCTTCATTTGATTAAACGATTACCCAGGGCCACATAAAAAGATAAAGGGAGAAATGATGGAATTAAGGAGCCTCTTGAAGGAAGCAGAGAACAAAAGAATGACATTCCAGAAATTAGTTTCAGCTGCTCCAGTGGCAAAGCAGTTATATTTGGGAATTGGAGGAGAGTGGATATCTGCGAGGAATATAGGACAAGAGGTGATTACACCGGTAACAGGGGTGGAAATGAGGCCACAGAAGGAATTGGGAGGATTTTGAGAACAAAACACTTTTGAATTGACACAGTTTAGGTTGGCAAAGTGATGGATGAAGACAACTTAGTGCCAAAGTCAGGATACATGACAAGTCAGCTTTAGCCGACCTCGATTTAATAGAGGTAAAACATGAAAGTCTGCAGACATTGTGGTTGAAGTAAAAACACAATGCTGGAGAAGCTCGGCCGGTCAAACTGTACCTTGATGAAGGGCTCAAGCCCGAAACGTTGGGGTGCAGATGACACTTTCCAATCTCTCATATTTCCCAATTTCAAAACCTGTCATCTTCACAGAAACATAAGCTTCGCTATTCCGAATTACAATCTTATCATTCCAATTAACCAAACTTTGTAGTTGCAGCTTTATGTAGCCTTTAATTAGTTGATATAACTGTTTTGCATAACTTTGCATCAAGATTTTCGTAACAATGAATTAACAAAGCGTTCGATTATATTTAAAGACATAACAATATCAGTCAATAATATGACTAATTGATGATTAAAACAAAATAAAATGATTAAGACAAATTCAAAGAAAAGTATTTTGAGAACTGACACCTCCATGGTTCTTTGAAGACATATTTAAGCTCTCCGTTCACCTGGATATTACATCACAGTAACTATGGTAACACTACAAACAACCTTCTTTCTTAAAGGGATAGTCATAAAATTAACCAAGAAGTAAAAATATAAGGTTTTAACCTTTACATTGGGTATGTATCTTCTTTCCTCCAGCTCCTCACCCCTTTCCCTCTCCTTTAATAGAGCCATTCACCTTCTCCCCCTGCTTGCTGGTGTGTCCTCCCTCTCATTCACCTATTACCTCCTGCCTATGGGACTGTAGTCCTTCCCCCAGACCCTCCCCCTCCCCCATTTTGTTCCAGTGCCTGTCTACATTTTGCTCATATTTTGAAGGGCTGAAGCCTGAAACATTGGTTATGTATCTTTGCTTCACTGTTTGATCTGCAGAATTTCTCCAGCATTCTGTTTTTACTCATGGTTCAAGTCCATGTGCAGGGATGACAGCCAGGCTACTTCTGCATTTTTATTCCACTATGCCACTGAATATTAGCCTATTATCCATGTGGATTTTTATCTGTCTTGGTGCATTGCTTCAATTTAGTTTCTTGGTATCATTGTATCTGTACATTGAACTTGTGTATGACAATAAACTCCCATCATCACTTTGAGAGAGCAATGGGGTGGTCAGGAATGGAACTGATGTAATTGCCCTGCAAGTAGATAGCACAGATCAATGGGCAATGTGTCTTATTTCCATTCTAGTCCCATTTGCCTGTGATTCTGTGTGTGCGTTTACTTTCCCTGTTGTTGTTAGGAAACAACATTTTTGGTGAAGAGATCAGGCAGGTTCTGGGAGGCATTAAAGATGGATCGAAGAGATCAGCCTACATCCTGATGGACCGCATCAACCCCAAGGCGGTGAAGAACTACCTGTTGCAGTCTGGAACGGCTCTGAAACTGTCGGAGTGCATTCCTGAGTTGGGAATGTTTGGCGTCTACATCAGGTGAGGGGAGACCTTCATTTCTCACTGACCATTTGATCCCTTCTTGACCTGAGAATGGGCAAAGTGGTAAATGAAATATAGTGTTGGAAAATGTATGGTCATGCACTTTGGTAGAAGGAATCAAAGGGCAGACTATAAATTGGATGATGAGAAAATGCAAAATTCAGAGGTGCATAGGGACTTGTGAGTCATCGTGCAGGATCCAGGTTGAGTTGGTGGTGAAGAAAGTGAATGCATTATTGGCGTTCATATCTGGAGGAATAGGATACAAGAGCAGAGATGTGATGCTGAAGCTGTACAAGGCATTGATGAGGCCTCATTTGGAGGACTGGGTACAGTTTTGTGCTCCTTATCTACAGAAGGATGTGCTAGCATTGGAGAGAGTTCAGATTAGATTCACAAGAATGTTTCCTGGAAAGAAGGGGATTACCATAGGACAGCTCTTGGACTGTACTCAGAGTTCAGAAGAATGAGGGAAGAACATCATAGAAGCATTTTGAAAGTTGAAAGGCCTGGACAGAGTTGATGTGGCAAAGTTGTATCCCATGATGGGAGAGTCCAGGTCAAGATGGGACAATTGCAGGATTAATGGGTGTCTGTTTATAACAGAGATACAGAGGAATTTATTTAGTTAGAGGCTGGTGAACTTCTGGAATTTGCTACCATGGGTGGCTGTGGAGGCCAGGTCATTGGCAGTATTTAAGGCAGAGATTGATAGATGTCTGAATAGTTAGTGTATCATAGATTATGGGGAGAAAGCATGGAGTGGGGCTGAGTGGGATAATGAATCAGCTCATGATGGAATTGTGGAGCAGACTCAATGAATGGCCAACATCTGCTCCTGTATCATGGAGACTGAAGCCCTAGTGCAAGTCCAAGTGCTGCTTTGCAGTGGGTCTGCCATTTGTTTGAAGAGGGGGAGATCTCAGTATGTCACTGCTATCTAGTCATCAGTACACCACGTGAAGGAAGCAGGTGGGTTTTTCCAGTGTCATTTCAGGTGTTTTTCAATATTATTCTTTTATAGGTGAAATGCTCGAGCATTTCTCAAGACGAGATCAGATACAATATTGCACAGAGTCTTTCTCAGGCTTAGGTTATGGCTTGGTTTCAATATGCCTCTGGAAGCAGTCATCCTTGAGTATATGTAGTCAGCTTAACAATGAACAGGGAAAATGGTGGTGACATCACAAGCATCCATTGCTTATTGTGGTAGAGTTTTACAGGATGGAAATGTGCCCTTCACCCTCACGTCCATGTTGACCCACTGTCTGCACAGGCTTAGTCCCATTTTCCTGGGTTTGGTTCCTATCCCTGTAAACCTATTCATGTACCTGTTACAATTGTGCTCACTTCTACCACTTTCTATGGCAGTTCTGTGTGATAAAGGTCATTTAAATCTATCCCTTCACACCTTAAATCTTGTTTACCATGGTTGTTGAGTCGAGACCAAGAGAGCACAACTTCAGGATTGAAGGGTGTCTGCTTAGAAAAGAGATGCAGTGGAAATTCTTTTGAAGCAGGGTTGTAAATCTGTGGAATTTGTTGCCACAAGTGGTTGTGGAGGCCAGGTGATTGGGTGTATTTAAGGCAGAGATTGATAGGTTCCTCATCAGCCAGAACATCAAAGGTTATAGGGAGAAGGCCGGGCAGAGGGGCCGAGTGGGAGAATGAATCAGCTCATGATTGAATGGTGGGACAGACTCGATTGGCCGAATGGCCTATTTTTGCTCCTATATTTTGTGATCTTATTCCCTCTGATTTAGACTTTCCTACCCTGGGGATAAGAGTAATTTTATCTCTACTGTATGATTATTTTTTTACTTCTAAAAGGTCCACCATCGGCCTCCTGTGCTTCAGGGAGAAAAGTCCCAGCCTATCCAACCTCTCCATGTCATTCACACCTGTCAGTCCCAGCAACATTCTTGTGAATCCTTTCTGCACCTTTTTCAGCTTAATGACATTGTTGCTACAGCTAAATGGCCAAACTGTGCACAATACTCCATGGGATCACACTAATATTCTGCTCTGTTGTAACATGACATCAATGCCCTAAACTGTAAGTATTGCAAAGATGTGACAAGATCCAGAGGCATTTCCCCTTCCTCAGTACATGTCCACGCCCACCATTGTGGCCATTTCCAACTTGCCAAAATAAAGGACATGCAGGGTCAGCGTCAAATACTCTCTCAGCTGGGGGAGGGGAGCGGCGTGGGAGGCTTAACTGTCATGAACCTTGGTCTGCTGTCACCACACTTCCCCCTCATTGCACATGTATGCGAGATGAAACATGGCCAAGCACGCCACATTTAACAGGCAAGTGCCCTTTCTGCCCTTTAATTTGTCCTCTGGGGGTGTGGGGGCCGACACCCTTGAATGGAGGGCAAATTAATGTCCGGCTTGAGATGGCGCCAAACAGAGAAAAGTCGGACGTGACCCCCGCCCCTGCCAGATTCCTTTAAGCCGCCCCCCCTCTTCCCCCCCACCGGATGAATCCACATCCCAGTCTTTGTCGGATGTGTCCAAGCACCCCCGCCCCCCCGTTGGACATGCCCATGCCCCTGCCGGACACGTCCACAGCTCTGCAGTATTTTCTGACGAGACTTGTTGCTCTTTTTATAAAGTGAATGCAGTGGAAGCTGGAACCAGTGTCCTGATCTGACCTGGATCAACCCTAGAGGTTAAGGCATGTGTCACAACTTACTGTTGATTACTATTGTAAATGGGTGTTAACAATGACTCAAGACACCTAGAAATGCTTTTTATTCAGTTGTGGCATTTGGGGATTGCTGACGAAATCAGTGTTTATAGTCAAATCCACTGCCCTTGAGAAGGGCCTTTATCTTTGAGGTGCTGGCATACGGTGCTGTTGGCAATGGGACAGTGGTAAAATTAGGACAGTTCTAGTGTGCAAGGTAGGCATGGTCAAGTTGTTCGATGACCTAGAGTCGTTATTCCAAAGAAGTGAGAAAATTCAAGTCCTAAATATATTGAAAGACTTAAAATAAACAAATACAAGGACCATGAAACTGCAGCATTCACTAATTTGGATTTCTAATGGAATTACAAGGGACACCCATTTGGTGCATTGATATCCTTCAGGGAAAGAGATTAGAGGCAATTATCCTGAACAGCTTCCTCAGTTCAAGGGCAGGACAGGGATGGACAGAAAATACTGGGGATTGCAAATGACATCCACTTCTCGTGAATAAACAAAATGACTAGAGGCATGTTGTCTTGGAATTGCCATCAGTTTTTCTTGCTTTCTGTGAAGATGGTGGCAGAGTGAAGGAAATAAAATGGAATCCTCGAGTTTTCACATTTTCGACAATTTGCAAGCTGCTCCTAGCAGCTTTTCTCACCTGCCCCCTTCCCTG
Source organism: Narcine bancroftii (assembly GCF_036971445.1). Classification (NCBI taxonomy): domain Eukaryota; kingdom Metazoa; phylum Chordata; class Chondrichthyes; order Torpediniformes; family Narcinidae; genus Narcine; species Narcine bancroftii. Next base: position 24,148,586 of record NC_091474.1, on the reverse strand, counting down.
CGCCGTAACACTTTCAAGATTACTGTTCTTTTAACTCTTCTCTCAGGTTTGGTGATGCTCTCACCTGGAGCTTTTGCTCTGTAACGGCACTCTGGACTCTCTTTAACTGCTGTACTACGTATGAGTTGACTAGCTGGATTGTTTGCAAGACAGACTTTTCATTGTGCCACAGTACACGTGGCAGAGAACCCAGCAGGCTAGACATCTGAAGAAAGAGAAACAGCTCTCGTTTCAATTACCTAACTGGTGAACTTGGTTGGGGGAAATGATAGTGTGTGACATAGTGAGAACTTGAATATTCTTGTTGACAGTAACTCTTGCATTTTTTTTTCTTGCAGGAGTTGCAATAGACTGGTCATGAACATATGTGCTGGGCACCTGCTTCGGACAAAGAGCACAGAGTTTGCGGATGGAGGTGTATCTGCTGGTGTGGCAGTTCTGGACACACCCTATTTCATCTGACCCACAGTGTTATGCTACGGAAATTCAGCAAAAATTTTTCCCTCGTTCCTGGGGTGGTGGAGGTGGGAGTGGGAGCAATGGTGATGTATTTTGACTTATAATTTAGGGAAAGATTCAAAACTATAGTTTTTGAATAAAATGGAGTGAATCAAATCAATCCACAACTCAGAAAGGAAGCACAAAGTCTCTGGTTACATACAGAAGACTGCCGATGCTGGAATCTGAAGCAACAGTTTGTAGGAGGAGCTCAATAGGTTGAGAAACATCAGTTGGAGAAAAGGAATGGTTAACATTTTGGGTCAGAATTTGAGCTATGGATTCTGACTTGAAATATTTACTGTTCTTTTTCTCCCTCAGAGTTCCAGCATATTGTTTGTTACACTAAAATGTCAGCTGGTCGTGCTAGAGATAAAGGTGTATTGCCCACGTTTCAGACCTGAGGCTTTCAAGGAATAGGCAAATTCCTTGCCTGTTCCTTGAATTACGGCTCGTGTCGGAAACGTCGGCATTTTCTCTCCTATGTACGCTGCATGACTGGCAATCACACCATATGCAGATTTCTGTGTTTCACTCGTTTCTTACATTCCAGCAGTCTCAGCTCGTCAGAACCTATCTGTTGACGGTTAAACACTTCAGGACATGATGAATAAATGGATTTCTATGGTTTCTCAAAGCAAAGGATTGTTGGTGTAAGCTAGATTTAAACCAATGCATTTTCCTTCTATCCACTTCATCCTTCTGAGAGAAAGGACTCTCTGTTGATGTGGTAGCACTCTGAGCCAACCTCTGACTTGATCTTTAATATTCTTGAAGTTGCATTGTCTCTTGCTGTTCTGAATATTTTGTCATGGAAGTTGTTGATATTGTGTGTATGGAATGACAACACAGTGTGTATAGCGCTATTTTTTAACTTCTGGTTGGATGCTAGTTGTATTTCATTGGCTTTTTATTGGTACAATGACAAAGTGAATGACCATCATCAAATCGTTACTCATTACGTGGCCAACCCTCAGATCAGTTTTAGGAAATTGATTCTCTTCTCATGCCCACTAAGACTTGTTGAATCACATCATGTCTGCAGCCTGACGATCATAATCTCAGAGATGCAAGTAGATTTTTTCCACTATGGATCGGTGAGATACAAACCAGAGGAAATGGGATGAGTGAAAGGGGAAAGATTTAGGGGGAAACTTCTTTACACACAGAGTGGTGGGTGTGTGGAACGAGCTGCCAGCTGAAGTGAATGCGGGCTCAATTTTAACATTTTTGAAATATTTGAACAGGTACATGAATACAAGGGGTAAGGAGGGCTATGGATTGGGTGCAGGTCAGTGGGACTCGGCAGAATAATATTTGGCACAGAGCAGAAGTGCCTGTTTTCTGCGCTGTAAGGTTCTCTGGTTCTAGATCATTTGTTTTTTGTATGAAACAATATATTTGGGGGAAGGTCTCAGTAAAGTACATTCCTTAAAAATTAAATATTAGATCAGCAGAATTTAACAACTTAATGCATACTTTTAAAGCACTGAATTGAAACCACTAGCTCTATGTCTAGCCAGTGATGTCAGAGTGCTGGATGGTAATATGCCTTGAATATCTGTAGTCTGCTTTATCCATCTTCATTGTATTGAGCACTGCATCAATAGGTCAGAGGAGTTAAGTTGGTGAAATGGTGATTGAGGTCAACAAAAAGAAAACGTAGACTTGCACAAAAGATCTTCACCTATCAACATAGTAGTCCTGGGATTCCGTGTCCATCTGCTTTTTGTTTATTGCTCAATGCTGTGTGACCGTGCTGATTTTAAGAAATGATCGTACAGCAGTTAGCAGTACCACCCCACAGCACCAGTGACCCAGGTTTAATCCTGAGCTTGGGGTTGTCTGTGTGGAGTTTGCACACTCTTCCCTGCCCCCCCCCATGACTGTGTAGACTTTTCCCAAGTGCTCAGGTTTCTTCACTACATCCCAAAGACCCGACTGCTGTAAATTGCCCTTCAGTGTCAGTAAAATCGAAAAGGGATAAGTTAGAGGAGGGAGGATTAAAGGGAAATTGGTTAGGGGTGGGTGGTGGGAGAAAAAATGGTATCGATAGAGTTGCTCTGTTGTGAATCATTATGGACCAGAAGGTCAATCTACCCATTTAGTTCTCTATCATCTTTATATTTTAAACTCCATGTTTTTTGTGTTATTAACAGCATGGATTGTTCTACTGCAAGGTACAGCCTTCTGTTACCTCACTCATGACAAAGTTCAATAATAGGATTTTGCATTAAATCTAACCCTATCTCTTATAACACAGTCGAGATTTTTTTCCGAGAGAAGGCTCTCCATTGCTAGATAGTCTAGCACCCCCCATTGGCCACCACTGGAACATTGTCCGTTTGAGTAGGGGGCTGCTTTTCTTGCCTCAATAGTTGACTAAATTGATATCTTTATTCACTCTGTCAGAATCAATCAAATTTACTGTCATAAACATGTTATGAAATTCATTGTTTTGTGACATTACAGTGCAAATGTTATAAATCATATTTCTAAATAAATAAATAGTGGGGAAAAAAAGGATAAAGTAAGGCAGTGTCTGTGGTTTATTGTTCATTTATAAATCTGACGGCCAAGGGGAAGAAGCTGTCCTTGTGCTGCTGAGTGGTCATCTTCAGGCTCCTGTACCCCTTTTTCCCGATGGTAGCAGAGTGAAGAGGACATGGCCTGGATGATGGTGGTCCTGGAGGATAGAGGCTGCTTTTTTTTTTTAAGACCCCTGCCTCTCGTAGATACCTCTGATGTCGCTGTCTGAGGTTAACAACCCACTGGAGTTTCTTCCTGTCCTGTGCATTGGCACCTTCATTCCAGAGAGTGAAGCAATCAGTCAGAATTATCTCCATGGTACCTACATCGGTTAATTTTTTTTTTGCAGTTGAGAATGGTCACTGTTTGGAGCTAGACCCCTTATTGTCTTGATGAAGGGCTCAAACACATCAACCATTCCTTTAGTCCCAATGATGCTACCCCTCCAGCACTTTGGTCATTGATTTTCTTTATATTTGGAATTGGGCCATTTTGCCCATTGAGTGTGCTCTGCCATTCGAATCAGAGCAGATGTACTTTTCCTTCAACCCCATTCACAAGCCTTCTCCCCATAATCTTTGACAATGATGCACCATTCAGTCGATATATTGCTTTTAGAACTTAATGATACCATGCCAGCACATCAAAGTCCAGTGCTGGTCAATGAAGATTTTTCTTCCTGAACAATTTAGGGTGTATTTTATGAATTTTGGGTTGCTGATCATGAAAATATAACACATAGCACACTATTTATTATATATAACCTATTTTTACATTGCCTGTCATATTTTGTCTACTAGTACATTGCCCGCAAGCTGTTTTGGGCAGTCCTAGCAGGCCTGAGCATGCACTCAGTGCAGGTACTATGCAAATATCTTAGGCCTGGGCATGCTTAGTTAGGACAGATGCAAGCAGGCTATAAAAGCAGCTCACATGTATAGACGCTGTGTATTACACTGATTATAGATTGAATGCATGTTGATGTATGTGTTCTTCAGGCAATAGCATTGTGAGTGTATTAACAATAGCATTTATTGTCTTCAGGATGATTCAGTGCAACAGAAATGTCTCATCAATGTCACAACAGCTGCGATTCATTCTGTTACATTTGTGGTGAGTTTAAGGCTCAAAGACACAGCAAGTAACAACACGTATTAAGTAAGAAAGCTTATGAGCTCGACCTCAGTTGTCAAATTGGTGGCCAAGATAAAAGGGCTCCTCATATTTGTTGTGCAGTTAATCTGAAAGCTTGGCTCAGAGGTACACTATGTGATTAAACATTCTAAATTTAATAAAAGTTATTTTAATGCTTCTCCAGCTTCCAAGTGATGCAGCAAATCTTAAATTATCTTTGATTTTGGCTTGAAGTTGTCTATCATAATGCCCAATTTGTTTTCAGGAAGCAAACCTTTTGGGGGGGGGGGGGTTGAAATTGTCTAGTGTGATTTGCATTTTCCCATTTAGTGATACTGCATTGAGTAATTATTTGTGAAGGGACTTTGAATGTATCTAAGAAGCATAGGTTTGAACAGTTAGCTGCAGTCGTGTGTTCCCCATAGTTATCAAGGGTTAATATTGCAATTGATGTTAACCACAGATGGACTGTGATAGGGATTTTATTTCAAGTTCGTCTATTGTCATCTGATAGTACATATAACCTGACAAAACAGTGCATCTCCAGACCATATTGCACAAACATTCAGACACATTACACCCTACACAAAAATGACATAGCGATCCAAAATAAATATATAAAAATAATTTATGGATTTCTAGAATTCTTCAATAGTCTAATGGTCTGTGGGAGACCTTGCCTGACCGATCTGGTTTTTATGCTTCTGTACCTCTTTCTTGAGGATGGTGTCTCAAAGGTGCTGTGGGCTGGATGGTAAGGGTCCTCGAGGATTCTCTGTTTCTCTGTGCCGTCTTTAAGCGCCGCTCCCTGTAGATATATTTTCAATAAGGGGATTTCAAAGGTCCACCCGAATGCAATTCTGTGGAATAATTACATTAACATAATTTAGTTTAATATACTTGGAAATGGTAGCTACACTTCATAGAGTACTTGCTAGCTAGAATGCACTTTGCAATTTCCTGGGAATTGAAATAAAGAAAAGCGGGTTCTTGATGTTACATTTTCAAAAGAGCTTGGTTTTGACTACAGTTTTTCCTGCTGAGTTGCAGGAGTGGAAATAGATTTGTGAATGTGGCTGTATATTTTACTGTTCATATTTTCTGTCTTTTTGTCATGAGGTTTTAAGTAATTCTGCATTGGGATTTTTCTGTCAGTAGTAAATCAGAGTGAATTCCAACAGCACTCATTTTTCAGTTCATGGATGCTGCCTTATGAACAAGTTTAACAGCATTTTCTTTTTTAGCTACTTTCCCTGACATTTCCAAAACATTGAAGTCGGTTTAATCATACTGTAATTATTTATCCATTTTGCTGCCAACTTTCACCCTGATTTGAATAACACTTGGCCCACTTTACTTCCTATGGACGCTGCGAACCTACTGAGTTCTTCTATGATCTGTTTTTCCTACAATCACAGCATCTGCAGACTTTTGTGTTTCACTTAAATATACTTTCTTCATTCCTGTTTCAGCATATTCTGTGCATCTTTTGTTTGAACTCCTGTAACCTGATAGCAGCACAACAAAGTTCACCACTATTATCCCAGATTGTGAATGCAAGAAACTTGAAATAAATCAACATGCTGGAAATACTTGGGTCTCTCTGGAGAGGAAACATCTATGCTGCTCAGTGCTAACAGTCACATTGAACAGAAACAGGCACTTTGGACCATCAAATCCACGCTAACCATGATGTATCCATCCATAATAATTCCATTTACCTACACTTACTTTGTAAGCTATAAGCTTTGGCATGGAAGTTCTCTTCCTGGTGCTTATTTAAATGTTTTGCATTCCAGATTGAGGCCACCTGTGCAAAAGGAGAAATCCACCAATCCTCTAGACTTCATCTGGTCTTAGACACTTCTGCCATGGGAGAAAAATGTCTTTCTTACTATCTACCCTACCAGAATCCCCTTCAGCCTCTTCCGGTGTACAGAAAACAAACCTAGCACATCCTGGCATGTATATTCTGCAATTTCAAGTACAGGAAAACACAGAATGCTGGAGGAATTCAGCAGGCCTCACAGCATCCACAGGAGGTAAAAATGTGTAACTGATATTTTGTACCAGAGTCCTCCTTCACCTCCTATGGATGCTGTAAGATCTGCAGAGTTCCTCCAATATTTCTGTGTTTTTATTACAATCCTATGGCAGAGCAATTCGAACTACATACAAGAGTTGAGCCATGGCCTAACCAATTTTTTTAAAAAGTTGTACCAAAACCTCCTTGCTCTTTATAATCAGCTTTCCTTGTTAATGAAGGCCAGCATCATGATCTACCTGTGCCACCACCTTCAGAGGTCATTGGACTTGAACTCCCTGTCCCTCAGTATTCCTGAGGATTTTAATGGTCATATCCCGCCTCCAGCAATGTGATCTACTGGGTCTTTTGCTCGAAGAGGGCTTAGAAAATCATTGAGGTCCCCTATCAACCTGCATGCAGCATCTTTCAGCTGCTCCCATACAGAAGGAGATCTAGGAGTATCAGAGCCAGAACCTACAGGTGGAGAAACAGTAGCTTCTTGTACAACCAGATGATAATAAACTTGAACCTACCCTTATTAGACTCTCAAATGCTTCAGGCTCAACTGGATTAAATTCTATTTTATAATCTGATCAAAAGATCAGCAACACCATCAATTTTTGACTCGTGTTTCAATTTACTAATCATTCTTCCTACATTGAGAACTGTGAATGTTTTTAAAAAGGTAAGTATCCCAACACCAATCGCTGTGGTACATTGCTGATCACAAGCTTCCAATCAGAAAAGCAACTCTTCACCATCAATTTCTGTCTCTTATTACCAACCAAATTTTGGATCCCAATGAGTTGTAATCTTTTGGACCATTTTCCCCTGTGGTCCCATACTGAAATCGAGGTGAACCTCATCAATATATTGAATGATCTCTTTTAAAAAAAAACTTGAAGTAGACAGATAAACTATCCCAACGAATCTTTGATTAATCTCTGCCTTTTCATTTTCCTGTTTTAATCCTGACAGCATTACATTAGATTAAGGAAACAGATAAAGATAATGTTATGGAAGGCAACCTTTTGGGGGAAGGAGCATATCGCAATGTATAGGACATTTATCATGCTTGTTTTTTTTCCTAAGATATTGTCGAAGGAGGACTGTTGAAACGGCGTGCTTTTGTCTTGGCTTTATGAACATACAAAATCATTTGGTGGGATCTCCACAATAAGTAATGGAATCAAAAGCACATGGAAGCCCTGCATCAGTGGTGGAATAGCTCTCTTCTTCTCACTTTCCTCTATATTCTTACAGCCAAGAAAGCAAGTGATGCTGCTGCTGAGAAACAGCTTCAGAAAAGAAAATATTTCCTCGTCTCGTTTCTCAAATATGTCTCCCCATGTGCTTCACAAATAATTAAATTGGAGGATGGTTGCAGGACAGGAAAGCAGAGTGCCTGTGCCCACTCTCTACTGGAACAATACACTGATTCCACCCTCTGGCCCTTTCTCCATCATCATACATCTCTTTTCACCATGTGTTTGTCCAATTCTTTCCCGATGGTGCCTCCCTCCACCACCTGAGCAGGCAGTGAATTTCAGTGGAAAGACACTATTGATTTCTGGGTGAATTATGTTGGGTTTATGTTGCTGTGGCTTTTTATACGTGAGAGGTGATCTTATTCAACTGTAATAATCTGAGGGGACTGTTAATGGAAGGATATTCTCAACCATAGAGGATATTTTTAGAATCGGGGAGCATAGTTTCAAAGTAAGGCATTGCTCAATTAGAGATGAGAGGATCTTCTAAGAACGCGAGTCTTCAGCATTCTCTTGCCCAGTTAACTATATTCAATTGTAAGACGGATATTTGGGATAATAGTGAGCCATGGGGAACAAGCTCTTGAGTACAAGATTAGAGAAACAAAGGCTGTATGGGTAACTATTGCTCAATTTCCCATTTTCTCAGAAACCAAGTGATTTACTAAGCCATCTCAAAAGACAGATAAAAGTGGATCACAAGGATAGATCTGGAATAAACCCAAAAAGTGCTGCAAATGTTCAAACCAGACAGTATCTGTCACTATCAAGTCAGGTTTATTGTCACTTGGTTCCACAAGCACAACCTGTCATAACACACATTCTTCTTTGGCTTGGCTTCGCGGATGAAGATTAATGGAGGGGTAATGTCCACGTCAGCTGCAGGCTCGTTTGTGGCTGACAAGTCCGATGTGGGACAGGCAGACACGGTTGCAGCGGTTGCAAGGGAAAATTGGTTGGTTGGGGTTGGGTGTTGGGTTTTTCCTCCTTTGTCTTTTGTCAGTGAGGTGGGCTCTGCGGTCTTCTTCAAAGGAGGTTGCTGCCCGCCGAACTGTGATGCGCCAAGATGCACGGTTTGAGGCGATATCAGCCCACTGGCGGTGGTCAATGTGGCAGGCACCAAAAGCTTTCTTTAGGCAGTCCTTGTACCTCTTCTTTGGTGCACCTCTATCTCGGTGGCCAGTGGAGAGCTCGCCATATAACACGATCTTGGGAAGGCGATGGTCCTCCATTCTAGAGATGTGATCTACCCAGTGCAGTTGGATCTTCAGCAGCGTGGATTTGATGCTGTCGGCTTCTGCCATTTCGAGTACTTCGATGTTGGTGATGAAGTCGCTCCAATGAATGTTGAGGATGGAGCGGAGACAACGCTGGTGGAAGCGTTCTAGGAGCTGTAGGTGATGCCGGTAGAGGACCCATGATTCGGAGCCGAACAGGAATGTAGGAATGACAACGGCTCTGTATATGCTAATCTTTGCGAGGTTTTTCAGTTGGTTGTTTTTCCAGACTTTTGTGTAGTCTTCCAAAGGCGCTATTTGCCTTGGCAAGTCTGTTGTCTATCTCGTTGACGATCCTTGCATCCGATGAAATGGTGCAGCCGAGATAGGTAAACTGGTTGACCGTTTTGAGTTTTGTGTGCCCGATGGAGATGTGGGGGGGCTGGTAGTCATGGTGGGGAGCTGGCTGATGGAGGACCTCAGTTTTCTTCAGGCTGACTTCCAGGCCAGACATTTTGGCAGTTTCCGCAAAACAGGACGTCACGCGCTGAAGAGCTGGCTCTGAATGGGCAACTAAAGCGGCATCCTCTGCAAAGAGTAGTTCACGGACAAGTTTCTCTTGTGTCTTGGTGTGAGCTTGCAGGCGCCTCAGATTGAAGAGACTGCCATCCGTGCGGTACCGGATGTAAACAGCGTCTTCATTGTTGAGGTCTTTCATGGTTTGTTTCAGCATCGTGCTGAAGAAGATTGAAAAGAGGGTTGGTGCCAGAACACAGCCTTGCTTCACGCCATTGTTAATGGAGAAGGGTTCAGAGAGCTCATTGCTGTATCTGACCCGACCTTGTTGGTTCCCCTAGTTAACCAGCAAAGAAAGAATCAATTCACCTGCTCGCCTGATGCGGAAGAAGTTGTTGGTTCCCAAATGGCAACAAGGTATGAGTGTCGTGAGCGCGGGGCCAATCAGCACACCAAGAAGGCCGGCCAGTTTCGGTGACGTCGGCCGACCAATGGCGCGGCGGCAGGGGCGGGACTCGGTGGGGAAGCCGGATCACGTGAGCTGGTGCTGGAAGATGGCGGCGGCGGAGGGTGGGAGTTGGTGGGTGTGAGCGGTGACGGAGCGCGAGAGCATCGGCAGGAGGTGGACGCCGACCGCCCCGTGGACCTCGGAAGGCGGCGGAAAGTCGCCCCATCGGTCCGGGTAAATTTCGCTGTCGTTCGCCCTTGTGTTTGCGTCGCGGTGCGCGGCGGGGAACGGGACCTGTTGGTGAGGCGGGCGGCCGGGTCGGGGTGGGAGGGGGGGGGTGTTCATCGACGGGCAGTGGCTTGGTTGGCGACCAGCTCTCCCTCTCCTGTCTCGTCCTCTGCCCTGGGCCTTTCCCCTCTGCCAAATGTTTCCCCACAGGCCGGGCAACTTGCTGTGACGTTGCTGTCGGCCTGGCATTTCCCCCGTCCGGCTTGTTTATTGCTCATGGAGAAATGTGGGCAAGTTTCCGATCAACTTTTGGCACTGGTTACCAACCCTTTAATCGAGTAATAAGGGCAGGATCTGCACCAGTCGCTCTCTTTCCACGCATCCCACTCCCTCATTGGTGAAAGCAATCTAATGTATTGTTTTCATGCCTTTTGGAGGTTTCGCAGCCTCAGATTCGTTTTGGCACAAGGGAAGCAAACTTGTCCCCCTTTGCCCGCATATAGTTTTCTATCCTGATACTTTTTTGAAAACTCTTTCATCACTTCTGCAGAGTTCCAGATCATAACTTTGATGAAGGGCTAAGCCCGAAACGTTGTTTAACTTTGTTATATTAAGTACACTGTTTGACCTGCTGAATTTTCCAGCATTGTGCTTTTACTACAGATCATAAACAGTTGTCTTAAAGTTTTTTTTCTCTATTAAAACTCCTCTCCCCACGAGTTGAACCATGCACTTTTGGAACAGCTTTTTATGGTTCGCCTTATGAACCTGTCTACACTTTATCTTCTAACAAAAATAACCTTGGTTTCTTTAGCATAAATCCTTGCAATTACAATCGTTTCATTCCTGAAACAGATCTTGAAAATAATTTCATTTTGAAAATGTTTAATGTGTCATGTATGAAAGCTTGTGATTTAAGACAAGGATTCTTATCATGTCGAAAGTCAAATTTTATCTGATTATACTTCTAAGATATTGTTGGACATTATGTTACAATTATCATTATGCCACTACAAATTTAAAAAAAAATGTATTTCACATTAAAATGGAACAGAACTGTGCTGACCTTAAAATAGTTGGTTCATGTTAGATTAGCTATTTCTACTTGTGGATAACAAGGATAAATATTTATGTTCCTAGTCTTATTACTAGTTTTGCTTTACAATAAGGAAGCAGAAAATATGCATTTGATTAGAACCTGTTCCGTTTTCAGAATATCTGAAAATGTGTTTAAGCCTTCTGAATTGAGGAGTCCAGTTTGTAGGCAAATGCATCCGTTGGAAGATTCCACCATAACAAATGAGAGGATCAGTTTTGGTTGCATTTTGAGAGAACATGCATAAATCACAGAAAACTACCAACTGTTTTGACAGAACATGTAACAGAGGTACATTGTTTATATCATCCTTGTTTGCTGAAATTTCTTTACTGAAGCAAGGTTGTATTTTTAAATTATTAAATAAAAAAGATTTTAAACTTTCATTTCTGGTAGAAACCATATTCTCACCTTAAATTGTCATGTAGATCAGTGGATTCAAATGTTGTCCTGAACTGTAACAATTCAATATCCATGAAACCTCAACAAGCTATTGACTATTGTTAGCGGTGCGGTACATGCAAGTAAAAAAGTACCCTTTGTATTAATGTTCATTTTAAGGTCTTTTAAATGATAGCTCTTGTACTGATGAGTGTTTACAGTTGTCTTAAACATTTTTCCACCAACAAACTAATCAGTGTGCATCTGAAAATCAAAAAAAAATGTAGATACTGATCTGAAACAAAACCAGAAAATACTAGAAGCACTCAGCAGGTTTAGCAACATCTGTGGGGGGGAAAAGAAGTGCTTAAGTTTCAGGGTGAGGACTTTCAGAAGTGGGAAAAAGAGAAATTGGACTAAAGTTGCAGAGATGTGAGACGGATGGGTCAGACAAAGGGAATATTGCAAAGGGTTAAGGATATGTTATTGTGGGGATGAGTTGTCAATCGAGCAGTTAAAGGATGATGAAGAATTGTAATGTGCTGCAAATAAGAATCAGAATTTATTGTCATGAACGTCACAAAATTCATTGTTTTGTAGCAGTGTCAGAGTGCAAACTATATAAATCACCATACAACAATAAATAAAAATAGTACACAAAAAGTCTTTGGTTCATTGATCATTCAGGAATCTGATGGCAGCGGGGAAGAAGCTGTCCTTGTGCCACTGAGTGCTCATCTTCAGGCTTCTGTACCTTTTTTCTGATGGAAGTAGAGTGAAGAGGGTGGGGGTCCCTGAGGATGGAGGGTATTTTCTCAAAGTGCCACCTCTTTTAAATGTCCTCGATACAGTGAAGACTGGTACCTGTGATATTGCAAGCTGAATTAACAACTCCATACCAGACAGTGATGCAACTAGCCAGTGTGCTCGCCACTGTAGAAATTTTCAAGTCTTTGGTAATGTACCGAATCTACTCAAACTCCTCACAATGTATAGCCACTGGCGAGCCTTTTTCATGATTGCATTGAGATAGAGGCCCCAGGACAGATCATCGGAGATGTTGACACTCAGAATTTTTTGACCCTTTCCACTGCTGACCCCTCAATGAGGATTTGTTCCTGTTCTCCTGGCAACCTCCTGAAGTCCACCTAGGATATATTAACAGAGATGAGGAAGAAACTCAATCAGTATCATAGGCCAACAACTAAAGTGAGCTATTGGAAATTGAAGAATTTCGTATTAAGTCTAGAGGCTGTAATGTGCCCAGATTTTCTAAATGAAAATCAATATGAAAAATTAATAATTTGTTTGCAGACATCTGCACTGTTTGCATATGAGGTAAAACACTAAGTAATATAAATTATAGCTTGTTAGAATCCTAGTATTTCTCTTGCAGTTGAGGTAAGGATGTTTGCATTACTCAAAAGACTGTTTTGCCTCTGGTAAAATTAATTTCACATTGACAATTGTTAACCAGTAATAATGATTAACTGCCTTAAAGTTTTCCCTGGTCTATCTTTTTCTGGAATTACTGTCCTATCCTGATGTTACATTTCATCAAACCAAATCTGATGAAATTGGAGAGCAGTCCTCAGGAAGAAGTAGATTTTGTTCAGCCAGGTTTTACTTGTGTTTTGTTGTTAATAGTACACCAATCAACACATGATTGTTAATCTTCTCATAGCTTCATTGAATTTTAAAATATACATTTCCTTTGTTTTTCCTCACTATCTGGTGTCATAATAAAGTAACAGCACCAACTCCAGACTACAAAGCTTAATATATCATGAGGCTTTTTACAAGGTGTTGGTCAGACCACATTTGGAGTATTGTGACCAGTTTTGGGCCCCATATCTAAGGAAGGATGTGCTGGCATTGGAGGGTGTTCAGAATGACCCTGGGATGAGATGGTTAATGCATGAAGAGTGTTTGATGACCCTGGAGTTTAGAAGGATGAGGGATCTTTTTAAAAAAAAACTGAATATTAATCGGGTTGGATAGAGTGGATATGGAGAAGATATTTCCAGTGCTGGGAGTGGGTTAATTATGTGTATTTGGCATCACAGCCTATTTGTCTAAATTTAAATCACCATAGAAACAGGCCCTTTGACCCATCATGTTTATGCAGACGTGAATTACACCTGCCTGCCAACTTCCGTCTTTATCTGTTACCAATTTCACAGAACTAAGTATGGCCCCTCAAAAACTCTACCTGGGACTCCAACATTCACTGTGCATTCCCTGCCCTGGTTCAAATTCCCGTAATGCAATATTTTATTCAGAGTTAAATTCCATCTGCTGTTCCTTTGTCCTTTTTCATAGTTTTTTTAATTTATATTTTTTTTTAATTTTTCACACTATGAACCATATCAACCAAAATATGTACAAATGTTTCTCATTAAATTTACACAGTGGTCTTTTCTCCCCTTTCCCCCCCCTCCCTTCCCTCCCTCCCCTCTACCCCCCCTTCCAAAACCCATAAATATTCAACATATACAATACAATAAAACCATAAAACAATATTTTCACACAAAGGAAAATAAACAAGAAAAATGCATCATCTATTTATTACACACTGAATCTAGTCATTTTGTCGTCTTATCATTTTCATTCTCATTTTAGGGGATGGAGGTTGTAGGCAAGTTCTCTCTGATATGTTCCATGTATGGTTCCCAAGTTTGTTCAAACATTGTGACTTTATCTTTTAAATTGTATGTTATTTTTTCCAATGGAATACATTTATTCATTTCCATGTACCATTGCTGTATTCTCATTCTCTCTTCCATTTTCCAAGTTGACATTATACATATTTTTGCTATCGCTAAGGCTATCATAATGATTTTTTTTTTTGCAATTTGAGGCCTAATTCTCTACTTGTGTTACTTAAAAGAAATATCTCTGGTTTTTTTGGTATGTTGTTTTTTGTAATTTTATTTAGTATCTGATTTAATTCTTCCCAAAATGTATTCACTTTCGTACATGCCCGAGTTGCATGTAATGTTGTTCCCATTTCCTCCTTACAGCAAAAACATCTATCCGATAATGTTGAATCCCATTTTTTTTAATTTTTGAGGAGTAATATATACCCTGTGAAACTAATTATACTGTATCATGCGTAACCTTGTGTTTATTGTATTCTTCCTAGTTCCAAAACATAACTTTTCCCATTTTTCATTTTTTATCTTTATTTTTAGATCGTTTTCCCACTTCTGCTTAGGTTTATAGTTTATTTCATTTTCCCTGTAGCTTAATGTACATGTTGGTTATAAATCTTTTAATTATTATTGTGTCTGTAGTCACTTATTCAAAGCTGCTTCCTTCAAGTAATCTCAAGCTGTTTCCCAATTTATCCTTTAAATAAGCTTTCAGTTGATGATATGCAAACATTGTACCATGAGTTATTCCATATTTGTACTTCAACTGTTCAAATGTTAATAAATTATTTCCCATAAAACAGTTTTCTATTCTTTTGATTCCTTTTCTCTCCCATTCTCTAAAGGAAAGGTTGTCTATTGTAAAAGGGATTAGTGGATTTTGCGTCAATAATAATTTTGGTATTTGATAATTCATTTTTTTTACTTTCTAAGTGGATCTTCTTTCATGTATTAAGTAAATGATGCAATACTGGTGAGTTTCATTAATCTCTGTTGAATTATATGTAATTTGTTTGCCCTTTTTCCTTGACACCAGTATCGTTCTTTTAGCTTGTTCTGTTTTAAGTTGCCAGGCTAATATTTTGGGTTTTTTTTCTCCCAGTTCATAATACTTTTGCTTTGTTTTCATTATGTTCTTCTCCACCTTGTAAGTTTGTAATGTTTTGTATTTAATTTTTTTGTCCGCCAATTCTCTCCTTTTCGTTATATCATCCCATTTTACTAGTTCCTTTTCTGTACTTACTATCTCCCTTTCCAACTGCTCTATTTCTCGATTGTAATCCTTCTTCATCTTAGTCACATAACTTATTATCTGCCCTCTAATGAAGGCTTTCATTACATCCCATAATATAAATTTGTCTTTCACTGATCCTGTGTTTATTTCAAAATATGTTTTAATTTGGCATTCAATAAACTCCCTAAATTTCTGTCTTTTAAGTAGCTTGGAGTTTAACCTCCATCTATATGTTCTTGGTGGGATGTCCTCTAGTTCTATTGCTAATAACAGGGGTGAATGATCAGATAGTAGTCTAGCTTTATACTCAGTTTTCCTAACTCTCCCTTGAATATGGGCCTACAACAAAAACATATCAATCCTTGAGTAAGTTTTGTGCCTACTCGAATAATATGAAAATTCCTTCTCTCTTGGGTGATGCCTCCTCCATTTCCTGCATTGATTTAACCATAAATTTGGCTACTTTATTCTATTGTCTTTTGTCCAATTTTATCCAACATTCGGTCCAAATCAAGGTTAAAATCCCCTTCTATCAATATATTTCCTTGTGTGTCTACAATCTTCAAAAAAAAATCCTGCAAAAACTTTTGATCCTCTTCATTAGGTGCATATATATTGAGCAAATTCTGAGTATATCTGACACTTTATCATTCCATTGCTCCCTGCCGGATCTATTATTTCCTTCTCTATTTTGATTGGTACATTTTTGTTAACTAGTATGTCTACACCTCTAGCTTTTGAATTCTCGGATGCTGCCATTACGTGTCCTCCCCAGTCTCTCTTTAGTTTATGTTCGCTTCAGTTAGATGCATTTCCTGCACAAATGCTATATCTATTTTTTTTCTCCTTCAATAAATTTAGTAGCCTCTTTTAATTTGGTTATATATTCCATTAATGTTTATAGTCATATTGTTCAACATGGCCATCTTATATCTTGCATACACCTCTTTTCCACCTCTTCGCCACCTCCATCCCCCATTTCCCCATTTTCATCTCTTAATTTTCTCTTATTACACTTAATGTACGACAACATATTTAAGACATAAAGTACCCTTGCAATTGTCCATTTTCATAGTTGATTGCTATTGTGTCAGAGTAGATAGATAGGTTTTTGGGAGATAAATTGGGAAAAGTATTTTAGAGTAGGTTACATACAAACACTTTAAAACAGATTTTATTTGAAATACTGGAGCTCTGCTAATGCTAGACATTTCGGCTCCAGCAGAGAGAGTCGAACAATCTTTCAGAGAGAGAAAGATCATTCTACAGTGTTACAGCCATCAGAGGCAACTTGGACTGGGACAGGACAAGCTGGCAAGCTTGTGGAAAGCCCCATTTTGAAGAATGCCTGGTCAAAGCCCAGAGGTTCATGCCAGAGGAGAGGACTGGCTATCTAATATTTCACTTGGAATAAGAAAAACAAAAAAGGAACTCAGTGTTGACCTGAAAGAAAGAGGTTATCATCTGAGAACCCTGAAGGGGAAAGTTTCATCAGCATGTCACTGGAGTGGCTGATTAAAAAGGAATCAGTTGTGGATGTCCTGGAACAACAAATCTCTCTCTCTGAAAACCGACAAGAAACTTCCTGAGTGGTTACCATTTACCTGTCAAGCACCAAAGCCTGTTGAACTTTATAAATGTTAAATTCTGTGCACAGCATAAGAATTGCCTGCAACCAGTGAACTTGGAGGAATGAGAAGTGAGATTGGACTGTGAACCAAGAACTTTTCTAAACTTACACACACATTAGATACATGCGGTTAGAATTAGAAGGGGGTTAAGTAAGTCAATAGTGATAAGTTAAAGTTTGATTCTATTTTCATGTTTAAAGATAATTAAAAGCAATTTTTGTTTAAATTTGTCTTGGTGAATATCTATTGCTGCTGGGTTTTGGGGCCCTCTGGGCTCGTAACACTATTCAATTATAACCTTGTTCAAATTCCTTCACTTTCCACCGCACCATCAATGTTTGTGCCATCTGCAAACCTGCTAATCATTCCACTTGCATTCTGTCCAAAGTTATTAATATACACACCGAACCATAGATCAGTCAGCACTGATCCAAGCAGCACAACACTGATCACACACCTTCATTCTGGGAAAAAACCCAACCCTCTACTTCTATTACATCCAGCAAGCCAATTTTCTAACCAATAGACTGGCTCACCATAAATCTCTTGTGATCTAACCTTCCTGAACAATCTACATATGGTCCCTTGTCCAAATCCTTGTTAAAGTCTACAGAGACAGCATTTACCATCTTTCCCTCCTAAATCTTTTTTAATTTAAAAAATATTAGATATACAGCATGGTCAATTTTGGCCCACAAGTCTGTGCTGCCCAATTTACACCCCACTAACCTACGTCCCTGGTACGTTTTTCAATGGTGGGAGGAAACTGGAGCCCTCAGGGAAAACCGACAGAGACACAGGGAGAACATACAAACAGCGCAGGACCCTGATCTGGTCCCAATCGCTGGGTGCTGTAAAGGTGTGCTAACAGCTACGCCTACCATGCTGCCCTTGGTTTATTTTTCAAAAAACTCATTTGAATTCCTGAGACATGACTATTCCTAATCAGCCATTGTCTTTCTAAATTCAGGTAGATCTTTCCTCTCTGAATCCCTTCCATTATTTTCCCACCACTGATGCAAGACTCACTGACCTGTTGTAGCTTATCCCTACTTCCCTTTGTCCGTAAATTTTTTATAAATTGTATTAGCTAAATGCCAGTTTTTCAGTATCTTCAAAAATCTGGCTCTCCTATTTATGCCTCTAGTAATTGAATACCTCTATCAAGTGACCTTTTGGTCACATGACCAAAACAGATCCAACCTGGGTTTATGAGCACTTTCTCACTCCAGAAAGGATTGTATCCTTGAAATGTGCTTCAGTGTATATTGGTACACTTCACTGCTTTGATGTTCATTTAATACATAATTTATTGTATTATCAAGGTATAGGTGAGGGCCATTTGGGCTGTTGAGTCTGTGTCATCTACTTCTGGAGTTGTCCCATTCCCCCACTCTTTTTTCATATTCATGCTAATTATTTTTATTCTAGTTTACTTCTGATAGCTTTGTTTGTCTTCAAAAGCAGTGAATTCCACTTTATGATCCACCTCTGTATGTTTTGCTTTAAGCTTTTACTCTTGATTCCACGCAGACTGCTCATCATGTTAAAAACCGAATGGCTCTGATCTGCACTCCAAAGAGGTCATTGTAAGTTCAGGGCAGGACCAGTGAAAATATATAAATCTGAACGAAATTATTTGCTCATTGTGCCTGTACATATTAGAAAAAACAGCCCTTCTTTCATTTCATCCCTGCCCCTTGTGACCACATCCAGCCATTTATTAAGTTGTGATGATGGTTTCGAGCAGTGAAATGCACTGGGTGGAAGTAAACATTTTTTTGTGTCCATTTGTCAATGACTTTAAATATCTGCCTCTTGGATTTTGACCTTCATGCTCAGAAAACTAGGACCCTCCAACTTGTACTTAGGCTGTGCATAATTTTAATAATGCAATAAAGTCACCTCTTAGTCTACACTGCTTCAAAGCTGCACTTATCCAATGATGTAATTCTTCTTGGTGCTCTTGCTAGTTCAATCCTATCTTTCCAGTAACAAGGCCACCGGAACAAAACCCAATTCTTAATCTTGCTTTAACAAAATTTTAGCAGTATATATTCTGTTCCTGGACTAGCAAAGAAAATGTCATTTTACATCTTTAACTACCTCATCGGTTGTTCTGCTACCATTAATGTTCAAACTGTGGACATAAATGCAAGGTGATCTGTTTTTGCACTCTGCCTAGATTCTGCTATTTATTGTATGTTCCTTTGCCTCGTTGTCACTCTGTTCCACTTTTCTATCCGACTGATGAAACCATCTGATGGTTCCTGAACTCAAAAACTTTCCTCATGCCTGCCAATCCTTTTTTTTCATGAGAAATATGTTTACTGATTCTCCTTCCATGTATTCTGCGAACTGCAGGCCAATGAGCTGTAGTTAGTAAATCACTAGTGCACATTCTGAGGCAGAAATGTACATGTACTTGGATGGAAAAGGACTGATTTGGGATAATGAGCATGGTTTTGTAACGGAGAGGTCATGTCTCAATATCCAATTGAATTTTTTTGAAGATGTGGCCAACAAGAGGGCCAAACTAGGGATATATGCAGAGATTTCAGCAAGGTTTTCAATGTTTCCGCACAGTAGGCTGCACAGGAAAGTTAGATCGCATAGAATCCACGGTGAGATAGCAGATTGGATAGAAAATTCGTTTCACAAAAGAAAGAAGGTTGTGATGGAAGGTTATTTTTCACACTGGGAGCCTGTGACTAGTAATATGCTCCAAGGTACTGCGCTGGGCCCATTACTGTCTGTCAACCATTTCAGTGATTTTGATGAAAAAGTACATGGAATGATTAGCATGTTTACGGATGTCACTGAAGTGCTATTGTAGAAAGTGAGGATGGATGCCAAAGATTGCAGCAGGATCTTGATCAGTTGGCAGGTGTGCAGAGGAATGGTTGATGTAATTTAATACAGAGAAATGTGAGGTGTTGCATTTTGGGAGGCCTAATAGGGGCACAGATCTGGGGAGTGTGTTAGAGTCAAGGAATCTTGAAGTACAGGTACATTGTACAGTAAAATCCCCATTACTTGGCACCTATGGAGATCGCAAATGCCAAATAGGCGAATTTTCCCGTTGACCGAGACTCACTCTTCCAATACGTAACTAATACAACTGCATTAAGAATACACCACTTAAAAGACGAGATAGTGTAAAATGTAATGTACTTTGGAAAAAAAAATCAGTATTGTAGTCTTTAATTATGTAAAGTTCACTTTAATCAGGTAATTCCCGTAACTTACAAAATTTAAATTTGAACCCTGGTCACTGTAATAGCATGGTGCTAGCTGCTCTGCTAACGATATTGCCATCATAATTAACCTCCCCCAAGTTTACAGATAAGAGCTTTCTAATATACCTAATACTAATAAAAATAAAGACTCTTACTAGGCAGGGATAGGGAGACACTTTGGGAGAGTTTCCCCAGTGGCATCGGCTGGCTCTTCTCATGTCCACGCAAGTGCCGACAGCAAAGCGAATGTGTGCACATAGAGGAGCATTGCAAGTTTAGAGGAGCAAACCTGCACCTGTACAACTAAGTCTGTGCTCCTCGCGGGTTCGTCTGCTGAGTCTTATTCATTTGAATTTTTTTTCCTCAAAAAATTTGCTGGTTCTTTGAATTTTCAGTTGATTGAATTCTGGATAATGGAGATTTTACTGTACCTTGAAAATGCCATCACAGATCGATAGTGGTCAAAAAGGCTTTCTCCACATTGGTCTTCATTGGTCTGAGTACCGACATTGGAAAGTCACGTGCAGTTGTATTTGGAATATTGTGATCAGTTTGGTCACCATGCTATTGGAAAGATGTTGTCAAGCTGGAGAGGGTGCAGAGAAGATTTCTGTGGATGTTCCAGGAATCGGGGACCTGAGCTTGATGGAAAGGTTGAGAGGGGGAGGGCTTTATTCCTTGGACCGCATAGAGATGTACAACATCATGAGAGGAATAGATCAGGTGGCCAGAGTAATGGAATGAGTAACCAGTTGAGATAGGTTAAAGGTGAAGGGAGAGATTTAACAGGAACCTGAGGGTTAATACTGAGCGTGGTGGATGTATGGAATGGGCTGCCAGAGGTTGAATTAGGTGCAATTGCAATGTTTAAGAAAAAAATTGGACAGACACATGGATAGGATGGGTTTAGAGTGATATTGGCCAAATGCTGGTAGGTGGGGGACATTTTGATCTGTGTGTGGAAGTTGGGCCGATGGGCCTGTTTCAACGCTGTATGACTGCCTAATTAAAAAGCAGATATCAATGCTGAGCTTTGTGGAGCCTACTGATAACATTTTTCCTGACACCAAAGAAGTTCATATCAGCACCCACGAGACCGTTTTGGTCCCATTTTGCCACTCCCTTAATTTTATAATGAGCATGCCACGCAGGACTTCTTCAGAAGCCTTGCTGGTCCCTGTAGGTTTTAATCAGATGCACAGCCCTCATCAGCATACTTTGTTACTTCCTCAACATTCCAATCAAGTTAGTCAGATATGACCTTTCCTTAACAAATACATGATGACTGTCTTTGATTAACATGTCTTTTTAAAGGAAGGTTTATATTGTTCCTCAACATTAATTCCTGTATGTCCTTTGTTACTGAAATGAAACTAGTTGCTGTTATTTTTATTTTTAAAATGTAGATTCAGCATTTTTCTATTCTTCTGGTACTACTGATATAGAAGCATGATTGAAGCATGAAATTCAGAATATCTTTTTTCCCCTGACTCCAACATTTCTCATCCATGACTGGTGATTCACCACTTTTTTTCCCCCAAAATATATTTATTGAGCATCAAAAACAACTTTGTGCACATTATACAGATGCTCCTATTCTCTTTTTTAAAAACCAACACACATACACAAACGTTCACACACATCCTCAGCTACACGCCCAGAGCCCCCACTCCCTTGGCACAGGTGCTGACATTATTATTGGTATATTAACGATTGTACTGGTACAACCGTCTCACAGTTGGTCTTTTACTCTGTAAGCACTTGTAATTTGGAGAAAAAAATATGGAAAAAGTTTCCATTGGACCCTTATAATGTGTATGTTTATTTTCTCCATTGTGTATTAAAAGGACCTCTATCAGTCTTCCAGTGTAACAAGATTAGACACTTGACTAATAGGGACGTAAATGCTATTGCGTCTTTCTGCAGGGAATTTAAGGAGTTGTCAGAGATTCCAAATATTGAAGTCAACTGGCAGGGTTGCAAATTAACTTTAAATATTTTGGAAAATATGCTAAAGATTCTGCTCCAGAACCCCTGTATTTTGGGGCACTGTTAAAACATGTGACTTTGGTGGGAAGGGGAGCCATTATTTACCACTTCCAAAGTGTAACCCTAACCCCTCAATGCCCTCTTTTTTTGTGTTTTCCAATGCAGTATTTTACACTTCCTCCTTAATCATCGCTTTCTTTTCTAAAGCCATCTAGCGAGTGTTCATCAAGGATAGCAATGGGGTCCATGGTATGTAGGTTACCTTTACAGTGCCGAATAGACTCTACTCTTGATTACTCTTCAGTGCTTTGTTCTTAAAACATCTTTTCGATTTATTTTGACAGTAAAGGTTATGTATTCCAGTGCCTGAAAATGAGCTCGATTTGCATTCATGGACCTCAAGCTGGAAGGACGACAAGACAATGGCTATATTCAAGATTCCTTTATTTTCATATAGTAGTACAGAACTCATAATAATACAGTTGCCTACTGTAAGGCAGACTCCTCTGCCCTCGTCCCTTCCCCTCGCTGATTACAGTAAAATCCCTGGTATCTGGCACCTATGGGCATTAGTAGATGACAGGTAAATGAATTTTCCTAGCCTGTGAGGCTAGGATCCCTCATTATGAGGGATCACAGTTGTACAATATCTTCAAGTACTGAAGTACCCCATTTCAAATGAGTTGGTAGTCATTTGTCATACTCCCTTAAACTAAATTATATAAGATTAGTGTCTTGGTGCCTGCCACTGACCACCGCCAGTGGGCTGATAACGCCTCAAACCGTGCATCTTGGCGCCTCACAGTTTGGCGGGCAGCAGCCTCCTTTGAAGAAGACCGCAGAGCCCACCTCACTGACAAAAGGCAAAGGAGGAAAAACCCAACACCCAACCCCAACCAACCAATTTTCCCTTGCAACCGCTGCAATCGTGTCTGCCTGTCCCGCATCGGACTGGTCAGCCACAAACGAGCCTGCAGCTGACGTGGACTTTTTACCCCCTCCATAAATCTTCGTCCGCGAAGCCAAGCCAAAGTAAGTGTTCTAACAATGTTTTTAAGAAAGGGATTTAATTAATGAGTGGTGGTGATCTGGAACACTCTGCAGAAAAGTGAGGTGAGGCAAAATCCCTTTCACATTTACGTCATTCACAGAAAAGATACAACCCTCAGGGCTAAGGACCAAGAGGTTGATTCTTGTTCAGTGTGGACTAATGGCTGTTTCTTGTGCCATAAGGTCTAAGTATTCACGGCTCAAGCTGATTTTAAGGCATTCTACTAGTTATATTTTACCAATCTGAAAGAAATCTATTTATTGTTTATTCTAATATACAAGATTCCTCTCTCTTCATACTAATGTATTTCACTATCCCACGAGCCCTTCACCTTGTGAGATGTATTCTTTTGAACCAGTAAAAATGTTTCAGTGAGGTAACAGGAAAGTTTGATCATCGTTGCTCCAGATAAGGTAGTGAGAGAAGCTGCTTACAAAGAGTTCAAGGACTGGGTTGGGGTGGGGGGGGGGGGCAGGTTTTACAAGGACAGGTATGAGCTCTTTTGAAGCAGAAGCCCCTTTCATACTGGCAAGTGATCCCAGGAATTAATAGCCAATTGACCTTTAAAGTGTCTAGTGTGAAAGCAAAATCAGATCAATGCTGGTGTCAGATGACATCATCTCATGTTGGGGATTGACAGCCTTGACCCCCTAGTACGGTCTCTGATGTCTGCAGATGCTGGTGTTGCAATCATTCAAGTGTGAAACAGGCAATTGCATTGTGGGATTGAAAGTTTTTGCATGAGTGCAGGAACATGAAGGAAAAGATTAAAATGAAGGTACAAAACCTTGCCGTGGGAAAGTTGCAGCGAGCGAGAGGAAATTAATAGTGATCAATAGCAGACAATTTTTAAAAATTGTGGGAAAGTTGATAGCGCGCAATTTATAAAGACCGTGGGAAAAAGCAGTGGTGAACTTGACTTCCCAGAATGCTTGCATATAGCCCTTTTTCTTCTGCACGCCATTCTGGGAGGGAAGGTCTGCCTTCACTTTCCCCACGGTTATTTATAAATTGCATGCAATAGTGCTACTATCTTTCCCATGCTATATAAATTGTGCTCTAACGTGCTACAAACTTTCCTACATTGTATAAATTGTGCACTATAGCACTATCAACTTCCCCACCCTGTTTAAAAATTGTCCATTATTGCTATTTGTTGCTAGCACTTTTCCATGGTCCCGTATAAAGGTTTATATAGGTCGGTACGACAACAGGGTCTGAAGGGCTTGTACTGTGCTGTACACAAAGCTTAATTATGTTATAATTAGGCATGATTAATTTTGTTCAAATACAAGATCATAATACATTGATTAGGATTTTGGGCAGGTCCAGCATCGCTCGATGCGTCACGATGTCACTGGTAGTTCAACCCTAACACCAGGGATGGCTCCTTGCAAGTGTCCCAGTTAGGAGTGGTCAAGTGTGAAAAGTCAAATCCACTTTCCTATCCCAGGACACTAAACGGCCAATTGAGTGGGACGCAAATGTGAAAGGGGCTAGAGATTGATTATGATCTGGCACGGAGAGCCGGTAATGATGATGGGAGTACCATCATACTTTCAAAAGGTAGTTGGATAGCCTGGTGATCTGCAAAGCTGCAGGGATGGAGCAGAGGGATGGGAATGAGTGGATTGCTCAACTGAGAGCAATCTCAGTGTCCACCGTGCACCTCTGGTGGTGTAACGAACATAAAATGCTGAAATAATTAGCAGGCTGGATATGTGCAGCCTGTTATCAGATAGGTGATGCAAAGAAGTTTTTGTCATGTTCATATTGGAGACAGTTGTTCAGATTTTCCAATATTTCTCCCAGTTTTATCAAGCGGCACATTTTGGGGTGAAATCTTTTTAATAAATTTTATTCGTAAATTTAAAACAAAGAATTCACATAATACAAATCAAATCCAAATACTTGTGGCATTTATAAAAAGAAAATAAAAAATAAAGAAATTCTCCCCCCCCCCATCCCTTTAGTAAAGAAAAAGAGAAAAAGGACAAGAGACCCTCAACAGGAGCACTTGTTATTTAAATTTTCTTTTAATATACTGAGTCCTTAAAGAGAAAGGGAATGTCAGAGCTTCATTTAAATATTCACACCCACACTTTGTAAATATGGGCACCATATCTTCCAGAATATATAATATGTATCTTTTAAATTATGTAATTTTCTCAAATGGTATACAACTCCGAAGTTCAACCCATACCCAAATCTGTATCAGACTCCAAGTTTTGGGGTGAAATCTTGAATCTTTGAGACCAGCTTTAAGCCAACTTGAATACACGGTTAGTTTCTCTATCATCTCCTCTTGAAATGTGACTTTGATCCAAGAACAAGGGAGGAATTAAACAGAAGACGTGAGAAAAATGGTGGGAAAAGTTATCATCTACTCATCCTTGTCATTGAGTGCATTCACTATTCTTGTTTTATTTGACTCAAATTTGTTCATGCTGACTGCTGCTTCTGCTCTCTTCTCCCTATAGATTTCAGACTTACAATAAATTGTGCAACAGGAACAGTTTGAGCTAGAATTGCACAATACCGCTGGAGAGTTGGTGTTTGACTGGATTGGAATACTATAAGTGTACGATATCATTTTACAGAATCTTTGAAGTTTCAAGGCCTCCTCAGATCTGAAAATCACTTGACCGTAGAACATGCTTGTGAAACCATACACAAGACAGGAGTAGTGTTTTTTTGTAGAAGAGATGAGTTTGTTTTTAATTTAATTCAGCTGCAAAGAAGTTAGGAATGTGAAATTTGTGGACTACATTTTTTTTGCTAACTTTCAATGGAGTTTATAATTGAATGCTATTTTCAAAAAACTGTGGGTGATGAGTAATGTTAACTGCAAATTCAGAGTTTAACAGCAGCATTTGCTTTCTGCTCTGTGTTTTTGGAAATCAGCAAAGAACCCTGATAAGAGGTCATTGACTTGGAACATATTTACTTAGTCACTGTCTCCAAAGCCTGCACCCTCTGATTATTTATAGCATTTTTCTATTTCATTTGTAGAAAAATACTAATTATGAGCAGATATAGGCCAAATGGCTCAAAAGCCTGCTTCACCTTGTACTAAGATCATGGGCTGATTGTAACCTCGATTCTGCATGGTGATCTGTTGATGTAAGCTCTTCAATCCCTTGGTCATTGTGAAGAATAGCTGGAGATGATTAATCCATTCTGTGGAAGGTGATGGAATGGGAAATCTGTAGATTAGAGTTTGAGAATAGACCGTACTAACTAGTGGGCCACTTTCTTATCAAGAAGCCTCAAGGAAAGGCCAACATGGCCTGTTTCCGCTCCGTATATGGTTATATGGTTATATGGATAAAGGAGTCTGTTTCGGACTGGCACAGTGACCTACGGTACCCCACAGTAACCATTGCACTTGCTTAATAAAGACATGAATATTTAACTTAGACGCCCCTAATGATGAGACTGTCTTAATTAACATAACATGCGATGTATGATGAGGGAGGGACCGTGTGGTATCTGCAGGGATGGAAGGGAAAAAGGGAAGGTTGTAAGGTATTGAAATTCCGATTGGAAGAGACCAAAGGGAGGTGTGGTGATGTTGAATGCGGGACTGTACATAAATGTGATGATTCTGGACCTCTGGTGTGTCTTGGGACTGAGACACACCCAGCTCTGTAGACCCGAAATAAAGCTGAACTTGTCCTGCAAGACTTTGTCTCCAGAGTGGTGATTGTGAACCCTTTATATTTCACACTCATCAATGATTTATCTTTGCTCTTTTTTAAAAAAAAAAATTAAATATGAGATATTCATCAAATTAAATAATGATTTTTTTCAAAATTCTACAAGGATTGATATTTCAAGAACTTTCCAGAATCTAAGTTACAAGTGTCATACTGAGGGAGCACAGCATTCATTGTAGGAGCTGTCAATTTTCAAATGTTAATAATAGCACAATCATCTTAATGTGGAAATTATTATTTGGCATATTATTTATAATATTGATATGATGGCTGCTGTGTGCATTGTCTCCATAGCTGGTACACGATGTGATAAATAAATGCATGATTTAAAACAAATTGAGCAAGCATCAATTTCTCTTGAGAGAAGTGGGCTGCAAATTTGGGCAATGTTTGTATATTTGTTTCATAACTGCATTCCAAAGGTGCCTGGCTCTTTTTTTGCAAAGTGCTAATCTGTGGAGCAAACACATTTTTCTCCATCTGTTTTGTGCATTTTTACCATGTTGAAAATTGTGATAAATAATTTCTTTAAAATAGGGGTAGGGCCTTGTGAATATGAATTTTTTTTTGGTCTTCTGGAACACCATTGATAAGGTGCTGTATAAGAGGTTTTTAAATAAAATTAGTACAAATAAGATTGGGGGTAATATACTGAGAAAAAAAAGAATTGGTGAAAGACAGGACTGGACTAGGAATAAATGGATATTTTAAAAAAATTAGATTGTCACAAGTCGGATGCTTCGGTGATTAATGTTGGAGCTCCTGCTGTTCACAATCTTTATCAATTTGGATCATAAGACAGGAGCAGAATTGGACCATTCAGTCCATCAAGTCTGCTCCACCATTCAAATCATAGTTTTTTTAAATTTTTTTTATTTTTCATACTATAAACCACATTGATCAAGATACATACATTTTCCTTCTTAAATATATACAGTGTCATTTTCTCCCCCCTTCCCTCCCCCCTCCCTCCCTCCCTCACCTCCCCTCCCATTTATCTAAAGTTCAGAATATAAGATACATTAAACCCGTCAAACAATGTTGTCACTCAATAAAAATAAACAAGAAATTCTACTGAGTCAGTTCTTTTCATTATCTTCTCCTTCTGTCATTTTAGGTGGTAGATGTCCACGGTAGGTTTTCTCTATTGTGTTTCATGTATGGCTCCCATATTTGTTCAAATATTGTAATGTTATTTCTTAAATTATATGTTATTTTTCTAATGGAATACATTTATTCATTTCTATATACCATTGTTGTATTCTCAAGTTATCTTCTAATTTCCAGGTTGACATAATATATTTTTTGCTACAGCTAGGGCTATCATAACAAATCTTTTTTGTGCCCCATCCAAATCGAGTCCAAATTCTTTGTTTTTTATATTACTTAGGAGGAAGATCTCTGGGTTTTTTGGCATATTGCTTTTTGTGATTTTATTTAATATCTGGTTTAGATCTTCCCAAAATTTTTTCACTTTCTCACATGTCCAAATTGCATGAATTGTTGTTCCCATTTCCTTTTTACAGCGAAAACATCTGTCAGATACTGTTGGGTCCCATTTATTTAACTTTTGAGGTGTAATGTATAGCCTGTGTATCCAGTTATATTGTATCATACGTAACCTCATGTTTATTGTATTTCTCATAGTTCCAGAGCATAACTTCTCCCATGTTTCATTCTTTATCTTTATGTTTAGATCTTGTTCCCATTTTTGTTTAGTTTTACCATTTGTTTCCTCGTTCTCCTTTTCTTGTAGTTTAACATGTTTATTACAAATTTTTTGATTATTATTGTGTCTGTAATCACATATTCAAAATTGCTTTCTTCTGGTAACCTCAGACTGTTTCCCAATTTGTCCTTCAAGTAGGATTTCAGTTGGTAGTATGCCAACATTGTATCGTGAGTTATATTATATTTATCCTTCATTTGTTCAAAGGATAATAATTTATTTCCCGAAAAACAATTTTCTATTCTTTTGATCCCTTTTTTCTCCCATTCTCTAAAGGAAAGGTTATCTATTGTAAAAGGGATTAGCTGATTTTGCGTCAGTATTAGTTTTGGTAGTTGGTAATTTGTTTTATTCCTTTCTACATGATTCTTCTTCCAAATGCTGAGCAGATGATACAATACTGGAGAATTCCTACGTTGTACCAATTTTTCATCCCATTTATATAATATATGTTCAGGTATCTTCTCCCCTATTTTATCTAGTTCTAATCTAGTCCAATCTGGCTTTTCCCTTGTTTGATAAAAATCTGATAGGTATCTTAATTGTGCAGCTCTATAATAATTTTTAAAGTTTGGTAGTTGTAAGCCTCCTTGTTTATACCATTCTGTTAATTTATCTAGTGCTATCCTCGGTTTCCCCCCTTTCCATAAAAATTTCCTTATTATTTTCTTTAACTCCTTGAAGAATTTCTCTGTTAAGCGTATTGGTAATGTCTGAAATAGGTAATCTATCCTTGGGAAAA
The DNA here is from genome assembly GCF_036971445.1 of Narcine bancroftii. Classification (NCBI taxonomy): domain Eukaryota; kingdom Metazoa; phylum Chordata; class Chondrichthyes; order Torpediniformes; family Narcinidae; genus Narcine; species Narcine bancroftii. Next base: position 24,119,257 of record NC_091474.1, on the reverse strand, counting down.
TGTTCATTTTAATACAGTTTATCCTTCCTATCAGTGTTAGTGGTAAGTCTTTCCAATGCTCTAAGTCGTCTTGTAATTTTTTCATTAGTGGATAATAATTGAGTTTATATAGATGGCCGAGGTTTTTATTTATTTGTATACCTAGGTATCGTGTTGCTTGCATTTGCCATCTGAATGGTGATTCTTTCTTAAATTTTGAGAAATCCACATTATTCATTGGCATTGCTTCACTTTTATTTGCGTTAATCTTGTACCCCGACACTTCTCCGTATTCTTTCAATTTCCTATGTAATTCTTTTATTGATATTTCTGGTTCTGCTAAGTATATTATAACGTCATCTGCAAATAGACTGATTTTATATTCCATGTCTTTTATTTTTATCCCTTTTATTTTATTTTCTGTTCTTATCAGTTCTGCTAGTGGTTCTATGGCTAACGCGAACAATAAGGGAGATAGTGGGCATCCCTGCCTTGTTGATCTGCTTAAGTTAAATTGTTTTGATATATATCCATTTACTGTCACTTTCGCCAATGGCCCTTTATATAATGCTTTAATCCAATTAATATATTTCTCTGGTAAGCTGAATTTTTGTAGTACTTTGAATAAATAATTCCATTCTACTCTGTCAAAGGCCTTCTCTGCGTCTAAAGTAACCGCTACTGTTGGAGTTTTATTTCCTTCTACTGCATGAATTAAGTTAATAAATTTACAAATATTGTCTGTTGTTCATCTTTTTTTAATAAATCCATTTTGGTCTAGATTTACTATTTTTGGTACATAGTCGGCTAATCTGTTTGCTAATAGTTTAGCTATTATCTTATAATCTGTGTTAAGTAAAGATATTGGTCTATATGACGCTGGTGCGAGTGGATCTTTCCCTCTCTTTGGTATTACTGTAATTATTGCTGTTTTGCATGAATCTGGTAAGCTTTGTGTTTTATCAATCTGGTTGATTACTTCCAGAAAGGGAGGAATTAATAAATCTTTAAATGTTTTATAGAATTCTATTGGGAATCCATCCTCTCCTGGTGTTTTATTATTCGGTAGTTTTTTTTATTATCTCCTGTATTTCTTCTATTTCAAATGGTTTTGTTAATTTATTTTGTTCCTCTCTTTGTAATTTCGGTAGTTCAATTTTAGTTAAAAATTGATCTATTTTGTCTTCTTTCCCTTCGATTTCAGTTTGATATAATTGTTCGTAGAATTCTCTGAAGTTTTCATTAATCTCCGTTGGATTATATGTGATTTGCTTGTCTTTTTTCCTTAATGCCAATACCATTCTCTTAGTTTGTTCTGTCTTAAGCTGCCACGCTAGAATTTTGTGCGTTTTTTCTCCTAGTTCATAATATTTCTGTTTTGTCTTCATTATGTTCTTCTCCACCTTATATGTTTGTAGTGTTTCATATTTTATTTTTATCTGCCAATTCTCTTCTTTTAGTTGTCTTCCTTCATTGCTAATTCTTTTTCTATGTTTGCTATTTCCCTTTCCAACTGCTCTTTCCTGATTGTAGTCCTTCTTCATCTTAGTTACATAACTTATTATTTGCCCTCTGATGAACGCTTTCATTGCGTCCCATAGTATAAACTTATCTTTCACTGATTCCGTATTTATTTCAAAGTACATTTTAATTTGTCATTCAATGAATTCTCTAAAATCCTGCCTTTTAAGTAGCATGGAGTTTAATCTCCATCTATACATTCTTGGTGGGATGTCCTCTAACTTTATTGTCAATAACAAGGGCGAGTGGTCCGATAATAGTCTAGCTTTATATTCCGTTTTCCTAACTCTCTCTTGCATGCAAGCTGATATCAGGAATAGGTCTATTCTTGAGTATGTTTTATGTCTACCTGAATAATATGAATATTACTTTTCCTTTGGGTGTTGTTTCCTCCAAAAGTTGCATTTCTTGCATCCATTTAATTATAAATTTGGTTACTTTGTTCTTTCTGTTAATTTTTTTCCCCAGTTTTATCCATGTTTGAATCCAAATTAAGGTTGAAATCCCCTCCTATTAGTATGTTCCCTTGCGTGTCTGCTATCTTCAAAAAGATATCTTGCATAAATTTTTGATCTTCTTCATTAGGTGAATATACATTGAGTAAATTCCAAAACTCCAAATATATCTGACATTTTATCATTACATATCTCTCTGCTGGATCTATTATTTCCTCTTCTATTTTGATTGGTACATTTTTCCTGATTAATATAGCTACTCCTCTAGCTTTTGAATTATATGATGCTGCTGTTACATGTCCTATCCAATCTCTCTTTAATTTCTTGTGTTCCACTTCAGTTAAGTGTGTTTCTTGTACGAATGCTATATCAATTTTTTCTTTCAGTAAATTTAACAGTTTCTTCCTTTTGATTTGGTTATGTATTCCATTAATATTTAAAGTCATATAGTTCAACATAGCCATTTCATACTTTGTTTATCTTTCCTTTCTGTTTCCTCATCATCACCTTTCCTTCTTATCCATTTCTGCTTTCTTTTTTTGAACACATTATAAGACAACATTTCTAAAACATAAAATATTTCCATTATTCTCCTATCTAAAATTCCTTTAACCCCACTATCCCCTCCCCTTCCTGAGTTGCCCTTTGTCCCTTGTCGGGCAACCACATCTCCCCTCTCCATTTGGATTTGCGAATTCACTCGCAAGCGTCAACTGATTTCGCTGTGACCGTAATTCTTCCCCACCCAGCCCCCCCCAGAACAGATTTTAATCTTCATATATAACAAAGGTCACTCTCTTAATTCCCCCCATACTTCCTTTCTTCCCTTTCTTTCCCTTCTTAGTTCTTACCTATAATCTATTTTTTTTTATATACATGCACACATACATATAATTTGTGGTCATTTTTGTTCTCGTTACATGTCTTCATCTCTCTGTCTGTTTTGTAGTTGTTCTGCAAATTTTCGTGCCTCTTCCGGATCCAAGAATAGTCTGTTTTGCTGCCCTGGAATAACTATTTTAAGTACCGCTGGATACTTTAGCATAAATTTATATCCTTTTTTCCATAGGATTTTTTTTGCTGTATTAAACTCCTTCCTTTTCTTCAGGAGTTCAAAACTTATATCTGGATAGAAAATTTTTTTTTGACATTTGTATTCCAGTGGTTTTTGTCTTTTATTTTCCTCATTCCTTTCTCCAATATATTTTCTCTTGTTGTCTATCTTAGGAATTTTACTAGAATGGATCTTGGTTTTTGTTGTGGTTGTGGTTTAGGGGCTAATGTTCTGTGTGTCCTTTCTATTTCCATTTCTTCCTGTAATTCTGGTCTTCCTAAGACCCTGGGGATCCATTCTTTTATAAATTCTCTCATATTCTTGCCTTCTTCATCTTCCTTAAGGCCCACTATCTTTATATTGTTTCTTCTATTATAATATTCCATTATATCTATCTTCTGAGCTAACAGCTCTTGTGGCTCTTTAACTTTTTTTTATCAGATTCTTCTAATTTATTTTTTAAGTCATCTACTTCCATTTCTATGGCTGTTTCTCGTTCTTCCACCTTGTCCACTCTTTTTCCTATATCTGACATGATCATCTCTAATCTATTCATTTTTTCTTCTGTACATTTTATTCTTTTTTTTTCACTGAATTCTTGTGATTGCCATTCTTTCACTAAAAAAAAATATATCCATGTACTTGCCCTTCCCTTCATCTTCCATTTCTCTGTGTTCTTCCTCTTCTTCTGAGTCCACTCCAGGATCTGTGTCCTTTACCTCTGTCTCTTCTCATTTTCTTGTTGGTTTGTTTGTTTTATTTTGTTGGATATTTTTGGTCTTCTTATTTTTACTAGAAGTATCTTGATGTTGGTCTTCTTCCTCTGGGTTGGTCATCTGTTGTTTCTTTGATTTCTTTTTACTCTCTTTCTTGTTCTCATTATTTTCTATGTTTTCCTCTTGCTGCTTTGTTGTGGTTGTCAATTTCAGCTGTGGAGATCGACTCCTCAGGTGGTCCCCCCTCCCGTCAGTGCTATTTTTGTCTTGCACGGTTACGCACTTTTGTTTGGCTCCGTGAGCCATTTTTGTAGTCCCGAGTTCGGGACTTAGACTGACCTTAGGGAGCAGGCTTCTCTCTCCACGGCGGGCCTCCTCGCACAGGTAAGGCCTTCACCTTCTTCTTCTGACGTCTTTTCTTCTTCTTCCCGTTGCTTTTGGCTTTTCTTTCTTCGCTGCCATTTTCTCCACACCTTTACTTTCACTTTATTTTGGTTTTTGTGTTTGTGCCTTTGTTTTTTCACTGTCTTTTTTTTTACTTTTCCGGAGAGGGCTGGAGTTCCCCAGGAAGGATTGCCTAATGCCAAACCCATCCAGGAGGCAGAAGAAAGTAAGGGGGAGGGTATTCCTATACTGAAATTCACTATATAAAAGTTGGGTGAGCCCCAGTGTATGTGTGTATTCCCAGGGTAAGGGGAAGCACCCAACTTTGCATTGTTGTAAAATAAATGTTCTTTGTTCTCAATTTTTGTCTCGGGCAATTTCTGTTAAGGTACTTCTATTTCTAACATTAGTTTGTGTCAGGGCATTTATTTTTCATTCTAAACAATTATTTGTATTACTGCTCATGGGGTTTCACTGTGTGAATTTGTGCCATGTTCAATTACAGAAATGGAAATACTCCTCAATTTTATAGGTACTTGGGTTAACCTGAAGACATACCAGTATAAAAAAATAGACAGCATGGTGACAGTCCCTCTTGGCTCATGAGCCCAATTACAATTGACCTACAACCCCAGGTACGTTTGGAACAGTGGGAGGAAACCAGAGCATCCAGATGAAATCCACATAGACAAGGGGAGAATGTACAAACTCCTTGCAGACACCGTGGGATTTGAACTCTGGTCCTGATTGCTGGTGGTACATAGGTACAGCTCTTGATTTAAATGCAGTAATATCTCGAGAAATATTTAGACAGGCAGTTAAATAAATAAGGCTTGGCAGGATACAGACCTAATGCTGGCAAGTAGGATAGTCCAGATGGACCAAAAGCCTACATGAGCATGATAGGCCAGAGGGTCTGTTTCTGTGATGTATAACTCTGAAACTTTAGTTTTGTATGTGGAAAATATTTTTTCACTCCCCTACTTTCCTCTTCCACACCCATAACAAATATTTTCTCTGGCATTTGTACCCAAATACATAGAATATATGTTCAAGAATGTACCTGCAAATGAAGTTTACTTTCAACGTCAACTATTTTCTGTTTCTGTTGAGTTTACGTACTTCTGGGTTTCCTTGTATTCTCTTTCAATATAGCTTTGTGTTGCCTGTGTGCGCGCTTCTGTTTAAACTGCCAAGTCCACCATTTCCTTTTCATTAAATATTTAAGCAATTTTCCATGTAAATTATCTTCACTGTGTAGACTACATGATCTTGATCTTTATTGCTGAGAGAGAATACAGATTGTGAAAGTGTAGCTAGCTCCATAGAGTACACAATGAATTGCTCTGTCTGATTTATTGTCACCATGTAGACAAAGTTCAGTAGTAACACCTCAGAATCTTCACACTGAAAACTTGTACAGGCACCAAAACCCCAGAAACAAAGGCAATGTCTTCTATTCGGAGATGTGCTGCATACAAATATATGCAATGAAAATAGGAACCTATTAAAATGCTTCAGATGGTTAGCTTGACAAAATGTTACCTTGCCCTTTGATTTCAAAGGTGATGTTAGGGCGGGTGTTTTGTGTAACATTGGATTTTGGATTACAAAGGAATTTATCTTAGTGTTCAGCTGTTGTGGAAATATTTTGGAAAATAAATAGTTCAAACATGAAGATAAAATTGATTCCAACTGCAAGTCAGCGTAGCTAAGATGTATCTGAATAGTCTTTATACGCAGGCCAAAATCCTCCAATCAAGAAGACTATCAATTAGAATAAGGAACCAGCGCAACTTGTCCGTGCAAAAGAAATTGACATTCTGGGCTAGATCCTGCATTTGGTCTTTGCCCTTCTCATTCCATCCTATCCTATCCATAAGTGTCCAATTATCTTATGAACATCAAAAGTGTGCCTCCTTCTGCAGTATCCTTTGGCAGCACATTTAAAATATCGACCACCCTCTGAGTGAAAAAGTTGCTTGTCAGGTCCCTCTTGAACCTCTCCCCTCTCATTTTAAATCTACGCCTGCTAGTTTGAATACTCTTCCCTGGGAAAAAGACTGATTGTTTACTTCATCCTTGTTCCTAATGATTTTATAAGTCTGCACAAGGTCACCCCTCACCCTTCTATGTCCTAGAAAATAAAGTCCAAACCTATCTAACCTCTCCCTTTAACAGGAGGCTTCTGGTCCCAGAAACATCCTGGTGAATCTCCTCTGCATCCATTCAAATTTATTGATATCTTTCCCATAACTAGGCATCAAGAATTCCATACAGTATTCCAAGTCCAGTGTTCATTGGGGATCAGAGGTGGAGAGGGTGAGCAAATTTAAGTTTTTGGGAGTCACCATCTCGGAGAATTTTTCCTGGACTCAACACATGAATGGCACCGTCAGTGCTTCGACTTCCTCAGGAGTTTGTGGAGGTTTAGCATGATATAGGAAACCCTGGAGGAAATTTTTATAGATCCATGGTGGAAAGCGTACTGTCCAATTATATCATGGTCTGTTATGACACCAATACCCCTGAGCGTAAAGCCCTTCAAAAGGTAGTGGACGTAATCAAGGACATCACAGGTGAAACTCTCCATACCACTGAGAACATCTACGGAGAACTCAGCTGTCGAGAGCAGTAACAATCATCAAGGATCTACACCACCTAGCGCATGCTCTGTTCTCGCTGCTGCCATCAGGAAAGAGGTCTAGGTGCCACAAGACTCGCACCACCAGGTTCAGGAACAGCTGCTACCCCTCCACCATCAGACTTCTCAACAATAAACAATCAGAGGGGAGTCACGTGATGGAGTAGTGGCCGGACAGTGAACTCCAGCCCTCTCCAGAAAAGTCGGGAAAAACAAAGGAAAACACAAAGGCACAGAAATAAAAGTTACAGAAAAGTGAGTATAAAGGTGGAAAGAAGATGGCGACAAAAAAAGAAAAATCAAAATCAACGGTAAGAAGAGAGGAAGAGAAGACAACGGAGGAAAAAGGTGAAGGCCTTACCTGTCCGAAGAGGCCCGCTGCGGAGAGAGAAACCCGCTCCCTCAGGTCGGTAAATAATGGACTACAAAAATGGCTCGCTGAGCCGAGTAAAAGTGCGCAACCGCGCATGCAAAAAAACACACCGACGGGAGGGGGGACCAGCTGGGGAGTCGATCTCCACAGCCGGCAACAACAGCTACAGAACACCTGCAGCAAGAAGAGACCACAGAAGACAATAGAAACAAGAAAGAAGAGAAGGAAAGGACAACAAAGAAACAACAGATGGCCAACCCAGAGGAAGAAGAGGAGGAAGTGAAATAGAAGAAGAAAAGAAAGGCAAGATAAAGGAGGTACTTTCTCTTATTAAGGGATACATGGAGTCATTTAAAGAATGGCAAACACAGGAATTTAATGATTTAAGAAAAAGAATAAACAACACAGAAGAGAAAATGAATAAAATAGAGATGACCTTAACAGAAATGGGAAAGAAAATGGACAAGATGGAAGAGCGGGCAGTAGCAGCAGAAATGGAGGAAGAAGACTTAAAAAAGAAATTGGAGGAATCTAATAAAAAAAACTAAAGAGACACAAGAACTACTAGCTCAAAAAATAGATACAATGGAAAATTATACAGAAGAAATAACATAAAGATAGTGGGCCTTAAGGAAGATGAAGAAGGCAAGAATATGAGGGAGTTTATAAAAGAGTGGATCCCTAAGACCCTAGGATGTCCAGAACTACAGCAAGAAATGGAAATAGAAAGGGCACATAGAGTATTGGCCTCTAAACCACAACCACAACAAAAACCAAGATCTAATGTAGTAAAATTCCTAAGATATACTACAAGAGAAAAGGTACTGGAGAAGACAATGGAAAAAGTAAGAGAGGGCAACAAATCACTGGAGTATAAAGGGCAAAAAATCTTCATTTATCCAGATATAAGTTTTGAACTCCTAAAGAAGAGAAAAGAGTTCAATACAGCAAAGGCGATTTTATGGAAGAAAGGGTATAAATTTATACTAAAGCATCCAGCGGTATTGAAAATATTTATTCCAGGACAACAAAACAGACTATTCTTGGATCCAGAAGAAGCACGAAAATTTGCAGAACAATTACAAAAATAGACTGAGGGATGAAGACGGGTAATGAGAGTAAAAATGATCACGATTGATATGTATGCGGGTAAAGAGGTATAAGAGTGAATAGAGACAATGTACATACGTGAATGTATCTGTACTTAGAGGAAAATATAGATAGTATAGACACGAATTAATAAGGGAAGGTAATGGAATAGAGAGAATAAGGAGGGAATTAAAAGAGTGACCTTTGTGACATATGAAAAGTGAAATATTTTCTGGGGGGGGCTGTGTGGGGGGAAATAGCAGTCACTGCAAAATCAGTTGACGCTTGCGAGTGGATTCACAAATCCAAATGGAGAGGGGAGATGTGGTTGTCCGACAAGGGATAAAGGACAACTCAGGAGGGGAAGGGGAGATTGGGGATAAAGAAGATAGAAATAGGAGAATAAGGAAAATGTTGGATGTGGTAGGAATGTTGTCTTATAAAGAGTTGAAAATAAGAAAACAGAAATGGAAAAGGAGGAAAGGTAATGATGGAAAAACAGAAAGAGAAGATAAACAAAATATAAAATGGCTACGCTGAACTATATGACTTTAAATATTAATGGAATACATAACCAAATTAAAAGGAAGAAACTACTAAATTTAAATGAATAAATGTATTCCATTAGAAAAAATAACATATAGGTTAAGAAATAATATTGAAATATTCGAACAGGTATGGGAGCCTTACATTAAATACAGTAGCGAAAACCTGCCGGGGACAAACATTACCTAGGTTGATGGAAGGAGAAGGAAAGAAAAGAATGGACTCAGTAGAATTTCTGGTGTATTTTTGTTGAATGACAACATTGTCTGACTGGCTTAATGCAACCTAGATTGTATACCTAAAATGGATGAGATGGGGGGGTGGGGGAGTGGTTTGGGAGGAAAGGGGGGGGGGAGAAAAAGTCACTGTATATGTGTGAAAAAGAAATAGTGTATATCATGGCTAATGTGATTTATGGTGTGAAAAATAAAAAATTTTAAAAATCAGAAAAGACTTAATTAATTAATTAATTGATTTTCCTCTCTGTATCGTGCAATTAATTTGTCTACATTTCTTTATTTGTTTGTATGGTACATTGCATAGTTTTTTTTTTGCATGACCAATAAGTGGTAATTCTGCTTCACCCACAGGAAAATGAATCTCAGGGTTGTATATATGTACTCTGGCAATAAATCTAAAGTGCGCTCTCACCAATGCCTCATGAGATCACAACCTTTGTGGTTAATAACCTGTCAAATGAAGGCAGGCAAGCTCGATACCTTTTTCATCACATTATCCACCTGAGATGCCACTTTCAGAGAATGCCTGTTGGAGACATGAAGATGAAACACAGCGGTCTTATTATCTGTTTTGATGACATTACTTTCAGAATGCTGAATAACAGACTCTTGGAAGTAATTGGAGACACAAAATTGCAGATGCTGAAACCTGACGCAAAACAAATGCTGAGCAAACTCAGCAGATGAAGCAGTATCCGTGGAGTCAAAAAGATGGGCGACATTTTGGGTCGTGACCCTGCATCAGGACTGAAAATTGTTGCGGGAAGCCAGCCAGTAGATAGAACTGAGAGAAAGGGGTAAGACCAGCTGATAGGCACAATCAAATAAAGGAGGGATGATTGGCAGATATGGGAGGAGATGGGAAATGTGAACCAAGGGAAAGGAAACCCAGGGTGTAAAGGAAATGGGAAAATGAAACCAGCTGGAGGACCATTGACGACTCAAGGGGGAAGAGTGGACAAAAGAGGTAAATCTTGTGTGGACTGGTGGGAATGGGAAAGGAACGCAAAGAATGCACGTTACCTCAAAACTACAAGTAATTCCTTGGTAAAAGGCCTTGACCATTATTTATCCCTCAAGTAACCATTTAAACAGATTATCTGATCATTAACATATTTTTGATTTAAGCATTCAAATTGACATCATTGGTACTTTGCAACAGTGAATAGACACAAAAAGTATTTCATTACTGTAGAGCTCCTTGGCACTTCCTGAGGTAGTGAAATATATAATTTGCACGTTTTAACATTTCCATTATATATTTAAAAATGGGTTAAACATGGATGTTTTCTCCTTTTTCCCAGTTTGTTGCTAATTAAGAATGTGGATTGACCACAGAACATTCTAAAATTCCACTTAGCAAATAAGATAAAGCTCAGTTAGTTGTAGTGTGGCCATTGTAGAAAATAAAAACTGTTTGGTGGGCGAGTTTGATTCAGGTTGAATCATAGAGCCTCTTAGAATTTTCATCCAGTTCTTTGTTTATGCCAAAGAAAAATTTTGATCATGATTGCAGAGATAATCATTGTTATATATTTGTGGTGATAACTTAAAAGTTGCAGAATTGAGTGGTTTTGAAATTTTTTTACTTTTAATTTGTAATTATGCAATATGAAAGATGTCAGCAGAGGAGAAGGTGGAGTGGACCACTGCAACAGAAGGTTGGGGAGCAGTAATGGAAGGAAGTAGAACTAGTTCTGGAGAAGTGACAAGAGCAAAAATAGTGGCTGAAGATTTTTTTTCTTTGGAGCTGAGGGAAAAGATTGTGCATTGAGACTGCAGGCAGATTTTTATGCAATGCTCTTAAAATATATGCATTGGAGAGCTTAAAACAGGAAGGGCATTCGTTTCTAATCATGATCATCATGGGATAAAACAACCGTACCAGGATTTTGGATCAACTATTTGTGAGTTCAGTGTGGTACAGTTGCTGCAGAGAAATGGATCAGAGGTCAGAGAGGATCACTGGAGTCTCCCCTCCCCCACTGATGTGATCTACAGGGATCATTGTTTGAAGAGGATGTGTTAAATCATTGAGGACCCCTTCCATCCTGCGCACAGCATCTTTCAGCTGCTCCCATCAGGAAAGAGATACAGGAGAATCAGAACCAGCACCACCAAGATGAGGACATCTTCCCACAGCAATGATGGTGCTGAATGACCAAAGGAACTGCTCACACTAACCGTCCATGACTCTTGCATTTATGAAACAAAATTATTTGTATAGATGGAATACTTGTCCTGCATATGTTTGTTTTTCTGTATGTGTCTGCATACTTTGCACCAAGTACCAGAGAATACTGTTTCATTTGGTTGAACTATTACAATCAGATGGCAATAAACTTGATGAGTTAAATTCAATCTTGACTAGTGAACATCTAGTTTATGATTGTTGCCAGGTGAGTTGGTAGTAAAATCTGGCTCAATTGAACATACACCCACAGGCTTGCAGATGCTTTTCTAAAGCAAAGGAATTTGTTGTGTGGTGCAAAAAATATCTAAGGATCAGATGATTAATGAAAGGAAGCAACAGATAGATAATTGATCTGATGGTTTAAAATCAGTTGGAATTGCCAACCCAGTCATTGTACAGCATGGAGATGAGGTCTTCAGCCCATCAATCTTGCACTGACCATCAACCATCCATTTACATTAATCCCATTCTTTAAATTATCTGCATTCCCATTAGCTCTTCCCAGCCACCCAGGTTCTCCTCCTCACTTACAAAAAAGGGCCAACTAATCCATCGATTGAAGAAGGGCTCTGGCCCGAAATGTTAGCTCTATATCTTTATCTCCCATGAATGCTGCATGACCTGCCGAGTTCCTCACAGCACTTTTGTATTAAATTACATTCACAGCATTTGCAGACTTTTGTGTTTAAACTCGTGTGTTTGGGATGTGGGAGGAAACCAGGGTGCAGGATGAGCACATGAGGAATGAGGTAATGAGTTTATGCAGCCTGTGCATGCTAATGGTGGAGGAGGAAATTATTGTAAATGTGATAGGATAAAAAGGAACAACTGAGTGGAGACAAACCAGGAAGGATGAAGAGTTCACCAGGTGCAGCATGCTGTATTGCTGCCAGAAAAGAAATCAAAGGCAGTCTTGGAGTTGGACATGAAGAGATGTGTAGAGGGATGAGAGAGAGAGAGCGGGGTCAAAGTGTCAAAAGGAAAGGGTGCATCTGAGCTTTTAAAGTGAAGATGAGAGTTTTGACAGCAATATGCTACAAAAAGTTAGGACAATTTATCTGTAGCTTCCATAGGATTAGCAGTTAGAGATCCTTGGTGAAATTGATGGAGATGTCATCAGGTGTCTGAGACTTGGGAGAAAAATAGGCAAAACAGTTACAGTTTTGGTCAAGTCTGTCTCATTTAATCTCTATAATGAGGATGAAACTTTGGAGGAAGAAAGTCTGAGAGAGAGAGAACTTGGCTAGTGACTGTACATGTTTTTGGAGTCAGAGCAATCGTCCAAAACCTGTGCAAGTGATTCCTTTAAAAGTGTCAAGTTCCTTGTGAAAATTGTTAAGCATGTTAATTGAGAAAATGGAGATGCTATAGCTTGTGGTCCATACTATCAACGTTTTTGAAATTTAGTGCAAATCTTAACTATTTTAATTAATTTTCAAAAAAGCTTTTCACCCTTGAGAGCAGTGGATGCATTTGAGGACAAGGGACCTGGATTGCAGGGTTGAAATAAATGTTTAAAATGCAGGAAGATGTTCAAGTGATCATAGTGGGTAGTTGTAACATCTTTTGGAGAATTTGATGACAAATTTTTATTGCGCTCTGTGCCTGCAAAAACCCAGTATTTTACAAATTGCTGTGAACAGTTGCATGTGTAAGTTTTCTTTTTTTTTACTGTGATAGCACTTTATTATTGCCCTTAATTCACTTAAATGCATCATTCACAAACTGGAAGGATTTTGTCGGTTCAACAGCAGTGTCTCTGTTTCACGTAATCCTTGGTGCAAGAGAAGACAATTTAAATTGCTTTGCAGTGTTTCTGTTTGAAATGAATTCTGCCTAATCAAATTTTCCTCCTCTATTAGTTTTGAATGAACCTAATAATAGCAATAAAACCTGTGGTTTTCAAACTGCCCCCTGAACTCACCTTCCACCTTAAGCATCCCTCTGCCCTCAGTGCTCTGTGATTAGTAAGGGATTGCTTAAGGTAGTATGTGAGGGGAAAGAAAAGGTTTGAAAACCACTGTTTTAATTGTTCTGAATTGACTCGTTATGTGCACAGTTTCATAACCTCAAAGGAAAAGGGCCAGTGACAATTGTTCTCAAGCAAAATATTTCAGTAGCAATTGGGTCTGGAGCAGTGGTTCTCAACCTTCCCTTCCCATTCACCTCCCACCTTTACCGATCACAGAGCACTGATGGCATAGAGATTGCTTAAGGTGAAATGTGAGTTTGGGGGGGCAGTCTGAAAACCACTGGTCTATACCTTCTGTACTCTCTGTAACTCTGCACTTCTGTACGATGAAGGAGACCTCTAACTGATCTGCTGCTAAAGCAAACTCTATCACTGCATCTTGGTAAAGGTTATTTTCATTATTGTCACATAACACGACATTTAAATGTAACATACATGAAATTCTTTAACTTTGTCTACTGTAAGGAAGACCAGAGTTGCTCGCCACTTTGTCCAGTGCCCCTCATAGAAATGAGGCGGCTCCAGCGAGGAATGAGATTGTGACTGCTGGCTTACAAGACCAGAGCTATTCATGGCAATAAGCCTGAACATGAGAATCAAGATTGGAAATTTAATGAATGGTGGAATGCCCATGTGAACTCCCCCCCCCCCCCCCCTCCCCATCATGTCATTATTGGATGAAGTTGAATACTGCTGCACTAATATGCCTCAGGGTTGGGGGGGGGGGGGTTCATTTACATTTTGACTCACGTACAGTAGCTCTTCCAATTAATCAAAGTCAAAACTTATTTTGCAGTGCTTTCACCTGATTCCTGTGATGGTAGTCTAACATCATTTGTTCACTATAATTGAATCAGTCATTTTGCTTCATTATAGTTCCGAGAACTTTTTGGGAAACCAGTGTAAAGGTGATGATGGGTTTATTAGGATAAACAGAAGCTGTTCCGATTAGCTCAAGGTCTGGGAGAGCTGAAGATGGTGGTGATGAGGCTGTCATTTAAAATAGTAAAAAGTCACTGTCAACGGGGGTCCTACAGCTTTCCCCTGGGGCACACAGCACAATTCCAGTAAATGCCTTGCTTTCTTTTCACCAGTCTAACAAATTTTTTTAATGTCCTCGGTATGAGAGAATTACAGAAGAAGCCAAAAATTAACTGCTTCACAAGGAAGGGGACCCGTAAACTTTGAGGAGAGTCCTAGGAGGCCACAGCCAGGGTGAAAAAAAAGTTGAGAATGGCTGATTAGAACTTTCTACTTGGAAGTGGGAATAATTATGCTTACAATAGAGAATTGGGGAGGCACTTGAGTAAAGTAATATCCAAAATTGCAAAGAAAGATGGCATAAATAAAGAAATTAATTTTACTATAGGCATATTTGATTCCTCCTTGTATGTTAACATAAAACGGTGGTTGCAGATCAAAATGCAGTCAGCTTGGACTGTCAATGCTATGAGAATATACAAAACCTCAAGGTCAACTCTTTACTGCACAGATGTCTGTTTTTGAGATGTGTGTTTAAGCCAAGGATTACGAGATAAGGTACTAGCTGGTACCAGCATTAGGAATAGGATAAGGGTAACAAGGGATAAGAAGATACAGCTGGTATCATGAAAAAGTGCTGTTGGGGGTTATGAAGGGTATAAAAAGGGCAATTTCTCTGCAAATCGAAATCTCCCCTTGTACTTGATTTTTGACCAGTATCAAGGATGTGCTGACACAGCAGAGAAAGAGAAAAGGCAGAGAAAGCTATGTACACCTTGGGGTTACTGTAGCATTGGATTATAGTGGTTGATAAGTAACTTTATTTAGAAGATAACTAGTTTTAAATGATCTTCAAATCATTACAAGAAGTTTTTTTTAACCTTGAACACTTGTGTAGTGCCACCTTTGTTTGCAAATGGATCAGGGAAGATCAAGAAAAATCTTCAAAATATTTTTGTAACAGTTGGGTGAATAGGATCCAATCCTTCTGCAAGTAGATTCAAGGGGCTAACTGGCCTTCGGTGCTGTAACAATTGTCCGTCAACACAGAACAGCACATCTGCAATTGTCATATTTACTGTGCATTCTTCTTGCGTAACGGGGCTGTTTAAGTTTGATATGAACAATATACTAATTGCAGTCCAACTTCTTCAATTGATCAATGATGCGTGACTACATTTATGAACTTGAATCAGATTGAAAGATCATGAATTTACCAGTTGTCAAGGCAATGACAAGCTTCGAAATATCATAATCTTTTGTGAACATCTACTCATTTGCATGCAAATTTAAATAAATATCAACCATGACTGAGCATATAATTTCAAAAGGAATTATTGTACTTCATATTTGGTATAAAATTTATCTTCTATTTGACTGGGATAATGTTATAACCCTGGCTAGATAGAATTGGTTCCTTGCATTTCGTGTATATTTATATTGCTGCTAATTTGTAAAGCGTAAGATTCATCTTGAAAGAGAAACTGAAAATATACAGCAATTTTTGTATTTCTCAAAGTCCTGGAGGATTACACACCTAGCAAAATACTTCGAGCAGTTGCTATTCACAGGACTAATGGTACTGAGTGTACAGAATAATCCTCATACCTCTTCCACCATTCAGTCATGGAGAATCACAGTTTAACTTTTACCTCAGTACCACAGTTCTGTATTAACCCTGTAATCCTTGATTCCCTAACAACGTCTTTGTCTTAAATATACAATGTATTGAGTGACTGCATCTTTGTAGTCATGGATAGAGATTTCTAAAGATTTACTGGTTGAAGTTTCTTCCTGAATAACTGAATTATTTTGCAATTATGAGAGCAGATTGTAGAAGCCTCCTTGTCTGTGTATGCTTTACAATGAGTTTTGAATGTCACTTTGGAAATTGAGAGTTCTTTCAGGACAACAGTGGGACAGCAGGTAGAGGTACTTTCTCATAGATTGCGTACTGACCTTTGGGGCTGTCAATGTGGAGATTGCATATTTTTCCTGATCTGTGTGAGTTCTTCCTAGTTTCCAAAATGTGCTGATAATTGGGGACACTAAATGGTTCCTACTTTAAATGGATGGCAGGAGGAAGTGTGTGTGTGAGAGAAAATAGTTTACTAGGTCATAAGTGCAGGAATGGAAATGCCCTTAAAGCAGGCATGGACCCAATTGGTGAAATGGCCCATCCTGTGAGGTAAAACACGCTTCTTTCTTTGAATTGTTTTTCTCTTTGAATTGAGGGAGTCGGGGGGGGGGGTGGGGAAGGAAATGAATAAGAAGCAGATTCTTACCCTGCCAAAGGCAGTAATGGAAAACCTTCAAATACAACAAATTTAATCTTCAAGGTCACAAGCGAAATTGATAAATGCCCCTGCTAGATTGCAGAGAACGTCTATAGAAATAACTGTTGATGAGGGGATGAATTTAATTGTTGCAGCCCAAACAATTTAATAACTTTCAGACATTATGTGGCCTTGTTCATCTGTTTCTAATTTGGGTAGGTAGATAAGGGTTACCAATCCTTGAAGAAATGTACTACAACTTTGAGAAGGAAGGAATAGGGAAACCACTGTACATTTTCAAGCAAATAACTTCAGATTGTACCTTTTTAATCAGGCTACATTGGGACCTGGCCATTGTCTGACCACAGAAAACTGAAATTAACTCCAAAGGGAACCCCATATGTAAACATCTCAAAGGTAGAACAAAGCTTAAAACAGGAAATAACACTGTGGGGCGGCACAATTAGCGTAGCGGTTAGCGCAATACCTTTACAGCGCCAGCGATCAGGTCTGGGGTTCGAGTCCACCACTGTCTGTAAGGAATTTGTACTAACGGCAGTAGATTCAAGCATGCCGAGAGGTACAACCTGTATTAATTAAAACAAAGATGCCTTTGAAAATGTGCTATACTACTCTGCATCCTTGTGTACATGGTCAGCCACAAGGCTTGACAGTTGTGGTATGAATTGTAAACCAAACTTGCCTCTTTCTCTCAAGGTGTAATTTATAAATCTAATGGCTCTTGGTGAAGAAATTTTGTTCTCTGCTGGTGCCATGTATTGCCAAATTGTTGCTGTAACTGGCTTGCCAGGGACTTTAACATGCGTTTTAGATCAATATGAAATACCATTTCAGGTGAAGAAGTTTAACTGTTCTTGTGGAGGTTAAAGATCTCTGTTGAAACAAATATGCAAGGGGGGGGGGGTGTTGTTTCCGGCCAACACTTATTCCATAACCAAAATAGATTGCTGTCAGTGGGTCTACATTTTCCAGAGCATTTGACTCAAAATAATTTACTGTCATGAATGAACTGAGTATATGGAAAATGTCATATAATTGCAGGTTCTTTCAATATTTAAAAAAAAAAGCATCAATGACCATTCAAACGTAACAAAATTACTGTCTCAATAAATTTGGTCATTTATACTCAAGTGATTCATTATCTAGAATGTAATGTAGAAAGTTACTGCACCAGTAATTTTGAGGACTTTGGAAAGTTCAAATTGAATAAATTTGTACGCAATTGGCTGACATCATTAAAAATGACAGTGGAAGTGCGTATTTTGGCCCAAGATTGGTTCCTAATCTATACTGAAGCATTGATTCTTCCTAGAATGGATGCTCTGTGTTATTTTGCAGATGTTACCCAGATCCCAAGAGCAATCACTGAAAACAAATTTGAGAAATGTGTTGCCTTTTTTTTTTAAAACATTTTGTCCATGATTTATAACTTGGATGTCTTTAGCAAATGTCCATAAATGTTGAGCTTTAGTAGTCAGACGAGTCAATGTGATACTGTGCCCCTTGCGCTTCTGTAAGAAATGCAGAGCAAGCGTGGACTTTAAAATGCAATGTGTAAAAGTTATAATTCCAACAATTGTGTATGACTCCAACACCACAAAAGGACTCTTGATACTATTACAAAGTCACTCTTTTTTTCTTCCATGCAATAATTGTGAATCTGTCTTTTGTATTTATCGTCTCTTAATTAATTTTATGTATACTGTTTTTTATGAAGTACTTGTTTAGCTGTTGCAAGCCAGAATTTTCTTTTTGAAATATTACTGATTTTAATAAACTTGTACAAAAAAGGTACAATTCAAAGATGATATGGACAGTTACTCAAACTAAAAAGATTCTGTTTACATACATTGTAAATCATATTGTACAGTGTCTATGACTAAACTCCATGATCATATTTGGCACATAATGTTGAAATAGAAGATACCTTTATAAATTAGAAATTTGTAGAAATCACATCATAGAAGAAGCAATCCTGATAAATGGCAACTTTAATTAAAGTAGTATAGTTGGCCAAACTGGTATTCAGGTTTTGCTAATCGGCACATTTGTGCTGATTGCCATCTGTGGTCGAGTTGGAGTTTGCAGCTTATTTCTCCTGAAAGGACCACGGCAGCATTTTGAAAGTCTGCAGATGCTGTAATTGATATAAAAATGTAGAAATGCTGAAGGAACTCAGCTGGCCATAGCAGGTAAAGATATCTTATTAACGTTTCATACCTGAACTCTTCTTCAAGGTGCAAGCAAAAAGCAGGTAGGTGTCTGAATTCAAGACTGGGAAGAGAAAGGGGGAAAAATGGGAGGGAGAGGAGTACGGACCAACAGACAAAAGGATATGAGGAAAGTGAGGATTGAAAGGAGACAGTGGGAAAAGGGAAGAGAGAATTGGAGAAATGGAGATGGGAAGAAATGGGGGGGGGGAAGCAGTTTGTAATGGAAACCGGAGCAGTCTCTGTTAATGCCATCAGGTTGGAGGGTGCCAAGACAGAAGATGGTGTTGTTCCTTCATTTTGCAGGTGGTCTCAGTTTGGCAGTTCATGGAACCATGGACAGGCATAGCAGCAAAGGAATGGAGCTAGGAATTGAAATAGGTGGCCACTGGGAGATCCACACTTTTGTGGCAGATAGAGCTGAGATGTTCAACAAGACAATCTCCCAGTCTGTGCCCAGTCTCCCTGAAGCTACAAGGGTGCAGAATGTTACTTCGTGAGAGCTGCAATCTCATTAGCAGTTGTAGAAGTTTTTTTCTCTATTATGTAACATTTTGTTCAAACTTTCTTGGGTATACTCGTCATATTTGTGAAAAAGTTCTAGATTTTAAATAAAGGGACTGAACCTGAAAATGTTGACTCTCCATTTCCCACTGTTGAACCTACTGAGTCCCTCCATTTGCTTAATATTTTGACATTTGCAGGTGCTTGCGTTTCCCTAAAGCACTCTGCTCAGTTCAGTGCATTCAAACAACAAGGCATTACAGCTGGAACCAATCTAGTGAAGCTCATCCCTTGTGTGAATTATGAAGGAACTGGGGGGGGGGGGGGGGGGGGGGGGGGAAGAAAGTGATTTTTTTTTTTTAAGAAGTTTGGAGAGGTATTCATTTATTTAAAAATGTGGGGCGATAAGCTGAAGAATAGGACCAGGAGACAAATGTGCAAGCTTGTTATTTTAAGATTAATTTCTAAAATCAAATAGTGAACAAAATATTGAAGGGACAGCATGGGTATTCTTCAGGCTGGAAGGATGTAACTAGAGGAGTGTCTCAAGGTTCAGCTCTGCCCCCCTCCTGCAGTTCATAGTAACTAATTGAGAGTAAAGTATAAAGTATTTGGGTTAGCCCATTGCACAAAAGTAGGGGAGAGATTACTGAAGTACAAGTGATCTGGGTATTGTGTTTTTTTTAAAACTCAGAAAATGAATTGAAGATTCAGCTTGAAGATGTAGCAAGTGGTAAAGAAAGAAATTACATTTTAGAATATAAAACATTGCAGCGGTGCAATGTTGTGCCGACCTATGTAAACATACTCAACGATCTAAACCTTCCTTACCTCACACCCATAACGCTCTTTTTCTGGCATCCTTGTGCCTGCCTGAGTTATAAATGTCTCTTTTTTTTTCAGCCTCCTCCACCACTCCTGGCAATGCATTTCAGGCACCCACTACACTCTGGGGGGTGGGGGGGGGGGGAGGGGAAGCATCCCCTGGCATCTCCCCTAAACCTTCCTCCGCTCACCTTAAATAGATGTCCACTGGTATTTGCTGCTGTTGACCTGGAAAAAAGGTGCTGGCTGAACACCCTATCCATTGCCTCTCATAATCTTGTTGTTCTCTATTAAGTTGTATCTCATCCTTATTCGCTTTAGGGAGAAAAGCCCTAGCTCTGTTACCATTGCTTCAGAAGACGTGATCTATCCAGGCAGCATCCTGATAAATCTCCTCTGCACCCACTCCAAAGCTTCCACATTCTTCCTGTAATGAGGCATCCAGAACTGAACACTATTCCAAGTGTGGTCAAACTAGAGTTTGAAGGGGCTGCAGTATTGCCTCTCGCCTCTTGAGCTCAGTCCCCGACTAATGAAGCCTTCTTAACTATCAACCTGCAAGGCAGCCATAAGATCTAGGAGTAGAAGTAGGCCATTCAGCCCATCGAGTCCACTCTGGCCATTACAATATGAGCTGATCCATTCTCCCACTCAGCCCCACCTCTCTTACCTTCTCCCCTTAACCTTTGATATCCTGGAATGATCTATGGATTTGGACCCCAAGGTTCCTCTGTTGCACAAATTTAAAAGTTTTAGAAATAGACAAGTATTATTGCAATTGTACTGATGCACCAACCCTGGAGGACTACTTTGCACAGTTTTGGTCTCATTGAAGAAAGGAAATGCAGACGTTGGAGGCAGCCAAAATAATAATTTGGATGGGAGAGTTGGCTTGTCGCGAGCAGTTTCAGAAATTGGATCTATATTTGTCAGAGTTATCTTAAAAGAAGTTATCTTAATGAAGTATTTCAAATCCCTAAGGATAGATGTTGAACTGTTTCTACCAGTAGGTGATTCTCAAAAGAGAGAAGATCTCTAATCCAATTCATGATTTTTGGTATTAGAAAAGCAGATTTTTTGGGGTATGGGATATGATACAAAGGCTTCATTGTGTATTTAATTATTTTTCTCTTTAAATGTTGCACGATAAATTTTGCAGTCCACCCAAAGGAAGTGTGGGAGCGGGAACCAATGCCCCAGTAAGTTTATTGAGTAATGAGAGTTTATTGTCATATACATAATATAGGGCCCAGATGCATGGAAATTACTTGTTGCAGCCAAGCAGGTAATTAAGATACACCAGCTGCAATAGTAAACATAAAATTTCCACAATATGTCAAGGTCAAAAAAAAAAGATAAATATTCACAGTTTAAAGGGAATATGGGAAACAGAATCAGCTAAGTTTCAAGGGAGCACATCCAACTGAACCAGCTGATTTTAAGAGGGTGTGGGAAGCCACACTGATGCCCTAGCAAGTAGATAGGAAGTATGGCAAACTGACCCCAGGAATCATGGACCATCAAGGGTTCTCCTGTCCATCTGCCTCTTTCCTTTCTTTCATCAGCTATGGATGATAAACTGGGTGCCAAACCATTGGGATTTCTGAATAATGGGATAGCAGACTATTGAAGGTGGGAAGTTATTTAAACGGGTGTGTTTGAACATCTCCGATGTCAGCATAGGTCTGGAGTTCTCTACTTTGGAGGTTAGTGGAGGCTATCTTATTGGGAATATTTAAAGAGGAATCAGATATCTGTGTAAAATATCAGAGTTGAGGGCAATAAAGGACTGGCATGGAAGAGGAGACAAGGCCAGGACAGATCAGTCCTAATGCTGTGGAATAGCAGGGCATGCTTAAGGGGCTGAGTGCTTTTTTTTGTCTTGAGATGGAAACAAGAATCTGATGTTAAAGATGACCCGAGCTGTTATAAAACAATACAGCAGAACCAAAGAACATACAATCTCTTCTTTATTGTGTTACGCTAGAGGGAGCAAGGAGTAAAAAGAATGAGTAGACATTCTATTGACCAAGTTGTTGTGACTATTGTCACCTGTAGACTCTGGAATTTCTTTAGGACTCTTTTAAATTATCAATGACAAAATTGACGATTTTTTTTCAACAGTTTATTATACCTTATGAGGGTTATTACTTATCAAATTTGATACACAAAGATGATGCTTAATACATAAAAGGTGATTGATGTGGTCAATAGAGTTTTCAGGTCGAAAATGTAGACTCTACATCTCCTCAGAATAAAGAATAAAGAACAATTAGAAACTGGCTGTCTTATTGAAACCACACAGAAACACTTTGGTCCCACACAGGCTGCATTCAAAGGAATACATAACAAACTCTGGCAGTTAAAGAGAAAAAAAAGTAAAGGATTTAATTCTTGAAGACCCAGTTGATAAATACAGATAGAGAATCTGATAGAAAACCTCAAGATAAATCATCAAGAAATGAGACTGAATTGAAGTTTGCAAATTTGAATATCAAATTACAGCTAAAGAGAATGAAAGTCAAAGTGGCTGTTGATAAATTTGATGAATCAATGTTGTTTGAGTCCTACTCTTTCCAAAACTGACTGCAAAAGAAAAAGAGAAAAAAGATTTATCTTGTGACTTCAAGAAAGTGAATACCTTGAAAATTGAAATTTACTTTCTATTTGTGTTACTAGAGGGGAGGCAGTGAGAATTTCCAGCCCCTCATTGGATCACTCACACAAGGGATTTTTAAT
This sequence comes from Narcine bancroftii, assembly GCF_036971445.1. Lineage (NCBI taxonomy): Eukaryota > Metazoa > Chordata > Chondrichthyes > Torpediniformes > Narcinidae > Narcine > Narcine bancroftii. The sequence goes on along the minus strand of NC_091474.1, from coordinate 24,096,535 downwards.
ACAGGATGCCTGATGGCATTTGTCCTCTCCAAAGGAGGGGCTCTCCCAGCACCAATGTCCTTCTCCACCACACTTAAAATGGACATGTCAGTGAGGTGATGGTCCACGATAATTTTTGTGTACTCTGGGTGCCTGGGCAGGGTGTCTAGAATCTGTCTCATTCCTGAGATGGGTTAGAGCGCAAAACAGGAATCATTGTTGGTTTGCTGAAATATACCCAATTGTCTCTTTTATCACCATCTTTATTCTGAATACAGTGGTTCGCAACCTTTTTTATGCCCCGCACCCCTAAAAATTTTTAATATGTTCTCGCACCCCTTAAAGTAATAATTTATTTAAGAATGAAGGTGAAGGTGACCAAAACAAATTTGTATAATCAACTTTTAATAATATATAAACAAAAATGAAACATGGAAAAGAAAAAATATTACAACAAATTAAAAGTTGCATAAACCCAACAAAAAAATTAAATTTTCATCCATGCATGAAATTTCTTTAAAAAAAATTAAAGAACTAATGTTCAAATGTTCATAAGCCAATTTAAATTTAATGACTCTTTTGTTCCTGTTTATTGCTTGAGTTTTTCAAAACGTGGCATCTTGTTGCTGATACCAACCTGCACGTCTGCCTGTGCACCTAAGCGATTTCGAGATTTTGTCTTGATTGACAAAAGGGCCCTAAATCCAGACTCGCATAAGTATGTTGTCGCTAATGGGATGAGCACAGTTAGTGCTTTTTCCACAAAGTCTTGGAAACCTGTCCATTCCCGAACACCAATATGGTTCCAAAGTTTTGCTTTCAAACTGCATTTCAAGAACACGATTTGTGCGCAGTTCAATAAGATCTTCCTTTAGCTCTTCATCTGACATATTATCCAAATTGAAGGAGTATGGATTTATAAAACAAAACTGAAATGTTATCTCGCACCCCTGGTTGGGAAACCCTGCTTAAGAGGAATTCATATTTCATTCTGGGTTTAAGTGGTGCCTCAGCTCTCTCTTTGTTACTTGGTCAGAAGGCCACCACCACTCTTCTAGGTTGTTCTTTGGTATTATCTGACCAGTTCAAATTAGTCTGAGACAATTATGCAGTTTTTAAAAAAAAAACTTCTTCCTCATCATGTGTCTTGTGACACAATCAAAAGTGTTTGAGGAGCCTGGAAGGTGGGAGACAAACTTCAAATTTTTTCCAAAATGAGCAACAATTCTCCATCGAAGCAGAGTCTGAAACCTCATTTAGCTACTCCGCCTCCTTTATCATAACTAGTGAGACACAGGATTGGTGGCTGTGGCTGCTGGGGTACATGTGGGGGTGGTTTTGCTCTCAAGAAATCTTGTGATTCCTCATCATTCTGCAAGAATAGGGTCGCCCTGCCTGACATCGGGTCCCCGGGGTTTTTAAAAATCACCTTCTATTTGTTAACCATCTGGCAATTGCTCTGTTCTCATTCTCTCTTCACTTTTTCTCCTGATTGTCAGCCCTTTCACATACAGTCTGCAGGACTTCCCAGTCTTTGGGTGCACCCCCCTTGTACATAACACTATCCCTCTACAACTTGCATTTTATTTTATTTTCAGCTTCATTTTTTTGCTATTCTTGTAAATGCTTTCTCCATTTCTTTGTTGCATCCTTTTTCTACACTTATTTGTCCCTGAGATTGCATCATTCTGTATCCTAAGTTTTTCCCTTTGTTTCTGTTCCCTTTTCTCTCTTGTTTGTTGTGGCAGTTGCACTCTGACTGAAATAACTGCCAGGTTTTTTGGTTTCCATTCTAAGTACAAACCACCATCTCCTGCACAGCTTTTTTTTTAAATCCCTCCAGCTCTTATTCTTTGTTTTGTCCCACTTCTTGAGGGCCTCCTCTTTCCATTCCTTAATTCTCTTTTCCACTTTTTAGCTGCAGCTTTTACCCCACATTAATTGCTCTATTTCTGCTGTAGCGCTCATGTTCCTTGTCCCTCTTATGGCCCATGCTTCATTTCCTAACCTCTTAGTTAATATGGCCATCGAGTAATGATAATCTTTACCGTGATTTTGTCCATAGCTTATCCCATTTCCCTAGCTTCCTTTCCTAAACGATTCTCACAATAAACATTTTACCAGGCTAACAAACTATGCGAAAATAAGCAGAATTCTATTCTAAACACATGTTGGACCCAATCACTTTTGTCCATAGTCTGTTCTATTTCCCTATTTCCCTAGAATTAGTTGCAACTCTGGTAACAGTACCTTTTACCTAGGCTAACAGAGCTATGTGACAACAAGTCTGAAATTCATTTTTTTTTTCCTTTTACCTTTTCTTCACTCTCTGGTTCTTTTCTGGATCTTGGCAGGGAGCCAGATCAGCGTCAAATGAGGGACGTCAGTGTCCCCTGGAATAGGCTATGCAGGTTGGGCTCAAGGGTCCCTGAGGTGCACTTCAGCTGTGTATGAGGTCCCAGTTTCCTTGTGGTCTCTGACTTCATGGCAATTGTCCCAGCAAGATCCTGCCGACTATGCAGCAGAACCAAGGAACATACAATCACTCTTTGCGTTACACTAGCATGGGGATTGATGGGACTATCCAAGGGCTCGATAAATGCCTGGGTGTCGAAAGGGGGTTGATAAATGCGGGGGGTTGATTGACCTTTTGGGGTGGAAAAGGGGGCGTTTCAACAAAAAATAGCACTTATGGCAGGGGTGGACAAACTCTCGAGAACGAATCTTGGTGGCTGCCACGTTGTACATGGCTTCAGCCTCTTCATAAGCAGAGAGCAAGCAGCCAGAAGGACAAGGGAGGGTGGATGGAGCAGAGAAGAAAGAGGTGTGTGTTCTTTGTATGTTGCCATGGGTGGGGTTGATGAGGGATCAAGGATTCCATGAAGGGGTTGATGGACTAAAAGGTTTGGGGGCCCCTGCGCTACTGGGATCAAGGGGTACAAAGAATGAGTAGATCATGTCATTTTTTTCCTTGTATTGAGCTTTCTCAAAGCATACAAGTGTTCACCCCATTTTGTACCCATCCATGCATGTTTCTAGAAAATTTTGCTAGTTTTGCATAACTTCTGAGACTGGTTATTACAGCCATTTGTTTATCTGTGGAAAAAGTCGTTTGTGCTGAGTTGGCAAGCACAGGATGCTTTTTCTCTGTAAATCACTTCACTTTTAAGCTAGGTATACATTATTCTTGGGTTCATACTGTGGGTGTTTCCCTTAAAGTTATCATGCTTGGTGGTTTTGGTCACTATGACACAGCATAAAGAAGTAAAAATACAAAGTAATATGTTTTCAGCTAATTCATTAATCCCTTGTTTTTCATATTCTTTCACACTGGGAACCATTTATTAATTTGTGCATAATTATATTGTAATTACAATTAGTTTTATTAATAGTTTGAATAATTTAGAATAGTTATGCTACCTTGAATTGTGTATAATTTAATGGATGTTAATTTGTTGCTTTTGGAAAAATTAGGTTCGTCGTTACTAAGCATTTATTAAGTCATTTATCATTATGCATATGCATAAACCTAGTACAAAAATGCTACTTGGTATTTTTCCAGTAAAGGCAGTTTAGCTCTGTTTATTGTAAGCCACAAAGGAAGATGTTTACTGCATCTCAATGGAAAATTTGTTTTGACCAGGTGAGATCATTAATTCCAGTCAATGGACTTGTGCTATTCCTCTTTCACCTATGTCTAAAACAGTGGTTCTCAACCTTTTTCTTTCCACTCACATACCACTTTAAGTGTTCCCTATTCTATAGGTGCTCTGTGATTAATACGGGATGGCTTAAGGTGGTATGTGGGTGGAAAGAAAACGTTTGAAAACCACTGTTTTAATCGTAGTTCATTGACTCGTTAGATGCACGGTTTCATAACTCCAAAGGAAATGGGCCAATGACAATTTTTCTCAAGCAGAATATTTCGGTAACAATTGGGTCTAGAGCAGTGATTTTTCAACCTTCCCTTCCCACTCACATACCACCGTAAGCAAACTCTTACTAATCACAAAGCATTGATAGCATAGAGAATGCTTAAAGTGATATGTGAGTGGAAAGAAAAAGGTTGAGAACCATGGTCTAAAACAAAACAGAGTCTTGGCATGACAAACTTTCAGTGCAATGTAATGGGTTAATCTACAACTGGAAATTCAGATTTTTATTTAACGATTATTTTGGCCTACAAGTCAAGTCGTAAAACCCTCAAAAAAATAACTCAAAAAATGGGGGTCGACTTGTATGTCAGATATTCTTTTGAGACCTTTAATTCAGCTCAAAATCCAATCCACGCTGATTGGTGTATGAGTCAACCTTGGAAGCGTCCATTGGGCGTATTAGTTGACCCCCCCCACCGCTGAAGCCAAAATTCCCCAACACCTCCTTACTGTCGGGTGCCACCATAACCCACCCAGACATTCTACACTTATAGAGCCGAGGTTGCTGTTCCTGCCAGGAGAATGAGGTTGCCACTCCTACTCTGGAGAATGAGGTTGCCATTCCTGCCATGTTGGTCTGAGGTTCCTGCTCCCATTGAGAGAATAATGTTGCTGCTCCTACACGGGAGAATGAGTTCGTTATTCCTGCCCGATAAGCCGAAGTTCCTGCTCCTGTTTACAGATTTGCTACTTAATGTTTGGGGTGTTTAAAATTTTTTTTGGCTTATTGCTGGGAGACCCGGACAACTTAAAAATGGGGTTCCACTTTTATACACCGGATGTATCATAAAACCATTAAACTGAGGCTTAAAAAAGGAGGAAGTTGACCTATCTACCGGTCAATTTGTACGCTGAAATACAAGGTATTTATTTTTATTTACAATATGGTAAAAAAATTAAAGGTTCCATTACTGTCACGTAATACTACATTTAGAATATGACATGCATGAAATTCTTTGACTTTTGTCTACCATAGGGCAGACAGAATTGCCTCTTTGTCCAGTACCCCTCACAGAAACCTACAGTGCCTGGTGTTCCTAGGTGGTAGAAGCTGATTTAAACATATACTGCCCAAATTAACCTATAACATCTGTATGTTTTGGAGGGTGAGAGGAAAGCATAGCACCCAGAGGAAACTAGCGAAGACACAGGGAGAACGTACATACACCTTACAGACAGTGCCAAATTCGAACCGGGGTCGATGTCTCTGTAATAGCATCTTGCAGACTATGCTGCCCAGTTCGCTGGGGAAAATGCATAACTTTACAAATTCAAAAAAGTTTTTGTCTTGATCAAGATAATTATATTTTGTTGTGGACCAAAGATGATGTGTTTTTGATGGGATGGACCAATGATCGGATCAAAAGCAATTAATGATTGTTTTGCTTCCATGGAAACAGTTTTTTTTATTGGATTTTTTGCTAATTTTAGGAACAGTATTTGCCAGCTAGGTGATACATTTTTAAAACGTCTGTATCCGGCTTCTGTTCAATAATCAATTGCAGAAACTTTAGGAAGAAACATGATAATGAGAGGGGATTATCATTCCTTTATGTTAATGCACTTGTTTGAAGTTTACGATGAGCTTATTAAACTGTGACAACTGTGATCCTTGTCTGTCCTGAGATGTAGTTAGAAATTAGTTCATAAAGCAGATATTTGAACATCAGAATTTGCTGAAGGGGCATTGTAGATCTGCTTCATGTAGCCGATGAGATTGTTCTGTTTAAACGATAGACAAATTGAAGGTGCAACACTGCTTGGAACTGGAAGGTCTTGATTGACTCTTTTGTAGAAGATGAACAAGCATCACTGAGTCCATATGGTGAAATGGGTTGGAAGCAAGAAGCAGAAAAGCTGGTTAATGATAACTGAATACTTAAAATTGCTGAGCTGATTTTCATCCTTATGAAGTATACACTTTTACCACTTTGTGATCAGTGATGCTGGGACATTGTAAATCACCTGTTTTAAATGCTACTAGTTTTGTAACACTCCATTTGATTGTTTTGTACCCCCACCTTTGAGAAAGGCAATTTGAATCTTTGCCTCTGCACTGCTTGTCTTGATGCTTCACTGTTTTGCGGCACCAACAGTTCTCTTGTTAATCACATTAAACAGGCTCAGTCTAAACTCGTGCAATAATTGTACCCTTTATCAAAATCCCCTTATAATTTAACTGATTTTCTTTTACAGATTCACACATAGTCTGAACCATGGCCACAAATGGTACAAATTCTGCTTCAACAAGCAACCATGCAACAAAATCACAACTTGGAGTAAAAGGTGAGTTCAGAGATGGACTAATATGTTCACTAATGGGGATGCAGCAGCTGATAAGGTCATCTGTGTCAGTGTCACTCTCAGCCAGCTAGTAGCGATGTGCATGGGTCTGAATTTTTTTTTCCTCCCAACTATTGCTGGTTGAAGTTTCTCATGGCCAAAAATCAAGATCATAGCTAATGAAGGTTTTGAACATTGGTGCCATAGTTTCAATATACCCATTCTTTGTTACTTAATCCATCCACGCAGCCACTCCTGGTTTCGGCTGGAACCTACACCATTCTTTTATATAGGAGACAAATATTTCCTTTTTCTCGAAGTTATATTGAGACTTTCTGGCATTCTTAATTTATTGCATTGTATCTTCTTTCTGGCCGTTTCACATTTTACTGTGCCCTTTGCCATAAGAGCCTGAAATTTTCTTCTTTTGTCTTCTCTTTAAATGTTGGTATCCTCTGGAGAGACCTCCCCTTTTTTCCCCCTCCCCCCAAGGGTAATCTACCAATGTGACTTAGTAACTCTATTTCTTAAAACTTTTTTTTGACCTGTTGACTGTCATCTGTCCCAACAATCGTTTTGAAAAAAGAAAATACTTTTTTTTTCCATCTTGTCACAACACATTTATCATGTGTTCCTCGAGATAATTGTAATCTGAGGATTTTAGTTTCTTGCTCTCTCATAGCAATTGCAACAAGGTTGATAATTTGTTGGCAGGAAAGCATTCTGCTTAGACAAGCAAAAAGTAATTTTAAATTTTAAAAAATTTAGACATACAGCATGGTAATGGGCCCTTTCAGCCTATGAGCCCTTGCCACCCAATTGACCTACAACCCTTGGTATGTTTTGAACGGTGGGAGGAAACCCATGCAGACACTGAGAGGACGTACAAACTCCTTGCACTCAGCGCGGGATTCGAACCCTGGTTCCAGTGGCTGACACTAACCACACCCACCCTACCTGTCTACTTAAAAATTGGAATAGAGAAAATAAATCAGAGTATGAGAGAGGATACTTCTGTCAGTAAAAGTGGCATCTTCACATGCAATGTGAATTCTAGTCTTCCATCCCAAGACCTGTAACTTTATCATCACTCCCATGTGTATGTTCTCTACCATGTTTTCTTTCTGCTAGTGCTGGCTGCCATGGCCGATGCTGACCAGGGCACTACATTCAGGTGGTGCTCGATGGTTAACCTTGTTCTCACCTGCAGTTTGAAGGATTTCATGTGTTTCTGCAGAATAACAAGTCCGAACCAATAAATTGTACCAATGCCTGCAGTTGTCAAACTTAAGTTGAGAAATTTTGCACCTTGTTCAAGAAAATTTCTCCATTCGTTGTTGCAGTCATCTGTGCAAAGCTTAAAGAAAATAAGAAGAACTGGTTTGGGCCCAGTCCCTATGTAGAAGTGTCAGTTGATGGACAGTCAAAGAAAACTGAGAAGATTACCAACACGCACAACCCCAAATGGAAACAGCATGTCACAGTGTATGTTGGATATTTTTTATGCCTTTATCCTTAAATAAAACTTTATTAGTATTGCACATGCTATTGCTCAGGTGTTCAGAAAGTAAGGGCAAAAATATTGGTGTTTTTACTTCTTAGAAAACACAAAAATATTCATCAATTTGAATAGAAATGCTGTAGGTCCTTCCACTGCCAGCTCAGCCGTACTTCATTGATATGACATATTTAGCAAGATTGTTGAAATGGTATTTGTGGCTGGAATCAGTTTTCCCTCACAAATACTTCTTACTAAATAAATGAGACATAATTTTGCTGTTATGTATATTTGTGATGCAAGTTGCTGGAAAACTGGTTCAGTTTCAGGATGCCATAGGTGCTCTGGGGTTAGTAAGGGATTACTTAAGGTGGTATGCAAGTAGGAACTACTGCTGTAATGTTACTGTGTGGAAATAGGTCCTTCAGCCTAATTTGTTCAAGTAGTCCATGTAAACTAATTCCAGTTCCCATTGTTTGACCCATGTCCCCCTAAAGCTCCCCTTTCTTGGCACCTGTCAAAAAGAAACAATTGTAGCATCTTTGCACGTAAACATTGCAATTTTACCCACCTCTAACAATTCCTCTTGCAGCTCATTCTATCCAGTGTGGAAAAGGATGGCACTTAGCTCCCTTCTAAATCCTTTCCCTCTCGCCTTAACCTGTGAGTCCAAGTTGGGACTCCCTTATGCTGGGAAAAGGACTATGCATGTTGACCTTATCTATGCCTCCTGTGATTTGATAAATCCTCAATTTCCTTTGTTGGAGGGAGAAAAGTCTCAGCCTATCCAGCCTCTTCTTAAAAGTCAAGCCTTCCAGTCCCAGCAACACAGTTCTAGTTCATTTCTTGCTGGTGCTAATCTAGAAATGACCAAGTCATGGAAATTTGCCATGGTGAAATAGCAGCTCACTATTACAGAGTTGCTCATCTGCCCATCTTTGGAAGAATTTGACATTCCTACATTGGCCTCATCAGCCACCTTAGAACCCACAAATCCAGTGAGGAAGAATATTGTCCTTGATCCTAAGAGACTGCCTCAGAAGGGAAACTATTGCAATGCTTTTAGTATTATGTAGTTGTTCATAGGATCAAAAGTGAGCCCAGCAATCTGTGTCTAATCCCTCCCAGGTTGTGACTCTCAAGCAAGCCTTGTCAAAACATGGGGGGACGCTTCGTGATTTGGGGTTCATTCGGAAACCTCTGAAGGCTTTGTGATTCTTAAAAAAAAAAAAATTATGGCTGTTCTTTTTGTCCAATTTCCTCAATTTCCATATGTTAAATATTAGCATCTCACCGGCATTCAGTTCCATCGGAACCATTGCTACTTAACCAGTTGGGTTATTCTTACTGATGGGAGCCTTTTGGAAAAGGCCGGTGAAGAGTTGAATTCGCACATTAAATTGAGGAATTGGGGAAATAAAACTTAAGGTGGAAGGGTTTTATTTTAAAACTTGTTCGTTGTCTTTTATTTACACAGCATTGTAACACCGTTCAGCATGATCACTTTTAGAGTATGGAGCCATCAGACGCTGAAATCGGATGTCCTGCTAGGATGTGCCACTCTAGATGTCTGTGAGACGTTAAAATCGAACAACATGAAATGTGAGTTTCTTCTCTTTCTTGATCATGTTGCCATGACCAGCTGTTGAGAATAGCTCCTTGTCTTTCTTTGTCATTTAATGCAATGAGCAATAAACATGACACAGGCTGCTGCTCTTTGCCCAGTCTTTTGCTGGCTGAAGCATCAATTCAGTGATGATATAACAATGGGGAGGAATTTTTGGACTTTGGACAAGGCGTGTCACCAAGAAACAAATCCCAAGTGGGTTACACATTTCTCAAACACTTCCACAGTGGAAATTAGATGCAAGTTCTTCAGAAGCCAAAGTTGAAACTTTGTTTTTCTGTGTGAAACACACAAGTCTGCAGACGCAGTGATTGTAATAAAATGCTGGAGGAACCCAGCCGGTCTTGCAGCAAGACTACCCCGCTGTCCCCGCACCCCCCCCCCACCCCCCCCAAACATTGCCTTCACCCGGCTCTGTCTCTCTCCCTTTCCCTCTTTCTCCTTTCACACAGGCAAAATAATTCTCACCTCTCGTATAATATATTGTTGGTCTGGACTCCTTCCCAACCCAGCACTGTCTCTATTCTGACCTTTCCTGTATTTTTGCTTATTCCTTGTTGAAGGTCTCAGGCCCGAACTGGCGGTAATATATCTATCTCCTATGGATGCTGCAAGACTGGCTGAGTTCCTCTGGCATTTTGGTGTATTTTTACTTTTTTTCTGTAAAGAGAGAATATTGGCACTCCTTGCACTGAATTCAGTGCCAATAACTTTTTTAAAGCATTGAGATATCCCAAGATACTTAACAGAAGTACTTTCATCCAGAATAAAAGAATATAGTCACAATCTTTTGAGTGGAAAATTAGTTTGTCTCACCTCTTTTATTCTTGAAACTGAGAACATTCATGCATGTATTGTATCTTTTAAAAGACTGTCTTAAAATGGCAATATTCATGTTTGTTCTGAAATGTAAGTGATTTTAATGAATAGTTTCTTCTTGCCCCATTTTTGGTCATTTTCATGCTTGCTCTCACACAGTTCACTTTATTCCAGCAGTTTCTGGGTTACTGCACACACTTGGAAATAATCCAACTCAAATTCTAAAGTAGGTTTAAATTTAAGCATGTGGAGGACTGATTGCATGATCATATTCTACTCACGAACTTAAACTTGGGAGTATTTTTGCGTGTTTTTTTTTGTGTTATTCCTTCCTGAAATAAATTGATGGATTTCTAGTTTCTGATAGGTATTGGTTAATTTCTGTTGTGACCAACCTACTTATGTATTTGTGTAGTACTGCAGATATGTCAATCTCTCATTGACTTTTGTACATTGGCAGAAGCTGCAGACCAGGATTTGTGTTCAGATTTTTAGTTGTCTCACCCCACCCCGGCACGTGAGAGATCTGTTGTAGTACCTTCATCCAATGATGGTAATTGTCTTCAAGTCCCTGAGGCCCAAGATCCAGAATTCCCTCTCTAAAAAGCTGCCTTTCTTGTCCTTAAGATATTCCTTTTTTAAAAAAAAACTCCGGTTGAGCCAGATTTTGATCACATGACCACATTTCTCATTTGATACCATTGTGTCAAATTTTGTGACGCAATTCACCTATCAAGTGCCTTGAAAGTTTTACTGGGGGAAAGCATTTGCACTTGTATAGTGCCTTTCACATCCCTTTCAGAGGGTCCCAAAAATGCTTTTCAGCATGTGAAGTACTTTGAAGTTGTAATGAGGAATATGTGGCAGCCATTAAAGACGCAGCAAACTTCAATTGTTTGTTGCTTATAGCAACATACAGTGAAAAGCTTTGCTTTGTATGCTATCCAAGCAAGTCGACACAAGTAAAGTAAACAAGAAAATCTACAGATGCTGGAGTCTTCAGAAGTACATAAAAGTGGCGGATAAACTCAACAGGCCTTGCATGCAACACCCACGTTAAACAGCTAGTGCAAGAATAAAACAAAAGTGCAGTGTGTAGTGTTGCATTATGTCAGAGTGGAGGGAATAATGGGAAGTAAGAGAGGGAAGATCCAGCTTTGGTTAACTAAGGAAATAAAGGGAAGTATAAAATTAACAATTCATGAGTACAAAGTGGCCAAGAGTAGTGGGAAACTAAAGAATTGGAAAAACTTTAAAAGGCAACAAAGGAGAACTAAACAGGAAATAAGGAAAGGGAAGCAGGATTATGAAGGGAAAGCACAAAGTCTAAAAATAGGTAGCAACGAATTTTGTATATAAAATGGAAGAGGGTGGCTGGAGTCAACATAGGTCCCTTGGAAGATGAGAAAGGAAAATTGACATTGAGTAATGAGGAAATGGCTGAGGCATTGAACAGATATTTTGTGTCAGCCTCCACGGTGGAAGATACGTCCAGCATGCCAAAGAGTTGTGTTAGGAACGCGAAGTGAGGGGCTCGATAATAATTGTTACAGAAGAGATAGTGATGGGCAAACTAAAGGCAGACAAATCCCCTGGTCCTAATGGATCCCAGGGTACTGAAGGAAATGGTGGGAGTTGTAGTCGATGAGTTGGTAATCATTTACCACAATTCTCTGGATTCTGAGCAGGTCCTGGCAGATTGGAAGACAGTCACCACTTTTTAAAAAGCGATGTAGGCAGAAGACGAGTAACTATTGACCAGTTAGCTTTGAAGCTGTAATTAAGGATGAAATTGCGAGGCATTTAGAACAAAGGGGTACCATCAGGCAGACACAGCATGGATTCAGAAAGCGTAGATCTTGTTGACAAACTGGCTGGAGTTCTTTGAGGATATAATGGGTGCGGTAGATAGAGGGGAACAGGTTGATGTATATTTGCATTTCCAGAAGGTGTTTGAGAAGGTGCCGCACAAAGGACTTATCAAAAAGATACAGATGAATAGAGTTGGAGGGAAGTATATTTGACATGGATTGAGGATTGGTTAACTGGCAGAATCAGGATAAAAGAGCATTTTTCTGATTGGCAGAGAGTTGTAAGTGGGGTGTGGCAAGGGCCAGTGTTGGGCCCGCAGCTTTTCACCATTAACATTGATGATTTGGAAGAGGGGACAGAGTGTCGTGTAGCCAAATTTGCAGATGATACTAAATTGAGTGGAAAAGCAAATTATACAGAGGATGTGGTGAAGCTGCAGAAGGATATAGTAAAGTTAGGAGAGTGGGCAACGGTCTGGCAGATGGAGTACAACGTTAGTAAATGTGAGGTCATCCACTTGGTGGGAAAAATAGTAGAGCATATTATTATTTAAATGGTGAAAGATTGCAGCATGCTGTAGTGCAGAAGGACTTGGGAGTGCTTGTGCATGAATCACAAAAAATTGGGCTGCAGGTACAACAGGTTATTAAGAAACCAAATGGAATGTTGGCCTTCATTACCAGAGGAATTGAATTCAAGAGCATGGAGGTCATGCTTCAACTGTACAAGGTACTGGTGAGGCCGCACCTGGAGTACTGTGTGCAGTTCTGCTCTCCATACTTGAGGAAGCATATACTGGCCTAGGAGGCAGTCCAAGTTCACCAGGTTGATCCTGGAGATGAGGAGGTTGACCTACAAGGAGAGACTAAATCACCCTGGGTTGTACTCAGTTGAATTCAGAAGAATGAGAGGAGGTCTTATAGAAACATAAAATTATGAAAGGGATAGATAAGATAGAGGCAGGAAAATTGTTTTCACTGTTAGGTGAGACCAGAACTAGATGACACAGTCTCAAGATTTAGGGTAGTAGATTTAAGACTGAGTTGAGGAAAAACTTTTTCTTGAGAGTAGTGAATCTGGAATTCTCTGCTCAGGGAAGCAGTTGAGGCTACTTCATTAAACATATTTAAGGTTGTTAGATTTTTACATTTAAAAAAAAGAATGAAGGGATATGGGGGAAAAGGCAGGGAGGCGGAGTTGAACCAATGATCAGATCAGCCATGATCGTATTGAATGGTGGAGCAGGCTCGACGGGCCGAATGGCTGACTCCTGCTCCTAGTTCTTATGTTCTTGTAACCAAAAGTTCAATTAAAACAGTGCAAGGACATCATCTTTTAACAATGACTTGTCCATTTAAGAGTCTGATCACAGCATGAAAGAAACAGACTTTAAATCTGGATGTTTGTGTTTTCAAGCTTGTGAATCTTCTCAATCAATACTGTAGACATGACTAAATACTCTTTGTTAAGGAATAAATGCTAGTCCAGAGATAATCCTTGAATACATTTTATTTTTCCTAAATTAAAGGACTAATATAAGTTCAGATTATTGTTATGTCAGTTTGACTCATCGGCAGTGGTACAGTTAGCATAGCAGAGCATGGTATTACATCGATCGAGACCTGGATTCGAATCCCGCGCTGTCTGTGAGGAGTTGGTACGTTCTCCCCATGTCTGCGTGGGTTTTTCCCAGGTGCTCCTCCCACTGTTCAAAATGTACCAAGGGTGTAATTGGGCAGCATGGACTCGTGGGCTGAAATTGTATGTAAAAGTTGTTTTTTAAAAAAATGCTGGGAGGTAGTGCAGTTGTATGAGATGTTGGTGAGGCCCCATTTGAAGTATTGTGCTCAGTTTGGTCACCATGCTGTCGGAAAGATGTTGTCAAGCTGGAGAAGGGTTCAGAGAAGATTTCCGAGGATGTGGCCAGGAATCGGGGTCCTGAGCGAAAGGGAGAGGTTGAGCAGGCTAAGGCTTTTTTGTTTGGTACCCATAGAGATGTACAAAATTAAAAGAGGAATAGATCAGGTGAATGCAGAAAGACTTTTGGCCAGTGTAATGGAATCAGTAACCAGAGGAGATGAGTTTAAGGTGAATGAGCAGAGATTTAACAGAGACCTGAGTGGTGGTGGATATATGAAATGGGCTGCAGGAGGAGGCAGCTGAGGCAAGTGCTATTGGAAAATTTAAGAAATAATTGGACAGACACGTGGATAGGATGGGGGGGTGAGAGAGAGAGATGGGCCAAATGCTGGTAGTTGGGACATTTTGGCTGTTGTGGGCAAGTTGGTCCAAAGGGCCTGTTAGCATGACTCCTTTTGAGTCTTGATGCCAAATCAACTGCAATTATTCTTGGATTTATTGCCCCTAGACTACTGTTCTCAGATGCCTGACTAGAAATGTTTATTGCCTTGAATATTTTGTTTCAATATAACCTCTGTTTATTTTTGCTTGTTTTATTTTGACAATATCAGTGTAGACTTATTGACTGTATTGTTTACTCTGAGAGTTGCTATTAATGGATCATATATATAAAAAATAACATTTGACTCAAATACTTTAGAGGTGAAATTAACTTGCAAAGAATTCTTACTGAATCTGCTTGAGTCATTTGTCAGAATTTGACCGATGCAGCCACAGCATAATGTTGATGATGGGAAAACTGGAGTCATTCAAACACATTTTGAACTTTCTCTGTATCCAAACCCACTTATAGTTCACACTGACATAAAAATACATTTCTTGTATTTCAGCTCACTGTTGCCAGATTGGTTAAGTTTCAACAGGAAACATGGCTTTATTTTACTCCATGATTCCATGTTAACAACCTTCAACTACAGATTTCTTAATTGAGATCCAGACATGTTGCTAGGTTGGGAATGTTCATTCCTGTCCATGCCACTGGTATGTTGGGTTTTGTCTATGACAGAATTATACAGTAGAAGGAAGTGGAGGTCAACAGGTAGAGATTCAATAGTCTTTTGTTCCTCTTTCAAGATTGCTTTAAAGCTTAACCATTTTGGTAACAGTGAGCTGAAATACAAGAAATTTTTTACATTGGTGTGGACTTGAGATTGGGTTCAGGGAAATTTCTGCGGGTGCCCAGATGACTCCAGTTTTCCTATTTGCAGGGTCTAACCAAGGCAGGGAAAATATGCAAGCTCTGTTTTTCCGGGGGGCAGACTAGGAAACCCCACTTTTGAACCCAGGGAAGAAAGTTTTTGAGAAATAGTTTGGCTGACTCCTGCTACCAAACCTGCGTAGTCTCTCCCAGGTATCTTTGGCACATCCTTTACCTGGTCATATGTTTCAGATTCTCCCCATTTGACAGGAAGCCAAAGGTTCTTCCTTGTGGGTCATGTCCCAACATGACGCCCTGAGAAATTCCAAGATATGAACCCTGAAATATTCTGGGTCTCCCCATTTAAAAACTCTGCCCTTGTGAATTGTCTCAGTAAATGGACAGGTTGTACTGAAACTTTAATTTTTATTATATATTTTTAAATATAGCTTTCATTTTGATGATCAGTTTGTTTAATTTTTTTGTGGGGCTTATTTTAATCTGAACTGTAGGTGATAAGTAAAACCAATAGCTGTTGATGGTGAGAAATTTAATTGTGTGAACTATTTTGATCGTTTTCCTTGTATAACAGGCATGCTTTGATCAACCAGCCTTTCTGTAGGTAATAAATCATTGGGAGTAGTTGTATTGTTTTTTGATATTTCTTATTTTTCCCCAGTTGATAATGTGGTTATAAAGTTAGCACTCAGCAATGATCGCGACGTTATAGATGGGGGTGAGCTAATTGTGTCCCTGGATGGGTTAACCGTAGACCCAGAAGTCTTGACCAATGGACACTCTGCAGCTGCTGCAGGTGAGTGATAAAATTAAACCCCATTTTACCAGCATGTATTGTGAAAAGGTTCTCAATTAAAGGTTGAATCTTTCAAATGATTTTCTCTATATAATGTAAGACATTGAGCAGCTTTGATAAGTTGCTGGGTAAGTGCTTGCGGTCATCCTGATGTAAACGTACTCCGCTTCGGTGCCGAGGCAGAAGACGTTCTTCAAACGGTCTGCATGAAAAGGCCATCTATAAATTATTACATCTCATTGGTGTTAGGTCTGCTTTGTTCATGAATGAGTGAGACAAACACCAGGCTGAGTCGAAATCAGGGTTCTTTGTTCTTTATTACCGGATTGTAACACTTGCGACTAACAAAGTTAGTCGGAGAATGCATTCTGCCGTTATCAGCAAAATGGTGATTTTTTATACCCTTGGATATGTGCTTAGAACATCATCATATCATTACTTGTCCAATGACTAAAACTGTTGCTATCCTTTCCCTGCTAGCTTCCTGCCTCTCAATCCATCAATGTCTCTCTTATCTTGTAAGTACAAGGATGCATTTACATCCCCATACCGAGGAATACTGGCCCTCCACTCAAAAAACTGTTTAATCAGCCCTGGGCCTGGTTCATCATACAGTAGCCGACTCCAGAAAATACTAACCTCCACAGAGTCTTCTGAAGCGTTAGATGGGGTCATTACTATAAACTGTCCTCCCCTTCTTATTGTATCCCCTGGGTATGTTAACCGAAGGCCCTTCTCAGAACATTGTATGGTTATTCCTAGTTTGGTAAGAATGTCCCTTGCTAATAAATTAATGGGGCAACTTGGCACAACCAGGACAGGCGTTTTAACCCTTTGTCGTCCAAATGTCATGTCGATGTTATCTGTATAGGGCTGTGTTTCCCTTATCCCGGAGAATCCTATTGTAGATAATGTTTTGCCCGAAAATGTGCTCCCTGGGGGTGTTTTAATCACTGTCGTAACTGCTGCCCCTGTGTCAACCATAAATTCAATTTTTTCTCCATTTACCGTCCCCCAAATTTTTGGTGGCTCCCAGGGAGGCGTGATTTTTGATTCTCCTGGGCACCTTCAATAATCAAATTCAGCACCTTCCTCAATATAGTCATTACACTGAGGTGCCTGGACTTGTTGATCACTCTGCCACCCCCTGATTCTCTGGGGCCCATCAATGTGTCCACCCCTACCCCTTGCTTGTCCTCTTAAGTTTCCTCCTCTTCCCCGATAGCCTCTAATAGAGGGTAATCTTTTTCCCCTTGCTCTCCCAGCCTCCGGACAGTTCCGCTGGTAGTGTCCAGGATTTTGGCAGTACCAGCATACTGCATGTTCCCCTCTATACATTGTACCTAGCTGTCTTTCCCAACCATTTCTTACTTGGGGTCCCGGATTTATCACTGGCCCCATGACCTGTGGGACTATCTGTTGGGCCGCTAATTTAACCCCTATATGTTCTATGGCTCTCACCAATTTATCGGTTGTCTTGTCCACCTCCTTCTGGGACGCACTTTCTGACTTAGCATGCTCTGATTGACGATGTCGTTTGATTGCATGTGTCAGGTGTCTTTTCCACAAATCCTCTGACATTGTCTCTAATCCCACAATGTCCCTTAATTTTGCTTGAACCGTAGCAGGTAGTCCGTTTATTATCCCATTACGAAAGTGAGCCCTTCCTAAGGGGCTGTGGTCGGGTCTTTCTCCAGTCCCTGTTTCCCATAAGTCCCATGCTCGAGTGAAATACTCGTGTGCAGTCTCTCCTTCCTTTAGTTGAAGGGTTACCAAGGCATCCAAACTATAGGGTGTAGGAAATGTTTCTCTAAGTGCTTCCCAAAATTTATTCTGAAGTGGGTTAAATTCTATTTCATCCCCCAATTTACTGCTTCTTACAATTCTCTCTATTTGCTTCAGGGCCCCTTCTGCCTTTAATTTTATCATGATAGTTCTGACATCTGCGAGTGCTAATTGTTCTTGGCAGGTTTCTCGCTCAAAACAAGAAATCCATGGACTAGCCCCATTACTCAACGGAGGTAGTTTTTTCATTAAACTCTCTAAGTCCATTCGTGACCAGGGTACATATTTTTGAGTTCCCCGTCCCGTGATCAGTAATGGGCATTGATATCTCAATTTTGGGGATTTCTGCTCCTTCTTTACTCTTGGCATGCATTTATTTATCCCACCTTGTTCTGACTCTTCTTCGTCACTGTCACTGTCCCTATCAGCTTCCAATGTCTCAGGGTCAAAGGTATATTGGTCACGTTCATCTCTAAGATAATCTTTTCGGCCATAGTTTAGTTGTTTCACATCTTTCTCTTTTGTTCTAACTATGTCCAGGTAGGCATGTCTATTTTTCTCCCTCCCGAGTCTTTTCCTTTTACTTTCCTCCCATGGTGGATCGTATCTCGTTTCCTCATCTGTACTACACTTTTCGTCCTTTACTCCTATTACCATTCCTTCAGCTTTAATTTCTCCTTACAGTGTTGTAGTTATCTTTTCCACTTCCTTCAATACACCTACCATTAATTCTTTTTGATCCTCACTGATCTGCCCCAGCACATTAATATCTCTGTTTAAGTTTTTAATGTTATCCTGAACCTTTTTCATGTTCCATTTCTGTATCTCTAACTCCTTTTCTATTTTCTTGGACTCCAGAGGGGTCTCTACATCTATTACTCCCCCTTCTATTTTTATTAAAGGGGCCTGTACCTCGTCTGATGTATCCCTATTCCCGTGGTTCTTGTCACACCCCAGTGTCTCAATATCTGGATATAAGGGACGTGACTCCAGTATCCCATCTGGGTTGCCAGGGGCACCTTGTGACTCCACATATGCATAGGGCGGGGGTCTACAAGCTATTTCTACAGGGGCCATAATAGGTGGGTTATCAGGGAGACCAAATTCTTCGAATATAGCTAGGACATCGCGGTACTGCATCTCCTTGTCTCTCACCCTCTTTTTTGCTGACTCGCGATTAAAGATTTTGTTTTCTGTGTCCCGTTTTGTTTAATTGTATAAGACTCACTTATAAATGATTTATTGTCAGAGTACATACATGACATCACATTCATCCAGAGACTATGAGAGAGAGAGAGAGAGAGAGAGAGCATAGCGAGAGAAAGAGATAGAGAGGCAGATACACAGAGCACAAGAGATAGAGAGAGAAAATGCCTTGCACTGGCCCCACTGGGAGAAAAGTCTTCAGATTAACACTTTCGTTTCAAAGGTTTTAAAAGGTTCTCATCCTGTGATCACTGGTCTGGATCAGATTGGGTCTCCCACCACTGGGAACTATCACTCCTTCCTTCCCTCCCACCTCGAGTGAGCTACACGTCAGCCCACAATGTCTGCCCTGATCCCGCAATGGTGGGGGTGCGGGAAAAAGGGAGGGAGAGAGGATAAAACAGGATCCCATTTGATGCGGAGCTGGAATTGTGGGCACAAAATTAAAACCAAATTGTATTTCTCTGCCCTGCCCAACCTGGGGATTTCAGGGCAGCACCGCCACAGATTGGGATTGGGAGGGGGAGTGGGTGAGAGAGGAGGGGGGGGAGAAGAGAGAGAGGGGGAGAGAAGAGAGAGAGGGGAGGGTGAAAGGAGGGAGGGAGAGAGCAAACCCGGACACTTCGTGGCTGGAAACTGGAAACAGGCACTTTTCCTTTCCCTTCTGTGTTTTGTTTCTTCCAGCTTATCTAAGCCTCTACGTTTTAAAAATTTTTTTTTTTCTCACCTGTCAGGAACATCTCAGTGCCCCCGGGTAACCAACCCCTCTTCCTCCAGCGGTCTACACATTTTCGGAGCATTTTTTGTTTTTCCAATGCCGCATTACTGGTAATTCGCTCCTCTAATTCCTGATTAATTTCCTTAATAACTTGGTCAAAAGTCTTAGCAGGCAACTGTACAGCCATAGCTGCGGGACCGCTTTCTAATGCCTGTTTTAATTTAGGTTCTTGTCCGTTTAGGGGATCTATGTCAACGAAAATTGCTTTTAAAAAATGTCTCCTTGCAAGCTGGATGACTAATATCTTTTAAAAGAACAGTCTCTAAGTCTTGTCCTCCAATTGACTTCAGACTGTCCTGTATACTCTGATTGCTCGTTTTCCACTCTCTGTTTTCCCAAAGGGGTCTGAAAGTTAAATTACAACTAGAAAACCAAATATTTGGGCTATACTTTTGTCCTGTTTCCCTGTACCAATCTATGAATTTACGTAACTTTATCTCCTTGGTGATGTTGGGAATACCCTCATTTAACTTATCAAAAGTATTTCGAATAAACTGGGTGTCTCTTAGGAGTTTGTCAACTTTTTCATTAATATCTCCTACCTGATCCGGACACAGCTGTCGCAGCCTTCTGTCGTCGTTCTTGTTCACCAGGCAGGCGTCCCTGAGTACTTTTTTTGTTGTCTCAAGGTCTCTAGTGTCTGCTGTGGTATTCAACCACGGCGAATTGGGGAAATAAATTCTTAACTTCTCAAGTGTACAGACATTATCATACCTACCGGACATTTATAAGTCAGTCTCTCAGATACAATTGAGGCCAATAAGCCTGAACCTTTGTTTTCTTTCAAAGCCCAACCTTCACGTGGGAGATTTCTCCTCTTAATAACCAGTTTAGGGCAGAAAACTCAGGTCCTCAATTGTTTATAGACCACCTTCTCACTCTATTGGACTTTGCAACGACACAATAAAGACTTTTAAACTCTAGTAGTTTCTTGCGAAGCACTTAATAAATGTCATTCAAACACCTTAAGGACTTTTATCTTGTCTGTAATCACTTACGTGTTACAATCCTGGCATGCGACCTTCAATTGTGGTCGTCTAATTTGTCCGATCTCCAGTTCTTACTGACAATCATAAAGATTTAAAAAAAAAAAAGAGAATTTTGTTAAAACAGGCTTCTCTGGACCTTTTTATCAGCCGGCTGAGATGATTGTCAGAAAAAACAGAAACCGTCGTCCAGTGTTCACTCACCCATCACGTCGGGGTCACCAAATTGTTAGGTCTGCTTTGTTCATGAATGAGTGAGACAAACACCAGGCTGAGTCGAAATCAGGGTTATTTGTTCTTTATTACCGGATTGTAACACTTGCGACTAACAAAGTTAGTCGGAGAATGCATTCTGCCGTTATCAGCAAAATGGTGATTTTTTATACCCTTGGATATGTGCTTAGAACATCATCATATCATTACTTGTCCAATGACTAAAACTGTTGCTATCCTTTCCCTGCTAGCTTCCTGCCTCTCAATCCATCAATGTCTCTCTTATCTTGTAAGTACAAGGATGCATTTACATCTTGTTACAGCCCTGTACATTCCCATCTCATGATGTTTTACCTAACAGGAGTACAAGGACACCTCCCCTTCTTGTTACTGCCCTGTACAGGGTAACTCCCTACACATTCCCATCTCATGATGTTTTACCTTACATTGGTCAGATTACTACTTACATTATTTTTGTGTAGATTGTCGGTAATTATGTGGCGCACAGGTAGAAAACTGACGGTTCCTGAATTTAATGAATATAATTTGAATTCATTGTTATGTGTTCAAGGGGAAGGTGTTTTCCTTTATTTGGGAAGTAAATTTACCTTTGACCTGATATTACTCGAACAACAAACCAGCTCTAAATATTGGATTATTTGATTTCTTTCAGGCACCTCGACAAGTGAAGGTTCCCGATGTGGGAGTGAGGCATATATACTAAATCCCTCAAGGTAAGAGTGAGCTGCACTAGAGATCTTATTTAACTAACATAGCTACTCCAAAAACAAATAGAAAGATCCCTCCCGTTATACAGATCACAGTGATACCCCTCCACAGTAGACCAGTGAAGCAAACTGCAGAAAACATTTCTTACCAGGGAATCTGATAGTTGATAAAGGTTTGAACTCTACCCCAATGAAAGCAGTGTTATTTTCCTTGTTCCATTGCATCCAGTTTTCTTGCAATAGATTTGACTCCAGTTTCGTATTGGCATGTGCTGGTTGAAACTCTAATGTGGCATTTAGTCGTAAGGTAGCACCCTTGCCCTGCTTATTTTGAATCTGCAGTACAGATCAAATTGCAATTAAGATCTAAAACTATCTAAAATCTGTGCTAATTTGTAATTAATTAACCTACCATCACCACTTTTTGAATTTTAGCCAACAGCACTTCTGATGTGATTATCTTTGAATGTCAGTGCTCTCCTATGTTAATGCACCCAATAAAACATGTATCCATTCACAATCTCTGCTGATTTTTGTCTGAGAATCTCGAGGTATTGTATCTTATACTGCAGTTCATTTTGAAAATATCTAATTGTTGATGATTTGGCATTGGGGATGTCAGTTGGATTTCTGTTCATTTGTGCCAGGAGTTTTGATCAAGTGGCTGTGATCTCTTCCAGTGCAAATGGTGATGCCATTTCACAAGAAGGTTCGGTGGATGAACATAATATGAATGGCAGGAGTACTCCATCACCATCTCCAAAATCAAAGCCTGCAAGGCCTCCAAGACCCTCGCGACGTCCACCTCCAGTTCCATCCAGACCCGTTAGTATACCAGGTCAGTTCCAGAAGAATATCACAGCACAGATGTACATTGAAGTGCATTTTCATTTGCAATGTAATTTTGATTCTTGCCAATTGGATTGACGCTTGCAGAACTTTCTCGGACAGAGCCACCTTGGTCTGGGGCAAAGGCTGATGTAGTTGCAATATTTAATATATAAGATTGTTTTGATACTTTGGCTTCTGGCTGATGCCTTTCACCGAAATTCATTCAGTAATCCTCCTCCCATTGGGTTGAAATGGAGGAGGAACCAGAAAGCATTCCAAACCAAGACTTTTTAATATATCGTGGATTTGTCTTTAAAAAGATATTCTCACTTACTGGAGTGTTAATAAACTCAAGGATTCTTATTCTAACATTGCTTTGACAAGCAGAGAGAACTTTCACTGTTGAAAGTATACATATAATTGTTTACTTTGAAATCTGTTAATTTCATTAAAGTGCAGATTTTAACTGTTAGCAATTAAACAAATGTTATCAGCAATTAAACAATGCTACTCTAATTGTAATGTTTTCTTATTTTTTGGGCAAGCATAATAATCTGAGCTGAGTTTCTGTCACTCTTTCCAATTTGAGTTCCTGCCATTGTTTTTCTGTAATAGCATGTGATTTTGTGTTACTGAGCTTGTGCCAGAGTAAACTGCTTATTTATATCTGTGTGCAGGAGCAAACAATGTAGCTTGGCATTTCAGCTTGATCAGTTTGTCAAAAAAAAAATCAGCTTTTTAATTGTTTAGCTATTTGTTATTGATTGGCAGAGGAACTGAAGTAATACATCATTGCAAAGTTCACATTTACCAGTCTTCACACTATTAAAGTAATTTATTGCATTATTAACTGGTCTTTATTTACCATAATGCTCTTTTGATTTTTTTTTCCTGCTGTGCTTTTAATCATGGACCCATTCCATGGCATTTTACAAAAGGGGCTAAATATGTCCAAAATATTAGCTCTGATTTCACTTTTTATTGGGACAGGTTAGGTTTGAGGCAGAAACTTTGAAGAGGGGTGGTGAGCAGTTGGGTTGTAGTGGTACAATTAGAGGACAAATAAACTTCAGGTGCCTGAAAGAAATAAACTTGAACAATTAAGAGAGCTGTATTTATATAAAATTTAGCAGCCAACGTATACTTTTTATATTGCCTGGGATTATTGATGTGTAAACCCTATAAAATCACCCATTTTAAAATTCATTTGATCAGATTGACTTGTTTGCTTTCCAATTTTGCAAATTCATTCCAAATTTGACTTTTTCCTGGTATTTGATGAAATTTAAACAGCTTGTAAATACAGAGAGGAAATAGATACAGAACTGCAATAGAAAGTTTGATGTAAAATAATAGATTTTGAAGACGCTCAGATTCACGAATGGATTTTGCATCAATGAAAGGTGCACTAGTATTGGAACAGAAGAAGAGGTTCCGAGGGGGTTCAAAGGCATTGACTGGGCAATTAAGTTATAGAAGGTTGCTCAAGAATGATGGCCAGGAATTCTAAAAGGACCAGCAATAAAATAAAGCACTAATACTGAGCGACCTGAGGTATTTGTCACTTATATAAATCTTTCTGATTCTCTGTTATCCAGCAGTCTGTGAAAATGGTTATTCCGTTCCTGTGGAGAACGGACCGTCTTCTGCTAACATCCCAACCGCAACCCACACCGTGCCTTCAGCTGTAGGAACCAATTTATCAGAACCAACACCCAACATAGCTTCGCCGGCTGCATCTGTTTCACCTGGTGATCGTACATTGAACGCAGTGAACAAAGATCCACTTCCACCTGGGTGAGATCACTTTTGAAAGAAGTACTTAGTTACATTTATTAGAGTATTTCCTTATTTTTATTGTATAATCATTGCAATTGAAATTACTTTTGATTGGAGCCAGACTATATTTTAAATAGTCTCCCTGGCACATTTTGATTATTGAATCTGCCAAATGAGTTTTAATGTAGCAAATGATTCTTAAGATTCCCTGGAGCAAGACACTGGAAATGTTACAAATCAAGATGACTTTGAACAGGTTCTTGATCATTTGATTCACATATTTGTATAGAGATGTGTAAAATAATCCAGATCACAAGAGGAAACAGTGATTGTGATCTGGACCACATTAACAATACAATTCAACATATCAAGTGGTGGGAATAGGGGTGGGTTGAATTCTAGATCTGGCGGGGGGGGAGGGGGGGTAGAAATTTTATAATAGCCAATTTAGCAAATCACCTTAAATTCTCTGTGACTTAATTTTCTGGACCAGCCTGTTACAAGGGACCGTGTCAAATGCTTTAACCCATGTCGACAGCATGCATTGTCCTATGTTCATCATTCATAATGACATACTCAGAAAAAATGTTAATTTGAAAGACACAACCTTCCCCCCCCCCGCAAAAAAAAAGCCATGCGACTATCTAGAATAAGTCCATGCTTTTCAAAATGCAAGTTCTATTCCTAAGAACATGTTCCTATAATTTCCCTACCACTGTGTAATGCTCATTGGCCTATAATTTCCTGAATAATCCTGTATAAAAGGAAAGAAATTTAACATTTATTTATACGTAGTTTGGCTCTGTTAGCATAACAGGTTTTTACTTTCTTTCTATAGCTGGGAGCAGAGGGTGGATCAGCATGGTAGATTGTATTTTGTAGATCACATTGAGAAGCGAACAACATGGGAAAGACCGCAAGCATTGCCTCCAGGGTAAGTAGAACGAATGCTCATCAGTGAGTTGTCTAACCTATTAGATCCATTTATGTTCTTCAACTGCTAAACTACTTCTGAACAGTCAGTTTGTTCTTTATTTGTTTACATGTATGTATCTTCTTGAGGTTAGTTTTTTTTGCACTACCAATAAGTGGTAATTCTGCCTTGCCCAAGAAAAAGAATCTCAGGGTTGTATGTGATGTCATGTATGTACTCTGTCAATAAATCTGAACTTTGAACAAAGCATGGTGCCAATTAAAATCATTATTTAGTCAGGAATTCTAAACTTTCGACGTTTCAAAGTCAATTTTATTAAGACTTTGGTCAGTGGTTTGCAGAATCTTTCACAGAAAGCTCTTTCAAAAAGATGCATCTGCTTTTCACGTTTCTGCCCCTCAGCTGTAAAAGATATAGTTTCAACTCTATCCCAGTATAATGTCTTAAATGGTGGTGAGAGCAACTGCAAGCTGTCTGCTGATGTCAGTCACTGCTGTCAATCTATTCTACAAAGGAGGTTGCTCTATAGTGATTTGGAGTTTATTTTTCTCCCCTGGCAAGTTTTTCTTAACCACCTCAGACACAATTAAAATCTTTGTCATTGTTGTGACCTCTGGTGATGAGTGTTTATTTGGGAATTTAACCTGGGACATAAGAAACGCAAGTAGGACAAATTAATCAACCCTTTGTATTACACTCTATTCAATGAATAATGGCTGATATTTACTTATCTACCTACTCTTCTGCATTAACCCATTCTCACATAATTCCCTGACCATCTAAAAATCTATTTATTTCTGGGCTGTGTTACTTAACAGCAAAGTCTTCTGAGACATTAGACTAGTTGGAATTATTATTTTTGTTGGTATTAATTTTAAAGATGTGCTTTCATGAACAAAATCTCACCAACAAGTTGCTTTTCATAATTCACAAAACAATCCACTGGAGGAATCAACAGGTTGAGTAGCTATAGTGGAAGAAGAACTCCAGTCAATTCTTCGAGTCAAAGGCTCTGCTCAGTTTACTGCTCAACTCACTCACTGAGTTCCTCCAGCAGGTTGTTTTAACCATATAACAGTTTACAGCACGGAAACAGGCCATGTCGGCCCTTCAAGTCTGTACCGGTTCACTTGAACAACTCCACTAGCTCCTCCGCAAACTCCTGAGGAAGTAGAGGCTTTCTTCATGATGTGGCATTCTTCTCCCGCATGTTATACGGACCTGAATGATTCCAGTATTTGCATCCTCTTGTGTCTCCTGCTTTTCATAATTGCTACCCAAAAGTAGAAGATATTATGGTAGATATGTGATCACACTAAAAATCCTATCATAATAGAGGGTTCAGAGGTAGAAAGGGTTGAGTTTTTTTGGTAGGTATATATGGATCGACACAACATTGATTTGTTGACTGATTTTATTACAAAATAAAGGGCAAGTAGAGCAGGTTTATATCCATTGTATTTTAAAGAGATGCTGTTGAATTGCTGGAGAAATTGAAGTAGTTATAACAATATTGGCATAAATCTCATCTTAGATGTCCAAACTTTCAAGGTCACTCTATTTTAAACAAAGCAAAAGCAGTGCGGAAGTACTAAGCATGTTCCCTTATTGCTTTGAACTTTCAAGGCTTACCATCCTTCCACGAAACCTCAGGTGAAACCCATCTTTCTGTATGTTTACTTTAATTGGCTGACTTAAGTCTGAACTTTAAAAAAAAAACCGATAATCTATAATTAAATCCAGTTTGGCTTTTCCCATCTTTGCTGATTGTTTGAAAATGGGTGCCTTTTGCTAGACTAACAACTATTTCCTATAATGCAGCACAAACAAGATGTGCCAATGTAAACGAATCTTGCTTGCCCATATGTCCGTGTTTCTCCTTATAAAACCATTGTTAGCAATTATAATATTACCACAAAAACCATTGAAATTTGAAGTATGAAATCTATAAATCAACACATAACTGCAACTGGAATGCATGAATGTCATTAACTATATCGTCTGCGATTCTTGCTTGATAGCTGGGAGCGCAGGGTCGACGAGAGGCACAGGATTTACTACGTTGACCATATTACCAGGACCACCACGTGGCAGCGGCCCACCGTGGAGTCTGTCAGGAACTTTGAGCAATGGCAATCGCAGAGAAATCAGCTTCAGGGAGCCATGCAGCAGTTCAACCAGAGATTTATTTATTCGGTAATTTACAGTTCTGAAATCTTTAAAGGTAGAAAATAATTCCGTGATCTGCAGAAAATCAACACTGATTTTGGCATCTACTGAAAAGAAGTATGTCTACCTTGCTCCAAAGCCCTCCCAGCCAGTCAGAATAATTTTCATTTATTTTGGGTGCGCAAGAGATGTGCAGGTGGATCGTGCTGACAGTTCATGAAAATGTGCTGTCGAGCTGCTTTTCCATACTCCTTGAGCACATCTGTCCTTGGACTTGCCATTCATTCCATGAGCTTCAGCGAGCTAGATTTGGTTTTATGATAATAACTGGCACATTCAGACCATTCATAATTAAATTGGTATTTTTGTTTATGTAAATGTAACATTTGAATTAATTTCAGTTAATTGTGTTCATGTAGATGCATTTTTAATTTTTTGTTTATTGTTTACAACCAAAGTGTTGCTGATAAAACCCTTGGAAACATTTCAAAGCCTGTCTGACAACAGCTTTTATCAGAACCGTTCATGAGTGGTTTGCAGTGATTGTTTGCCAAGTTGCCAGAGCTCCCTGTGGTTGGGAGCCTTTAAAAAAGAGTTACAATGGCAGTGCTGTGGAGGTACAGGTTGAATCTGGCATGATTCAACACAGTAGGTCTAGAACTTCAGTTATCCTATGTTTTAGACCATAAGATATAGGAGCAGAAGTAGGCCCATTGCATCTGCTCCACCATCCCATCAAGAGTGGATCGATTCTCCCACTCAGCCCCAGAACCTTTCTTTTAATTTAGTGAAAAATGTGTAATTCGGTTGAAGGGACTTGCAAAATCACTTGAGTACAGATCTATTGATTATAAGTACAAAGAATTAATAATTAGACAACAAAGAATTATTACTTGATGACGGTGGTCACATTCTCTTCCTTGACCTAATTGGTTTGCCCTCTAAGTGACTTGAACGATCTCTTTTATTCCTAGTGACCTGTTGACTGCAGGATCTCTTCCTTGATCTCACTATTACCATATTCTGTTGTGCACTTTTTGTCTGTGATAACAAACTTTATTGTGCTATCTTACCTCTTGTAATCTCAAGAATTCATTGAATGTCTGATTCTTTAATAGCCCTGTTTCTTTTACGGGTTGAGCTCTTCCTCATCTTGTCTGCTCTCACAGGCTGAGCTACACCTGGTCAACACGCAGGCACCTACACACTTGCACCTTGTTACAGTTTTTTTAATGCTTCAGTTAAAGTATTTTTAAAATTTTAACTTTTTCCCACCTATTGCTCATTCTCCCACCCCCCCCCCGCCCTCAATTCCTTCAAGTTGGTTACAAAAGTGCTGGAGAACTCAGCAGGTGAATTTCTCTAGCACTTTTGTGCATTGCACTACAATCACAGCATCTACAGACTTTCCTGTTTAACTCCTTCAAGTTTGTTCCTCTGTTTCCAGTTTTTGCTCCCAATTTCTTTGATTCAGATACCAGGCATCATTAGTGCCTTTTTGGTAGATGTAATGTGCTTGTTCTCTCCCAACTTCCAACCAGGCTCTGTTGAAATTAATGTATTGACCTTGGTTTTCAAGTTTAAAATATAACTTAGGAAATTGTGTTAAATTTAGTCCATAAAGTGAAATAACATTTTGTTTACTTGACTTAGCGTCTTGTTAATTCATAATAATAGACTAAATGGAAATGATAAATAAAATAAATACACTTCATCCGACCAACAACATATCTAAAACAGTTTAAAGCAGCTTCATCCACTTAAAATATTTAATTCTACTTCAGATACTTCTTGCAGTTATTTTCCCCACAGGCTCTGGAGGCACCTGAATAAGTATATTTTTTTCTGATTGTCTAGTTTCTTATAAAATTTATAATACAAATAGCTGATTTTTAGCTGTTTTGCACGATTGTTAGCTCACAACGATTTTCTTTGAACTTTTTTTTAGTGGGTAAAATAGGCCTGTATTTATGTGGATTTGGACTGGTCTACTTAGATTATGCAATCAGAAGCTGAACAGCCAGTGTATCAGACATAATCTGCTGATAGGTCATCTGTGATGGCTAGGCATACACTATCCCTTTCAAGTTTGTAGTCTTAAATTTACTGTCTTCAAGTCCTGGTTACTTAAATGAGTAACTGATCAGTTAACTATACTGAAATGGAAAAGGTGTCATAAATTGTCTTGTGTGGCTGGTCTTCCTTCAGTCTTTCCATTGGCCTTGAAGGCATATGTTCCGACATGGTTGTTATTCATTGTTACTCCATGTTTCTGACTTGTTTATTGGCCTATATTAGAAACATTATTTTAAAAAATATATTTTTGATTTGTTTCTAGTATCCTGAGCCAGTGGTGCCTGCTCAATTTGATCCTCTTGGCCCATTGCCAACTGGTTGGGGTAAGTCACATCAAAAAATTAGGAGATGATACGTAGTTTTTTTTAATGATTTCTGGTAGTGCTTGCGACTCAGTTGTACTGCAGATGATTTACGTTCATATGAAATGTAAGTTACTGATTAAACTCTGTCATTCTTTAGAAAAGAGAACAGACAGCAATGGCAGAATGTACTTTGTGAATCATATAACACGTACCACTCAATGGGAGGATCCAAGGACAGAGGGGTGAGTAATGTGTGAATGATAAGATAGCTGCATGCTCTGAAGCAAGTGTAGGATGATGGATACCAAAACTTTCAGCAAAGCTCATCTCATTATATACATTCATGACTTGAGAAGTTTGCTATCGATTTTCAGTTTTCTAAAGTTGATTGAAATTATTATTATTTTGTCTTGAAATTTAAAATGAACAGAGCAAAATTGCCCTTGTTCCTTGGGCACAACAGTTAAAGAATTCTGTTGATGAAATTTGGTTCCCATGGAGCTACTTTAAAAAAAATGTGTTTTGATGTTGATTTTGAACACAACAGTTTAGGAATTGATAATTATGCCTCCTTCACCTGAAACCGTGCCAAACTTGCATCTCAGGCCAATCACCTAAGGCTTTGGATCTTGCTACTTTAACCTCATTAGAATATTGCAAATGGCAAGAGTCAACATTTGGTTTGATGGCTGTTAATGTATCTTTGCCTTCTTTAATAGTTTGTTCCCACTCAGACATTTTGTTTATACCATAAGAAACAGGAGCAGAAGTTGGCTATTTGGGCCATCGAGTCCGCTCCACCAATCCATCATAAACTGATCCATTCTCCCACTCAGCCCCATTCCACTGCCATCTCCCTATAATGTTTGATACCCTGGCTATTCAAATACTTGTCAATCTCTGCCTTAAATATACCCAAGAACCTGGCCTCCACAGCCACCCATAGCAGCAAATTACAGATGTTCACCACTCTCTGGGTAAATAAATTCCTTTATCTCTTTTAAGTGGATATCCTTCAATCCTGAAATTGTGCCTTCTGTCCTGGACTCCCCTACCATGGAAAACACCTTTGCCATGTCTTCTCTGTTTATGGGCTGATACTGTCTCCACCTGGGATGTTAACAATTAGGTGTCTTGACATGGTAAAGATGGGGTGTTATCAGCTGCAGGGTACTTTATGTGGAATAATATTATTTGAGGTTTTTTTTGCATATTCTTTGGTAGAAGGAATAAAAAAAGTTGACTATTTTGTAAATGAGGAGAGAATTCAGAAAGCAGAGATCTAAAGGGACTTGGGAGCCCTTGTGCAGGATTCTCTATTGGTTAACTTCCAGGTTGAGTCGGTAGCAAGAAGGTGAATGCAATATTAGCATTCACATCAAGAGGCCCTCGTGCAGGATTCTCTATTGGTTAACTTCCAGATTGAGTCAGTAGCAAGAAGGCGAATGCAACATTAGCATTCACATCGAGAGGTCTAAAATATAAAAGCAAAAATGTAATGTTGAGGCTTTATAAGGTGTTAGTCAGACCACTTTTGGAGTATTGCGAGCAGTTTTGTGCCCCACATCTAAGGAAGGATGGGTTGGGATTGGAGACAGTCCAAAGGAGGTTTGTGAGAATGATCTTAGGAATGAAATGGTTATGTAAAAGGAGCGTTTAATGGCTCTGGGCCTGTACTTGCTGGCATTTCGAATGATGAAGGGGGGATCTCATGAAACACTATCAAGTCTTGAAGGGGCTAGGTAGAGGAGATGATAAGACATTTCAAGTAATGGGAGAGTTTGGGCCCAGAATAATAGGACAGATGACGTTTTTTTCAGTTGGAAGGTTGTGAATTTGTTGCACAGCTGGCTGTGGAGGCTGCCATTGAGTATATTTAAAGCAGTTAATAGGTTCTTGATTACTAAGGGGTCAAAGGTTATGAGGAGAATGGGCTTGAAGGGAAAATACATCAGCCATGATTTGAATGACGAAACAGATTCAATGAGGTGAATAGCCTAATTCTATACTTAAGTCTTGAGGTCTTAGAGTGTGCAAAAAGTTGCAAGTCCCATATTTCCATACACCTTTCTAGCACAGAGGTTTTCGAGAAGAGTAATCTGATAATTTTGTTTTGTGGACTGAAATCAGAGGTATCACATCTATGAAGTTGTAACTTAAGCTGGGGATATTGAATTAACGTACATACAGAACTAAACCATAATGAATTAATATTATATTAAAAAAACTTCTGAGCTTAAGATACAACCTGAAATCCTCATTATATCTGCTATTTGAGCCATATGTGTGTGGTTATTCAAGAGTTGATTAAAACCAAAGCAAGAATTTCAAATGAGAACTTTTTAACCTGTCTTCTTGTACGAGTTCTTGACTAGAGTTACATCTGGTTTTGTGGGGATGGGTGGAATCGCTATGTGTAACTCACGGGCAGTTAAAAAGCAAATCCTTGATGCAGGAAAGGACCACGTCACGTAATGGCTGCCTTTTGATGCTGTTCACAGTGCAAAAGTATCTAGTTCATTACTACTTGCTTGTTCCTGCAGCATTCTCAACGAAAAGCCCTTGCCAGACGGATGGGAGATGCGTTTTACAGTTGATGGTGTCCCTTATTTTGTGGACCATAACAGGAGAACAACAACGTACATTGATCCACGCACTGGAAAGTCAGCACTGTAAGTTGTGAATAGATTTTGTGCGTACTCACTGACAGTGAGGGCCAAGGTAGGATAATCAAGCTAAATCCAATGCAGCTGGTCACTGGATGGTTCTATTTCAGATGGGATCTTCAGCGATCTCATTGGCTGACCATTAATTGAATGCTTAAAGGCTCCATAGTAATATTTAAAAATAAATATTTAAAAATCTAAACCTCTGGCTGATGAGCAGCAGGTATAATCCTAAATAAATGGTCTTTCATTTGCTGATCTACTGCTAATGTAGAAAACCAGACCTATTGGCCACTGAACTCCAGAGGAGTTTTCTGCAAGGTAATTCAGTGTGGTAAATGTTTTTTTAAAATAAAAATAACAATTAAAAAAAAATTGTTTTAAAGACCATCCCCTCCCACTTTAAGCCTTCTTCCTCTTCTTGGACAACTCGTCCTGGCCAGCTGCCTGCTCTGGATCTTTTTATTTCCAATTATCGCCATGGGCACAGACTGGGCGATCCCACATCAGTGACCTGGATCTCCCAGTAGCCAACCATTTCAGTTCTGTGCCCCACTCCCATACTGACACGTTTGTCCATGGCCTCATGCACTGTCAAAACAAGGCCACCTGTAAATTGGAGGAGCAATGCCTAATATTCCATCTGGGCCCTCTCCAACCAGATGGCATTAACATGGACTTCTCTGGATTCTGCTAGCCCACTCCCCATTCTCCCTCTTTTCCCCATCCCTCTGTATCCTTTCCTCCAGATCTCCATCCCGTTCCCTCTCCATTCACAGAGCCATTCCCCTCCCCCTGCTTGCTGGAGTGCCTTCCTCCCTTATCCACCTATTAGGGCTCTGCTACTCCCCACCCACAACATTCAGGCGCCTGCCTCCATTTGCTCATACCTTGATGAAGGTATCTTCACCTTTGCTTTTAAATTATGCTGTTTGACCTGCTGAGTTTCTCCACCATCATCATGTTTTTACTTCAATCATGGTGTCTGCAGACTTGTGTTTTACTCCTGTGGTAAACATTTTGTTTGTTTACACGCTTTCCATAGTGCTGTAAAAGCTCTCTTATCCAGCATACATGAGATAATCATTAATACTACCAGTTAGCCCAAGATCAGTGATGTTGGCTCCGACTGGATACTTGACTTGATGAAGTGCCAGAATACAATGCTTTTACTGTCCGCAGAACCCCACAGAACAAATGTCCTCAAAATGCAGTTGAAAGGAAATGCAAAGTCAAATAAAATACCCCAAAAGAATTAGCAAAGCTCATCTTTAACAGATGTTGCTTGACATGTTGAGTATTTTATAAAGATTTTCTAGCTCTGCAGTGTGATACGGAATGTGAATGGACAGAGTTTTGGCCCATATCAAACCCATTTAGTATTTTTCTGAGAGTAGACCTTGCTCAGAGATGATCATTTTTCCCTTTTCAAAAATGAAAAGATTTTCTATGTATATTAATTTATTTTATTAAGACATACAGCATGCTAA
Source organism: Narcine bancroftii (assembly GCF_036971445.1). Lineage (NCBI taxonomy): Eukaryota > Metazoa > Chordata > Chondrichthyes > Torpediniformes > Narcinidae > Narcine > Narcine bancroftii. The sequence continues at coordinate 24,062,764 of NC_091474.1, read as the reverse complement.
CAGGCCATTTTGGCCTACAAGTCCATGACACCCAATTTTCAGCCAGTTGACCTACACCCCTCACTACTGTACATTTTGAATGATGGGAGGAAACCAGAGCCCCTGGGGAAAAAACCCGCACAAACACGGGGAGAACGTACAAACTCCTTACAGACAGCACCTGATTCAAACCCAGGACACTGTCGCAGTAATGGTGTTGCACTGTGCTCTCTTGGTACTGAATCCTTTACTTTCCTTCAGTTCTGAGACTTCACTCTGATTTCTTGCCTTGATTGCAGTTCACAGCTCATGACTTGTCACCTGCCTTTAGCTAATGGAATGAAAAGTGGTAAAGATTCAATTTTGGGCATTTTTTTTTCACACATTCCCTTCACAAAGTATTTTCTAAACCCTTTAATGCCCCTCATCAACTGCTGACAATATAATTAAATGCAATGAATGTCATTCTTTCTCCTCTTGGATGATGTGTTTGCCTGTTGTAGTCTCATAACTAGTATTTGGAGTTGTAGCATTTCTATATTGTGTTAAGTGTTCTTAAATTAGAGTGGCACATATTTGGAAAGAATCCAGCTTTCTATTGTGCAAGTTGGATAGTACACAGAATGAATCTTTTTACTGTATTTCACAACGCGTGACAATAGAGCAATTAATTTCTTATCTAATGTACAGTAAACTTTTTAAAGGTTTGTCCCACTTCTATTCTGGACCTAGTCTGTAACTTTGAGTTGAAATCCTCATGTTGCCCACAATTCTGAGTTTTCTTGTGCAGAACAAAGTCAGTGTCCCTTTCTTTTGTAATTGTATTTAGCACCACTTGCTTTACTCATTTAATTGTAACTTCAAGAATAAGCTTCTCGGGCAAATATGTCACTTCACTTTGCAAAAGATGTACTGAAATATTTTTGCATTGATGTTTCCTTTTAGGCTGGATTGTCGAAATTCTGCAAGTAGCAGTGTTGTTTGTGTGTTCAATTGTGGAATAGCCAGAAGGGACTGGCGGATGGACGTTTACACACAAATAAGCTTCAGTGTACTTCTTTCTTTTGTTTTTCAGATCAAATGGTCCAAATATCGCTTATGTCCGTGATTTCAGATCCAAAGTCTCCTATTTCAGGTTCTGGTGTCAGGTGAAAACAGCTTTTCATTCATTTGAATCTAGAGGCCGAAGAGTTTTTGAGAGACAGCTCCTATATACAGTAGCTTAAAGTAAAAGCACAATGTTAGAGAACATCAGCAGGTCAAACAGTGTACTTTACATAGTAAACATACATCACTAACATTTCAGGTTTGAGCCCTTCAGGGCCTGAACAAACTTTGGAGGGGGATGTGGAGGGCAGGAGGAGGAACACAGACCCACAGATAGGAGATAGATAAGGGAAGGAGGGCACACCAGCAAACGGAGCCAGTCACTCAGCTAGTACAATAGCATATATCCAGCTGAAAGTAGCAGGAATGGTTCATCCAGCTCTTTATCCCATTCTGTTCTGATTTGGAAACCCGACAGAAATTCTAACCATATAATCATGTACGGAGCAGAAACAGGCCATGTTGGCCTTTCGAGTCCGCACCGGTTCACTGATTTTGTGCGCCCTCTTCAGGCATTGGTCCCGGTAGATCTTCATTCAATAACGATGGGCGAATTCAATGCAGGTGGAATCTTAGTGAAATTGAAAGCAAGATTGTTGTCCTGGCACCACACAACCAGATTCTTGATCTCCATCCTGCTTTCTGACTCATGGTCATCAACTTGGATCTCTGAAAATCTTATCGACTAAAACTTACCTTTATAAACATTAAGCAGTCTCAACAGATTGCAGTTACTTGAGGATGGAAGTCCCAAAGTAAATTAAGACTCAAGAACATTACCTTCAAAGTTGGTGCAAAGAGGTGAGATATAATGTGTAATCTTGAGACCCAGCTCACTAATATCATCACCCACCTGCATCAAGGAGGACTCAAATAGACAAATCCTACCTGGATCTAGCGGCAGTATGGGAGAATATTTTGGTTAGAATGAGTGTCTTAGCTAATTTGTAAAATTTGTTTTGTGTTCCAGCAACTGGCAGCATCTCAGCACATTAAAATCACCGTGACCAGGAAAACATTATTTGAGGACTCATTTCAGCAGGTAATTCTCAGTTAAGTTTGAGTGAAGAGTGGGCTGTGGAGAACAAACTAGATCTCAGAAAGTATTTCTGATTCAAGCAGCCCATTACAAAGGTATGCGAGTACCATATTTGTGCTACCTTTCTGGAACACTTGGTAGTTTTAAATACAGGAGGGGGAAGGGGAGGTATTATAAATATTGTTAAAATCAAGATTTTCAATTTGGAAGTAAATGAAGCAATGACTGGAGGTCAAACTTGGTAAGATGAATCCTGATTCTCAAATGCTCTTCTAAGATTGAAATTCAGGATTAAGAAAAGCAAGCTGGTGGAAATGGTCCAAATCAGACAGCATCTGTGGAGAGGGAGAAATAAAGCTAATGTCTCTTGTTGTTGACCTTTCCCCACGTGACCTGCTGAATGTCGCCAGCATTTTATTTCAAATCATCTGCACGAAGATTTTGGATTTAGTTCAGAATGTTTTTCTTTCCAACACTTGTTCTTGACAAGAAAGGAGGTCATTGCCAAAGCCATCCATTGAGACCAATGGCAGAAGAGCTTCTGTGGTTTAAGAAGGCCAAGCTCACCATTTATGCATGGTGCGCAATCCCGAGTTATTCATTTTAAAAGTTGATAGCTTTATAGACAACACTATTAAACTCCCTTATCTGATTTCCATGAAAAAAAATTCATAATATTCTAAGGATAACTTGCTTTGTTTCAGATTATGAGCTTTAACCCTCAAGATCTCCGAAGGAGACTGTGGATCATTTTTCCAGGAGAGGAAGGCTTGGACTATGGAGGTGTGGCAAGGCAAGTGTCTACAATGTGGGAGCTAGCTGTATCAAGGTGACAGTCGTGGTGCTCTTGAGCAGGAAGTATTTCCCAGCTCTACCACTGGTGAATTTTGCAGGGTAGGAAGAAGTCAGTCGGTCTTTGATGTGTTTGTAATAGAAGAGGGCAATTATTCCTGCATACCTGCAGATAGTTCCCCTTCACCTGTCTACCTAATCTGCTCCAGGAAGTTTCTGTTCAATCTTCTTTTGCCACCCTCACTTCCAAAACAATCCAGATCATCATAACTCACTGACTTTTTTTCTTTTTATCTTTCATCTTCTGTTCATCTCTCAATTATATTTTAAAAGAAACCCCTCTTTGGCTACCTAATTTTCTTCACAGCAAAATGTTTCTCTGCGCTCTGTCAAAATCACTCATAATTTTGAGTGTCAGCATCAATTATCCAAAATTCTTTGTCTGAGGCCTCATATTCTTTATATCCTTTAGTAAATCACTGGCCGGAATGCCCCAAGTAAGCATGAAAATATATTATATTGCCAGATTCATTGATAATTGTGTAATCAGTAATTGGACTAGATAAGTTGTAGCTTCAGTGTCTAGTTTGTTCTTTGTTCGCAGCTCCTTCCAAGAAATCTGCTTGTCTTCCCACGTTTGCTGTTTAGCAAGCTATGTTGGATACATGGTGTTGTACAGAAATTGGTATTGAGGTAGCTAAATACCTATCAACTTTTGCTGTTCATTTTTGCACAGATGCAATAGTTTTGCTGGATATCATAATATGAAGCCCCGTCTCAGAATGATGTTCCCATTTTTTAAGTAAAAGTGGAAGATTAGTGAGGCATGAAGAGAACTTTGTACCAAAAATTGGGCACAATTTTTTTTAAATGCAATGTGCTTATAGATAACAGACACCAGTTCAAGATGAAGCATTCTGCCACATTGTTATCTTAAGTTAGGATAACAATGTTCAATTTCCATTATTGCTTGGGGGAACTTGCTGAGTGTTTGCTGATTATATAGTTGTCCCTTTAAAGAACTTCAGAAGGAATCTATCTTGATCATACATGAATTCTACTAGTCCACCACATCTGATGTACAGTGATTGTAAAAAAAAACCAAGGCAGTTTGTGCATTGAGAATTATTGACAGTGTATCTAATATTCATTTTGTTTTAAAATAGAGAATGGTTCTTTCTACTATCCCATGAAGTTTTGAACCCCATGTATTGCCTCTTTGAGTATGCTGGGAAGGAAAGTTATTGCTTGCAAATAAACCCAGCATCTTACATCAACCCAGATCATCTGAAGTACTTCCGGTTCATAGGTCGTTTCATTGCCATGGTAGGTTCTAGGAGTTACTCAAACCCAAATGCTTCTGCTTTTTATTCTAATCTTTTGTTTATTGGACTAAAACTGTTGTCTATTTAGCTAGAAAGTGTCTTGTTATTTTTATGTGTGAGAACATGACACATGAAAAAGTAATAATTTTACTTTAAGATGTAAAAGCTTCAGAAAGGAGGCTGGGAAGATATTTACCAAAATGTTTCTGGGGATGCACAGAATAAAGCTGAGTTATTCTCCTTAGAACAATGGAAATTGCAAAGGGATCTGACAATCTTAAGGGGAGGACCAATTGAAGAGAAACTTCCCATCAGCAGAGACACTAAGAACTAGGGAACCAAGAATGAATTGGAAAAAGGGACCAAAAGCAATATGAGGGAGATTTTATTTTATTTAAAGCCAGCAAGTAGATCCTGAAATGTTCTATCAATGACGGCCAGGTTAAATGCAGTATTCAATAGAGAACTGATGAGTATCTGGAAGGAAAGTGTTTGCTTAGCAAAGGTCGAGGGCAAGGGATGGAGACTAGCCAGAATGTTGTTACGTGGAGCTCATACTGACTCAATATTTAGAATGGTCTCTTTATCAGTTGGAAGTCTTGAGCACCATAGGCTGCAGCAGAATGGGAGGATATTAAATAAAGTGCAACCTCGATAGAACTCGCATTGTAATCTTTCAGTTTTAGTTGTTTTATAGGTATTACCATTTCCCCCCAGGACAGGTCTTGGAACCATCGCCATCTTGATCATCTTGATTAATTAACATTTGGTCCATAATTTTCCATGCATTAGTGATCCAGATAACAAAAAAAACCTGCTTCCTCTACCTACTCAGCTACCCTTTGGGTGAAAATAACTTTCCTTGATTCCCCATGGCCTGATCAGCCAGTATTTTATTGAATGGCGATGTGGACTTAATGAGCCAGATAGCCAGCTCCTGCTCCTTTACCTCTTAACCCCTGCACCTCTTCTCTGCTTAAGGGAGTAACCAATTCTATTTCACGGTAATATGGAAGGCAAAATTTGTACTCATTAGATTCTCTGCCTTTATTAACTTCATTGGACTGCATTGTGGAAATTAAATGTATGGGCAGAGTTATGCCAAATGTATTTTAATACAGTATTAAGCAATTATGAAGTTGTTTGTTTGTGATACCAGTACCTGTTGAATCTATACCTCAATCTGGGATCAATCAGTGAAGATGAGAGGAAAAAAAATAGATTCGTCCAACTGGAAGCTCAATACTTTATGAGCAAATGTGTTGTGTCGGCACATTTTAAGAGACTGGCAACCATATAGATGAAGCACTGTTACAGACTTAAGAATTTGTTAAGGAGAAATAGTGTCAAAAGAGCCAAGGTGATAGCCGAAATAGTTCTTTTAAGAATGTGCCCAGAAAATGTCCAGCAAATAACAGACCAGTTAATTTAGTGATTTTTTAAAAAACATACTGGAATTACCACTAAATGGTAAATATACAAATAAAAATCACAGATCTAAAAATGTTATAAATGTTTATAATGAATACCCAGTGTGGAAATTTTTGCTTGACCAAACTTTGAAATATTTGAGGTGATAAAGAGTAGACAAAAATAATGAAGTGTTTCTTCAAGTCCTTAATCAATGTTCTACTTATAAAGAACAAACAATGCAGAGTTAGTATTAGTCGCAGAATGCACAACTAGTTGTCTTCCAGACAGAAAGTAAAGATGTTCAAAATTGGTAACTGTCCAGATCCTGTCTTGGTGATGTTGACTCTGGGGAACAAAAACGCAAATATGTAAGTTTGCAGCTGACCATGATAATGAAAAGATGGTAGACAGGCAACTTTGACCAAGTTATGGTGTGTGCATAGACTGCCTGCATGTGCAAATGAATATCAACACAAGCATATGGTGTTACATTCTAGTGAGAAAAATAAGAATCAAATCACTGAAAGTTAGGAGTAGTAGAGCAAAGGGGTAGGAGACTATAAATAGTGAAACAATTTAAGAAAATATTTTAATAAAACAAATTAACCACCAGAACTTACTTCTAGATAAATGTAATTACAAAATTATTTGTCAAGGCTATATAGAACCTTGGACAAAATGTTGCAGCTACAACAGACCTTAGTTGGAGCCCATGCGGAATATTGTGTTCAGTTCTAGTCACCTCACTAATGGAAGGATGTGGATGCTAGAGAGGATGCAAAGGAGGAATTCACGGATGCTGCCTGGGATGGCGAGCATACTTTCAGGAGAATCTGAGTGAAATTTGTCTGTGTGGATAGCCAGAGGCATTTTCCCAGGGCTGAAATGGCTGACACGAGGGGGCTTGAGGTGCTTTAAGGTGCTTGAGACAAAGTAGGGGGTGGAGGTAAAAAGCTGTTTTTTCCACACACAGAAAGGTGGGTGGATGAATGCTGACAATGGTGGGTGGAAGCAGGTACAATAGGATCTTTTAATACCTATTTGGATAGGTACATGAAGCACCCAAAAACTCTCAGGGTAGCATGTGATATATATCTACTCTGACAATAAATCTGAACTGTGAGCTTGATCTGAAAAAAATGGAGGGTTATGCAACAGGGAAATTCTAAGCTGTTGTTGGAGTCAGTTATTAAGTTGATACAATACTGTGGGCCAAAGGGTCTGTACTGTTGATTTCTACATTCAATGAATATATAAATAGAATTCTGAACACTATATTACACATAGGCTATTCATAGGATATACATCAGGAAATATAATGTACGGCTATACTCTGAGAAGAAGAAGAATTATGCTGGGAATTTTTTTCTCTCTTAGTTAAGGTAGCTTTATTGTTTGTAAAAAGTTATGAAAGATTTTGATTGTGAGATGACGTCTGTGGAAGAGCAGAGCCAAATTAATTGTTTTAGTTTTGTATATTAGAGCATAGAACACAGAATATTACAGCACAGTACATGCCCTTTGGCCCACGATGTTGTGTCAACCTATATATGATTACCCCCAAAAAAACTATACGCTACCTACCTCATAACCCTCTATTTTCTTTCATCCATGAGCCTGTCTAAGAGTTTCTTAAGCACCCCATGTATCCCAGCCTCCACCACCACCTCTGGCAGTGCATTCCAGGAATCCACAACTTTCTATTTAAAAAAAAATCCATGATGTCTCCCCTAAACTTTCCTCCCTTCACTTTGTTCAGATGTCCTCTGGTGTTTGCTACTCCTGTCGCTGGGAAAAGGCGGTGGCTGCCTCTCATAATCGTGTAGAACTGAACACAATATTTTAAGCTTGGTCTCACCAGAGATTCATAGATCTGCAGCATTACCTCACGACTCCCGAACTCAATCCCCGACTAATGAAGCCCACCCAGCATCCCATAGGCCGCCTTAACTATCCTATCAACCTGCATCTATTTTTTTTTATAATTTACTGGTGTAGTTTCCTATGTTTTCAATTTTATTTTTCAGATTTGTAAATGATTTCAGAGCAGTAAACTATGCAAATGATGTTGTCTGTTGGTTTCAATTGTAATTATACCTGTCATGTCCTTCAGTTGCACACATAATTGAACTTCCATTATCTACTTTGGTCTATGGTCAAATATGATATACCCTTTACTCATCAAATCATACTAAATGATCTTCAAAAGTTAAAATGTGTACAATGTTGTAGATTTATTTTTGAGCAAGACAAAAATTGAGTAATTGGTACAGTTGTAGTCAGGCACTTGCACATCATTTTCCTGGTCATTTTGGTGCTAAGCACATTGCAGGTTTGCACCGGTCAGGATAAGCAAGCTCTTGGTTCTTGCTGGAATAAACAGTTCTTGCTTTGATTTGTCATCTTTTGAATATTAACTGTTGCCAAGTCAACACATATTGTAAGTTCCCCTAGGGCTTGACCGTGCTGATTAATGTTCCTGCATGTTTTTGCGTTGGCAAAGTGCCTAATTCCTGTCCAATTATTTCTGGGAATTGATTCTAAGTTTTGTTTCTGTGCTTTTTTATGGCAGGCATTGTTTCATGGGAAGTTCATTGACACTGGATTCTCACTGCCATTTTACAAAAGGATGTTGAACAAACCAATAGTAACCAAAGACTTGGAATCTATTGATCCAGAATTTTACAACTCCCTCATTTGGATAAGGTTTGTGCTTTATATTTCAATGGTGTTGACTGGCTGCTTTGGTTATGTCTATCTAGCCAACTAAACATACCTTAACAATGTAGTGCAGGTCAAATATCCCTTATCCAAAGACCCAAAAACTGAATTTTTTTTTTATCATCGACATAACGTCACAAGTGGGGGGTGGGGGGGGGGGGGGGGGAGATTCAACACCTGACTTAAAAAAGAAATGGAGCCCAAGACTTTATGCTTCTGAGACTTCAGCATCGGCTTCAGCCAGAGTCAACAACGGTGACTCCATGCTCAACACTGGCTGTGGTTCTGTCCTCATCAAAGAAGTCATCTTGGGCTCCTGGGCCGGAACATGGACTGTATTTGGGGTCCAGCACCGGTGGTGGGGAGGTGTCGGGGACTGGTGGTGGTGGTCTTCTTTTGTAAGCAGAGATCAATTTTTTTTTTGGTAAATACTAAACATTATTTCATGTGAATTTTCCACATGTGGCATCATGTTGGCTCTCAAAAAGCCTGCATTTGTTTGTGTTGCTGTTTAACAGCTGATACAGGTATTCTACTGATGTGGTGGTTAGTTCCATTGTTCCAAAATCCAAAAAACCTCTGGTCCAATGCATTTTGGATAAGGGATACTTGACCTGTACAGTTATTGAGGCAGAAAAGATCATGATAATTGGGCACAATTACTGTGCACAGAACATTATCCTTTCCCTATTTGAATAAATAACTGCATAAATTTTGCCAACCTCAATATTTCAGATGTGAGGAAGCTCTAGTTTTCTTTTTCTCAGACACTGACCCATAAGTTATCCAAGGACTAACACTGACGAGGTATTAGATTTTACTTGTGGACTCCAAAAGGCAATGTCAATAAGATGTTTGCTTATTGAAAAACCTTTTGGTTTGAAGCTTCAGTCTAAAAATATAATGAAACATTTCTCAATGTGTTGCATGTCCATGACGAGTATCTGTGGAAGGAAGAGCCACTGCCCTGAAACATCGACTGATTCCTCTTTCCATAGATGCTGGGTCCTTTTAGCATTTCTGTTTTTTTAGTACTTGACTGCTGACAATTGAGCAGCTTTTTAAACCAACAGATAAAGCTTATGGTCATTAACTTTTTTATCATGGAAATGAAAGGGAATCTGTGCACAATGTTTGCTCATTCTCGTTCATTTTCCACAGAAGCATAAAGTCAGGAATTGCTCAACATATAAGACACCATCTAGGAATAATTTAAATTAAAAAAATTTAGACATGGAGCACAGTAACAGGCCCTTCTGTGCCGCCAATTTAACCTACCCCATACATTTTTGAATGGTGGGAGGAAACCCACACAGGGACAGGGAGAGCGTACAAGCTCCTTCGAGCCGGATTCAAACCTGGGTTGTTGCATGAACCGACACACCCTGAACGAAGAAAAGAAATTCAGAATTAAAATGTGGGTGGGTGAGCTTGCATCAACTGATTTAATTTCGCCATTGCTTTTTTTCCTGCTGTGTGGATGCTTATTTACTTGCTGTTTTACCAGCATTTTCTGTTTCTGGTCTCCATCTTCAGTGCTTTAGCTCACTAATTAACTACTTGTTGTATATAGTAATCAACTAGCTTTAACTTGGCTGCAGACAAATAGCAGAGTAAATGATTTGATCAACAAAACGGCAGATGCAGAAATCTGAAATGAGGATGGGAACTGCTCAGCAGGTCAGCCAGTGACCATGGAGCATGATGGAGAAATCTGAAATGTTATGAGCTGTTTCTCTGTTGCGGATGTTGGCGGACCGTTGAGTTCTTCTGACATTTTCTACTTTAATTGCAGTAGAATTGAATAGTCCTGGCAGAATAACAGAAAGTTTACATTGTAAATCCCTAATTTTCACAAAGTTTCTATCCAGGTATTTTCTCATCCCTCATCTGATGAAAATATTTTCCCCCTCAGAACTAAGATGAGCAGTGTTGACCTTTTTCCAGTTCAGCCATTCTCAACTTTTTAATGACTCCCTAAGGGCTCTGCTCAAAGTTTATAGACTCCCATCCCTTAGAAGCAGTCAAGTGTAGATAGTTTCTTCCATACTTTTACCGACTACATAAAAAAACCATTTAAAAACATTTAGGTTATGTGAGGTGAAAAGAAAACAAGGATTTTACTTAAATGTGGTGCTGCCCCCCGGGGGCGGGGGGCGGGTCTGCAGGGCCCCTCGAAGAGAATGGCTGCTATAGATGACTTGCTATGTTTGACTGGTTCACTTTGTGCTGTTCATATTGAAATTGGACTGGGCATGCATTTAGTTTTGAAATGATTTATAGAGGAAACAATGCTTTGTTTCTAGGGAGAATAACCTCGAAGAATGTGGTCTGGAAATGTATTTCTCAGTTGACAAAGAAATTTTGGGTGAAATACAAACTCATGAACTGAAACCTGATGGCAATAATATACTGGTGACTGAGGAAAACAAAGAGGAATACATTGGGTAAGGAGATGGGGAAGAATACCATTTCGTGTACCAGCTATGATTGTGCATTTAATATCCTAAGTAATTTTATCATGTTACGCTCCATGGAGCAATTTAACATTGTAGGTTAAATGGATGATGTCCTTGTGCTCACTGAGTTGTATATTTGCTGGTCATTAAAACGAGATGTTTCAACTACATAGGCTTGTAGCTGAGTGGAGACTATCACGAGGCGTTGAAGAGCAGACACAGGCGTTCTTGGAGGGCTTTAATGAGGTCCTTCCTTTACACTATCTTCAGTCATTCGATGCCAAAGAATTGGAGGTATTATAATTTGTGAAGTGTTTTTAGTTTAATTTGCATGCTTCCTGAATGATGCCGTTTAATTGCATAGTTGCGATGTACCGCTTAATTAATTCCATAATTTTCCCCCTTCTGGGTTTGGAGTGGAGCACTTTGTTAAAACTTCAAATAAATGAGGGTATTCGGCTGGCAATGTACTATATAGGCAATGTCATTTTCATTCCACTGCACATGTTAAGAACACGTGTTACCTTTTGTTAAGAAGCCAACTCATTGTTGTTGTTTTCCAACATTTTAACACATTGAGCATCTTTTTCAAGCAAAGAATTAAATCTATATTCAAAAATTATCTCTACTTGTTTGGACCAACACTCTGATCCAGATATATCTGGACTTTGTTTCTGAATTTTGAGTTTGATGCCAGTTTAGACACAGCTTTGTTTGGGGTGATAAAAGGTTTACGTTGACATTGAGGGTCCTTGAGGGTCATCGCTAAGTTATTTCTGTCATTGCTTAAAGAAACTTCTGGGAAAGTGCGAGGAGGTGCTTTCTTTTTGCATGCTTGGTAACGCGGTCCCTTGCCTCCAGAAAGTAATTCTAGCTCTTGCTCAGAGGAGATGGACCTCAAAGTGGTGTCCTGGATAATGACATTTAAAGCACATCTGAAAGCTCTTTAGCCCACTGGTGATTCTCAGCTAAAAGTCTCTTGCATAGTTTAACTTCACTGCCTTTCTCCATACCATTTTCAAAACCTTTTCTCAATGTAGAAACCAATGTCAGGATACTGAAATGCTGGGTGCCAGGATTACAGTTGCAGGATGGAAGTAGATACCTTGGCCCTTTGAGGTTATGCTAGTTCCATGCAAGAGCAATCATCTTGTGCCTATCCTGTAGCTTGCAAATGTGTTCCCTTTATGGTGCCCTTTGAATACCCTCATTGAACTTTTGTCTTTGTTCCCTCTTGCAGTGCATTTCATATTCTAGTCATTTTCCCCCAAATTAGGTCCCCTTTTTTCCCTGAAATGACTAATTAGATGGTGCTTGTATTCTATGACAGTCTTGCCTTGAGATTACTTATTGTTTAATTCTTGGCCTGTATTCCTGGGAATTTAGGAAAATAAGGGGGATCTCATTGAAACATTTCAAATGTTGCAAGGCATGGACAGAGCAGATGTAGAAAGTTTGTTTCTCATGGTGGGAGAGACTAGCACAGGAGGATACAACTTCAGGATCAAAGGACATCCGCTTTGATCAGAGATGGTGAGGAATTTCTTTAGCCAGAGGGTGGTGAATCAGTGGAATTTGTTGTGGAGGCCAAGTCATTGGGTGTGTTTAAGGCAGAGATTGATAGATTCTTGTTTAGCCAAGGCATCAAAGGTTATGGGGAGAAGGTTGGGCAATGGGGCCGAGTGGGAAAATGGATCAGCTCATGATTGAATGGTGGGGCAGACTGAATAGAGTGAAACACGAAAGACTGCAGGAAGTGTGAATGTAGTAAACCAAAATGTTGGAGGAACTTAGCTGGTCTTTAGTCTTTATCTGTTGCTATGTAGTTATGGTCTTAATTCCCTCTGAATTTTTACAGGTACTACTTTGTGGAATGCAAGAGATAGACTTGAATGATTGGCAGAGAAATGCAATTTATCGGAATTATAACAGAAACAGCAAGCAAATTGTCTGGTTTTGGCAGGTATGGAAGAATTCTCCATGTTGAATAAAACATTTTTATTATAGTGACCTCTTGCTAGTTCCTGATTACTTCATAATTAGACGGCATAGTTAGCGTAACATAATTACGGTGCCAGTGACACGGGTTCGAATCCGGTGCTGTCTGAAAGGAGTTTGTTCGCTCTCCCCATGACCTGCATGGATTTCTTGCCACTCTCCAAATGTGTACAGGCCTCGTAGGTTAAAGAAAAAAATCTGCGAACACTATGACTGTGTTTATACAAAAATGCTGGAGATACTCAAAGTCGCACACAGTTCTTTATTTGGCAAAGATAAAGATACTTAACCAGTGTACATGTATGACATCAAGGGGTTTATAGGTTAATTGATACATTTGGGTGGCATGGGCTCGAGGGCCAGAAGGGCCTGTTGTCATGCTATATCGATAAATTAAAAATTTTCAAAGGAGATACAGTACGCCCTTCAGCCCAGCTTGTCCATGCTGACCAAGGTTTTCCTGCGATAAAGTGTTCATGTCCAAATGTTTTTTTTTAAATGTACTTGCCCCCACTTCCTCTGGCAACTTGTTCCATATACCCACCACCTTCTCTGTGGACAAACTTGTCTCTCAGATCTCCTTTAAATTTTGCCCTGCTCACCTTAAATACATGTCTTCTGGTATGTGACATTTTTTACCCTGGGAAAAAGATTGACTCTCTGCTCTATCAATGCCTCTCTTAATTTTATAAACATCTATCAGGTCTCCCCTTAGCCCCTCTTACTGCAGAGAAAGGATATCATTGCTTTTTTCCCATGAGACACCTTTCACAGAGTTGTTACAAAACTACTGGTTTGGACCATATGCAACCTGTGTTGTCTGATTAGATGTTAGTTTCTAACCCTAATGTTACCCTGTTCAGGCCACAATAAGTGTTCTGGAATTCAAAAGATGGGGGGCATTTTTCCTGCACTCACTCTTGACAAGATTCTGAAAGTTCAGATTTACTGTCAGAGTTCATATATGACATCAAGTACAACCCTGAGATTCTTTTCCCTGCCAGGCAGAATTTCTAATTAACGGTAGTGCCAAAAAGCCTGAACTCAAGAAAAATACAAATTATTCCCACAGCCACAATGTTCAAGTTAGCTTTCTTATATATGTTTGTTTGCCTTTTGATATCTTGTATGAAAATGAATTTACCTGCTGTATTCCAATTCTCTTCCCCCCCCCCCCCCCCCCACAAGCTTTGGGGTGGAATACTTTGTCTTTTTTCCCCTTTTATGTAAAACTTTTGATCTCCAATTACTGACAAAATCTGAAATTAGATTTTTTTCCTAGCTTGCTGTGTTTATAATTTTGAATATCTTTTATGTTCTGCTCCAAGAAAACAATCCTTTCTCCAATATTTCCACTTTACTGAATTTCCTTTTGCCTTGTTCATCCTGGTAAACTTTCTCTGTACGTCGATGGAGGATCTCGATGAAAAGTTCCATCCTGAAACGAAGACCCCTTTTTTTTCTCTCACTGAAGCTACTCAACCCACTAAGTTCCTCCAGCAGTTTTTGCTCAAGGTTCCAGCACCTGCAGGGTCTCATATTTTTCAATACCTTCTCTGGAAATTAAATAACCATCCCAAGGTGTGGTGGCAAAAATGTGTGCAAACTCAGAACTGCAGCCTAACCAGTGATCTAGTGTAGTTTAGCATGTCTTCCCCACTTTTGTTCTTTGCCTTGTTCACAAAGCCAGTATTCCACAGGACCATTTTCCTTATTAAGGTAACCCTGTAAATATACACCCCCTATGTCCTTCTATTCAAGATTTAAGTCACGTAATAATATAGAAAATTTTACAAGAAATTTCCTTCTGCCTGCTGTAAGACAGAGTTGCCATTAGTATCGTCTGATGCCTCTTACGGTCAGAGAGAAAGAGTAATAAACAAGAGTCCCTTCAAAAACAATATCCGTAGATTCACCACCAGCACTTCCGCTGCCTCTGCAACCAACAGACCCGCGATTGATCCATCAGCAACCCAAGCTCCAGATCATGCCCAAGGCCCTTCAGGAGGGCCCTTCTTGCCCTCAGCACCCTCACAAATCCTGATTCCATGAGTTTTTCAACTGCAAGTTAATGACCATCTACTGCCTGTGTGGGTCCTTCAGCCACTGAGCCTCTTAGTCCACCCTGTGTACCCTCCAAAACTGCACCAGATGGTTATTCCGTCTCATCATCCTGTCTTCCCAAAATGCTTCTTTTCACACTGCTGTGTAAATTGCAACTGCAGTATGTCTAGCAATTGTTTATGAACAACCTTTGTCCTCCTGAATTCTGCTGCAGTTTTGCTTATTTTAAATTGGATTGCTAAGCTTAATCTCCAAATGTCTATATTATTTTGTCTTTGCTCATTCAGTAAGTCTTTGGGTCTTAACTTGACCCTTTGCATAGTTCTCAGCAGTTAGAACCAATCTGCTTCCTATCCCCAAGTCATGTGCGTACCTCAGTAACCAACATCTTTTAATCCAATGTGATTTTATTTTCCAAGTAAGCCTGCAGTAACAGCATTATGAAATGAATTCTAGAAGGCCAGATATACAATATTCATTGCCTACCTTTATCAACACCTTCTGATTAGACCATCTAAGATATGTCCTTTAGTAATAATGTGTCTTTAACAGGTTTCCTGCCTCACAGTTTGGTTTTGATTTGTACATGATTGTCATCAAAGCAACTTCTATAAAATTCTAAAAAGCCTGGTGCATTTTAAATTTAAATGTAGACATTAAGCACAGTAACAGGCCCTTTCAGCCCACAATTACACCCCATTCTCCTGCAACCCCAGTACGTTTTGGAAGGTGGGAGGAAACCCATACAGGTACAGGGAGAACGTACAAGCTCCTCTCAGCGCGGGATTTGAACTCTGGTTGCTAGTGCAGCCACAGTGTCACGCCATCAGCAACACTAAGCGGCCGTGACAGCGTTACGCTGGCCACTACGCTCACCGAGCCACACTTGTTTATGGCAGCAGCAAAATACAAACTTGAAGGATTGAGTGAATTTAACCATGGCAGATCTGCAGGTATTCCCATTAAGTAAATACCAGCCTCAACTCCATCACCCTCCTTCCTTTTTTTTTAAATTTTTTATTTTTCACATCATAAATCACAATAGCCATGATATACACTTTTTCTTTTCCACACATTTACAGTGACTTTTTCTCCCTCCCCCCTCCCTCCTCCCAAGCCACCCCCCCACCCCCCTCTCATCCATTTTAGGTATACAATCTAGGTTGCATTAATTCAGTCAGACAATGTTGTCATTCAACAAAAATACACCAGAAATTCTACTGAGTCCATTCTTTTCTTTTCTTCTCCTTCCATCAACTTAGGTAATGTTTGTCCCCGGTAGGTTTTCGCTATTGTATTTAATGTAAGGCTCCCATACTTGTTCGAATATTTCAATATTATTTCTTAAACTATATGTTATTTTTTCTAATGGAATACATTTATTCATTTCTATATACCATTGTTGTATTTTCAAATTATCTTCCAATTTCCAGGTTGACATAATACATTTTTTTGCTACGGCTAGGGCTATCTTGACAAATCTTTTTTGTGCATCTTCCAAGTCAATTCCAAATTCTTTATTTTTTATATCACCCTCCTTCCTTAGGTTGTGAAAGAAATGGACAACGAGAAACGAATGCGTCTGCTGCAGTTCGTCACTGGGACCTGTCGCTTACCTGTCGGAGGCTTTGTTGATCTCATGGGTAAGCCGTGTTACTTTTTCTTTTTCAATATTTTTATTGGATTTTACAGAAATAGTACACAAGTAAATGCCATTAATCAAAGGTAATGTATAAAAAGGAATATACAGAAAAAAACAGTGATATAAGAAAAAGAAAAATAAACCCAATATCATAACAGTCAAACAGAAAAAAAGTAACAAACAATTACAACATGTCTAATTGAAAGAGATTAAAAAAAACTTATACTATACCTCAAATTTTAACCTCTTTCCTTCTGCAGCATTGTGCCCTTTATTGATCTTTGTTCTTTCTGTATTGCACAGTCAGTTTGTTTACTTTCGTTATCTGCTAACAGTTCTTTATTAGTTTGCATGTTTATGTTGTGTACATTTCTTTTGCACTACCAATATGTGGTAATTCTGCCTGGCCTGCAGGAACAAGAAATCTCAGGATTGTGTGCGATGCCATGTATGTAGTCTGACAATAAATCTGAATCTTAAACCTTAAAGAAGGAAGGGATAACTGAAACCTGCTTGATCTGGTTCTCTATTAGTCTGTAGCTGCCCATTTTAGAGGATGTTCGTCTGCCTGCTTTTAAAATATTACTGCATAATAGAAATGGAGAGTTTGGTAGCCAGTAAGACCTGAATATGGTCTTTGATGTGAAGACTAAAATAAAATACAGCATCAAAACAGTTAAATGTGACATCAGGAGACTATTGTTTTCATTATTGTAATGGCTCATTTAACAGGAGCTGTGCTGCCAAGTGACACAACATTAATTTCCTTTCCCAGATCTGAATATCTCCCCCATCCATCTCCTGAAAAACATTGCACCACTTCCATAAATTGTTACCTTTATTTTTGATCCAATCAAATGTTAGTTGGGAGATTATTAGCTTCGTATTATCCCAATCATCAAAAATCATTCATTTGTTCCTGATTTGCCGGGGCATCAAAGGTTATGATGAGAAGGCTGGGCAGTGGGGCTGAGTGGTAAAATGGATCAACTAATGATTGACTGGTGGGGCAGACTCAATGGGCTGAATAGCCTACTTCTTTTCCTTATAGTCTAAAAAGGCATTTGTTTCCTCTTAAACTTAAATTGGCCAATCCTATTTCGCAACTTTGCTTTGTGTGTCATTCCATTCTGGCCCGTTCTTCATTATGGCCCAGTCAGGCATTAATGACTGATTTCCACAGAATCCAGGGAACAACCCCAGCCATGGACCATCTGCACACATTGCCCCATTCCTATTGCATGTCACCTGAATTTTGGTCCACGCTCTGTCTATACAGCTGACCCAGTTCCAGGTCTCTCTCTGTCCACGTGCTTGTCCCTGCTCTGATGTCACACCTGTCTCACTCCCTGCCACACCTTTGGAGTGTGAAGCTTGATGGCGCTTGGGTAAAGCAGAAGCAGGTCCACTAGACAAGCTAACAACAGCTGTCTTGAACTGTTCCAATCACATTCCTCAGTGCAGTCCCATACATGTCTGTCCAAAAACTGACCTCTGTTATTTTGAGCATGAAAAGTTATTTTTTTTAAATGTGGCTTTGTAGAACTCCGTGTATAACATAAGCTTTGTTTTATGAATACAGTGATTTAGCAAAATTGGGATATACAGTACTTTGTGAAATGCAACAGGACACTGCTGTCATTAAAGAAACGCCAGGACACAAACGTTATGGCTTAAAAATGGAACATTAAAAATCACAACATAACATCACCCCACTTTTACAGTTGAGTGAACTTTCTGATACTTCCTGCATAAAGTGTGTAGTTAACCGGATAAAATGTTGGGGGAACCACAATTCCTAGTGAGAAAGTCGAGATAAGCCAAAATACTACAAAGAGAATGGTAATACTGGCAGAGCCACAGTCATCTTGCCCTCTAGTGCCACCTGGTGGAATTGTATGGAAACAGCAAGGACAACACAACTCATGAGATTGTATAGATTTCAAATCAGGAATAGATATTGAAATTGCTTGTTTAGAATACAGACAAGATCCAGTAGCGCAGCTATTTAAACAACAATGGAAGAGAAAGATAGAGATGGGAAATATTCAAGACTGACAAGAGAAAAAGGGAGGAGAGATGTAGGGAGAGAGATGGAAACCACGATGTTATTTCTCTTCAGGTTCACCACACTTGTCATCCGAGAGTTTAATTTTTTATGTACCCTTCACTGTGAATTCAAGTCCATGAAACTGTTTATATTCATTGTGACTCATTGCAATGCATCAATTGCTAGTTGTCACTCCAGTACAAAAAAAAAACATATGGTGGCTTTATTTGCTGTAACAGCAGCACTGGTGCAGACCTGAGTGTGCAGGGAGCAGCAACACATTGCTACTCCAAAGGCTTAAACTGACCAGTCCTTATGTTGAAGGCTCTGGACAGACTTTAAACGACTTATTAAAGGAGCCACGGAGGTCTGTTCCCAAGATGGTGCAATCTGTGCTCAGCAGCAGCCATGAGGGGTCGCAGATTATGGTGAGTAGCAGACTGGTGCAGTGCACCAAAAACAGGGAGAATCCCTCCTCCCCCACCAGTTGAGAAGGAGAAGCAGAGGAAACAAGTGTCAGGGGGTGGGGGGCTCAGCGGCTGAAGGACCCGTGCAGGCTGTGGACAACTGGTAGTCGGGGGACCCACAGAAGCTCTGGAGGCTGGCTCATGGGAACCATGTGTCGGAACCAGGATTCGAGAGTGTTTCAAGGACAAGAAGACCCTCAGGTGATGAAGGCCTGATTTTGTCAGAGGCTTGGATCTGGAGCTCAGGTTGGCAATGGATGTGTGGCTTCAGATGCTGCAGGGAGTGCTGGAGGTGAATCCATGGACACTCTGGAATTATCTCTTGCTTCCCTTACTGGTGCATCGGCGACTAATGGTGACTCTTAGTCTGCCTTACAGCAGATAGTAGGCAATTTTGTGTAATATTATGTACTACTACGCAAAGGAATCTTGAAACCCAATTTGTAATTATGGTATTTGTGTGGATCAGGAGGGCCACTGAGGGCTTTTTTTTTATATACACGAAAAGGGTGTCATCAACATCTATTGAGTAGGTTCCACACCACCCAGCACACACACTGTTCTCACTGCTGGCATCAGGGAAGAGGTATAGCTGCCACAAGACTCGCACCACCAGGTTCAGGAACAGTTGCTACCTGCCACGATTACACTTCTCAACTCAGTTGGAAACTCACTGAAGGACTCTTACATTTGCATTTTATTGATTTTTTTTTTCTCTCGGTATTTTTTTAACATTTTGTTTTAATTTCTTCATTTGCTTACATGTGTACGTTGAGTCGGTTTTATTTGCGCACTGCCAGTAAGTGGTGATTCTGCCTCGTGCGCAAGAAAAAGGATCTCAGGGTTTTATGTGATTTATCGGGCAATAAATCGAAATCTAGGTTGTATCGGTACTCTCCAGCCATTATCATTTTGATCAGCCTAGGCAAAGAATCATTGAGCATCATTGAGCAATAGAAGCAAATTAATGTCTATGAGCTTTGAAATTGATGTGTGTAACTAATGTTAAACCATTTCTGCTACTTGAACAGATTTCTATCAAAGAAGGGCCTTTACCAGCATGAGTAGAGGCAATATTGCATCCTCCTCTCATGAGAACAAAGTATTAAAATTGTCACATGAGAAGAGCATTCAAGAGCCTCACAGCAGAATAATATGTTCACTCACAGCGTGCTAGCTCTTTAAATAGCACAAATTATTCTTAAATTGTGCCAAACAGACACAAATAAAGTTCTGGCTTCATGCCCTTTCTCATTAGCATGTCTGTCTATTCATGACTTTGTAACTGCCTCTGGATTAATACTCATATGCTGGTCTGTCACTTACTCAGACCAGCCAAAAACAGAGGAAGGGAAACTTTGGTGGCATTGTTTCCTTTGGTGGTTTTTGATGAATAACGGGTGCTATTTGTGAGGCTGTTAAACAAGATGGGAGCCATAGTATTACAGGAAAGGTACCAGCGTGGATTGAAGATTAGCTGACTGGCAGAAGGCAAAGAGGAGGAATAAAGGAGGCCTTTTCTGATTGGTTGTGGGTTCGGTACATTTCACACTGTCTGTGGATGATTTAGATGACGGAACTGGTGGCTTTGTGGCCATCTGCAGAAGAAACAGTAGGTGGAGGGACTGGTAGTGTTGAGAAGTCAGAGACTGTGCAGAAGGTCTTGGTTAGATTGGAAGAATGGACAAAGCAGTGGCAGATGGAATACAGCATTGGAAAATGTTTGGTTATGTGCTTTGGTAGAAGGAATAAAGGCATAAACTGTTTTATAAATGGGAGAGAATTCAGAAAGTGGAGGTCCAAAGGGTTAACTTGAAGGTTGAGTCAGTAGTAAGGAAGGCGAATGCGATGTTTCTATTCATTTCGAAAAAACTAGAATATAAAAGCAAGGATGTAATGGTGAGGTTTTATAATTTGGAGTATTATGAGCAGTTTTGGACCCCGTATCTGAGGAGAGTTGTGTTGGTGAGGGTCCAGAGGATGTTTACAACAATGATCCCGGGTTGAGAGGGTTGATTTGATTTGAGGAGCATTGATTGCTCAGGGCCTGTATTTACCAGAGTAGAAAAGGATGGGTGGGGGAGGAATCTCATTGAAAACTAACAAATATTGAAAGGATTAGAGAAGATGTTTCCGGCAGTGGGAGAAGTCGCGGACCCAAGGGCACAGCTTCAGAATAAAAGGACATCCCTTTAGAAGAGTTTCTTCACCCAGAGACAGTTCTGGAGGACAAGTCATTGGATATATTGCAGGGAGAAGGCAGGGAAATGGGGTTGAGAGGAAAAATAGATCAGCCATGATTTGAATGGCAGACCAGACATGATAGGCCAAATGGCCTGATTCTGCTCCTAAATCTTGTGGAATGGAAGTTGAGTGGAATTTAACTCTGGGCAAAGTGGAAAAGGCACAGACAACCTAGCTTGCATGACCTCCCTCTAAAGGCATGAATTTCTTTTGCCATTTTTTGTCAATGGAGCTGCTGCCTCACTTTCCAGACAGCTGAATTCGGTTCTGACTCCTGGTGCTGCCTGTCTGGAGTTTCCACACCTTCCTGTGAGCGCTCTGGCTTCCTGCCACATCCCAGACATGTGCAGCTTGGTTGCTTCGTCTTTACCTAATTGGTTAACTGATTAGATTGCCACTGGTGTGTGTTTGACTGGTGAAATCTGGGACATTTGATGGGAATGTGGGGGGAAATGACACAAGATTAATGTAGGATGGCTTTAAGTAAAAACATGCAGAAATGCTGGAGAAACTCAGCCGGACTTGCAACGTCCATAGGAGATGAAGATATATAGCCATTGTTTTGGGCCTGAGCCCTTCTTCAAGGAATTAGCAAAGAATAGGAATGCTCAGAATAAAGGCAGTGCTGAGAGGAGGAGGAGGAGTCCAGACGCAAAAAAGGTGTCAATTGGATGTGATTGGGCTGCACGCTTAGCGTAGCGGTTAGCACAACACTGTACAACACCAGCGATCAGGATCGGGGTTTGAATCTTGTGCTGTCTGTAAGGAGTCTGTACGTTCGCAGTGTGTCAGTGAGGGTTTTCTCTGAGTGTTCCAGTTTCTTCCCACCATTTGAAAAGTATCGGAGTGTAGGTTAATTGGGTGTAAATTGGGCAGCACAGATGCGTGCTGTATGTCTAAATTTAATAAGAGGAGAAGTGAGAATTGATTTTTGGCTCTGAAAGGAGACGGGATGGGGGGTGTGGGTGGAGAGAAGACAGAAGGCCATTTCACGTCAGGCTTCCGCATTGACGCCAGCTGCAAGAGAGAAATGAAAACTTAAAACTTACCTTTCAGGCAGCAGCCCTAAAAGGCTGCTCCATCATCGCAGTCTTATCGAGAGACGTCTTGTAGTGCCCTCCGGTCCCAATGGAGTTGGACCGACTGGTGCTATAGCACCACCCATCATAAAAACGTGACAGAGCAATGGCTGTCTTCCCTACCCATAATTCCCCCAAGCAGCTGGAATCACTCTTATTTCCCAGAAAAGCTCCAGCTGCATGAGGGATTATGAGTAGGGAAGACAGCTATTGCTCTGCCGCATTTTGAGCCACAGAGATTGGCCCTGAAGCAGCCTGGTGAGGCTGTCATAGCCTGCACCGGCTGCCCCCCCCCCACCAGCACCCTCTGCCCTGACGGCTACCGCCTGCTGCCTCTGCAGGGGTGAGTGGAGAGATGGGTTGTGGGCTGACAACGTCATCAGCCTGCCCCTAATCAACTGCTTGCAGCGGCTGTACGTTCAGGTCAGGCGGTGGAGCACAGCGCTCCGCTGATTATCCTTCCCCAAGGAGTGTTGGAATCAGCGCCTTGGAGCTGGCCATGGCACATTCTGAGAGGTAAGTTGTAAGGGCAGAGAACCTCTGTCTTTACAGATGGGTGTTTTCCCTGCTTGAAAATGCCTTTAGCTGGGGAAAAGAGTGGTCGGGTGGGGGGGGGGGGGGGGGGTGGTGTAGGGAAGAGGTTTAACGAACCAGAGAAGTCGATGTACACATAGCTGAGGAAGCAAGTCTGGGTGAGAATATGGTCATAGAGCTTGGGAGCAACAGTGAGTGCAGATGGGGAGCAGTGAGATACTCTCACAAAACTCCCTTTGAAGAGAGAAGGAGAATTCTGCCTCGCCCACACGAAAAGGGATTGTATGTGATGTCATGTATGTACACTGACAATAAATTTGAAACTTTAGGGTAGGCATCCCCTGAAGTGATTTCAAGCCACGTGAATAGTTGACACTTGACGGTTGACACAAACTCATTGAGCCAAAGGGCCTATTTCTGTGAAAATAATTTGTGCTCCATCATTCTAAATTTAATGGAATATTAATGACTTAATTACTGTATCTTTTGGCAATTGCCTTCTGTGTTTTAATATAGGGAGTAACGGCCCTCAGAAATTCTGCATTGAAAAAGTCGGGAAGGAAAACTGGTTACCACGAAGCCACACCTGGTGAGTTGAGATTTTTTTTTCGGTTAATGTTGGAAGTGGGAGCATTTGCTGATTTGCAGCATTCAATTCCATTGCAAATTTTGAGGCAATTTGAGACTTGACTAATACCTGAACAACATTCAGACCCTTGCTAATATGTGGCAAGTATATTCACTCCACTCATTTGCAGTCCAAGTAAGTCAAGTTTATTGTCATCTGATGGCACAAGTACAACCTAGTGAAACGGCGTTCTCCAGTCCTCAGTGCAAAACACACGACCAGACATTACACATATTCAGACACACAATGCATATTCAGGACAAGTATTTCATCTTTACAAATAAATATTGTTTCTTAAGTAGGAGACACTCGGATGGTTAAAGTGAGCATTTCCTTTGGTTGTTCAGCGTTCTCACTGCCTGTGGGAAGAAATCTAAACTCTTAAGATTCAGTGGTTTAACTGGAGCTGGATTGCTCCCTGTCTGTACTGACAAGGTCATTGTCAGAAGCAGACATGCAAATGCTAGGGCTAAAAAGCTGGTCAGAAGCTGGGATTCTTTAGCAAGGTTCTACAGTGCTACTCTCTACAGTGCGGCAGAAGGCTCTGCAGTTGCCTCAAGAAGGTCCATGCCATTCCCAGAAAAAGCAGTCTGCTTGAATGGCATCCTGTTCACTATCCACCATCACCAGGAATGAGTGCTTCAAGTGAGTGCCATCTCTGAACGATATCGTAGCAACTGTAAGGTAAAACATCATGAGATGGGAATGTGTAGGGAGTTACCCTGTACAAGGCTGTAACAAGAAGGGGAGGTGTCCTTGTACTCCTGTTAGGGAATGTACGGGGCAGTAACAAGATGTGAATGCATCCTTGTACTTACAAGATAAGAGAGACATTGATGGATTGAGAGGCAGGAAGCTAGCAGGGAAAGGATAGCAACAGTTTTAGTCATTGGACAAGTAATGATATGATGATGTTCTAAGCACATATCCAAGGGTATAAAAAATCACCATTTTGCTGATAACGGCAGAATGCATTCTCCGACTAACTTTGTTAGTCGCAAGTGTTACAATCCGGTAATAAAGAACAAAGAACCCTGATTTCGACTCAGCCTGGTGTTTGTCTCACTCATTCATGAACAAAGCAGACCTAACACAACTCAACCTAAAAGCTCCGTACTTCCTAAATTCATGGCACCACCAGCCAGAAGGACAAGGATGTTAGTCACTTGCAATCTCCCGCTGCTTCAGCCCAAGTCATGCTATCCTGACTTGGCCATATAACTCTGTTTTGGGCTGGAATGATTCATTATGGCCAGAGGAAGGTTGAAGGGAAGAAAGTGTGGTGTTATCTTAGCAATGGATTCATTATATCAAAATAACAGTTCATTTTCTCAAGTGTGCTTAAAGATGGGGATTAACGATGAGCTTGCTGCAAATTCCTTCAACCAGGAGAACATTTCTTTTTCATGCTTTACCATTTCTCTCTTTTTTTGAGGTCAGAGTTGGAAAATAAAATCCTCCTTTCTTTCTCTGCAATTACTTACAATATTGGGATCCACTCAAACTATTTCAGTAGAAACCTGTGAGCGCTTCCACTTCTGACACCAGTATCTCTTCAGTCTCCCTGAGTTTCAGTTTTCATCCCTTCCAGTCCAAGATACTCATTGCAATTTATGCCTCTCAGGAAGCTACTGCCGAAACATCCAGCTATGTTAGGTGACCCCAGGAGATTTTCCTTCCTCTACTCTTTCAGGAACTCCCATCCATGTGTCCAATATGTTGCACTGGTAGAAGTGGCGGACAGTTGCCCTGAGTCTATCATTTCCTGTCATGGTATTTTGGTTTGGATTGACTTTCTCTATGCCGTTCATTGTTTTATAAATTGTGCAGCCCCTCAGACACCTACTTCCAAGGTATGTAACTCACAGGGCAGATGTCCTTTGCACCAAAGTGACTAGCTAAGGTATCAAATGTTATGGGAAGAAGGCTAGGATTTGGGGCTGAGTGAGAAAATTGTACAGCTCATGATTAAATGGTGGAGCAGACTTGTGGGCTGAGTAGTCTATTTCTGCTCCTATGTCTTATGGTCTTAAATAAAGATGTAGTGTTTCCTAATGAAACATTTACAATTAGTAGATGTTTTGTCTCTTGTAAGTGGAGGGAATGCAAAATGATTCATCTGTAGAAATCTAAATTAGATGGTTCCCAATGTAAGCCCATGGCTTCTATTCATTCAAGTCATGCTAACTAAACATCTCAACTCTGGTCTTTTGCAGTAATTGGAGATGTGTACAACTCAGTGTCTGCGTGGGTTTTTTCCCCAGGGACTCCGGTTTTGTCTCACTGTTCAAAACATACAGGTAGTATAGCTTAATGGGGCATAGATTGGGCGGCACAGATTCGTGGGCCGAAATGGCCTGTTGCCACGCGGTATATCTGAATGTCTAAATTTAAAACTCAGCCGTTTGGTTTGATCTTCCATCTCAGTGATGTCAAGATTATTAATTCTTGTAACATCAATATTTAGTGTTTTACATTAATTTTTTTTGACATACAACAGAGTAACAGGGCCTTTCTGACCCACAAGCCCGTGCCACCTAATTAACCTGCAACCCTCAATCTATTTAGGAGGGTGGAAGGAAACCAGAGCACCCAGAGGAAATCCACACAGGCACTAGGAGAACATACAAACTTACAGACAGTGCCATGTTTGAACCCAGGTCACTGGCACTCTAATGGTGTTGCATGTGTATCATTTACTTGATCAATATCTTGTGAAGAGAGTCTATCAGGAAAATGTCAGATATTCATTAGAGTTAGTGGTTGTTTTTCCTGTAGGTCAGTGGGTCTCAAACTTCTTCTTTCCACTCACATCCCACTTTAAGTAATCCCTATTCCATAGGGGCTCTGTGATTAGTAAAGGATTGCTTAAGGTGGTATGTGAGTGGAAAGAAAAAGTTTGAGACCCACTATTTTAAACGTACCTCATTGACTTGTCATGTGCACAGTTTTGTAACTCCAAAGGAAATGGGCCAACAGCAATTTTTCTCAAGCAAAATGCTTCAGTAGCAATTGGGTCTCGAGTAGTGATTCTTAACCTTCCCTTCCCACTCACATACCACCTTAAGCAATCCCTTGCTTATCACAGAGCTCCCATGGTGCAGGGATTACTTAAAGTGGAAAGGAGAAGGTTGAGAACCACTGCTGTAAACCATTTGGCATATAGTGTGGACATCTTTGCTTCAGTTATAGTGTATGCATTGTGGAAATTCTGGTTCAACATTGTTGTGCCCTGTTGGACCACAGAGGCCAGTAACTTCCCAAATCATTTGTTTTCTATATTTTTATTACCTCATTGAAAGTGCAACTCGAGTTGTACTTGTGCATTCGGATGATAATAAACATGAACTTGAAAGACCGACAACTGAAAATTTAAGGGAAAGAACAGCGGCTGCTACTTGACCTTCCGTAAGGTGATCATCTGTGCAGCATTGTTGTGTGGGTGCTGACCAAGAATTTTGAGGAATCCTCTTGAGTCCATACACTTGCCACCTGTCTTGTCCATTGTTCTCTGTAACTCAGGCTAAGTGAACAGCAGAAAATACTCCCCTCTCTTGCAGAGAGAAGTCTGCAGGTAAGTTTGGAGGGGTGGGCAGTGGATATTGGTAATGCTCATGGCAGGAAACCCATGAAGGTAGAAGGGAAAAGAACTCTACTGTAGAAAACAAAGCCAACCACTTTATTAAACTACAAAACCCGATTAGAGTTACTGACAGATCTGTATCTTGATGTATCATTGAGTTTCACCTTGATGTATGTCACTGTGGCTCTTGATTTTATTTTTTATTTTCTGTTGCATCTTTTCCCTTAGTTTCAATCGTTTGGATCTGCCACCATACAAGAGCTTTGAGCAACTGAAAGAAAAGCTGTTGTTTGCAATAGAAGAAACTGAAGGATTTGGACAAGAGTAACTACTATATAATGATCTTGTCAGAAGAGAGTTAACATGCTGTCTGTAATTTTAAGGGGCTTTGTAAATGAGGAATGTATTGTTTTTCTTTCCAGTGGTCATCTGTCTACCCAGACACGTCAGGACAGATTATTGGTGTCCGAACCCCTATGGGAAATGGCTGTAAAGCTTTGTCTCTCTCTCTATCGCAAAACTTGATATAATGAGGAAATTGTACATTAATGAAATTAATGTTCTGTGACAAACAGCTTAAGCTGCAGTTGGCTCATTTGTGCTGTATATGAAGGAACAACTAGGCGGGCCCTGTACTAACGGGAATATAATCGGCTACTATTTGTAATTTAGTAAGCTGATTGGTTAGACTTTCCTGGATTTGATTGCTTCCCGCTGAAGCAGGGCAGGAAAACTGGCCAGGCTGAATTGAGAAACAAAGCATTAAGTCCGCCCTTTCCCTTTTTTCTTATTTCAATACATGGCCTATTAATGGGTCATTCCTTCCCCTTTTTTTACACACCGTATCCCATCCAAAATCCCTCTTTATTGGATGATTTATTCATCAATAAGTTGAAAGAAATGTTCTCAATTCTAATTCAGGCATTCCCATTGAAACATTTACCCTCTTGGTGATGAATTGGTAGTTATTGGTGGTTAGAAATCAGGGTATTGGCCAATGAACAGATGTCTACTGTAATTTTGTATCTTCTATTTTCTTTTAAAAGTCATTAATTGGTCCAGAACCCTACACCAGTTGCACTCGTGATTCTCTCCAGAACCTAATCCATTTCCATTGTGAAGGGTAGTTGGAAAGCAGAGGTTTCAGCCATATATTTTAAATTCAATGTGGGGAAAGAAATGGTTGAGTTATATAGCTCTAGTTTTATAGAGCATGAATGAGGAATGTTTGTTCACCGACTTCTCTAATTCAAGGTCTGCAGAGCAAAACATTGTCTTCCCCTTCAGCTTCTCCCTCCTCCATTCCCCCATTAACTCTTTTACATTTTGCCAATGTAAGGGCAAGTAACTGAAAATGTTTTTTTAGTGAATCCAGTCAAGGTAGCATCAAATCAGGCAGCTTTTCTACTTTTTTCCCCCTTTAGAAGACTCAAGCTCTTGGCATCATACAGCACTTTACAAGAGGAATCTGTTTAAACTGAAGGGAGGGTGGGATGTGGAAAGAAAATATTCTCTGCAGTAGCATTCAAAGCTATCCTTTTAGAGACCATGTCCTCAAAGGGTTATTTTAATAATTGAAACAAACTGCATTTTTACTTTTGTTTGGAAACATTTGCTTTTTGTGAACTTTCTGGAGTCACAACATCTCTGCCTGCTCTACCTCATTCCTTAGAAGAAGGTCTCTAGTGGTCCCAGTAGTTTATTCTCCACATTACCCTTAATTTTCCATTCCTTAATTGCAAACATTAAAATCACCCTAGGTACAGTCTGCCCATGTGCCCAGGCTAAAACGTTCGAGCGATTTCATAAAGTGTCTTAGAGTGTAAAAGAATAGCATTTCTTCATAGGTATAAAATTTATCCCAAAATCACCTCTTTGCTCTTTAAATATCAAAATCCTATCTTTTTTACTCTGCATTGAGTTAAATCACTGACTGAGGCCAATAATGGTATGCAGTTTCCACAGCAAGGTTACCATTTATTTGCCATCTCGTACAGTCCCACTTTAACATGTGTTTGTAATTCAGTGTGAGGACAGATTTCTGCTCAGACATGATCCCTTCCTGCATTAAATCTCCTGAAGACTTGTTGATTAGGCTTGCACATCCTTTACCAGCTCGTCAAGGTGCCTAAGGGGATTGCTGACAACTTGAGTTAATATAGATTGGTGTTTAAAGGAAAGATGGAAATGAGCTGAAATGCATATGGCATCAATGAGAAGGAAGGTTCACATGTAATCAGTCCTTTACTGCTGAATAAATCTCAGTGATCGTTACAAGGGCTTTAGCACATATTGGAGTACTTGCACCAGTGATGGTTTAAGGCTCCGGTTGTTTAATTTGGAAAGGGTTTTCTAGTTTATAAAAGTATTGGGAAATTGAATAAAACATGCAGCTGGTAATAATAGACTAGGAACTATAGCGTCTGACAGAAGTTTACTACCAGTTATTAATTTCACTGATTTGGATTAGGGATCTGTTTTGCATTCAGGGTTGTGTTTCAATTAATAATTGATCTGTATATATAAAAAAAAGATATATTCTACAATTCATTGTTTTTCCTTTCCTTTACCCAGCCTCCAAGGATTATGTGTAATGGTAAGATAGCAATTAATAGCGATGAGGTATTGCTGGGTGCAATAACTCTTGTGAGGGGAATGTAGTCATTATAACTAACAACTGGCCTAATTGTATTGAGGCTGTAAGGAGAGATTCATCTGTGACTATGTATGCACCATGTATCTTTTGAAGACCTGGCTGAACTTGGCTTTGATGCATTCCGCACTAAAAATGGTGTCTCTTCATCTGTTGCCCAAACTTCAGTGGAGTACCATAGTTTAGGCCAAATCAGCTCGTGTAATGGTAATTCCTTGGTAAAAGAGCCAGCCAGAGCTTTCAGGAAAGGACAAAGTAACCCTGGGTTACAGAAATTCATTTGTCTTATTTTTAACAAACCAATTCTTAAATTAGGTTATACTTGTATTTTTAATATATTATTAAAATTGTATATCAATTATATGTAGAATATCAGAAGTATTTTGTCAAAAGCTTTAGTGAGTTCTTAAATTCAGTTTGCATTTTGTATTTGGGGCTCCACCTTGAAACCAGCACATTAGCTTGTTGATAAGTGCTTGTTCAGTGATTAGAAAGTCCCCATATGAATTGATCCATGTTGAAGTCCATTAGTTGGTCTCTGACTCTGCTGTAGAGGGAAAAGTTGATTCTGTTGGCATTTGGCTTATACAAGCCTTGGCTGTGCAGTGCATGTGTGGACTTTGTGGTCCTGCTGGTCAGGATAAGGGAGTCTTTTCCGTTGGCTGATACCTGGTTTATTGCCTTATGATAATCAATCTCTGCTAAGAAACCTGAAGCCTCATCGACCTGATTCCTGGCTGGTTAGCACCTAGGGTTACCATTTTAAGCTATACCAACTCTTAATGCCCTGTTGAAACAAAGTAAAATAGTTTATTATTGGTCTGTAGCTGTGCAAGATGGATAGGTTGGTTTACAGCAAGCATTCTTGGGTCCTGTCTCTTGCTAGCCTACACTTTAATGACTTGTGTATGGCTCGCTTTAGGGTTCTGCATACTCCTTTGTCGAATGGGGATCTCCTTATTTTGGTTTTTATGGCATTGTTGATCTTGGGTTTTCTGTGAATGATTGCCATCTGAACTTAGAACACACTCTGGCTGTGTTTCTTGTCTCCTTTTGACACTCCTTCAACAGTATGTCTACTTCTGAGATGCCAGTGATCTGCATTATAGATTAGATGTTTACCAGTCAAATGCATTGAATATTAACGGGTAAATTCTTGGGGCAACTAGATACTTTGCCTCCTTGCAGACTAGTTTTGTTGCTCCATAATGTTGATTAAAATTTAACATTCTCTGTTCTTGTGTGATACACTTTGCAACAGCTAGGATGCTGAGAACACGTCAAGCTAATGTAGACTCCCATTACATGTAAATAAATTGCTGGAACCATTGGATTGCTTGTGGGTGCTACACAACACTTTCACTCCAGCCTCTGCTGACCCCCCTCCTCCATCCTTCCATACGTTGCCACCTGGTTGTCGTGGATAATTCCAGTGGTGTCACGTACCTTTAAAAACAGTGACTTGCAGGGGAAGATTTAATCCCCACCCCAGTGAGGGATTTCCTCCACCTGTTAAACAAGGCTGATCCAATTAACAAATCGAAAGGTTTTTTTTCCTTTGGCCTAACCAGGAGATGAAGCAAGCTACCATTCATTGTTGTAGTTCTGCTTGGTTTTGAAGTAGAGTAAATTTTGCAAATGTTGTTCATTGATAGGTTTAAATTGTACTGGCTTAAGTTTTATTCCTAATTATTGGAAGCAGTGCATCCATTGACCTATTCACGCTGCATGGTGTTTAATAACAAAACAGAGATTAAAATAATGCAGAAATTTAAAATGTGCCCATGAGGGCAGTGAATTAATTTTTACAGGAGACAGAGATAAATAGTTTTTCTGTGATGTTGCTGGTCATTGTAGACCATCTGGGACTAAGGATATTCCGGGGGAAATGGTTTTATTCTGTGGTGGGCGGTGGACATCAGTGTGTGCTGGGGAGATTGAATACAGATTTCTGGCAGACTTGTAGACTCGTGCTTTCGTCAGGCACACAGCAAAAATAAAATCCTAGTTGAGTTAATTAAATCACAACTTATCCTTGGCTTAGGCATCTGAATATATCATTTCCTCATTCTGATGAGTTGCTCTGCAGGTGTATATGATAAAATTCAACATTTAAGGAGCACTTTGCCTTTCTTCCTGCTAGGATAGTGGCTCTCAACCCCCTCTTTCCCCCTCAACCCCCTCTTTCCCCCTCAACCCCCTCTTCCCTCCCCCCCCAACTCGTCTACTACCTTAAGTAATCTCTTAGTAACCACAGAGCACCAATAGCATCCAATGCATTATTTAAGGTGCTATGTGAGTGTGGAAAAAGTTTGAGAACCATTGTGTTAGGATGTTCACTTGTGTTTGTGTATTGCAGCTTTTTTTCTTCCACACTCTCCTAATTTGTTTATCTCGGTGGTTTTCAAACTTTTTCTTTCCATTCACATACTACCTTAAGAAATCCCTATGTCATAGGTGCTCTGTGATTAGTAAGGGATTACTTAAGGTGGTATGTGAGTGGGAAGGTTGAGAATCACTGCTCTGGACCCAGTTGTTACTGAAATATTTTGCTTGATAAAATTTGTAATTGGCCTATTTCCTTTGGAGTTATGAAGCCGTGCACATAATGAGTCAATGAGATGCGATTAAAACAATGGTTTTCAAACTTTTTCTTTCCACTTGCATACCGCTTTAAGTATTCCCTTACTAATCACAGAGCACCTACGCATTGGGAATACTTACGGTGGCATTTGAGTGAATAGAAAAAGATTTAAAGTGACTGGTTTACCTGATTCAGAATGGCAAAGGAGGAAAAGGCAACAGGTCTGTTTCTAGCTCTCTTCCTCTACCTGCTAGCTAAAACCAGGAAGTGTATGTAGAATGGCATGTCAAGGAACTTGGAAGTTTCTCCCCCACTTCCCTCCCCCAAACTTGTCCATTTTCTCTAGCATGTGTTCCCTTCCTTGCCATCAAAATTTCTCAGCTTCTTTTGATGCACCATCCAAAATGTACAACAAATCAGCATATATGTCGGTTGCACATGTTTTATTTAATTTTTTAATGGTGTGAGCAATGATTTTGAAGTTGGAATTTTAAAAAAAACACAATTTGCATTAATACAGTTGGGCAGGGCTCTTTTTAGATGTTTGACCTCCTTTCAAAGCTGGACCACATCCCAGCCTTTCCCCTGTTCCCCTGTTTGTATTTTGCTCTCCCTACACTGTTTTTCCCCCTTCAGTCTCACTGTTTAGGATTCCTGTTGGTACAAGAGAGGCTTATTTCTGCCCCCCTTTTTATTGGCAAGTACCAGCTTTTCTCCCTGCATTCCACCCCACCCCCTCCCCCAAAATGAGATATGTTTGGTGTGGGAGACCAGTTAAGTCTAGAGACCAGAGAAACACAAGAACGGCTGGCGCTGGAATTTCTAGCAAATAACAACCTGGAGGAGCTCAGTGGGTCAGGCAACATCCAAGGAGAGGAATGGTCAGTCAACAATTCAGGGTTGGTTTGGGTGGGGGGGGGGGGGGGGGGGCAAGGGAGAGTTCATTGACTTCGTATTTGTCTTCCTGCACATTGCTTCATCTGCTGAGACCCCAGTTCCTCATTGTAAGCCAGAAATCAAATCAGTTAGCTCCCTACATTTGAGTACCATGCAAACTATTACCCAGCAACTATTTCAAATCTCCTTTACCACTGTCCATAGGGATTCAAATTCTTTTTGGAATTTTACCTGCTCAACCTTCCTTACATCACCCACTCTGATGTCCATGGGATAATTACTGTGTGATGGTCTCTCCCTCATATCCTCAGTGTAAGTTTCCCACAGTTCTATCAATAGCACAGATTAATTTGATTTAAAATACAGTGTCTGCTCTTTTAAGTAACTAGCTGAGAGGTATTTACAAGTAAATTCTATAGGAAATTTAATGAATGTTATTTCTGAAGCTGCAATATAATTTAAAGAAATCTGAGAATTGTCATTCAGATCTTTGAGCATTCTACATAGTGTTAATTTCCACTGTATGATATCCAAGGTTTGTAAATCATGTTAATATTTCTGTGTTTAATCATTTTTGTAAAGTTGAATTTGATTGTTCCAGAAACAAGTCAAGGCTAATAAGGTAATTCTGACCTCTTGGCACAAGCTTCTTTTCCTGTTTGCCCATGTAAAAATAGTTAACATTGTATAAAAAAAAAAGATTAAAATCTTCTCAACTGTACAGATAACATGCAGCTGTTTGTGTTCCTTCTTGGGTTTGGCTAGATTTACTGGAGATGATGGGGAAGGGAGGGGGGTTGCCAATTTTAAACTTTTGTATTTTTAACTATTTATTTTCCCTTTTTGTTTTGGCTGGTTGCTTGAATTCCGTATAATAGGATTGTACTTACTGGTATAATAAAAGTCCTAAAATCCGGACTGCTCAGGGATTGGATTGGGTTGATCCAGAAGTTCGGGTTCTCAGGCAGTACTTTTAAAATTCAAATTTAAGGAGAATAATGAAGAGATGAACAAGTAACTCTTGATAGTTTATTAACAAAACATTTTTTCATATAAAATGCAAAGTACAAAAAAAAATTATTTGTTAATTTCCATGACTTCTGTGCATCTGTGGCACCTCACATACAAGAATTTTTTTAAATGAGAGTTTTCCAGAAGTCAGGATTCTCAGGTAGTCCGGATTACAGGAATCCAGATTTTTGGATTTGGAACCATAGAACACTTACAGCATAGAAACAGGCCCTTTTGGCCCTTCTAGTCTGCGCTGAGCCATTTTTTCCTTATCCCACTGATCTGTACCTAGTCCATAGCCCTCCATACCCCTCCCATCCATGTACTTGCCAAAATTCTTCTTAAATGTTAACATTGAGCCTGCATTTACCATCTCAGATGGCAATTCATTCCACACCCCCACCACTCTGTGCAAAGAATTTCCCCTTTCACTCTTAACCCTTGTCCTCTGGTTTGTATCTCACCTACCCTCAGTGGAAAAAGCCTATCTACGTTTACTCTGTCTATCCCCCTCATAATTTTAAATACCTCTATCAAGTCTCCCTCATTCTTCTACGCTCCAGGGAATAAAGTCCTAACCTGTTTAACCTTTCCCTGAAACTCGGTTCCTGAAGCCCAGGCAATATCTGAGAAAATCTCCTCTGCATTCTTTCTATCTTATTGATATCTTTTCTGTAGTGAGGTGACCAAAACTGCACACAATACTTCAAATTTGGCCTCACCAATGTCTTATACAACTTTACCATAACATCCTGGCTCCTATACTCAATTCTTTCATTTATAAAGGCCAATATGCCAAAAGATTTCTGTATGTCTGTGTCACTTTCACTCCTCAGTGCCCTACCATTCATCATGTATGTTCTTTCTTGGTTTGTCCTTCCAAAATGCAATACCTCCCACTTGTCTGCATTAAATTCCATCTGGCATTTTTCAGCTTATTTTTCCAGCTGGTCCAGATCCCTCTGGAAGCTTTGAAAACCACCTTCACTGTCCACACCTCCAATCTTAGTGTCAAACTGTTGATCCAATTTACCACATTATCATCCAGATCATTGATATAGATGACAAACAACAATGGTCCCTGCACTGATTTCGAGGCATACCACTAGTCACAGGCCTCCAGTCTGAGAAACAATCATCCGCCACTGCTCTCTGACTTCTCCCGTTCAGATATTGTTGAGTCCAGTTCACTATTTCTTCATATATACCTCCAATCTGGACCTTCCTGACAAATCTCCCATGCGGGACCTTGTCAAAGGCCTTCCTAAAGTCCACAAGACAACGTTCACAGCCTTCATCAACTTTCCTGGTAACCTCCTTGAAAAACTTAAGATTCTTTAAACATGACCTACTGCACGCAAAGCCATGTTGACTATCCCTACTCAGTTCATGGCTATACAATTAATTGTATATCTGATCTCTTGAAACACCTTCCAATAATTTACCTACTACTGATGTCATGCTCACCGGCTATCATTTCTAAGGTTACTTTTGGAGCCTTTTTTAAACAACAAACAATGTGAGCTATGCCCCAATCCTCCGGCATCACACCTGTGGCTAAGAACATTTTAAATATTTCTGCCAGAGCCCCTGCCATTTCTACACTAGCCTCCCTCAAGATCTGAAGTCATATCTTGTCAGGCCGTAGGGATTTATCCACCCTTATTTGGTTTAAGACCACATCCTCTAATCTGTATAGGTTCCATTATTTCACTGCTTGTTTTCCTTACTTCCCACAACTCTGTGCCTGTTTCCTGAGTGAATACTGATATGTGGTGGGGGGTGGGGGGGGAGGGAGGGGAGAAACATTTAAGATCTTCCTTACCTTGGCTTCATACAAAGCCAACCACTCTGATCTTTAAGGGGATCAATTTTGTCCCTTATTATCCTCTTGCTCTTAATATACCTGTAGAAACTCTTAGGATTTTCCTTCACATTGTCTGCCAAAGCAACTGTCTTTTTTTTTTGCCTTGCTGATTTCTTTCTTAAGGTTTTTCTTGCATTTTTTATACTCCTTAAGTATCTCGTTTTCTCCATGTTGCTTATACCTGCTACACACCTCTTCTGAACAAGGTCCACAATATCCCTTGAAAACCAAAGTTCCCTGTACCTTCTAACATTGCCTTTAATCCTGACAGGAATATACAAACTCTTTACACTTAAAAATTCACCTTTAAAGGTCCTCCAGTTAACACACACATCCTTGCCTGAAAACAACCTGTCCCGATCCACGCATTCTAGATCCTTTCTCATTTCCTCAAAATTAGCCTTGCTCCAATTTAGAATCTCAACCCAAGGCCCAGACTGATCCTTCTCGTGGCTTTTTGATCACTTGTCCCAAAATGTTCCCCAACATATACTTTTGGCACCTGTCCTGTCAAATTCCCTAAATGGAGATCCAGTATTGTACGCTCTCAAGTCGGTACCTCTATATATTGATGTAGAAAACTTTCCTAAACACATTTCACAAACTCTGAGATATAGCAGGGAGCTGGAGGAAACATGAGGTTTTGATAGTAGGAGAATTTAATTTTCCACTTATTGGCAGGGACTCCCATACTGTAAAAGGGCTGGATGGCTTGGTCAATATGTGTAAATTAAATTCTCCTACTATCAAAACCTTGTGTTTCCTCCAGCTCTGCAGATTTGCTCTTCCAATTCACATTGACTATTGGGCGGTGTATAATACAACCCCATGAGTGAGGTCATACCTTTCTCATTCCTCAGCTCCACCCATATATCCTTAGTAGACGTGCCCCCTCTGGCCTGTCCCGCCTGAGCACAGCTGTGACAATTTCTCTGGCGAGCAATGCCACTCCTCCCCTTTTCATTCTCCCCACCTCCCACCCCCTATTCGTCTAAAGCGGAGGCCCAGAACGTTGAGCTGCCAGTCCTACCTCAACTGCAATCAAGTTTCACTAATGGCCACAATGTCATTATTCCACATGCTAATCCATGCTCTAAGCTCATCTGCCTTTCCTATAATACTCCTTGCATTGAAATAAATGCACTTCTGTCATAAGAGCCAAAGCCTCATTGTTTACCGTTGTCTGTTTGGCTGCAGGTGTCGGCAATGTCCCGGAGTCCAGAGGCTGTGCATGTTCTACATCTTCCTGTGTGCGTGCACGATTGACTTGGGTTGTTGGGGCATGTGTGGGAGGTTGCACATGGAGTCTATGTTGACTGGATAGATGGTGTGTGAGTGGGGCTCTGATATTTTCCATTGACTGTTACTGAAGAGATTGACATTATTGTTACCAAATTCATGGATGTTACCACGTTATGAGTCCTTTTGTGTTCACTAATAAACAATTTAAAATGCATCTAGACTTCGTTACGAATTTATTCAAACTCATCACAGAAAAGAGCCCTCTTAGCCTCCGAGTTTTTTTTTAATGGAGAGTAGTCACTACATTTTAATCAACAGAAAATAGCCACATCTACGATACAACTGAATGAACATTGATGGAATATTTGGACTGTTTTCCACTTTGGTTTGGAGTGATACTGAAAGCAACATGGCAGCCATGTTGGAAATTTAGAGGGCAGGCCGCTGACGGCAATCCGTCTCTATTGGTCTAAGTATTGACCACAGAGGGGTCCAGGCAGAGCAGAATGTCCAATGTACATGCTGGTAGAGTCATTTGCTGAGAATCCCAGCAATATCATTGACTGTTGTCGTGGTGGAATCTCGCTCGTTGACAGCAGCGCATCACAGCCATCAGATGTGGTAGGATTGCATTTGTGGATTCCTTCTGTGTTATCTTTTTTAGTTTGGACACGGTTTGGATGTGCTGCCCCTTGTTCATTGGGGATTGTTGATTTTGGGCTTGGTGCTTGAGCTCGGACAGTTGGATGGAGACACAAAATGACTGCCGCTGCCACTGCTGTCAGCTTCACCGCTGAGGCGCAATTAAAACCACTGCAGAAAACATCAACTGGATTTAAGGATAACAACTTGGAAATGGCTGACAGTGTGTCAAATGTTGGAAGCAAATGAAGTTCTTCAGGATCAGGCTCCAGAGTTTCCAGTGCCTCAAGAACTACGTCTGCACGTGTGAAAGCTAAAGTTGAAGTGGCTGTTCTTGTTATATGAAAGGAGGAGCGGCTAAAGAGGTAAAGAAGGGGAGCTGGGAGCAAACGTTGCTGCTAGTAGGACCAAAGTGAAGGTACTGGGAGCCTCAAAGGGATCCGGTGTTGGAAGTAACTTATCTGAAGTGTCTGATGGTATGGAGTTATAGTTTGAGAAAGGACAACAGGAAATGAAAATACAATGTTAAGACAGCTCCTTTTGAACCACAGTTGCCAGAGATGTACAAATTCGTCCTGAAGCACGATGTTACCAATCCACAAACACCAATAATAACCACAGTCAGAGCTGTGGCTCAAGTCCAATCTCTCAACACAACTCCTTTGACCTTATAAAGTCTGTGACTTATTATGGTTCCTCTGGTGGCTTGATGGAGACTACAGTCAGAATGTGGTGGAATGCAGAATGACAGGGCATCTATTTGGAGCAACTTCATCTCCAACTTGTGCGAATTTTGCCTTTTGGACAATATGAAACCGTTTCGCTCTCAAGCTGTACAACTTCATGAACAACTTCTGTGTGGATGACCCCCTCACTTTAGCAGCTTCAGAAGCTCCTTCTCATGAGCTAAGAGTGATTTGTTTCAAGGAAGGCTTTCTACTTATCAAGTGGATAAGTAACAGTCACCATGAATTGGCTGCCATACCTGAAACAAAGAAAGCAAAAGAGGTGAAGAATCTGGACTTGGACCATGACAACCTTCCTGAGGAGGGGATGTTAGGTGTACAATGGTGTGTTCATTTTGATAGTTTGACATTTTTGTTCAAAATCGTCTTGAAAGACTGACCCCTCACAAGAAGTGGGATTCTTTCAACAGTCAGTTCGATATATGATCTAGGAATATGGCACCAGTAGTCCTGACTGCCAAGAATATCCTGCAAGATTTGTGTAGGAAAAGGATTAGTTGGGATGATATGATACCAGACTCCATTGTACATGAATGGACGTGTTGGACTTCAAAGTTGGAAGAGTTCAAGGTTGACATGTGCTTCAAACCCACAAACTTTGGGACGGTGACATTTGTTCAACTGCATCATTTTGCTGATACGTGTGAGGACGGATACAGAACTGTTAGTTACCTGCTACTGCATAATAACCATGGTCAGGTACATTGTGGGTTTATAATGGGAAAAGCAAGAGTGGCTCCATTAAAGCCAGTCACTCTCTTGAAAGGAGTTGACTGCTGCCACATGGCGAGCAAAATAGACACAATGTGGAGAAAAGAGCTGTAGATGAAGCTAGCAGACTCTTTATTTTGAACTGATAGCCCCTCTGTAGTCAAATACATCAACAAAAAGACAATAAGGTTCCGAACTTTCATGGCCAACAGAGTTGCTGAAATTGACAGTCTCACATGCACAACAATGGAGATACGTTAACACAGTTAACAATCCAGCAGACGTGGCTTCATGAGGTTTGCAAGTCCAAGCCTTTCTGAAAGAAATATGGGCGTCCAGGCCTCAGTTTCTTCTTCGGCCTCAGGAAGAGTGGCCTCAAAATCCTGATGGATTGGAAGAAATCTCACCAAAGGACTGAAATCAGGATCCAGTAACCCACTTAATCTATTACTTCTCAACCTGGTCTCATTTGAAAAGGCCAGTAGCATGGACATTCAAACTTAAAGGACTGCTTCTGTATCCTAGCAAAAAGAGAAAACAAGCAAGTGGTGTCCTTGCTCAGCTTCATCCAAATAGCATCTATCAGAAAGATCTGCCACGGAAGGAGAAAAATAAATCTTGAGACTCTGGAAAACAGTGGTCACACAGTTGAAGAACTGGCTAATGCTGAGATGGAGATTATCTGCTTTTTGCCAAAAGAAGAAATTTGCAGATTAAATCTCAAGTCTGAGAAAGGGAATGAATGTTAAGAGGACTGGTCACATTCATAAACTCAACCCCATTCTGGAAAATGATGTATTAAGAGTTGGTGGTGACTTAGCAGAGCAGCAATGCCAGGAGAAATTAAACATCCTGTCATGCTGGACAAAGATTTTCACATTTCTGATCTAATTTTTTGACATGTTCATGAAGAGGTGGTTGCAACCATGTGTTATCCATACTACGCCAAAAATACTGGATTCTTGGTGCCACTGTCAATCAGAAAAAATTGTGTCAAAATGTGTTGTTTGTTGGCGTATAAATGCTACTCCTGGACAACAGCAGATGGCAGATTTGCCCCTGGATAGAGCCTCTCTTGGTGAACCTCCCTTCACATAAGCTGGTGTTGATTATTTTGGACTCTTTGAAGAAGCGTGGAAGGAGTGTTGTGAAGTACTATGGTGTTATTTTCACATTTAGCTGTAAGAGCAATTCACTTCAAAATGGCATCATCACTTGACACATACTCTCAATGCCCTTCAACATTTTACAGCCAGACGTGGTCAAGTGAAGGAACTACCATCTAATTACCATCTACCAATTTTGTGGGAGCTCTGTGCGCGTTGAGGGAGGCAATTGAAAGCTGGAATCAGGGTCAAATTCATAATACACTGCTCCAGAAAGGAATTAATTAGATCTTCCATCCCCCTGCTGGTTCACACCATGGAGG
This sequence comes from Narcine bancroftii, assembly GCF_036971445.1. NCBI lineage: Eukaryota > Metazoa > Chordata > Chondrichthyes > Torpediniformes > Narcinidae > Narcine > Narcine bancroftii. The sequence continues at coordinate 24,021,858 of NC_091474.1, read as the reverse complement.
TGGATGGCAAAGACTAATTAGATCAGTGCAAAATGTTCTCAATTCCACCTGACACAGGTGGGTCTTCACGCAGTTTTATATGAAGCTGTTGCTATTCTCAATCACCAAGACCTCTACTGATCCAAATGAGCTTGAAGCACTTACCCCAAACCATTGTCTGCTTCTTAAGACTGAGCCATTGCATGAGAAGGAAAACGTAAATGCTTGTCATAAATGGAGGCAAGTTCAGTATATGCTAGACTTGTTCTGGAAAGGATGGATTAAAGAGTATATTCCCCAACTGCAGAACCAGGAGACTTCATGATCATCATGGCTGATTCAGCACCTTGAAACTCCTGGCTAACTGGAAAAATTGTTGAGTCCATTCTGGATAAAAAGGGACTTGTACATCACGTTCTGATCAAGACCAAGACCAGCTTTCTGAACAGATCCATCAACAAAGTCTGCCTTCTACAGGAGACGGCGAAGCTTTGACAAGCCCAAAACTGACTTTTTTGGACCTTGTCCCTTGCCCACTACATAGACGACAGACTCTACTTGGTACAGAGTCGTGGTAAAGATCACTTTTTAAGGCTATGTGCTGGTAACCTCTGGTCTTATGAAGAAAGAAGGTCTAGATAATATTGGAATTTACTGTATTGATTTATTTATAATCATGTCATTATTATTTGAGACATAATTAGGGGCCTGTGTAAGAGCCAAAGGCTCATTGTTTACCGTTGTTGGTTTGGCTGCAGGCACGGTGACGTCCCAGGGTCCGGAGGCTGCACATGTTCTGCATCTTCCAGTGCGCATGCACTATTGACTTGGGCTGTTGGTGCATGCATGGGGGAGTGTGCGCAGTTGGAGCAGTTGTTATCCCATGTTGACTGGTATAACAGGATAGACAGTGGGTGAGTAGGGCTTTGATATGTTCTACTGCCCATTACCGAAGAGATTGACCATTACCCAGACATTAGTCTCATTAGCAAGGATGTTATCCTTGCCAAGTTCATGAATGTTACCACATTACGAGTCCTTTTGTGTTCACTAATAAACAATTTAAAACGCACCTGGACTTGGTTATGAATTTGGTCAAATGCGTCACAGTAAAAAGCCCTCTTAACCTCTGAGTGGCTTTTTTTTATGGATAGTATTCACTACAACTGCACTTCTGGAAAAACTACAATCACTGATGAAACTGTCAGTTGTTTTTAAAAGCCCATCTGCTTCACAAATGCACTTTCGGAGAAGGATTCCTGGTGACCTTGTGTGTTGTTCAGGCCTTTGTGACTCCAGAACCACCACTATGCAGTTGACCTAATGCTCCACCTCTGAAATAGACCCTCAATCTTATATGTGTCAGCAATATTTCAAGAATAGCACCAATACCACTGAGCAGAAAGGCCTACATCACAGGCAAAACTCCCCATCATCAAGAACATCTACAGGGAACACTGACATCAGAGAGCAGCAGCAATCATCAAGGATCCTCACCACCCAGCACACCCTCTGTTCTTGCTGCTACCATTGGGGAAGAGGTATAGGTGCCACAAGACTCCATCTCAGTCAGGGTGCAGCACGATCAATGACCACTCACAGAAAGGAAGTAAGGGCCAAAGGCTTTATTGACCAAAAGATCCAATCATGCCTAAGCATGCTGCTGGCTCAAGTACAAGGGCAGGTATGGGCGAGGCCTTTATTAGGAGACTTAGGGGAGGAGCTACCAGTTCCGCAGACAGGCCAACTCAATGGGGAACGTGCCTGCAATACTATGTTCCACCACACAGAGACTCATTTAAGGACTCTACACATAATTAAATGCTGTATTTCTGTATTGCACAGTCAGTTTGCACTTTACATTTCTCTTTTGTCTATGTATCTTTTCTTTTGCACTGCCTGGCCCACAGGAAAAATAATCTCAGGGTTGTATGTGATGTCATGCATGTACTCTGACAATAAATCTGAACTGTAAAGAATGGAAATGTACAGTCTTATCGCAGTTTGTGGAACTTCAACTCCCATTGTGATCTTTTCTCAAATTGCCCTCTAAAATAGGGAACATTTTCCTTTGAGGGTGTCATACAAGTCAGCAATTTTCTACCTGATAGACGTGGAGATGAAAATCATCCTTGCATTTAAATTGGGTTTGGAAATTTACCTTGAGCTGTAACCTACAGTGCCGTGGGACCTGTGTTGGAAAGTGGGATTAGATTGGAAACAGGAATAGCTTCCTTACACTTGGGAATTTTTTGTCAATGGATTGATTGTGCTTTTTGAAAGTCTGGCACCCTGAACAAGGTGCAGTACCACGGTTGCTGTTAAACAACAAAATGCTGGAAATACTCAGCCACACTCGGATCTTGCCCCTCAAATGCACGCCGCAAGTGTTGACAGTGGTCAGTTCAGTTACCAACCTTGCACTTCATTGGAATGTGGGAGGAAACTGGAGTGAGGAAAACATGCAACGAGGTTGGAACTGGGCCCACTGTGCCAAAGGCAATTCCTTAAGGCAGGGGTTCCCAACCTGGGGTCCATGTACCCCCAGTGGTACATTTGCACTTTTCAGGGGGCACATTGGGTCTGAGAGAATAATCACTACTGGTGTTGTAATCTGCAGTCAGATTGCACAATGTCGTGTTTTTTAATCCTTAATTTTTAAGGAACCTATAAAAATGCCCCAGGGGTACAGAGGAACAAAAAGGTTGGGAACCCCTGCCTTAAGGGCTGGGTCAAGAGACCCAAAACCATTTAAGTTGCAATGCACAAAAGTGGTGGAGAAACTCGGCCGATTATAGGCAGCAAATGGTCACCAACACTTCGTTCTGAGTCCTGCGTCGAGCTGCGTGACCTGCTGAGTTTCTCCAGTACATTGGTCTATTGCAATCACAACGTCTGCACTTTCCTGTTTAAGCCCTTGTTTAAAAGTCGGGCAGAAGAGGACAAAAGGTTTGGTATCAGGTGGTATAAAATGTCCTCATCTTTTTCTGCACTTTATTCCAGTAATTTTGTTCCTCCGCCGCATTAAAGCAATGACAAGCTATTGCACGAGTCCGACCCTGGACATCAATCCCAGTCGCCGCTGCCCATTCACAAAAGACAGGGGCGGCGGGGTGACGTCACGACCTCTCCTGATTGGTGCAGTCGGGCTGTCAGTCGGCCCGGGAATTCGGGACGGGGGAGCGGCGCGCAGGCGCAGTGGTCGGGAGTGGCGCTCCGGGGAGAAGCGGCCGGGGAGATGGTGAGTCCTGAATGTTCAGGGGGGCAGCCGGAGTCCGGGGGTTGGCTGGGGACAGCAGTCACCGTGCAGAGGGAGGAGAGCAAGACATTGCATTAGCCGAAACGGGTCATTTCCTTCTGCTGCGTTGTTTGGGCTGTAATATGCACAAAAGACCCATCAGATCAGCAGAAGCTGGCCAGAGGCATGCAGGGGCTAAATGATGGCATCGATGAGCAGCACTGCATGTGTTTAAATGACTTTATTCTGCTTAAAGGCTCCTCTGAGGATCAGGATAGACAACAGAGGTTCAGGATGCTTGAAGCTCCTTGGATGTCAGGAAAATTAAAAGCCTTCATGGCCTCGACAGCGCAGCAGAGCACAACCACACCGAGCAGGCTGCTTCACAAGCATATTGCAAAGGAATATTAATGACGGAATGGAGTAATAGAAATGTTAAATGTAATCTAGTCTGCTGATTGATTGCCAGTTGATTTTATGCCTGTGTTCTTTATTCCTCACTCCTTCCGTTTAAGGGAACTGTTAGCCTTTATCCACACTGTTCATTTGACAGAATAGGTGCAAATCTCTAGCCATGTAGCCTCTCTTCCCTTCCCAGTTATCCATCGTTCCTGTTACTTGTGATTAGAACTGAACACAATGCTTCTATGGAGGCCAGATCAGTAGTATCGTCCCTGCTTGTACACCCTTCATATCCATTGATAAAGCCCAGAATTTTTTTTAAATTCAAATGCAGTTTGACTGCATCTCTGCAAGGCCAATGTTTAATGCGCGTGCCTGTTTTCCATTGCAAAAGTGTTGATGAGGTGTTTTTGGGTGCTTGTGATGGTCTTTCTGCAGTTAACACAGGAAAAGGCCCACGATTTCTCTGCTGACTACATCCCTCTGTTCCCTGCCTGTTTAAGTGCCTCTCAGTTCAAGTCTGACTGTACATTTTCAGCTTTATTTATTGTCAGATTACATATGTGACATCACATACACAAAGATTCTTTTTCTTGCGGGCTAGGCAGTATTACCACTTATACAACCAGACGAACCAGCATTTCACATATATAGCAGCCAGCAGATAATAATCACGTATATATAAAGATATAATATACATAAATATTTTGGAATAGTTTACTTATTTCATTTATAAGAGACCCAAGGTTACAGATATCCTTTATCAAGCCCGCAACATGTGGTAAGCAGCTATTTCCCAGCATGCCAGTGCTGATTTTAATGCTCTGCTATTGGGGTGAGTGGGTGCAGGGGTGCTGTCAGTTGCAGGAAGTGTGAATACCAAGCCTTTGTGAGGAGTCAAAACCAGCTTCCACCCCACCCCCCCGGAGAAGGGGTTCCGTTCAGAGTATCTGTAACAGTGGGCTGTCTGCTTCTTTCCCTATCTCCCCTCGCCAGCCACGTCCCTGGTATGGAACAGACAGCTCACGACCAAGCTGCACCTCTTAATTCTGTCTTGGCAACTCTACCCATTTCGTCCTGTCCTGCGGATCCTGTTAAAACTTGCATCAGTTACTCATCTATTCCAGAGTTCTGGGCACTCACAAACTCAAATTCCCTACTGCCATTCATATTTTGCTGCTCCCCTTAACCCATGCAAAAAATAACAAACAAATTCTAATTCAATTTGAAACTCTCCCATGAACACTCTGCCTTCGTTCCCTGCATTTCCACTTCCTTGGTAGATTTGAAGATTGAGTGTAACGTATCCATTCTCTTTATCGACTGGGCCATTGAGGAAGTATTTGAAGACATTGCCTGAGTCTTTCAGAATTAAATTTAAGTGTGGCGAACTGTTTCAATTCCGTGCCCCACTCCCTTGCCGACATGTCTGCCCACGGCCTTTTGCATGACCAAACCAAGGCCACCTGGAGGAACAATGTCTAAAATTCCGTCTGGGCACTTTCCAACTGGATGACATTAACATTCAACCTCTCCAGTTTCTGTTAAACCCCTCTCCCGTCTCCCTCTTTTTCTCCATCCCTCTGCCTCCTTTCCTCCAGCTCTCTATTTCTTTTCCATTCCCCTTCCCCCTATGACTTCCCAGCTTTTTTCGCTTCTGCCTTCCCACCCATAATCCACCGATGACATCTTGTCGAGGGCCTGTTCAATAGTTATGTATCTTTGCCAAAAAGAACACTGTGGGACCTGCTGAGTTTCTCCAGCAGTTTTGTGTATTAAACTACAATCACAGCGTCTACATACATTCTTCCTTGTTAATTAATATCTCTCCTTTCAGGCTGAAGTTGAAGAAACTCTGAAGAGAATTCAGAACCAGAAGGGTGTTCTGGGAATAGTTATTGTCAACATAGAAGGTATTCCATATATTTTGATTCAGATTTTTCCTGGTTCATCATTGTTCTAGTTCCTTTTACAAAAAAAATTACATCAGGCTGGGCTTCGCATCCCGTCCCAAAATGTAATGAGGTGGTTTGATTAAGACTTGCTGAGGAGTTTGCTGAGGTTTGGTATGACATTGAAAACCATGGCAAATTTCTACAGATGTGTCGTCGATAGTGTGCTGACTTGCTGCATCACGGCCTGGTTTGGGGACACCAATACTCCTGAGCGGAAAGCCCTGAAAAAGGTAGTGGGCACAGCCCAGTACATCACAGGCAAAACTCTCCCCATCATTGAGATCATCTGCAGGGAACACTGCCTTCAGTGAGCAGCACCAATTATCAAGAATCCACACCACCCAGTGCATGCCCTGTTCTCGCTGCTGCCATCAGGAAAGAGGTATAGGCGCCACAAGACTCACACCACCAGGTTCAGGAACAGCTGCTACCCCTCCACCATCAGACTCCACAACAATCAGGGACTGAAGGACTCTTCGCACATTATTTATGATTGAATATTTATTTTCTGAATTACACAGTTTTTTGTTGGCACTTTTTTGTTTAAATTTCTCTCCTTTGTATATGCATCTTGAGTACCATTTATTGCACTACAGATAAGTAGAAATTCTGTCTCACCCCCAGGAAAAAGAATCTCAGGGTTGTATGTGATATCATGTATGTACTCTGGCAATAAATCTGAACTTTAAACTTTTGACCAGGTAGAAATGCGTGATCTTACAGAGGTTTTGGGGTGTATTCCCCAAAATCAAAATGGCATGCCAAAGAATCGTAATTTTGGAGTCATAAACAGCCCCTTTGGCCCAACTTGCCTTTGCTAACCAAATAGTCTATTCAATCTTGTCCCATATCCCTCTGAACCTTAAGTAAAACACAAAAATCTGTAGAGACTGTGGTTGAAGTGAAAACACACAGTGCTGGAGAAACTGAGCTGGTCAAACAGTGTCCTTTATATAGCAAAGGTAAAAAAAACATAACCGACATTTTGGGCTTGAGCCCTTCATCAAGGTACATAAAAGGCACTGTTTGACCTGCTCAGTTTCTCCAGCATTGTGTGTGTTTTACTATGCCTCCAAACCAGTTTACCTACCTCGGCTATACCATTTCATCTGATGCAAGGTTCGACAAAGAGATAGACAACAGACTCGCCAAGGCAAATAGTGCCTTTGGAAGACTATACAAAAGAGTCTGGAAAAACAACCACCTGAAGAAACACACAAAGATCGGCGTGTACAGAGCCGTTGTCATACCCACACTCCTGTTCGTCTCCGAATCATGGGTCCTCTACCGGCATCACCTATGGCTCCTAGAACGCTTCCATCAGCACTGTCTCTGCTCCATCCTTAACATTCATTGGAATGACTTCATCACCAACATCGAAGTACTCGAGCTGGCAGAGTCCGCAAGCATCGAATCCATGCTGCTGAAGACCCAACTGCGCTGGGTGGGTCACGTCTCCAGAATGGAGGACCATCGCCTTCCCAAGATCGTGTTCTATGGCGAACTCTCCACTGGCCACCAAGACAGAGGTGCACCAAAGAAGAGGTACAAGGACTGCTTAAAGAAATCTCTTGGTGCCTGCCCCATTGACCACCGCCAGTGGGCTGATATCGCCTCCAACCGTGCATCTTGGCGCCTCACAGTTCGGTGGGCAGCAACCTCCTTTGAAGAAGACCGCAGAGCCCACCTCACTGACAAAAGACAAAGGAGGAAAAACCCAACACCCAACCCCAACCAACCAATTTTTCCTTGCAACCACTGCAACCGTGCCAGCCTGTCCTGCATCGGACTTGTCAGTCACCAAGAAAGAAGAGAAGAAAAGGGCAACAAAGAAACAACAGATGGCCAACCCAGAGGAAGAAGAAGAGGAAGAGGAAGAGTACAGTGAAATAGAAGAAGAAGGGAAAGGCAAGATAAAGGATATACTTTCTCTTATTAAAGAATACATGGAGTCATTTAAAGAATGGCAAGCGCAAGAATTTAATGATTTAAGAAGAAGAATAAACAATACAGAAGAGAAAATGAATAAAATAGATATGACCTTATCAGAAATGGGAAAAAGAATGGACAAGGTGCAAGAACGAGAAGCAGCAGTAGAAATGGAGGTAGAGGACTTAAAAAAGAAATTAGAGGAATCTAATAAAAAAGTTAAAGAGACACAAGAACTGTTAGCTCAAAAAATAGATATAATGGAAAATTATAACAGAAGAAATAACATAAAGATAGTGGGCCTTAAGGAAGATGAAGAAGGCAAGAATATGAGAGAGTTTATAAAAGATTGGATCCCTAGGATCCTAGGATGTCCAGAACTAGAGCAAGAAATGGAAATAGAAAGGGCATTGGCCTTTAAACCACAATCACAACAAAAGCCAAGATTTGTTTTAGTAAAATTCCTAAGATATACTACAAGAGAAAAGGTACTGGAGAAAACAATGGAAAAAGTAAGAGAGGACAATAAACCACTGGAGTACAAAGGGCAAAAAATCTTCATTTATCCAGATATAAGTTTTGAACTCCTGAAGAAGAGAAAGGAGTTCAATACAGCAAAGGCGATTTTATGGAAGAAAGGGTATAAATTTATACTAAAGCATCCAGCGGTATTGAAAATATTTATTCCAGGACTTGTCAGTCACCAACGAGCCTGCAGAAGACGTGGACATACCCCTCCATAAATCTTCATCCGCGAAGCCAAGCTAAAGAAAGAAGAAGAGGAAACCTTTCCTATCCACATACATGTCTTTTAAAGGTCATAATGGTGCCTGTCTTTACCACTCCCTCTGGCAGCTTGTTCTGCTCACTTACCACCCTTTGTGTGAAAAGAGTGGCCCTCAGGTCTCTTTTAAATCATTATCCTCTCACCATAAATCCTTGAGCATGGTGAAAAGATGATTTACCTTATCTTTACCCCACCACCTCTACGATGATATAATTATAACGAAAATTCCCAGCCCAAGTTTTTTTTTTGAGTTAAACAGGGAAGTCTGCAGACACTGTGATTGTGGTGCAATACGCAATACACAAAAGTGTTGAAGAATCTCTATAGGAACCAAAGATGCATAAACCAATGCTTCAAGCCTGAGCCTGAGCTCTTCAAAAATGTATGAGCCAAAAGCAGGCAGGCACCTGAATAAAATGGGGGGGGGGGGGGGGGAGGAGCACAGGGCCACAAGCAAGAGGTCACAGGTGAGAGGGCAGAAGAATGAAAAGCTGGAGTAATGGGTGAGGGGAGAAGCTCTTAATGGAAAGGGAAGGGAATGGGGAGGAAAGGAGATGGCCTGTTGAGTCTCTCCATGCAGTTCAATCTGCCAATCCTGGTAACTTTATCTTGAATCTTTTAAATTGTAAATGGTATTTACAGCACCATGGAAGCCAATTGCAGCCACTTAATATCATTACACCCAAAGAAAACAACCCCGTATCTTTTGAAGGGTCGGAGGAAACCAGAGCATGAAGACATGGTTAGAATGTGCAATCCTCCTCATAGACAGAGCAGCATTCAAACTTGAATCACTGGCGCTGTGAAAGCATTGCACTCACCGTGCACCCTTTTCATGTTAGTGATGTATTTTCCTTAGCTGGGTGACAAGAGCTGCATCAATACTCCCAAGTATGGTCTCACCCATGTCATGCATAGTATGTCATAATGACCCTGCCATCTGAACCTTGCATGTGTATCCCTCCACCCAGGTATTCCCATCCGATCAACCATGGACAATGCCACCACTACTCAGTACGCAGGTCTTATCCATCAGTTGGCAGTGAAGGCCAGGAGTACCATCCGGGACCTCGATGCACAGAACGACCTCACCTTCCTCAGGATCCGGACCAAGAAGAACGAGATTATGGTTGCACCTGGTAAATGCATTTTATTTCAATCTGTTCCCAGGCTTATTTTGCGCGTCCTTCCTGAGCCTCCACACTGCCATGGGAAAGAAGCCAACAGCACCCCACCCCATCATGCCCCTCTCCCCGCCTTTCTCTGCCCAATCACTCCCTTCTCCCTGCTCTCTCCACCACCCCCCACCCCCCCACTTCTTCCCAGTGGGAAAAAGTGTTTAAAAAGTGATGCACCACCAGATTCAAAGACAGTTTCTTTCCTTGCTGTTGTTAGACTGCTGAACGCACTTGCCATTACTAAAACACAATCTCATTAACCCTACTTCAACGACCCTTGCTTTGCTTTAACCAGACTTCACTCTGTAATGCTACAGTGTGCCCTTTTTTCCCTACACAACCTGGCGTACTTAAGAATTAAGAAGTTGACTCACCTGCACAATAGTTTATGCCAGACAGCATTTCAATTCAGTTCTACCATAAACCCCATTCCTTTCTTGTCCTTGAAATCTGAGATTATCTGGAGGGGGGAGGAAATCCTTGGACTGATGTGACATCCTGGCCTAAGGATGGAACACCACCATTCTAGGAATTCCATCCCCTTCAACCTCGGTTTCCAAAAATCTGCCCATTAGGTTTTCACTGGCTGAACCTCAACACCCCTTTGGGGTGGGGAAGAGAAGACCAAAATCATGCAGCCCTCTAGTGAAGATGTTTCTCCTGCTCTTCATCCAGAACATGGACCCCGTTTCTTGACTCTAACTGGAGCAGATAGCCTCTCGCCATCTATCCCGCCAACAGAAATGGAGAAGTTAGGTCCGCGTAGAGGTGATATTTCTTAATATGGTTCCAATAATTTATAAGTGCCTCCCAAAGGAAGGGAAGGATCTCTGGTTATCCCCACAGACTGGGAACAGAAAGCTAAATGTCTTTTAAAAGAACTTTATACACACATATATCGGAATCAGAATTTATTGTCGTGAACCTATCAGGAAATTTGTTGTTTTGTTTCTAAAATTATCGAAAATGCAATGGGATACATTGATTGTACCATCAATTTCCTATATTCACCAAACAAGTAAATGCCATGTTCCTTTGTTGAGCACCTCAGCTCTGTCCGCCGCAATACCGTGGATCTCATAGTGGCCACCCATTTCAATTCCCCATCCCGTTTTCTTGCTGACATGTCTGTCCATGGTCTCAGGCACTGCCAGACTGAGACCATCTGCAAATTGGAAGAACAACACCTCGTCTTCCATGGGGCACCCTCCAACCAGATAGCATTAACATCAGCATCTCCGGATTTAATTAACCCCCCCCCCCCACCCCTTTCCTCTAGTTCTCCCCCCTTCCCTTTTCCCTCTGTCTCCTTTCACGAGTCAAAATCAATTCTCTTATCATATCTAATTAACATCTATATTGGTCCGAACTCCTCCCCATTCTTCTCCCTTTCTCTCCCAGTCTTTATTCAGACACCTCCTGCTTTTTGCTTACACCTTGAAGAGGGGTTCAAGCCTGAAACATCAGTAAAAATCTTTATCTCCTATGGATGCTGCAAGGCCGGCTGAGTTCCTTCAGTATTTCGATGTTTTTACTACAATGCCATCTTCCTCCTCAAAACAATATACCTGTGGGGGTGTTTGAGAGGCTGTTACAGAGGACCCAGCCCCTTAGTGTCCTGTGCTGGCAGACAGTGTTCCTTCCCCACCAACCCTTTATGGCAGCTGTGCCAAGCTTTAGGGACCCCCTCCTGAAATGTGCCCATTAGGCATCTCCTTACACTGTAAGACCAATTAATGCAAGCTAAATTATTGGAGTCCATTGGTCTTTTGCTAACACCTGTACGTTTCTAACCCTCTAACAGATAAAGAATACTTATTGATTGTCATCCAGAATCCCAGTGAATGATCTCCACGTCATCATCTCTGGCAAACCTCCCGAGCGGTGTTGAGCCGACGGACATTTACTTGGCAGCCTGCTCCCACCGCAACTGTACCTATTGATGCCTGGCCCCTGTGCTTTTGCGACATCTCTCCAAAAACTCTCGAATGGCACTCACGTCTATCCCAGGTAGCTGAATAAACCCCTCCAAGTTGCTCCTGGTAACCCATTCAATCAATGGTACCCATTAACCAATTAGATCTTCAGTGAAAGTCTGTCTCTATTTTCATTTCCAGATAGTAATGTAAGAAAAAAGATTAAAGCAGCATTCTCTTAGGAAGCAGTCTTGGCTTAAATGTAACAAGTAACAATCTTAATAAAGTACTTTGTATGTGGATAGCTAATTTCATGCTTGCATGGGTTGGGATATATCACAACCAACATTCAGAAAGGAGATTAGAGAGGTGCGATTCAGGGATAGTTTTGAATTATCAAAAGCCCGTAATTGACTTGAGTAAACTGTGGTGCCGGGGATTTACTCTAACCGTTTGCATCTTCAATCTTCCTCAAATAATGGAGAAAGGATACTCACCGCATATAGGCTGGACTAGATCAGTTGCAGAGTGCTAACTGAATACGTCAGCTGCTTGAAAAGGTGAAGAAGACACAGGGACATCAATATGAAAGATCAATTTGTTTTTATTTTAAAATAAAACCTTGTCCCCACAAAAGCATCATGGAGTATTTTGTTCTCAGCTTTTCTGCTTGACCCGGGTTTGGTGATGGACAGAATGAGAATTTATTGTCATGAACATGACACGAAATTTGTTGCTTTGTGGCAGCGTCACAGTACAAACATTTATATGAACCACATTACAAAATAAATTAAAATAGTGCAGGGAAAAGAAAAGGACAAAGTGAAGCAGTGTCTTTGGTTCATTGTTCATTCGGGAATCTGATGCCAGAGGGGAAGAAGCTGTCCTTGTGCTGCTGGGTGCTTGTCGTCAGGCTTCTGTACCTTTTTCCCAATAGTAGCAGAGTGAAGAGGGAATGGCCTGGGTGGCGGGGGTCCTCTGTTGCTTTCTTGTCGATGTCCTCGATGGAGTGAAGACTGGTGCCCATGATGTCGCTGGCCGAGTTAACATAGATCATAGAACACTACAGCACAGTACAAGCTTTTTGGCTCTCAATATTGTGCCAACCGATGTATTCTTTAAAAATCAGAGTATTAAATCTACCCTAACCTCTAACCAATTTTTCTTCCATCCATGTGTCTGCCTAAGAATCTCTTAAATGCCCCTAATGTTTCAGCTTCCACTCCAATCCCCAGCAAGGCATTCCAAGCTCCCACAACTCTCTGTGCAAAATAACTTAACCCTGATATTTACCCTAAACTTCCCTCCCTTCACTTTGTACTCGTGTCGTTTGGTGTTTGCTTTACCTGCCCTGAAAAACAGGCGCTGTCTATCCACCCTCTCTATGCCTCTCATAATCTTGTAGACCTCTATTAAGTCTCCTCTCATCCTTCTACATGCAAAAGAAAAAAGTCCCAGCTCTGCTAACCTGTCTCATAAGACTTATTTTCCAATCCGGGAAACATCTGGTAAATCTCCTCTGCACCCTTTCCGTGGTGGCTTCCACATCCTTCCTGTAATGAGGTGACCAGAACTAAACACAATACTTCAACTGGAAACAGGTGACTTTCTGCTGTTCCTTTTCCACTGGTTTTATCAGCATGCTGCCATCAGCTAGGGATATGAATAGGGATCAAGGTGGTTAATCCCCGGTATGAAATGACATCATTTGGCGTTGGCATGCTGACAGTTTTTTTTTCCACTGGACCCTTTCCCAGTTAATTCATGGGACAAGGCACCAGTAGAAAAGGGGCTTAAGTGTGGTCTCACCAGAGATTTGTAGAGTTGCAACATGACCTCTCTTGAACTCAATCCCCTCCCACTATTAATGAAGCGCAGCATCCCACAGGCCTTCTTAACTATCCTATCAACTTGTGTGGTGACCTTGAGGGATGCATGAATTTGGACCCCGAGGTCCCTCTGTTCATCCACACTCTTAAGTAACCAACTATTATCCCTGTACTCAGCCTTCTGGTTTGCTGTTCCAAGTGCATAGCCTCACACTTATCCGGATTGAACTCCATCTGCCTCTTCTCTGCCCAACTCTGCATCCTGTCTATATCTTATAACCTTCGACAACCTTCAGCTCCATCTACAACTCCTCCAACCCTTGTATCATTTGCAAACTTATTGACCCATTCTTCTGCCTCTTCATCCAGGTCATTTATAAAAATCACAAAGAGCAGGGGTCTCAGAACAGATCCTTACAGTACTCCACTAGTCATTGACCTCCAGACAGAATAGCTTCCTTCCACTACTACACTCTGCTTTCTTCCTGCAAACCAATTTTTTCTCCACACAGCCAAGGTTCTACTGATCCCATGGCTCATGACTTTCTGAACGAGTCACTCATGAAGCATCTTGTCAAATGCCTTGCTAAACTCCATGTAGACCGCATCTACCACCCTGCCCTCATCAATTATTTTTGTTACCTACTCAGAAAAACTCAATTAGGTTCTTGAGGCATGACCTTCCCTTCACAAAGCCATGCTGACTATCCTTGAGTAGATTGTATTATAGATCCTATTCTTAAGAATCCTCTCCAATAGTTTACACATCACTGATGTAGGACTCACCAGTCTATAATTCCCAGGATTCTCCTTGTTAGCTTTTTTAAACAAGGGGACTACTTTTGCCATTCTCCAATTCTCCGGCACCTTGCCTGTGGCCAAAGAGGACTCAAAAAATCATAGGTACTGTCCCAGCTATCTCTTCCTTCACTTCCCACAGCAACCTGGGGTATATTGCATCTGGCCCAGGAAACATCAATCTTGAAGTTTTTAAGAAGATTCAACACCTCCTTAATCTCCAGCACACAGGCCTGTTCTATTCTGACCTCACCCTCATCAAGGTTCTTTTCTCTTGTGAATATTGAAGCAAAGTATTCATTTATGACTTCCCCAACCTCTTCCGCCTCCAGGCACATGTTGCCTCCTTTACCCTTTAGCTGCCCCACCTTCATTCTCATTGTCCTTCTGTTCTTCACATACACATAAAACACCTTGGGGTTGTCCTTAATCCTACATGTCAAAGCTTTCTAATGCCCCCTTCAAGTTCTAAATCCTTTCTTAAGCTCCTTCCTGGCTACCATATATTTCTCATGAGCCCTTCCTGTTTCCTGTTTCCTATATCTAACGTCTGCTTCCTTCTTCCTCTTGACTAGTTGCCTCACCTGTTTTTCAGCCATGGTTCCCTTTTCCTACCATCTTTTCCTTGTCCCAGTGGAACAAACCTATCCTGAACCCAGCACAAGTGGTCCCTAAACTTCCTCCACATTAGTTCTGTGCTTTCCCCATCCGTTTCCAATTTACTCTCGCTAGTTACTGCCTCATCCCTTCATAATTATCCCTTCCCCAATTAAACACTTTGTCTGGAGTTTATTCTTGTCCAGAGCATTGGCATCTCAACACCAGACAGTGATGCAACCAGCTCTCCACGGTACACCTGTACAAGTTTTCAAGAGTCTTCGGTGACGAAGTGAATCTTTTTATCGGGTATTTTCGGTACTTTGGGTCTCTGTGTGAGTGGAGGTGTTAAAGCAGTACTCAGGGTCCCATGGGGGGGGGGGGGGTGTGGGAATGGGGGTCAGATGAGGGCAGTCCTCATGGAACCTACTGTAAAGTCGGGAGAGTTGTCTTGAGGTCCCTCCTTCAACTTGCTGAAAGTGGCTGCATTGCAGAACTGGCAGGATCAACCACACTTCCAGCTAAAGTGATGTCCTCCCACCCTTCCCTCCCATTACCGGTGGCTTCAGTCCTAGATGGACTCGGCGTAATCATGTTACCAGGACTGGAGGGTTTCAGTTACCAGTAAGAGGCAAGGCTTCATCTACCCCCCACCCCCTGATGGTCCAGTCTGTCCGTGCTTCACTCCCCCCCCCCCCCCACCCCCCACACTGGAGGTTTTAGTGCTGGACAGACACATTAATGAAGAAATCTAGAATTTAGATGGTAGTTCATCCTTTCTCTGCCTGCCTTCTCCATGTCCTCCCTCTGCCCCTTCTATTTGTGGTGTTTTACAGCATGGACACAGGGCCTTCTGCCCAACTCATTCATGCTGGCCAAGATGACTGAGCTATTCCCATTTTCCTGCATTTAGCCCAAATCACTTAGGCCAGAAATGTTGGTTTTACAGTATATCTTTACATCTTATGGATTCTGCAAGACCTGATGAGTTCCAGCAGCACTTCTGTGTTTTTACTCGAAACCTTTCCTATCCACGTACCTGTCTGAATGTCTATTATGTCTCCATCTCTCCCACTTTCTCTGACAGCTTGTTCCATACCTTCTGTGCGGAAATCAGGTCTCTTAAATGTTTAACTCTGCCTTTAATTCTGTGCCCTTCAGTTTCAGACTCAAACCTCTCGGAGAAAAGATCTTTTAAATGTTACTTTTAATTTTCGAGCTGTCAGGCCCTTCCGGTTCACGAGCCCATGCTGCTCAAAAACCCTGAACATTTTTGAAGGGTGGGAGGAAACTGGATCACCCAGTGGAAACCTACATGGGGAGAACATGCAAACTCCTTGCAGACAGTGGCGGATTCGAACCCAGGTTGCTGGCGCTGTAATAGATTTGTGTGAACCGCTATGCTAACCGTGCCTCCCTTCACAAGACTGTGACCTTTCACCTGGTCTATCTATACCCCCTCATGATTTTGCATACCTCTACAAAATCACCTCTCAGCCTCCGACTCTCCAAGGAAAAATTCAAAGCCTTGCCAGTCTAACAACTGGAGGCCTCCAGTCTCAGTAACAAATTATGAATGTATTTTGCATACTTTCTAACCTTATAGAACCATAGAAAACTACAGGGCAGAAGGGCCTGTTTATGATTTTTTTCTGCATAATCTCACTAACCCACATTCAGTCCATATCCCTCCATACTCATCCATCCATACTTGTCCAAATTTGTCATAAATGTCATTTACCATTTCAGCTGGCAGCTCATTCCACACTCCCACCACTCTCTGTGTGAAGAAGTTCCCTATAAACTTTTCCCCTTTTATCCTCAACCCTTGTCCTCTGGTTTGTATCTCATCTAACCTCAGTGGAAAAATCCTACTTGCATGTAGGGTCTATCAAATCGGCCCTCATTCTTCTGCACTCCAGCAAATAAATCAAGTTTAATCTTTCCCCGTAACTCAGTTCTTCAAGTCCTGGCATCACCCTCTGCACTCTTTCAATCTTATTGATACCTCTAGTTTGGTGACCAAAACTGCACACGATACTCCAAATTTGACCTTGCCAATGTTTTGTACAACTTCATCGTAATATTCCAACTCCTGTACTCAATGTTTTCATTTATGAAGGCCAATGTGTCAAAAGCTCTCTTTACAACCTTATCCACCAGTGACACTACTTTCAGGGAATTATGTATCTGTATTCCCAGATCTTTCTGTTCCCATTCCTTTAAGGACATCTTTAAGAGGTGGTATCTCAAGGAAGCAGCCTCTGTCCTCAAGAAACTTCACTGCCCAGGCCATACCCTTTTCTCACTGGTGCCATCAGAAAGGAGGTACAGGAGCCTGAAGACGAACACCCAATGACACAAAAACTGCTTCTTCTCTTCTGCCATCAGGTTTCTGAATGGACACCACCTCACATTTTTTCTCCTTTTGCACTCAAAATTTTTTAATATATAGTATTTATGGAAATGTAATTTATAGCAATTTTGTACAGTCCTGCTGCTGCAAAACAACAAATTTTGTGACCACATGTTCATGATAATAAATCTGATTCTGATTCTACTGCCCTCCTCAGTCTCCTCTCATTTACTGTGTATGTGCTCCCGTGGTTATTCCTTCCAAAGTGCAATACCTTACATTTGTCTGTATTAAATTCCATTTTTCTGTGTTAAATCCCATTTGCCATTTTGCAGCCTAGTTTTTGAGCTAGTCCAGATCCCTCTACAAGCTTTGAAAGCCTTCCTCACTGTGTGTTATTTCTTCAATCTTTGCCATCCTTCCTGTAACTGAGTGACCAGGACTGCACACAAGACACCGGGCATCACTGATGTAACGTCAGATTTGCTCAGCTGGGTTATAGAATTGATGAGGTGCAAGTAGCTAGTGGCTTCAGAACTGCCCTGGTGGGACTGTTCTTTGAGTGGGAGAGCTCAGCCTGGATCCAGATGACAGCCCTAAAGCTTTGTGCCATTTGACCAGGCTGCGGCTCCAATACATCTCCTCGAACACAGCTCTAATCAACCGTAGAATTGTCAATTTCAAGAAGAATTGAAGTTTAAGGTTCAAATGTTCCTTTTATTGTCACATAATAATATATTAAAAATGAAATAAACATGATATACTTCAACTTTAGTCTGCCATAAGACAAGCAAAGAGTTGCATGAGCATGGCCTGGTGTCCATAACAATAGGAGAAAGAGAAACAAAATAGAATCCCTTCAGAGGCACTGTGTGTCTCCAGCACTCCCGCAGCCTCTCAGCCACAAGGTCTCCAGTTTAAACCATCTGAGCTCCAGATCCAAATCTCTGATCTAGAAGCCCGCTGAGAAGGAGAAGAAGGGACAATGACCACAGCGGCAGACCAGTGAGGGCCTCAGCGGCTGAGGAATCCACACAAGCTGTGGATGATGCGGTCAGGGGACCCAAATGGTCTGCGGGCTGCTGGAGCCTGGTTCATGGGAACCAGGTATCGAAGCTGGGGTTCAAGAGAGCATTGAGTGCGAGAAAGGCTCCTGAAGGCCCTCAGGCACTGAAGGCTTCCTGATTGTGAAGGAGGTTTGCATCTGGGAGCTCAGGTTACCAGGGTCTGTGCAGTAGCAAAGGCTGCAGCTGGAGGCGAATCCACAGACAATGAAGGACTCTCTTAATCTTCCCTTTCTCTTTTACTGTAAGGTATGCTGTGCAATACTAATGATAGCCCTTTTCCTTACAGCAGGTATGTATGTTAATTTTTTTCACATTTCAGATTTTTTGTCGGAGTACATACATGACATCACATACAAACCTGAGATTCTTTTTTTCCTGCAGTGCGACAGAATTACCACTTATTGCTAATGCAAAAAGACTATATTCAATGTACACACCTAAACAAATAAATAAATGTTAACAAACTGACTGCAAAAGAGAGAAAAAAAATCAATAAAGTGCACAAGTAAGAGTCCTTAAATGAGTCCCTGATTGAGTTTGTTGTTGAGGAGTCTGATGGTGAAGGGATAGCAGCTGTTCCTGAACCTGGTGGTGCAAGTCTTGTGGCACCTGTACCTCTTGGCAGGGAGTACAGAGCATGTCCTGGGTGGTGTGGATCCTTGATGATTGATGCTGCTTTCTGATGGCAGTGATCCCCATAGATGTTCTCAATAGTGGGGAGGGTTTTGCCTGTGCTGTCCTGGGCCATATCCGCTATCCTTATCAGGGCTTTCCGCTCAGGGGTATTAGTGTGCCCCTACCAGACTGTGATGCAATCGGTCAGCACACTTTCCACCACACATCTGTAGAAATTTGCCAGGGTTTCCAATGTCATTGATGTATTATTATGTGAGAACCTTGAACTTTGGAATCCTGATGCCAGCCTGAGCACAAGGACTTCCACTTCAGTACTGAGGTAATAGTAAAATTATAAAAGAAACATCTATCATATTCGCCAATGTAAAATTCACAGATGTCCTCTAACCTGCACAATAGATCAGTTCTGCAATTACCTCATCTCCAGCAGAGGGAGCCCTTGCTCTCCAGGTACATGCCCTGCTCTGGGCAGGACACAGACATGGCTGTCATGAGCTTAGTCCCTTGTCAGCATTTGAGTGACAGGGTTTGACCCTTGTTGCTGTGGGTAAGACCGTCCAGTTCCCTGGAGACTGTGGTCCAGGCTGCATCAGCAGACCTTGCAAAGTAATTGCCGAGCAGGCTGGTGTTACTAACGAGGTGAAGGCAGTTTGACAAGCTGTCAGATCTCTCCCTGTTAGCCCTCTACCAGAGGTCAACGATTGTTAGAAAAGTGCTCTTTGTCCTTGAAACACTTTAATTTTTCCCTCACCATTCACTCTGGATGATCAGACAATTAACGTGTCTCAGTTCTGGGCAGCTGAAAGTCAGAGAGTTTTACAGCATAGAGCCAGACCATTTGGCCCAACTTGTTCAAGCTAGTACTGTCTGCCTGCATTTGGACTGTATCGGCCATTCTCAACTTCTTGGGGATGTCCCCCTCCCTGGTATAGGACTCTCCTCAAAATTTACGGGCTCCCTTCCCTGTGAAGCAGTCACGTTTTGGTTTCTTCCGTACTTCTCTCCCACCGACTACACAAAAAAATTAAAAATATTTATGTTACATGAGGTGAAAGAAGCCTCTTAATTAAAAACACTGCTGGAGAAACTCAGCAGATCAAACAGCGTACCTTAAAGGTAAAGATATATGACCAATGTCTTAGGTTTTTACTTAATTGTGTTCTGGCCCTCAGTGGAGCCATAGGGCTCCAGTCAAGAATGGCTGCTCTAAACCTTTCCTAACCCATGTACGCAGAGAAATACTAAAACTGCAGACACTGGAATCTTGAGCAAACACTGAGCTTCTGGATCCCTAAATGTCTTTTGACAGTGACAATTATACCCACTTCTACCACTTCCTCTGCAGCAAGTAAGATTTTCAGTGAATATGTATGTTGTACAATGTGTATGACAATAAACTCATCATCAATGTTGAAGAGGAAACTGCTCCGTTCCTGTCCAGGCCTGAGGTCCGATTATCTTCAGTCCTTGAGAAACAGAACACATGAACACATCTGGACACCCAGATCTGGACCAACATTGATTCATCTATGGGGGAATGACCTTCCTTCAACATCTGCAAATCAATGTCCTCCACTCACCCCACTATAGGACACCCTCCCCCTAACATTTATATAGAAAAGTGCTGGAGAAACTCAGCAGGTGCCACAGCATCCATCGGGGGCAAAGATACACAACTAACCATTCAGGTCTGAGCCCTTTGTCAAGGTAAGAAAAAAAGTGGGCAGGTGCCTGCATATAAAGATGGGGGGGGGGGGAGGAGGGAAGAAGGGGCATGGGAGGAGCACAGGGCAAGTAGCCAAAGGTGAACATGGATAGGAAGGCAGAATTATTCGGGGAAGAGCGGTAGCTCTGTGAAAGGACACAGGGGGGAAGGTAAAGGCCTAATGGAGACTGGAGAAGTCGATGTCAATGCCATCCTGTTGGAGGGTGCACAGACGGAAGATGAGAGGTTGTTCCTCCAATTTGCGGCTGGTCTCAGTCTTGCAGTACCTGAGCCGGCCTTTAAACCGCTGCCTTGCTCAAAGGCTCACATGAACCGCAGGGGGAGAGGAGCAGGCACCCTGACTTTGGGGTTGAAAGGGAGTATTAAAAGGTTGCACCCAGAAGCTGAGGTGCTACGCTGGCTTGACTGATTGTAGTATTAACTACAGTGACAGTCTGCAGATGCTGTGATTGTAGTAAAAACCTACAAGACCTCATATTCCAGATGGTCACCCTCCAACCAGATGGCACTAACATTGACTTCATATTTCTGTTTGCCCCCCACCTTTCCTTCTATCTCCTTTCCTTTGTCTTTCTCTTCCCTTTTTCTTCTGACTCTTTTCCCCCAGCTCTGCTTCCAGAGCCAAAAACAACCTCTCTCCCCAGTCAATTCTCACCTCTATCCTGTGACCCATCCATATCCAATGAACACCTTTTGTCTGTTGGTCTATGCTCCTCCCCCTGTCCTTTCTTCCCTTCTCCCAGCCATTTAATTCAGCCGCCTGTCTGCTTTTTACTTGTACCTTGAAGAGGGGCTCAGGCCTAAAATGTCAGTAATATATCTTTACCTCCTATGTAAGCTGCGAGACCTGCTGAGTTCCTCCAGCATTTCTGTGGCTTTTTTTTCTTGTTTCACCCCCTAACATCAAAGCATCACAAGTCTCTGGAAAACTCCAGTTGAACACTACTTCGGTGTTCTGGTCACCTTATTATGAGGCCGTCCCTCTTAGATATTAGCCCAGGACAGAATGTTCTGTCCTGCTCCACTCCCTCACACGCCTCATGTCCCCTTGTGCTAATGTGACAACCTGCAATAGTAGTTAGCCCCAGAACACTGCGTCCATTACAAGCTAAAAAGATAGGAGTCCCATTACAATGTTCTTAGAGCTTCTTCGAGATGGACAGAGACTACATCAGCAGTTTAATAGCAACAGCTCTTTTTAGATTATAAGAGCATAAGACGTGGGATCAGAAATAGGCTTTTCAGCCCATCGAGTCTGCCCTGCCATTTAATCATGTGATCCACTTTCCCTCTAAGCCCCATTCTTCAATAAGCACTCCAAAAAATGGTACAGCAAAATCCCTGTTATTTAAGCAACTGGCAAAAAAAAACCACACACACAGAAAGTAAATTCTGTAGGTAAAAAATACAAAAGTTTAAAACTGGTGCCCCCCAACAGTCCGTTCGCCAATCCACACAATGCGCAATCTCGAGTATCCGGCAAATTCACTTATCTGGCATCTACCAATCTGCATAGATGACGAATACCAGGGTGGGGTTTACTGTCAAATGTGTAGAATAAAGTTCTCAGAAAAATGCATCTGTTTTAAGCATGGTTATCACATTATACCTGGCCCAGTGAGAAGGGTTCTGCCACGAGCTTTGGAGAAGGTATTAAGGACAGCAAGTGTTTTGGAAGAAGTCACTTTGGAGACATGAGGGCTGGTAAGCAAAGAGTGTAGCTCATACTAACTAGTGAAATGACCAGGGTGGAACAAGAAAAATTTTTTGTTTTGGCTCAATTCTTTCCGATGTTCACCCAAAATGGAAATGGAAGTTCCAGGAGAGAGGTGCATTTGGAGTTCCACAGGGGAAGTCTGTAGTGTAATCGGATTATTCTTTTCAGGGTCAACATGGTTGTCATGGGCCAAGTAGACATCTGTGCTCCACACCTTAAAGAAAGCATTTCTGGAGCTTGTGGTAAAAGACGACCGATCAATGTTTCACGTGGAGATAAGGAGTATGATCTCCTCCAGGAGGAGCCTGTGCTCCATCACATCGAAATGTTGACACATCCATCTGCCCATGTCGCCTGCCGTTCCTTGTGCCACGGTCTCCTTGATGTGCATCAATAGAATCCCTAAAGTTTTAGCCCTAAGCACCTCTTGTCAAGGATGAGATCCCCAGACATGACCAACAGGTGAAGGATCCATGGGAGAATACCTGCAAGCATATCCTGAATATGTTTCCAAGTACTTTGCATGAAATAATACTTGGATCTATGTGCTCTTTAACTGTTTAAGAATCTTCCAGCAATGAGTAAAGAAGAAGGCCATGCTGTTTGTGATGTCTGTGCCAACTCTGTACAAGAATGGTTCCCCTCTCTCTCCTCCTGCCCTTCAATACAAAGAAACGATTAAATCTGCTCCCAGCATCTTTGCAGACAGCACGTGCCTTGCTGCGTAAAAGGTTGGCTCCTTGTCACACTTCCTTTGGCAGAGATCTGCTTCCTCATTGATCCTTGGCTGCAGTGGAAGCAAGTCTCACCCTACTTTAGGTACTAGGTAACCTGTCTCTATGGCGGGGAGAATGGTCTCAGCTCCAATTGGTTCCTTTCCCCCCCCCCTCTCCTCAACCACCAGCTTTAGAGTCCCTCTGGATAAGCCAGAACAATCTGATGGAAGTCCAAGTCCTCCAATTTGTGACACAGGATGGGTTGAATGATCTGAAACATGGCCAGGAAGGAGCTCAGTGCTCAGAATCAACTGAGAATGGGTCAGGTCTTTGGTGAGGAAACTGTGCCAAACCATTTAGGACGTAGGCTGGACAAAGCGATGAACAGCAGGACCCAAGATTTGGAACACAGGGCATCGCTGGTTGGATCAGTCCTCGCCTCATTTCCCAACTGGAAAAGCCTCGGGCAAGTCCGTAACAGGCCCGATCTAGAGACAGGGCAGCGGAACTGAAGGGCAGGGTTGTGGCCTCGATATGGGTCCAGGTGGGATTCGCTTGGGAAATTGGGGTCCGAGGGTTTTGGGGTGAGATTGGTGGGTGGGAGGCATGAGTCAAGATTGGGAAAAATCTGGGGAAACCTAGGAGTTGGGTGGGGGGGGGGGGGGGAGTGAGGTGAGAATGAAAGTTTATTGTCAAGACATAAGATGGAATGAAACTCTTACTTGCTGCATCTTCCCAGGTACATAAAATACACAGACAACAAATTAAATATAATGGCAACACTACAGAGAAAATAAAGATAATATAAAAGGAGGAGAAGGGAGGCACTGTTGGCGTAACGATTAATGTAACGGTGTTACAGCACCAGCGACTCAGGTTCGAATCCACCACTGTCTGTAAGGAATTTGTATATTCTCCCATGTCTGCATGGGTTTCCCCTGGGTGCCCCAGTTTCCTCCCAACCTTCAAAAACATACGAGGTTGGTAGGTTAATTGGGTGGCACAGGTTTCATGGGCTGGGAGTGCCTTCTACCATGCTGTATCATTAAAAAATAATAATAATATCACAGTCAGTTGACAAAAATGTGTAATAAGCAGTTCTTTATTAAAGTTTATTTGTCACATTATATCTCATACAGTTTGAGAGGTCCTTCTGCAATCAGTCTAACAGGTTTACTCTATCTCCCTCCTCTGGTCTCTCTCTTTCCTTCTGATTCCTTCCCACCAGCTCCCCACCCTCTTCCCATCCTTCTCCTCTCAGAGAGCCACCCATCTTAGCCCTCTGCCTTCTTCCCCCACTCCCCGCATTACTTCTTTCTCTTCTACCCTCTCACTTGCTGGCCCACAGCCCTTCCCTTTCCTCTTCCTCCCTCCTCTCCTTTCCTCTCCTTCTACCCCCTCCCCCTCTCCCCCCTCCCCCCATGTTTTTATTCAGGTACCTGTGTTTTCTGATTCCTGAAGGTCAGGTTGGTTGACTGTTACTTCCTTTAGGTGCTGTGTGACCTGCTGAGTTTCTCCAGCACATTTCTGTATTGTACTTAACTTCAATGTCTGCAGAATTTCTTGTTTAACTCCATATAGTGGGTGTGAAGAGTACCATTACAGAGTGTCGAGTTTTAATGATCTATTAGCACCAAGAAAGGGCAGCGTGAAAACACTGTTGTGGGGTTCAGTCAGGAACCTGATGGCTGCAGGGAAGAAACTGTCTTTAAGCCTGCTGGTGCGTGCTTTCACACTTTTGAGCCTTCTCCCTGTGGGAGGAGTGAGAAGAGGGTGAGTCAGGAATGTTGTGGGTCCTTCATTATGTTGGCTGCTGGAGATGTAGATGGAGTCCATGGAGAGGAGGAGAGTTTATATGTAGTGCTCATGTTGAAGAGCCTGACAACCGTTGGAAAGGAACTTTCGGTGCCGGATCTCAGACTTCTGTACTTTGAGGTGTGGGGATCAGAAGGTGAGGAGAAGAGGAAGGTGAGGAAACCCACCGCTGTAGGTCACACCCAGGATGGATCCTGGCCAAAGAATAATGCCACATATACAAAGCGCCGCCGAAGACAGGGACCCTCACCACAGCACTGAGTACTTAGACTGAACCTTTGAGTCAATTGTGGATGAATCAATGGCACACCTGATGGAACGTAACATTAACCATAAGGCCAGAAGATATAGGAGCAGTAATAGGCCCTTCAGCTCATCAATGGGCAGACTAAGGAAGGCAGCACTGCTCGAGCTGCTGTAATGGCAATGTTGTCACTGGTTCCCAGACTCAGGAGAGCAGACAGCAGAAACAGTGCTGTTCTGAAAGGTCCAACTGCCTGGGCCTAATGCTCCAGTGTTTGTCAATAAAATCGTTCAACTGCGGAAGTCCATGCCCAAGATGGTCCATGCCCAAGATAGGCATGTCTGTGGTCAGCAGTCGCCATGAAGGGTTGCAGACTCCTGGGAAGCAGCGGACCAGTGCAAGGCACTAGAAATATGGAGAACATCCCCAGTTGAGAAGGAGGAACAGGAGAGGCAATCCTACAGGATGGTGACCATGGCAGCAGACCAACAAGGCTGAGGGACTCACACGGCAGTGGGAGATCTGCGGTTGCGGGACCTGCACAGGAGGCATGCTCTTGGCAACCAGGGACCAGAGCCGGGATTCGAGAGGGTGCTGAAGCCAAGAAGGGATCCCAAAGACCTTTGGGTGCTTCCTGATCGTATTGGAGGTTCAGTTCTGGATCTCAACTTGCCAGTGGATCGAACAGGAGTCTGTGGCTGCAGAGACTGCGGGAACGCTGGAAGCAAATCCACGGAGACTCAATGACTCTGAAGGGATTCTCTTTTGCTTCTCTTTCTTTCTCACTGTAACGGGCGCCTGGCGACACAAAGGGTGACTGCCTTACCGTAGGCAGAAGGCAATTTTTTTTGATGTATTATATAGTTTCTACTAACTTACATGACAATAAAGGAATCTTGAATCTTGGAACTTTCATTTTAGCTGCTGTACTTTTGGCAGAAGCAAAACGGTCCATTAAATCCTGAGCTCTGGACGTGGTGATTACCTGCTGAATCGTGTGACTGATTGACGTGTTTGTTGGAGGGAACCCAGCTGGTGCTGGGCCAGAGCTGCTCAGAATCCTGATGTTGTGGTGGTTCGCTGCCCAGTGCAGCCCACAGCAGATGGCACATGCAGCTGTGCGCCAGTTGTTTGGAAGAATATGTTGGAGGTGGGTGAGTAGGGACAACTCCTCTCCAACTCGCTGCGTGCCCTTTGAAGGCTTATCAGAAGCAGGAGCAGGAGCCGGCCATTTGACCCATCGAGGCTGCTTTGCTGTACAACACGGCTGATCTGGCCGTGGACTCAGCTCTACCTACCTGCCTTTTCCCCATAACCCTTATTATTCAAAAATCTCTCTTTCTGCACCTTGAGCACATTTATTGAGGTGATCTCAACTGCTCTCTCTGGCAGAGAATTCCAGAGGTTCACCATTCTCCAGGTGAAGCACTTCCTCCTCATCTCCATCCCAAATCTTCTCTGTGTCCCCAGGTTCTAGTCTCACATCCCAATGGAAACCCTGATTTTATCATGAAGCCCTGATATCTCTTCCCATCTGATACCTGGTGGGTGGTGGACCACGTTGTAGCACGTGACTGTTCCAGAATCTGAGCTTTAACGTTACTGCTGGAATAAGATGCCCGGCTCCCAAACAGTTACCCAGTCATGTGTCTTTTGAGGTCAATGTAGGGTCCATGGCCCTTGAGGGGGAAAAGTTTCCATATATTGTTATTAGGATCATAATTCTAACACTTGTTTCCCACTCATTAGAGCCCCAGTTCCAACTTTCTCCTCCCACTCATCCAGACTCCCTTCCCATCACTGGAAGCCCAATTCCCACTCTCTGTTTCCACTCCCCGGACCACAGTTCCTGCGCTTCTCATTATCCTGTGAAATTGGATCCATGATTTCCTCACCTCCAAACAACAATCAGTGAGGATTGGTAAGAGCATCTCCTCCACATTCTCCATCAGTACCAGAGCACCACAGGGCTATGATCATTGCTCCCTGCTCTATTTGCTTTACACCTATGACTGTAAGGCAGCAACACTTATCTACAAATTCGCTAATGGTATCACGGTAGTAGGTTGTATAGAAAGGAGTGATGAGCAGCAAACAGCAGGGAGATTGAAAACTTGGCTGAATGGTGCACCAAAAATAACCTCCCACTCAATGTCACCAAAACCAAGGAGCTGATTGTTGGGAAAGGGAAGCCAGACATATACAAACCAGTGATCATTGGGGGACCCGAGATGGGGAGGGTGAGCAAATTTAGGTTCTTGGGAGTCACTATCTCGGAGGATCTTTCCTGGACCCAACAGACTAATGGCATCATGAAGGAAGCAATTTAATGCCTCTACTTCCTCAGGAGTTTCCAGAGATTTGGCATGACAACAGCAACCTTGGTAAATTTCTACAGAGGTGTGGTGGAAAGTGTGCTGACTGCCTGCATCACGGTCTGCTGTGGGGACACCAATATCCCCGAGCATAAAGCCCTGCAAAAAGTCATGGGCATAGTGCAGGACATCATAGACAAAGCCCTCCCCACCATTGAGAAGATCGACAGGGAACACTACCATTAGAGAGCAACAGCAAACATCAATGATCCATACCATCCAGCACAGGTTGTGTTCTCTCTGCCACCATCAGGAAAGAGATACAGGTGCTACAAGACTCGCACCATTAGGAAGAACTGCTCCTCCTCCACCATCAGACTCCTCAACAACAAACTCAAATATGACTCATTTGAGGGCTCTTACTTTGGCACTTTATTGATTTTTTTTCTCTCTGTTTTGCACAGTCACTTTGTTTACATTTCTTTATTTGTTTCCATGTATACATTGAGTCTGGTGTTTTTTGCACTATTCTGTGTGGCCCGCAGGAAAAAGAATCTCAAGGTTGTATGTGATGTCATATATGTACTCCATCAATAAATCTGGACTGGATGCGCAGACTGGCAGAATGCATCGTTGAGCACCTCAGTTCTGTCTAGTGCAATAGTGTGGATCTCCCAGTGGTCACCCATTTCAATTCCCTGTCCCATTCCCTTGCTGGCATATCTGTCCATTGTCTCATGCACTGCCAGACTGAGACCTCCTGCAAATTGGAGGAACAACATGTTATATTTTGTGTGGGCACCCTCCAACCAGATTGCATTGAGACAAACTTCTCTCGTTTCTGTTAAACCTCCTTCCTCCCCTCCCCCCACCACAATCTTCTTCTCCCTGTCTCTTTCCTCTAGTTCTCTCTCACTTCCCTTTCCCTCTTTCTCCTTTCACAGAACTAAATTCAATTGTCACCATTCCTCGCTTTCAATTAACACCTTTTGTCTGTTGGTCTGGACTTCTCCCCCCCCCCCACCCCCAAATTCTTCCCCCAGTCTTTAATTATACCTTGAAGAAGGGCTCAGGCCTGAAAAATTGTTAATATATCTTTACCTCCTATGGATGCTGCAAGACTGGCTGAGATCCTCCAGCATTTCTGTGTTTTGACTGCAATCACAGCATCTGCAGATTCATGTTTCACCCTGTTATAAATGATCCTATCTTGACCAGCAGCAGGTGAGTTCTTGCAAGTCCCAATCTTTGTTTCAGCTAAAACAGACTGTCTATCCCAGTGGTTCTCAACCTTTTTTGTTCCACTCACATACCACTTTAAGTAGTCCCTTACTAACCACAGAGTACCTATGCAAAGGATGCCAAGGTGCTCCGTGATTAGTAAGGGATGGCTTAAGGTGGTATGTGAGTGGAAAGAAAGGTTGAGAACCACTGCTCTAGCCTCAATTGTTTCTGTAATATCTTGCTTGAGAAAAATTATCCTTGGCCCATTTCCTTTGGCGTTATGAAACCGTGTGCATAACAAGTCAATTAGGTTGAGAGCCAGTAGTCTCTCCACTCCCAGATTGGTTGTTATGGAGCTTGCTGCATGCTAATTGGCTGCTGCAGTTCTAACCATGAAGACACCACCAAAACTAATTGATTCACTTTGCACATCCTGAGATACCCTCAGCTTAAGCACCAGAGGGCACCAACTCCTTCTAACACCTCTACTACATCTCATAGAGTCAGACAGCATGGGAACAGGTCCTTCAGCCCACTCAGTCTGGGCCATCCTTGCTATTTTTCTCTCATTCCCATTAACACCCCAACACCCCACCCCTCCCAATTTTACTGCTCACCTACCCAAGGTGGAGCAACTTACTATGGCCAGCAGACACAACTCATCCATCACCCGTCACTATTACAGAGGTTAGCGCGACACTATTACAGAGCTAGCAACCTGGGTTCGAATCCGACGCTGTCTGTAAGGAGTTTGTATGTTCTTCCCCCGTGTCTGCGTGGGTTTCCTCCAGGTGCTCCAGTTTCCTCCCACCCTCCAAAACATACCAGAGTTGTCAATTAATTGGATGTAATTGGTTGGCATGGATTCAAATGGCCAGAATCGGCTTCTAATTTAAATTTATTTAAATTTTTTAAAATGTAAAAATCGATTTCATTGTCGCACGTGCCCAGATGCAATGATAGAGTGTTGGAGCATTCCACTCCAGCAAGGGGCAATTATCTATCTTCTTGCTTCGTGGCTAAAAGAGGTTCTGAGGTCAACCAGAGCAGGACTTTGGGTCATGATAAAATCTGACATGATATTAGGTTTGCTCCTTGTTGTCGATTCGGTGCAAGCATCATCTGAATGAATCTCTGCAGATCAGTCAAAATCCCATTTCCATCGCGAAAGAGGAGACACAAACGAGGAGTGAGAAAGGAAACTGATGGAGGATATTGACAGACCAGGCAGCATCCATCGAGGCAGATGGGGACCCTGCAAGCGGCCTGACAATTAAGGACGTCTCAGCCTCCACGGGTGAGCGGGTGACGGCAATACTTGGCTCCAAGGATCAAAGAGCGGTTCCAAGGCACAGGTACAGTCCGCTGTTTCTGGAGCGATGGAGGATGATGAGAGGTGACTTAATAGAGGTATATAAAATGATGAGGGGCTTAGGGTGGACAGCTCATCACTTTCCAACGCAGTACATGCCCTTCACAGCTGGCACCTTTATCCCGGGATGACAATAGAGAGTTTTAAGGTGAGTGAAGGAAAATTTAGGGGAGAGGTAAGTTTTTTGCACAGAGTGTAGTGGCCGCCTGAAATGCATTGCCGGGGGTGGGGGGGTGGGGGTGGTGGAAGCTGGTATAATAGGGACATTCAAAAGGCATATGGATGTAAGAAAAATAAAGGATTATGTTGTGTGAGGGAGGGAAGGGTGAGATTGTTGTGGAGTAGGTTTACATGGATCGACACTGCATAGTGGGCCGAAGGGCCTGTACTGTTCTGGAATGTTCTATATTTTGTTTGGTGTGTACCCCTGCCTGCGAGAGAAAGCCATTCCCATATTTCCACCACTCCTTGAGGCAGATCTTTCCCCAGCTCCCTGGTAAATCAGTGCGCTTTGCCAAGCACCTGTGTTCTGTCCGCAGAGTCAGACTGGAACTCGCAGGTACCAGTCACTCTAAATCTGTTCCTCATTCCCTCACAGTCATGTCTTTCTTTATCCATTGTCAGTCTGAGGCCGTAACTTGAGGAACAACATGTCATGTTCCACCTGGGTAGCATAATACCCAATGGGATGGACTCTGAATTTTCCAATTTCAGCTAACCCCTACCCCGATCCATTTCCACTGTTGTCCACCTGTTCTTTACCTGATTCTGTGCCCACTCTTCTCTCTACCTCTCCCCTCCCTCTCCAACTCACCCACCTATCTTTGTCCAGTGTCCCATTACCTCCTCCACTCTCTCCCGTCCTTCTTTCCACTCAGGTTTCTGCTTACCATCTCCCCTTACCACCCCAGTCACACATAAGGGACATGAGTCACAGTGCTAATTGTTCACTTCCCTCCACAGATGCTGCCTGACCCGTTAAGTTCCTCCTGCTTCCCTCAAGATTCCAGCATCTAGTGATTCTGTTTTGAATTCTTTACCCTGCAGTTGAATCTACCTCTGACCATACATTCCACATCCTAACTACTGGCTGTGAACAGATGACTTTCCTTTCCCTTAAGTAGAGGTAGAAAGGTGAGAGAGTCAAGGACAAGAGGTCGCAATTTCAGGATTGAAGGTGATTAAAACAGAAGTGGAGGAATTTCTTCAACCAGAGGATGGTGAATCTGTGGAATTTGTTGTCACAGGCTGTTGTGGAGGCCAGGTCATTTGGTCATTAAGGCAGAGATTGATAAGTTCTTGATTACCCAGGGCATCAAAGGTTCTGGGGAGAAGGCCAGGCAATGGGGCTGTGGGAAAATAGATCAGCTCATGAATAAACGACAGGTCATATTTGATGGGCTGAACGGCCTATTTCTGCTCCTACATCTCATGGTCTTATGGTTTTCCGGATCACCTCCAATCCCTAATAAATGGGAACTGTTTCTCGCTGCCCCCTCTGTCTCTGTCCTTCAGGATTTTAGATACGTCAACCAGATCTCCTCCATTCTGAGGAAAATTATCCCAGCATCTTGGTCAATTTAGATAATCAGAATTAATCTTTGCTTTGACTCATTTGTCAACTGCTGTCATTGGGAATATCACTCCTGCCTTCTCCTGGTCCCCACCATTTTCCATCACTTGAAGATGAGCTGCATAGGTCAAACTTTAATTTTAATTTTAGCAATACAGGACAGTAGAAGGCCCTTCCAGCCAGTGTTCCCTCTAAGTTGCGTGCAAGCATGCGTGCACAAATGTTCTGCATGCAAGCCCACTTGTACAAAATGTACAGTGTACGTGCACACATGTGCACAAATGCGCACCTGTTAGTCTCTTTTGTGCATGTGCACACAGCTTTGAGGGAACTCTGCTTCCAGCCTATGAAACCTACTGCCTAATTAACCTACAAACCCCATACGTTTTTGGAGGGTGGGAGGAAACTGGAGCACCTGGAGGAAACCCACGTAGGTCATGGAGAGAACTTATAAACTCCTTGTAGACAGCGTCGTACATGAACCTGGGTCGCTGACATGGTAGTAGCCACTCTCTCTCCTACATTGCGTGGTGCCACCTAGGCTGAGGCCGTAAGGTCACTCCTCGCCTCTGCAGCGCACAAGGCATCACTCCCCACCCTTGCCACTCCACCCTGCTTTGGTACTCCCAAAAGCCTTCCATTTCCATGGACACCGTGAAGATTGGAGATGATGTCATCACAGCCGCCACCAGTCACTGTAACCATGGTGACACCGTGTTATTTGCAATATCAAATTAATCTTCTTGTAAACCATATTTTTTAAGCAATCTGAATATGATACTGTAAATGTGGCCAGCATTTTGTGAAAACTTAATTGGGCTAAGCTAATTAATTGAATTATTTCAAACTGGGTTTCTCATCACAGGTACAAAAGTAACCCTCCCCCTCTCAATGTTGAAAAGACTTTTTGCACATAATTTAACCTCTGTAATCATCTGAACTCGCATGGAAGGTTCCAGTAAATTTAATCCAGCTCTACAGCTAAATTTACAACAATGGCACTGAAGGCAAACAATTAGTCCTGCAATAGAGTTATCGCGGTGCACAGCACAAAATAGGCCCTTCGGCCCACTTAACAATGCGGACCAAGTTGGCATTCCGGGCTAATCCCATTTGTTCAGCCATTATTCATTGTGTCGGAAAACTACCTGTTCAACAGGTCGAGCAGCATCAGTGGGGGATCAAGAAAGATCGGGCCAGAACCTTTTGCCAAGGCTGAGGGAGCAGTGGGGAGATAGGCAGAGACATGG
Source organism: Narcine bancroftii (assembly GCF_036971445.1). Taxonomy (NCBI): domain Eukaryota; kingdom Metazoa; phylum Chordata; class Chondrichthyes; order Torpediniformes; family Narcinidae; genus Narcine; species Narcine bancroftii. The sequence goes on along the minus strand of NC_091474.1, from coordinate 23,989,239 downwards.
TGTGATAGTACAGATTCTATCACCAATGTGTATATGTACAGATGGTAGTGTAGGATGACTGTGATTGGCTGAGAGTGTAGCCACACCTACTGGCAGGTCTTAAAGGATTGCTCCTAGCCGGACCAGGTCATTCTGGACTGGTCGACCTACTTGTGATACGCTCCAGTCTTTTAGTTAATAAAAGCCTTGGTTTGGATCAACAAGTCTTTAGTTCTTTCGACGTGCTCTATACATGGCAACTACTCCAAGGGAGTAAATAACCCTCATGGGTGAAGGGGGAAAGATAGATGTTTAAAGGGAACATTACGGGTGGACTTCTTCATGCTGAGAGTGGTGGGAGTGTGAAACAAGTTGCCAGTGAAAGTGGTGAAGGCGGGATCGATTGTTAAGAGGAATTTGAATAGGTACATGGGTGGGAGAGATATGTCTGGGTGCAGGTCAATTGGAAAAGACAGAATAACAATTTGGCACAGAGGCTGCACCATTTCATCAGATGCAAGGATCGACAATGAGATAGACAACAGACTCGCCAAGGCAAATAGCGCCTTTGGAAGACTACACAAAAGAGTCTGGAAAAACAACCAACTGAAAAACCTCACAAAGATAAGCGTATACAGAGCCGTTGTCATACCCACACTCCTGTTCGGCTCCGAATCATGGGTCCTCTACCGGCACCACCTACGGCTCCTAGAACGCTTCCACCAGTGTTGTCTCCGCTCCATCCTCAACATCCATTGGAGCGCTCACACCCCTAACGTCGAGGTACTCGAGATGGCAGAGGTCGACAGCATCGAGTCCACGCTGCTGAAGATCCAGCTGCGCTGGATGGGTCACGTCTCCAGAATGGAGGACCATCGCCTTCCCAAGATCGTATTATATGGCGAGCTCTCCACTGGCCACCGTGACAGAGGTGCACCAAAGAAAAGGTACAAGGACTGCCTAAAGAAATCTCTTGGTGCCTGCCACATTGACCACCGCCAGTGGGCTGATAACGCCTCAAACCGTGCATCTTGGCGCCTCACAGTTTGGCGGGCAGCAGCCTCCTTTGAAGAAGACCGCAGAGCCCACCTCACTGACAAAAGGCAAAGGAGGAAAAACCCAACACCCAACCCCAACCAACCAATTTTCCCTTGCAACCGCTGCAATCGTGTCTGCCTGTCCCGCATCGGACTGGTCAGCCACAAACGAGCCTGCAGCTGACGTGGACTTTTTACCCCCTCCATAAATCTTCGTCCGCGAAGCCAAGCCAAAGAAGAAAAAAGATGGGCCAAAAGGACTGTTTCTGTGCTGTAATGTTCTATGGTTCTAATAGGACAAGTATTCCAAGAAAGTAAATATACTTTAAAAATATTAATATAGCAATTGTCATAACAGAGTAAATATCCCTTTAAGAATACTAGTAGAGCAATTATTTTAGTGTAATAAATATTAATTTATAGCAGCCTTTCTCAACAGGAAACCCTACGGTATGTTTCAGTAAAAAAAAGCTTGTTTTCTTTTCACCTCACGTAACATAAATATTTTTTATCTAGTCGGTAGGAGAGAAGTACAGACTGCTTCACAGGGAAGGGGACCCATAAACTTTGAGCAGAGTCCTGGGGGGGGGGCTGAGCCATAGCTAAAAAATAAAGTTGAGAATGGCTGCTTTCAGATATTTAAATTTAGACACACAGCACGGTAACAGGCCCTTCTGGCCCAGGAATCTGTGCTGCCCAACTGACCTCCAACCCCCATGTATTTTGAAGTGGGAGGAAACCAGAGTCCCTGGAGGAATCTCACACAGACACAGGGAGAACGTACAAACCGGATTTGAACCTGAGTTAATTGGGGCACTTGGGCAGCATGGACTCGTGGGCCGGAAGGTCATACTGCATGTTTAAATTTAAATTTAAATCCTACTTCATTCTGTTGGCTGTTAAAACAAAAAAAAATATTAATAGGATAATTATTCTACAGGTGTAATTATCCCTTTAAGAATATTTAAATAGGCAACCAGTCAAAGGAAGAAAATATCCCTTTAAGAATATTAATATGGCAATTATTCAATGGGGGTCAATATCCCTTTAAGATGGGATTGGATCCCATCATGTCTGTGAATTCCAAAATAGCTGCCAGCTGGCTTCATCCTGAAGTGAGACTGCAGAGATCGGCAGTTGCCATGGTAATGGTACCGTGCAGGTGATAGCATTTAAGATGCAGCATTGTTTAGGTAACAGAGGAGAAGGAAGGTGATTTGAATGCACCACAATTAATTAGCACTGTATCAGGTGGCATCTCTTGCCGGTATTAGCAGAGCTTCAGCTGTGGGGCCGCCAAGAGATGTGAGGATGGGGAGAATCAGCGGAGGTGTTGTTGTGGTTGGAGTTATGGTTTGTTTGGTCGATGTTGTTGTGGGAGTTTCCATGTATCCCCTGATCTTGGACACTACCTCTCGTCCACTCCCCTCTCTTCTCCAAACCCTGTGGAGTGGAGCCAAGGCACTAGTTCTCACCATCTTATTCAACTGTGGAGTCAGGGAGGGAACATTAAACACAGAAGACAGGCTCTCAGCCCTTCTAGTTTGTGCTGAACTTTTATTCTGCCTAGCACCACTGACCTGTACCCAGTCCATACCTCTCACATCCTCATACCTGCCCAAATTTTATTTAAATGTAAAAATTGAGCCAGCATTCATCACATTCCCACCACTACCTTTGTGAAGACGTTCCCCCAAAACCTCTCGCCTTTCACCCTTAACCCACGTCTTCTGGTTTGTATCTCACCTAACCTCAGTGGAAAAATATGCATTTACTCTATCTATACCCCTCATAATTTTGAACACCTCCTAATTTCCTAATCCTAATTTCCAGATGTGGTTCTTGGATTAGGGTTGAGGATGGGAACATTGGCTGACTTGACCCCAACTCTGGGCTTCTCTTTGGCCAGAGATATCAAATAGCTAGTTGTCAATTGACTATGTACCAAATTGAATTTTTGCATTTGTCTCTGGCTGTTTCTAAAAAGTGTTTAGCTATTACATGGAAATCTGATTCGGTTTCAGGTATGAAAAGATGGCTTAATGAAATGAAAGCCTGTATTCCTTTAGAAAAGATTACATATAATTTAAAAGATAAATATTTTTCTTTACTAAAATTTGGAGCCCTTATTTGAAAACTATCAGTGTTAGAATTTGATCTCTCGGTCTGCTCTGATAGATGCCACCGTTCCTGCAGCCAGAAAGTTTAAATATGATTGTAGTAGATGATGATCTTCTTTTTCTTTCTTTGTAGGTGGGGAAGGGAGGAGGGAGGGTATTAGTGGGGTGGTTGGGGAAGTTTTTTTTACATATATTTATTATATATATATAAATGACTAATCACATTATGTCTGTATTAATATGTAGTAACTAATGTTATGTTAGTGATTTTAAATAAAATACCTAACTGCCAACCACAGGAGCACCTTTGGGTCCCATAATCTAAGGAAGGACATGCTGGCATTGGAGAGGGTCCAGAGGAGGATTATGAGAGGGATCCTGCAGATGAGAGGGTTAATGTATGAAGGGGATCTGATGGCTCTGGGCCTGCACTTGCTGGAATTTGCAAGGATGAGAGGGGAATTTCATTGAAACATTTTGAATATTGAAAGAGTGATGGTTCCAGTAGTGGGAGAATCTTGGGCGAGGGGGCCTAAGAATAAAAGAATGTCCCTTTGGAACAGAGATAAATTTCTTCAGTCAGAGGGTGGTGAATCTGTGGAATTTGTTACCACAGATGGCTGGGGAGGCCAAGTCACTGGGTAGATTTAAAGTGGAATGTGATAGGTTCTTGATTAGAAAGTACGTTAAAGGTTATGGGGAGAATTGGGTTGAAATGGGGTGGCACGGTTAACGCAATGCTATTACAATGCCAGGGACTCAGGTTCGAATCCAGCGCTGTCTGTAAGGTGTTTGTACATTCTCCCTGCGGGTTTCCTCTGGCTGTTCCAGACTCTTCCCACCCTTCAAAATGTACCAGGGTTTTGTAGGTCAATTGGGTGTAATTGGGTGGCACAGGCTCGTGGGCCAGAGGGACCCATTACTGGGCTGTATGTCTAAATTTAAAGATGGGTCATGGGAGGCAAGGATCAGGAAGATAAACACCTTATCAGTCTAAATGACCCATTTTTTATCCTGGATTTCTTTTGTGAGAGCTCTGTGTTATTTTTCTCTGTCACTGCTACCTTAACTTGGACCAAATCCCAGTTGGCTGTTAACCAACTGCACTGAAGGCATTGGCTCGCTACTCATCAACTGACTAAATTGAACATCTTCCTCGTCTCCCCACCTGGTTTCTGCAGACTCCTCCAAATGTGTTTCCAAATCTTTGCCCGTGGGAAGCAGATTGGGTGTTACAGGGACAGGGGAGAACTAGGTTGATATTAGACATATCTGTGCACACTGAAGACCACAGGCATGCCGTTGGCACCATTGTCATTCTCCTGAATAAACCTCTCACTTGTAAAAATGGTGTTGCCTTTGCTCTACACTATTGATCTCTCTGTAACTCTAACCATGCACTCTGTGCTTTGGTTTAGCTGCTGTACTAGGCATGGGTTAACTAGCTGAATTGCTCGCAAAACAAACTCTTTTACTGTTCCTCGCTACATGTGATGATAGATTTGAAGTAAACTTGAATTTGACCTCTCCATCAGTTCAAGACAAAGGTGGCCACACGGAGTTATAGATGGAAACAGGCCCTTCGTGCCATTGAGTCTTGTGCCAACCATTTCCACTAATCCCAATTAATTAATGGCACAGTTAGTGTAGTGGTTAGCATAGCTATTACAGTGCCAGCACCCTGGATTTGAATCCAGCACTGCCTGTCAATAGTGAAAGTGAATCAGGATAGTAAATTCTCCCCATGTCTGCATGGGTTTTCTCTGGGTGCCCCGGATTCCTCCCGCCTTTCAAAACATACAGGTGTTGTAGGTTATTTGGGTGCCACAGGCTCGTGGACTGGAAGGACCTGTTACCATGCTGTATGTTGAAATTAATCCCAGTCTTTATCTTCTCCATATTTTCATTAACTGCCCCCACTCCCAACACATCACTCACTAGGGGTAATGTACAATGGCAAATTAATCTACAATTTTGGGAAATGGAAGGAAACCGGAGCAGTCAGAGGTCCATGTTGTTTCTAGAAGAACATTCAAACTCTGCACAGACAGCAGTTGAGGTCAGGATTGAACCCGCCTCTCTGGTGCTGTGAGGCAGGAGCTCTACCAACTGCACCACTGTGTTATCCTTAACTCTCTCACTGCTCCATTAAACTGATGGCCATCAGCAATTAGTTTTTGATACTAACCTTCAAGTCCATGAATTTCATTGCTTGCCTTTACTTCAGTGCTGAACCCTAAGGCCACACTCAGGATGCTGGCATGACCTAGGTAAGTTGATGGTCTTCGAATGGGAGTGGGAATGGGAATAGTGTCACCACAACAACCTTGCACTCAACATCAGCAAAACTAAGGAGCTCATTGTGGATTTCAGTAGAAGGAAATCATGAGAGCACAAACCAGACCTCATCACGGGGTCCAGGAACTTCCATTTTCTAGGTGTCAACATCTCTGAAAATCTGACCTGGAACCTCCATGTCGAGACAATCATGAAGAAGGCTGGCCAGTGACTAGACATTGTGAGGAGTTTGAGGAGATTTGGTATGTCAACAAAGACTCTTGCAAACTTCTACAGGTGTACCGTGGAGAGCATTCAGACTGGTTGCATCACTGTCTAGTACAGAGGTAACAATGCACAGGATTATAAAAGACTACAGAGATTTGTTAACTTGGCCAGTGCCATCATGGTTTCCAGCCTCCACTCATATCGAGAGCATTTACAAGAGGCAGTGACTCAAGAAAGCTGCCTCTATCCTCAAGGACCCCCATCACCCAGGCTATGTCCTTTTATTGCTTCTACCATCAGGGAGGTGGTACAGGAGCCTGAAGATGAACACCTCCACGAACAGATTTTTGAATGGACAACTAACCACACACACCTCCTCACTTTTTATTGTTTTGCACCATTTTTTTTTAAATGTAATTTTACACCTGTGACGCTGCCGTAAAACAACAAATTTCGTGACACGTTCATGACAATAAATTCTGATTAAACCAGAGCAGGTCAAACTTGGTGAAGGTCAGGACCCTGGGCAGTGATGTACAAATTGAAAGACCTAGTTGTTCAAGCCTATTGTTCCCTGCAAGTGGTGACACAAGTAGATAGGGTGATGAAGAAGGCATATGGCATGTTTGCCTTCATCAGTCTGAGGACTGAGTACAAGAGTTGGGTGTCTTGTTACAGATGTACAAGACACTGGCGAGACTGCACTTGGAGAACTGTGTCACTACTGGTCGCCACTCTACAGGGTGGTTGTTTCTAAGCTAGAGAGGGTCCAGAATGGATTTTCAAGGACATTTCCAGGCCTTATGTCCTTCAGTTACGAATGGAGACTGGATAGTCTGGGACTGTTTACCATGGAGTGTAAGAGGCTGAGGTTTATAAAATTGTGAGAGACAAGGTCACAGTCCTTTTCCTAGGGTAAGAGAGTCTCAAACTAGAGGTCAGAGATTTAAGGTGAAAGGGGAAAAATTTAAAGAAGAGCTGAGGGGCAAGTTTTTCACTTAGAGGGTGGTGGATAAGTAATCAGTGGAAGTGATAGGTACAATGACAGCATTTCAAGTCAAGTCAAGTTCATTGTCATCTGATTGTACAGGTACAACCCGATGAAACAGTGTTCTCTGGTACTCGGTGCAAAACATGCAGACACACAACCAGACATAACACACCTACAGACAAACAAAACACATGCAGGACCAGCATTCATATATACAAATAAATAAATATATATCGTTTTGTTCATATGAGAGTCTCGGGTGTTCAGTGTGAGCAGGTCATTTGGTCGTTCAGCCTTCTCACTGCCCGTGGGAAGAAACTGTTCCTCAGCCTGGTGGTGCTGGCTCTGATACTCTTGTATCCCATTTAAAAGATATTTGCATGGGTTCATATTTTAGGAAGAATTAGTAGAATAGTGGAACTAGCTCAAATATGTCAACAGAGAAGGTTAGGGCCAAATGGCCTGTATTCATCTCTATGGATCTATGATTCTGTGGCATGTGCGGCCCAGGAAGTGACTACATCAAGATATTCACACCAGCTTTCTGAATCACTGGCAGCTCAGCCATTTGCTCTTCAGCCTCTGAGTCAGAAAGCTGGTGTACATGACGTTCTGGTGAGCAGGATATGAGCCCACAAGTGATAAAACACAAGAAGTTGCTTTTGTGGAGCCCTGCACTCCTACGTCATGAGATATCGTGAAGAAGCCGGTCCCTTAGTGCAATCAGTTGGTTCTGGTGTGTGTGCCGCATTTGGATATCAGCCTGCCTTTGCCTATCTAAATGTTTTGGGCTGACCCTCTGTTCTCTTCTTGGTCAGGCACTGATCTGCTCTCCCCTTCAGCACTCCGCCTGGGAGTAAGTAGCACGTTCTCACTGCTGCCTGCATCAAAGAGCTTCTTATAAATTCTTAAATTTTAAATGTAAATTACATTTAGACATACAGCATGGTAACAGGCCCTTTCGGCCCACAGGCCCGTGGCACCCGATTACATCCAATTGACCTACAACCTCCAGTATGTTTTGAACAGTGGGAAGAAGCCAGAGCTGGGAAACATATGTAGAAACGGGGAGAATTACAAACTCCTTACAGACAGCATGGGTTTCGAACCCCGGCCCCAATCGTTGGCACTGTAACAGCACTGCACTAACCGTGCCTTCCCAAAATCATTGTCTTTTAGTTCCACTCCACAATCAGATGCCTCAACAACAAACTCAATTGGGGACTCATTTAAAGGCTCTTATTTTTGCTCTTTATTGATTTATTTTCTCTTTGTATTGCACAAAGTTGTTAACATGTATGTTGAGTACATTTTTTTTGCACTATCAATAAGTGGTAATTCTGCCTCACTTCCAGGAAGAAAGAATCTCAGGGTTGTATGTGATGTCATGTATGTGCTCTGACAATGAACCTGCAATCTGATCTAATCTACTGTAGTTCTGTTCCTCCCTTCTATATTTTTTCTGTCCCCACTCTATCAAAAGCCACAATTATTTCAAACACCTCACCCTTCTTTTCTGTTTACCCTTTCCCAGACCCTTGCCTTTCAGGAGCCACGCTTGCAATTTTCTGAAAAAAAACCAGAAAATGCTGGGAATACTCAACAGGCTGGGCAGCATCTGTGGAGAGAGAAAGTTTCAGGTCGAAGACCATTCATCAGAATTATTAGCCAGCTGCCGCTGATTTTATTATCATTTGTAGTTCAGGCCATCCTCTCGTATTCCTTTTGTAATGTGTGAGCAGAGCCAATCACATTTCCTTGCAGAACTTTCACCGCAGAGTCCCAGTGCATAGAAACATGCCCAACTTGCCCATGCTGATCACGTAGCTTTCAGAATCAGAATTTGTTGTCATGAACAAGTCACAAAATTCGTTGTTTTGCAACTGCTTCACAGTGCAAACATTCATATAAACCACCTTACTAAAGTAAATAGATATAGTGCAAGAAAAGTCAAAGTAAGGCATTGTTTTTGGTTCATTGTTCATTCAGGAATCTGATGGCAGTGGAGAAGAAGCTGTCCTTGTGCTGCTGAGTGCTTCTCTTCAGGCTCCTGTGCCTTTTTCCTGATAGTGGCAAAGTGAAGAGGGCATGGGTCTGGTTGGTGAAGGTGTTTGAGGGTAGAGGCTGCTTTCTTAAGACACCGCCTCTTGTAGACATCCTCGATGGAGTGAAACTTGGTACCCGTGATGTTTTTTTCTTGTCCTGAGCATTGGCAGCTTTGTACCAGGCAGTGATGTAACCAGCCAGAATGCTCTCCACGTTACACCTGTAGAAGTTTTTGAGAGTCTTCAGTGACATAGTGAATCTTCTCAAACAACTCACAAAGTCTAGCTGCTGGTGAGCCTCCTTTGTGATTGCATCGACATGGAGGCTCAAGGACAGATCCTCAGAGATGTTGACATCCAGGAATTTGAAGTTCTTGACCTTCTCCACTACTAAACCCTTGATGAGGACTGGTTTGTGTTCTTCTAACTTCCTCCTGAAGTCCACAATCATCTCTTGGTACCCTCCACTCGCCCGCACTAGGCTGATGCGTCTCCAATTCCCTCCCATCTGTGGATTTATCCAAGTGTTCTTTAAAGGAAGCTCACCATCCATACTGTCTGGCAGCTCATTCTACATGGAGTGAAACATGATGCTGTGATTTGAGTCAAAACACAGAAATGTTGGAGGAACTCAGCAGTCTCACAGCGTCAACAGAAAGTAAAGATATATTACCAATGTTTCAGGCCTGAGCCTTTCCTCAAGGTATGAGTGAACACTCTCTGAGTGAAGAGCTATTCCCTCACATCCCTTCTAAATCCCACCCTCCCTCACCTTATAGTTATGCCCTTTCGTCTTAGATTCTCCTATCCTGGGGAACAGACTGTCACGTATCACCTTATCTCTGCTCCCCCTGATTTTATAGAACTCCTGCGCTTGAAGGAACTTAGATCTAGTCCTCTGCAAAGTACAACCCACTTGACAGGCCAGACATTTGAGGAGTTTGCAGCCTTCAATCTGTTGTGTATTTGTTTAACAATTTTATGTTTGCAGGATATCCTTGTTAAAGCAGTCTCCTGATTGGCAGAAGCCTCCCCTCAAATATTTGACAACTGGCGAGGTAGAATTTATCTACTTTGTTTTGAAGTATATGATTGTAAAACTGAATGCTTCAGGCGTTCATCACAATTGGTGATGGTCCACAGATTATCTTTCTCACACTGTTGAAGGTGTTGCTGGGGTATGAAACTGAGGATGTACCTTGCCAGAACAACACTGGAGACTGAGTCATTCCACAATATGATGTTCACATAGTCAGTGTTGAGAGAGCACTTTGTATCTGTCTGTTGCATTGTTAAGGGATATGCACCAATGCCAACAAGAACAGCAAAGATTTTCACTAATAAAGTACAGCATCTTCAGCATGGTAAATTCTCCTACAGTTTTTGTCAGGCTTATAAAGGACAGAAACAGGCATTCAGCCCAATATTTTCATGTTGAGAGTTTTGCCCATTACACTAATCTCCTTTGCCCATGTCAAGGCCATCTCCTTTCTCCCAGGGCGACAATGTACTGACCATTTCAGAGTGGTGAATCTATGGAATCCTTTGCCCATGGAAGCAGGGGCTACCTCAGTAAACATGATTAAGACAAGGTTGGAGAAATTTTTATATAGTAGGGGGATTAAGGGATATAGGGAAAAAGGCAGGTAGGTGGAGATGAGCCCATCATCAGATCAGCCATGATCTCACTGAATGGTGGAGCAGGCTCGACGGGCCAGATGGCCGACTCCTGCTCCTATCTTCTATGTTTCTCTGTTTCTATGCTCCTATTTCTTAAATTCGTGTCTGTTTAAAGTGAGTGGAGGAAAGTTTAGGGGAGACACCAGAAGTAGGTTTTTTTTTGAACAGAGGATGGTGGGATTCTGGAATGCATTACCAGAGGTGATGATGGAGGCTGGTACAATAGGGACATTTAAAAGACTCTTTGAAAGATGCATGTGTGTAAGTAAAATAGAGGGTTTTGGGTGTGAGGGACAGAAGGTTTAAATTGTTGTGGAGTAGGTTTACATAAGGTGACACAATGTACTGGGCTGAAGGGCTTTTAATGTGCCGTAATAGTCTATATCCTTCTAAGTCTTGCCTATTTTACTGTTTGTCTAAATGCTTCTTAAATGTAGCAATCCCACTAAGAGTTCCAGATATCCACCACTCTCTCTGTAAAAAAAAATGTTTCCCTTAGATTCCCTTTAAATCTTCTTAAACCCACAACCTCTCTTGATTTTTACACCCTTACCATGAGGAAAAAAGATTTTAATTGCATTCCCCATCTTTGCTATTCATAACCTTGTACACTTCTATCAGCTTGCTGTTCTTATTTAAAACAATGCCGGTCTTTCCTTCATAGTTGGCTTTGAGAATGGTGAAAACACAGAAATGCTGGGGCAACTCAGCAGGTCATGCAGTGTCCATAGGAGGTAGAGATACATAACTAATGTTTCGGGTCCGAGCCTTTCACGGTATATCTTGACCTCCTATGGATGCTACAAGGCTTGCTGAGTTCCTCCAGCAATTTTGTGTTTTTATTACAATCACACCGTCTGCAGACTTTATGTTTTGCTCTCTCAGCACTGCACTCGAAGCATTTGAAGCAATTGAATGGCCGTGTATAGAAAACTATGGACCGAGTCCTGGTAAATGGGATTAGTACAGGTGGCTACTTGATCGATAGAATTGACACAGAGAGCTGAAGGGCCTCTTCCATCTGTGACATCTTTTCACCAGGGTAAAAGTCACACACTGGAGGACAGGCGAATCAGGTGAGGGGGAACAAGTTGATCTTTTTTACACAGGGAGTGGTGGGTGCCTGGAACAGGCTGCCAGGAGTAGTGGTGAAAGCAGATACAGTAGTGGGATTTAAGGGGCTTCTGGATGAAGGGGCTGGAGGGATATCTATCAAGTGTAAGCAGTAGAGTTTGATTTGGACTTCATATTGCACCTCAGATATTTTTCTTAGACACACAGCACGGTATCAAGCCCTTCTGGCCCACAAGCTCACACTGCCCAATTACACAGTCACCTATAAGACCTGTATGTTTTTTGAAGGGTGGGAGCAAACTGGAGCACCTGGGGGAAATCCATGCAGACACGGGGAGAACATACCAACACCTTGCAGACAGCGCTGGATACAAACCCAGGTCACTGGTGCTGTGATAGTGTCGTGCTAACCCAACTGTGGGCAAAGCTCCCGTGCTTTCCTTTTCAGATGTATGTTCAATTTCCTATGAGCTCCTGTTTGAACTCCTCCTATGCCAGTTCCCCATAACCCTCAGTTCTGGGATCTTCCAGTTATTTACCATGGGTCACCTTATATCTACTGATCTTGCCCCACCTTGGGGGGCAGAGAACCTCAAAGCTTAACTCTTCTCTGAACAAGAGAGGCTAGAATCAGAATCAGAATTTATTGTCATGAACGCATCACAAAATTTGTTGTTTTGCGGCAAACATTTCTATTAACCACCTTACAAAATAAATAAAATAGTCAAAGTAAGGCAGTGTCTGTGGTTTATTGATCATTCAGAAATCTGATGATGGAGGGGAAAATGTTGTCCTTGTGCCTCTGAGTGCTCATCTTCAGGCTCCTGAACCTCCTTCCCAATGGTAGCCGAGTGAAGAGGGCCTGGCCTGGGTGGTGGGGGTCCTTCAGCATAGTGAAGACTGGTGACCATGATGGCGCTGGCTGGGTAAACAACGGTCTGGAGATTTTTTTTGGTCCTGTCCTGACTGAGCTGGGCTGAATAGCCAGTATCAGTGGAAAATTACATGCCACTGTTTTAAAATGCGCTGCCATGCTGCTGTCATCTACATCGGAGAAATAATCACCTCAGAGAGAAAAAAAATAAATCTTTACCTTTGTCAAAAATGTCATCTGTGGAATAGCTGAAAACTTAGATATCATTCACATTCTGGCAGCAGGGCAAGTGACCTTTCACCTCCCTTGTCAAGGTTCCAATTCAGTCGGAGCCTGAGATGGATGCAGATATTTTCATTTCACTTCCTTCTGTTGACCTTATTCCCTTCTGGCACACAATTCCAGCCAGGGCACCTGGGTAGAACCCAGCAGACTGTTAATCCTCTGTGGAGCTGGAACATCAGGTTGCACAAGTCTGGATCTCCCTGAGTTTTGCTCTCTTGTTTCATGTGTCTGGCACCTGTTCCCATCTGGGACACATGTTGCACTGTTATTATTTTTCTTCTTCCCTTCCGTCCCCACCTGTCTTCTGCTCAGATGGAAGACAGGCACTCTGTGGGGAAGACCTCAGCTGCTCTTTGGTGTGTGTGTGTGTGTGTGTGTGTGTGTGTGTGTGTGTGTGTGTGTGTGTGTGTGTGTGTGTGTGTGTGTGTGTGTGTGTGTGTGTGTGTGTGTGTGTGTGTGTGTGTCTGAGTGTGTGTGTGTATCTGTGCATGTCTGTGAGGGTGTGTGTGTGTGTGTGTGTGTGTGTGTGTGTGTGTGTGTGTGTGTGTGAGTGTGTGTGTGTGTCTGAGTGTGTGTGTGTATCTGTGCATGTCTGTGAGGGTGTGTGTGCATGTCTATGAGGGTGTGTGTGTGTGTGTGTGTGTGTGTGTGTGTGTGCGCGCGCGCAGCTGCTCAGAAGATGATTACTGAGACAGAGTAAAGAAAGCTGAAGGTCTCATGGTCAAATACATAAGCACAGCCCCATCTGGCTGAACAATTCCATGTCTTCAGATGTGACTTTGACATTATTTGTTAAGGAGACAGTTTAAGCTTCTCTCTCTCTCTCTCTCTCTCTCTTTCTCTCTCCCTCAACTCAATGTGGATCTGAGGTACACAAATCAGGGTGACCCCATATGGCCTACATCATAACCAGGTAGCTATTCATTGCGTTAAAGAAAGAATTTCATTTAAATAACACAATTTTATATTATGTGTAATATTTATATATTACATATAATGCATATTAGTTATCTGTAATCATGAATGTGATTTCAGAATTGGAATCACTCTACAGTCAGTGAGGAACCATTTGAAGAACGGTTCCTGTGGGATCGTAAAAGAGCAGCTCACTTGTACACAGCACGATCCCACAAATAACAATGTGAAAGTGTTGAGCAAACAAAGAGAAGCTGGAGGGACTCAGTGGGTCTGGCAGTGTCCACAGAGAGAAATGGTCAATCAATCATTCCGGGTCAGGTTTCTCCAGTGTGTTCACTTTAGTCCAGACCACTTGGGACAACTTCATCCACTTTTGAGAAGAGTGATGACTATCGCATTAATGCTGACTTCGTTTTTGTCCATCGACGTTCCCCCTGCCAATCGTGCTGAGCTAGTTGGGGAAGGTGATTGCAAGATTGCAGGGACTGCAACTGATTGATAGTGACATCAGGAGATTAACAGCAAATGTCACTGGCCTGTCCAACCCCAGAAGGCATCACCCAACACAGAAATGATAATTCTATCAAATTAACTTCAATGCAGAAGTCTAAAAAAATCAGAAATAGCTCTAAATATTCAGTAGGTCAGGTAGCTACTGGAGAGAGAGTGAAGCAGAGTTGATGTTTCAAGTCTATGATTTACACACTGTTACAGACCCACCTACACACACACACACACACACACACACACACACACACACACATTCACACACACACACACACACAGACATGCACAAACACACACGCACACACACACACACACACACACACACACACACACACACACACACACACACACACACCCATACACACACACACACACCCATTAAGGATGGCATAAAGCACTGTGATTTCCAGTTTTCACTGCACCAATTCTGAGGGGGGTGGAGTGAGTAGAAGGGGTTTAATGTCTTCCCTGGGGGCTGGTACTTCCAGCAGTGCAGCATTCCTGCAGAACCACATTGGAATGTTCACCTGGGTAAGGTCCTTTAACTCTCTGCAGTGAGCCTTAAGCCCTGCAAACCCTTTGTCTCTGAAGGCCACTGTTGTGGCAGCACTGACTAAAGATCCAGCTCCATATCTGTGTTGCCTGTTTCATGGATGGAAAAAATTACTGCAACCATACTGCCCATCACTGATCTACACTGTCCAACGTCTCTGTCGGCAAGTGCGGAGCCGTGCTCCGAAAGGACAGCAAGGTCCCTTTAAAGTGTAGCTGGAAACTAATATCTTTGTTCTGGTGCTATAGGGGAATAATGACAAAGTTCATCCATGGGTTATCTTAACCTACAGAATGTGGCATTTAATTAGTTTAATGTTTCTGCCTCGGGGTTTTTGAGGGAGAAGTCATTTTGGTGCAATGGTCAATTAAACATTTCCCATTGAAAGTGCAATCTGGGAAGCTGCAGGGGGTCAGGCTCAGAGATGTCAGCACGCACCAGCCAGCAGTCACAGCTCCCGCTTGTGGAGTTCCACCCAATGAACCTCCAGCCAACCCTTTCTACAATCAATTTTCTCATTTAACCAGGGCCAGCAAGAAGCAGGGTGACGCCGGCAATAGGATGTGCCTGGAATGGAGAGCCCCAAGGGTGAATTTAAATTTAGATATCCAGCATGGTAACAGGCCCTTCGGCCTATGAGCTCATGCTGCCCAAATACCCCAATTAGCCTACAACACCCCCCCCCCCATACATTTTGAACAGTGGGAGCGCCTGGAGGAAACCAACACAGACATGGGGAACATGTGCAAACTCCTTACAGACATCGCCAGATTTGAATCCCAGATGCTGGCGTTGTAACAGCGTCGCGCTAACCACTACACTAACCGTGCCGCTGTCAATTAAAGTTTATTGTCATATGTAAAAGCAAATGTGCAGATGCACCTAAATACTCAGAATTAGAATCAAAATCAGGTTTATTTTCATGGACATATGTCACAAAATTGTTGTTTTTGGGGCAGCAGTACTGTGCAAAATTGCTATAAATTACGCTTCTATAGGTACAATATTTAAAAATAAATAATTAGTGCAAAATGAGGAAAAAAAAGTGAGGTAGTGTCTCGCTTATTGTCCGTTCAGAAATCTGATGGCGGAGGGGAAGAAGCTGTTTCTGTACCATTGGGTTTGTCTTCAGGCTCCTGTTTCTCCTTCGTGATAGCAGCAATATGAAGAGGGCATGGCCTGGGTGGTGAGGGTTTTAGATGATAAACACTGCCTCTTGTAGATATCCTCAATGGAGGGAAGACTAATGCCATGATGGGGCTGGCTGAGTTAACAACTCTCTGTGGCCTTTTCCTGTCCCGTGCAATGCTTTCCTGGCACCTACCACACTCTGTGTAAAAAAAAAATTACCCCTCACTTTGTACAGATATCCTCTGGTGTTTGCTACTCCTGCCCTGGGGAAAAGGTGTTAGCTGTCCACTCTATCTGTGCCTCTCATAATGTTGTCGACTTCTATTAAGCCGCCTCTCATCCTTCTTAGCTGCAAAAAAATTATTCTAGTACTGTTAACCTTGCCTCATAAGACATGTTGTCCAAATCCAGGCAACATTCTGGTAAATCTCCTCTGCATCCACCCCAAAGCTTCCACCTCTTACTTGTAAATAAATATTAACAGTAGTTAATTAGTGCAAAAGAAAGGTGATACTTGAAGAGTACAGACAGAGCTTTTGGAGGTCCCAGAGTAGTTTATGCTTGGAGTTAGAGAGGTATGAGGAGAAGGTTCAAGAGCCTGATAGCATAGAGGTCAGGGTCATGCACCTTTTGCTTGAAGGTAGCAGTGAGAAGAGATTGTGTCCAGGTGATGGGGGTATTTTATAACTTTCTAGAGGCAATGCCTCATCTAGATAAATGTGAGGTGCTACATTTTGGAAAGGCAAATTTAAATAGGTCATATACATTGAATATACATTGAATAGAGCAACAAAGGGATTTAGGAGTTATGGTAAATAGTACCCTCAAGGCTGATACTCAGGTAGATGGTGTGGTGAAGAAGGCATTTGGAATGTTGGCCTTCATAAATCGGAGTATTGAATTCAAGAGTAGGGAGGTTATGATGAAATTGTACAATCCATTGGTGAGGCCAAATGTGGAGTACTGTGTACAGTTTTGGTCACCAAATTATAGGAAAGATATAAACAAAATAGAGAGAGTGCAGAGAAGGTTCACGAGAATGTCACCAAATTATAGGAAAGATATAAACAAAATAGAGAGAGTGCAGAGAAGGTTCACGAGAATGTTGACAGGATTTCAGGGTCTGAGTTACAGGGAAAGGTTGAGCAGACTGGGGCTTTTTTTTCTGGAGCGTAGAAGATTGAGAGGGGACTTGATAGAGGTGTTTAAGATTTTAAAAGGGACAGACAGAGTAAACGTGGATAGGCTTTTTCAATTAAGAAAGGGGGAGATTCAAACTAGAGGACATGGTTTAAGAGTGAAGGGGGAAAATTATAAGGGGAACATGAGGGAAAATTTCTTTACGCAGAGGGTGGTGGGGACGTGGAATGAGCTTCCGGCAGACGTGGTCGAGGTGGGATCATTGGTTACATTTAAGGAAAGACTGGATCGTTACATGGAGAGGAGAGAACTGGAGGGGTATGGACCGGGTGCTGGTCAGTGGGACTAGGAGGGTGGGGATTTGTTACAGCATGGACTAGTAGGGCCGAACTGGCCTGTTCTGTGCTGTAAGTGGTTATATGGTTATAGGTGTCTTTAATGTTGAGAATATCAATGCCCCAATGATAGACTAGGTTTGTCAATTCCTGCAGCCTTCTGGTTTCTGGTCTCTTGAGTTTGCAAATCAGGCTGTGATGCAACCAGACAGCGTCCTTTCAACTGTGCACCTGTGGAAATTTGATTCAGCATTCAACAATATCAAATCTCCTCAGAATGCAGAGGCACTAGTTTTCTTTCTTAATAGTTGCTGAAATGTGCTAACTCCGGGAAATGTCCCCTGAAACACTTTCCACCATTGATCCTGAAAGTAGAGAAGGGTGTTCCAATGCAAGGTTCTGTATTCATATCACCTCCAATCCTATCCATGCACCACATTTCTGTTCCCTTTCCTTGGCAGCATGGTGCTGCCCTATCTCCTGCTCCTCGTCCCTGAATCTCTCTGCCTCCCAACAATTCCATTGCCTTGGAGACCCTCTGTCCTATTTCTCCCAGTCCTCTCCTTCCAAGAATCTGAACAGAATTGAATTGTTCATTTTGATGTGCATTGAGATACAGTGAACAGCTCTGTTTTGCATGCTATGCAGGCAAATCAGCTCATTCTTAGGTAAAATTGAGAACGATTCTAATGAATGCTGAGAGCAGCTTGAAAAAAGATCACTACACTCCAGCACCATTTTTTGGTTAACTCCTGCTTGGTGCCTCATTTTGTCTCTTATATGAAGTTACAGGATGCAGGATTCACTGTCAAGACCAGCATTTAATGCCCACCCCCAATTGCCCACCATAAAAATGGGAGTAAGCTACATTCCTGTACTCCTACCTTTTCAGTCTGAAGGTTCAGGACTCCAATCCCATGCCAAAGACTGAGATACTGACACTTCATTGTTGTACTGAGGGTACGTTGCACTGTCTTTGTAATGAGCAGCTGAACTCTACCTGATTGCTCAAATGGCTGCCAAACTACCCCACTTGGAAGAACAGTGTGAGATGATGCATTTTGGAAGGTCAAACCTGAAGGCTGAATTCAGGGTCAATAGTTGGATGCTTAACAGGGCGGAAGTCGTTCAAATCCATGCATCTCTCAAGGTTGCCGCTCAGGTTAACAGGATAATTAAGAAAGCTTATGGGATGTTGGGTTTTATTAGTCAGGAGATGGTATTCAAGAGTCAAGAGGTGATGTTGCAACTCTACAAATATCTGGTGAGACCACGCTTAGAGTATTGTATTCAGTTGTGGTCATCTCATTATAGGAAAAATGTAGAACCTATGGAGAGGGAGATTTACCAGGGTGTTGCCTGGATTGAAAAATACATCTTATGAGGCAAGATTAGCAGAGCTAGGACTTTTTTCTTTGGGGCAAAGAGGATGAGAGGTGATTTAATAGAGGTCTACAAGATTCTGGGAGGCATGGATAAAATAGATAGCCAGCGCCTTTATCCCAGGGCAGGAGAAGCAAACACCAGAGGTCATCTGTACAAAGTGAAGGGAGGAAAGATTAGGGGAGGCATCATGGGTACATATTTTACAGAGAGAGTTGTGGGTGCCTGGAATGCCTTGCCAGGGCTGGAACACTAGGGGCCTTTAAGAAACTCTTAGACAGGCATGTGGATGAAAAAAAAAGAGTTATGAGCTAGGGAGAGTTCCAGTTGTTTTTTTGTTGCGAGGAATGTATAGGTTGGCAACATCCAAGGCCGAAGGGCTGTACATTGCTATAGTGTTCTTCTAAAAGTTGCTTTGATCAATATGTAATCCCACTTTCAACACAATCAAGGCTGATATTTTAGGTCACAATCATTTTGTTCCTTGTGGATTCTTGCTGTGTACAAATAAGGTCCCACAGCCAGAAGTAACTTTGATTCTTGAGCTCCAATGGCAGTGAAATGCATCAGGGCATCCATGAAAATATGGAAGGACAAGGTGCCGCATAAATCCAAGACTTCCTTTCAGTCAGAGCATTGTCTTGAAGCAAAGCGCTGAATGCCAGGCACCAGCAGATGTAATCAGTTTGTTGCCAGCCTCCGCAGCAGAAGCCAAAGCAGATGGTGTCACCGGGAGTGGGCGTTGGGAGGCAAAGAGCTGCCAACGGCCAGTTGACAGTGACAGAGTTGGAGACACAGCGGCAGAGGGACTGAGAGGCAGTGACAGAAAGAATTAGGGAACAAGAGCAAGAGAGAGGATGGAGGCCGAAGTGAGCGAAGTAGGGAGGAGGAATGGGAAAGATAATTAGAAAATGAATGAGGAGAAAAGTCAGGGGAAGTGGGGGCAAGAAAATGTTTACAAGATACAGGAGCAGAAATAGGCCAATCGGATCACTGAGTCTGCTCTGCCATCCTATCCATCCTCCCTCTCAGCCCCAATTCCTGACCTTCTCCCCATAACCTTTGATGCCATGACTACCTGTCAATTTTAAATTTAGACATACAGCATGGTAACAGGCCCTTTTGGCCCATGAGCCCATGCCACCCAATTACCCCTAGCATGTTTTGGAATGGTGGGAGGAAACTGGGACAATTGGAAGAAATCCATGCCATCACAGGGAGAACGTACAAACTCCTTGCAGGCAACACGGGGATTCGAAACCCGGCCCTAGTTGCTGGTGTTGTAACAATGTTGCGCTAACTTTGCAACCTCAATCTCTGCATTAAATCGCTTCCACAGCTGCCTGATTCACAACCCTTCGACTAAAGAAATCTTCCCGCATCTCTGGTTTAAACTGACACCCTTTCATCCCGAAGTTGTGAAGTTCAAAAGAGGCTGAAGAAGGGAGGGAAAATGTGTGTTAAGGCTGGTGGGAGATAGTATGTGACGTGGGAAAGGTCTCCCAGAGGCTCTTCATGGGCAAATGGAGAAAATGTAAAGGAAGCGTCGAGAGGAAAGCTGAGAGGAAGCTTGTGAGCAGGGGCTTGAGGAAGGATGGGGGGGCTGGGGGTAGGTGAAAGAGCAGAATGGAGAGATGACAGTGAGTTTGCCAGATAAAACAAGAGAGGGTGAGTGAGACAGGAGAGTGAGTGAGCTAACAAAGGCAAACCAGTCTTCAAAGACTCTTTCCATGATGAAAGAGTGCAGGGAAGGTCATGTCCACCTCTTACCTCCTGTCTGTGGGACTGTGTTTCACCCCCTGCCTCTCCCCGCCACCCTTTTGTTCAAGTGCCTGCCCACAGTTTTTCCTACCTCGATGAAGGGCTCAAAGCCGAAACGTTGGTTAAGTATTTTTATCTTTGATACATAAAATATGCTGTCTGACCTGCTGAGTTTTTCCGGCATTTTGTTTATACTTCAATCACGGTGTATGTAGACTTGCGTGTTTTACCACAGGGAAGGTCTTACCTGAGATGGTTGTAAAGACAACTAATGTTCTGTCCAAGGTCCCTTTGCCATTTGTGGGAGCTTGCTGCGCACAGCCCTACATTTCCTGCACTTATACAGTGACTTGAGATGCAGTGACTGCAATAACCTATGGTACAATCTGTGGCTGGAAAAGGCACATGGTATACTCTATCCACACACGCCCTGACCTCTTCTTTGCAACACCTTGGAGTAACCAGCCTAAATGGCACTCACATCAACAGGTGATGACTTTTTTTAAAAAAGCCAGATGTTGAAGCATATCAGCCCCTGTCTGAGCGGTGACATGGATCCATTTCAATTCGCCAATTGTAGCAACTGGCTCTACACAAATCCCTGGAACACCTGGACAGCAAAGGTGCATACATGAGGATGCTCTTTATCAACTACAATCAACACCATCATCCCCTCAATATTGATCAGCAAACTCTATTACCTGGTACTCAATAATTGGATCGTGGATTTCCTCACCTCCAGACCCCAATGTAAGGATGGTAAGAACATCCACAATCTCCATCAGTACTGGAGCACCACAGGGCTGCGTTCTTAGCCCCCTGCTCTACTCACTTTATACCTATGGCTTGGCACAAGAATAACACCCTCTACAAATTCACTAGTGATTGTCATCATACAGGAGGGAAATTGAAAACTTGGCTGAATGGTGCACCAACAACAACCTCACACTCAATGCTACCAAAACTAAGGAGCTGATTGTTGACTTCAAGAAAGGAAAGCCAGAGGTATACAATCCAGTGATCATTGGGCATCAGAGGTGAAGAGGATGAACAAATATAAGTTCTGGGGGTCACTATCTCAGAGGATTTTCCTGAACCCAACACATCAAAGTCATTGTGAAGAAAGTGGGTCGGCGCCTCTACTTCCTCAGGTGTTTGCAGAGGTTTGTTTTGACATTGGAAACCTTGGCAAATTTCTACAGAGGTGTGGTGGAAAGTGTGCTGACCAGCTGCATCAGAGTCTGGTAGGGGGACACCAATACCCTCAAGCATAAAGCCCTGCAAAAAGATAGTGGACACAGCCCTTGACTTCACAGGCAAAACATTCCCCTCCATCGAGAACATTTATAGGGAGCGCTGATGTCAGAGAGCAGCAGTAATCATCAAGGATCCACATCATCCAGCACACATTCTGCTCTCACTGCTGCCATCAGGAGAGAGGTATCGGTGCCACAAGACTCACACCACCAGGTTCAGGAACAGCTGCCACCCCTCCACCATCAGACTCCTCAACAGCAAACTCAGTCAGGGATTCATTTACGGACTCTTACTTGGGACTTTAATGATTGATTTTCCTCTCTGTATCACACAGTCAGTTTGATTATATTTCTTTATTTGTTTACATTGTGTACATATTTTTTTCTTGCACTACCAATAAGTGGTAATTCTGCCTGGCTCACAGGAAAAAGAATCTCAGAGTTGTATGTAATGTCATGCACGTACTCTGACAATAAACCTGAAATCAGAAATCTACCGTGTCAGTATTTAACCACTCCATTAACAACTCATCCCCAGAGAAAACTCTTGTTTGTCTTATCCATCCATCTCCCCCAACCTTTGCTGCAACTTTAATCCAATTTCTTTCTCTCCCTCCCAGTTCCTGCTGGAGTCTTTAATCTGAAGCACTCCCCTGTTTCCCTCTCCACAGTTGCTGCTAGACTTAATGTGTTCTTTGCAAGTTTTTTCTTCTGATTTAGCACAACAAAACTAGAGTGGTGATGAGACCAGTGCCTTCACATTTATATCCCCAACCTAGGGTGAGATAAATATTCTGTTAGAGAGTGTGTCAGCAAATGTCACAGAGGCTGAGTGTTGCATGAAGGCTTAATGAAAGTATAATGAGCAGAGAGAAAGGTATTGAAGGGGGAGGAACAATTAATGTTGCACAGTTGAGGCCCTCAGAATAGCATGGGGAGTCAACAGGTGGGGGAGGGAGGCTGGATGGAAATGTATGGGTGGGGTGGGTGAAGGAAAGAGGAAAATAAAGTTTTGTCGAGATGCTGATCACTGCTGGTGGATGATCCTGCCATATCAGAGTGGATAATAGGACACAAAGGCTGACATATGGCAGTCCATCTGGCAGGAGTATTTTGTTTCATGTGGTAATTATCATATTTACTCTATTAAGCACACCTGGGGTGGGGAAGGAGCTTGCAAACCGCAGCTTTAAGCACATGATATTATTGTTTCAGCAGAGGAGACGTTTCTTCCAAAGATGTGTCAGAGAAATTACATTCTGCTTCCAGACTGCAACCTGTTTGCACCCATGTGTTCACCAATCAGTACTTACCATACTGGTTGTAATATACGTGGAGCCTTTACCTTATCACTCTGGGGAGAACAACCTATCATAGCCAGCGTGTGCATATGTGCGTGTGTGTGTATGTGTGTGCACGCGCCTGTGAGTGTGTGTTTCTGTGTGTATGTCTGTTCATGTGTGTGTGTGTGTGTGTGTGTGTGCATGTGCCTATAAGTGTGTGTCTATTTGTGTTTCTGTGTGTGTCCGTCTGTGTGTGTGCATTTATGTGTATGCATATGTATGTGTGTGTGTGTCTGTCTATCTGTATGTGTCTCTGTATGAGTGTGTGTATGCACGCATTTGTGTGTGTCTGTATGTTTCTGTGTGCATGTGTGTGTGTCTGCATATGTGTCTGTGTGTGCATGTGAATGTGTGTGTGTTTTGTGTGTGCATGCATCTATGTGTGTGTTTCAGTGAGTGTGTGTGTGTTTTGTGTGTGCTATCTATGTGTGTGTGTGTGTGTGTGTGTGTGTGTGTGTGTGTGTGTGTGTGTGTGTGTGTGTGTGTGTTTCCTCTTGAGACAGCTTTCCTGGTTGAATGTCCTGGATCTGTGAACCAGTCTCTCACCTGGCAGAACCGCTATGAAATTTTGAAATTTCTGTCTCTTTCATTGCCAATTACTTCCCAGCACATGGACTCACGCAGAGGCAGTTCATATCTTCCCTCTGCAGCATTGGCTTTAACTCCAATCCCTTTTCTGGATTTCCCCAATCCTAAATATCACTGTAAAAATCTTATCCTCAGGATAAGAAATTTTCAAGTGACTCACTTCTTCCCATCTTAATTTTAGAGGAGAGTGTTCCTGATTTTTACCGTACCCAACATAGAGAACCCTCAAGCTCTGTCTAGCTCAATCCCAAAGAGAAAATTCCCTTCCATCCATAGCAACTTCCAACCCAAATCCTAATGGGAAACAAACTGATCCTCTTTAGCATCTTCTATACCTTTAAGGATCCATTGAGACATGCTGACAGCTTTGTTGATGGCTTTAGCTCACATTTAAGTGACTCTGATCGGCATTTGGATTTGGTAGCCTTGTAGTTGAGTAATTGTACTCATAGGTCAGGGCTATTGATCCAGCAACACGAGTTTGGAATAAAGTTACAAAGGACCACAAACACTCCGGAAGCACCTATGGCAGGGGTGGCCAAACTGTGGCCTGTGAGACACATATGGCTCTTTGACATATAACTTATGACTCACAGAGATACATCAGCTGAGACAGGAGTTGTACAAGCCAGTTCTCACAAATGATAGTGTTTGTGGGTGTGTCACATTGCACAATTGTGACTGTGTTGCGGGCAGTGAAATTAGTGCAGTGTAAGTGTGATCCAAGCTGCCTCCGATGCCCTGACCGCGGACTCGTGCCTTGCCTCCAGCCACCCACCCATCCAAGGTTCTGATGCTCCGGTCGCCCGCCCATCCAAGCTGCCGATGCCCTGAATGTGGACTTTCCACCCGGTCCCAGCAGCCCATCCAAGCTCCCGATGACCTGAATGACACAGTTACTTACCGTGGTCAAAAGTATAGATGTACTTTTTGATTAATGAAACTAATTAGCAGTTTATAAACTACATATAGAAATAAATATTATTATGTACATGTATTTCTTAAAATTGATACAAAATTCTTGTAACAAAATGTGCATGTAAAAGTAAAAATGTGTATGAAATATTTATTCATGCCTTGCAGCTCTCAAACATGTAAGGTTTATCATATGTGGCTCTTATATGAAGCAAGTTTGGCCACCCCTGACCTATGGAGAGAGAAAAACAAGTTATATTTCAGGTCAAGAACCCTTCATTGGATATGAGTTTGAATCACAGCACAAGAGCGGGGAATACATCTTGAAATAAAAAGCAAGTTTCAGTATCATGGAACCATTAAAAAAAATCTCATTCACAAAGAGGGTGGCACAGTTGGCGTAATGTTAGC
The DNA here is from genome assembly GCF_036971445.1 of Narcine bancroftii. NCBI lineage: Eukaryota > Metazoa > Chordata > Chondrichthyes > Torpediniformes > Narcinidae > Narcine > Narcine bancroftii. The sequence goes on along the minus strand of NC_091474.1, from coordinate 23,964,408 downwards.
ACCATGCCTTTACAGTGCCAGCAATTGGGACCAGGGTTTGAATCTTGCGCTGTCTGTAAGGAGTTTGTATATCTGCGTGGGTTTTCTCCGGGAGCTCCGGTTTCCTCCCAATGTTTGAAATGTACTGGGGGTGTAGGTTAATTGGGTCTAAATTAGGCGGCAGGGGCTCGTGGGCCAAAATAGCCTGTTACTGTGCTGTATTGTCTAAGTTTAAAATTTTAAAGTAATTTTAATTTGCAGAAGGAAATTTGCCTTTCTTCTCCAGTCTTCCTAACCTCACTCCTCAGTACTGAGGACGAAACAAAGTCGTGCAGCACCACGTTGCTGTGATGGCCATCTACTTCGATCCTGATGGAGGCCAAGCTGCTGGGTATGGGGGCTCGAGCTCAGTGTCCAGGAGGAGGCGTAACCACTCGCTCCCTCTCAAGGGACCTTCCTTTTTTCATCTGAGAGTGGATCGTCTTTCAAGACGATGCAGGTGGGAGTGGGGGGAGGGGGGTTCACCATATTAATTCCAGAAATAAGAGAATGAATAGCCTGGGACTACATTGGAGTTTAGAAGGATGAGGGGGAGGGGGCAATCTTCTAGATATGTATACATTTATGAAAGAAATACTAAATCGAAGCAAGGTAGGGGACATAAGAACAATGCACAAGAGAGCTGGAGGGACTCAGCAGGTCACACAGCATCTGTGGAAAGCTATAGGCAGTGGCCTCAGCATTTCACTCCCTGCAGTCTATCGCTCCAGTTCTCTGCAGACCCCTTGTTCATCGCCTCAAGATTGGGAGACAGATAAAGGGGGAGAAGCTTCTCTCAGAGAGCAGTCAATTTGAGGAGTTCTCTGCTCACAGAAGCAGTAGAGGCATCCTCGTTGGATATAGTTAAGGCATAGATCAATTTTTCAAGAACAGGTGCAATGGAGCTGAGTCCACAGCCAGATAAGCCTTAATCTGAGGGAATGGGGATGTCTCCTGATGGGAGACACAGATCAAGCAACAACAAATAAACTTTGTTAATCTGTTTAATTTTGTTCTGCCTTGAGGTAATAATTCTTCTAAGTAGGTGTTAATTTATTATTATTGGTGAACATCTGTGCACTGGGTAGCCTGTTCTGCGGCTTAGGTGTGTCGTTGGTGGGGTGGGGATGAGACAGCAGGTGGCATCCCACTGAAAGGAGGGGGTGGAGGTGTAGAGGAGAGGTCATGAGATCATGGCAAACATAGACCTCATGATTCCTTATCTCCTGGTGTCGAATGGAGTCCTGCGTGGCTGCTACTGCAACAGCTTTAGCTGAAATGTCTTGCTTCCTGAGAGTTGCAGTGAAAAGTGCTGGTGGCATTTATATCAACAATGTATAACCATGTACCTTAAGCAACAGGCCAAATCCTGTCTGTGAGGCTGGCTGCACTTAATATCATTTAAATTAAATAAATTTAGACATCCAGCACGGTCACAGGCCCTTTTGGTCCATGAGCCTGTGCCACCAATTACACCCAGTTCACCTATAACAAACCCTGGGACATTTTGAAAAGTGGGAAGAAAATGGAGCCCTCGGAGAAAACCCATGCAGACATGGGCAGGTGACATATCCTGGACACTCAACATCTCTTCACTTGTCAGGAAGACCCAACAGCGACTGCACTTCCTGAGAACACCGAGGCGAGCTAGGCTACCGCCACCATTCTGACAACTTTCTACTGGAGCTCTATCAAGAGTCTCCTGGCCGGCTGCATTACAGTGTGGTACAGTTGCAGCAGAGCATTGGATCGGAGGTCAATCCACAGGGCCAGAAGAGCAGCAGAGAGGATTGCTGGACTCTCTTTGCTACTCCTGTCAGGAAAGAGAAACAGGAGTATCAGAGCCAGAACCACTAGGCTGAGGTAAAGGTTCCATTATTATACATTTAGAATATAACATACATTAAATTCATTAACTTTGTCTACTGTGAGGAAGACAGAGAGTCGCCATTTTGTCCAGCGCCCCTCACAGAAATGAGGCCCCAGCGAGGAACAAACTCGCGACCCCTGGTTTACAAGACCAGTGCTCTAACCACTGAGCTATCGGACCCTTGGAACAGCTTCTTCCCAAAGCCAGTGAGTTCTGAATGAACTGCTCACACTAACCATCTGAGAATACTATTTATTAAACAATTCTTGATTATTTTTTATCTATGTACTACAAATGTATCATTTGTCTGTATGTGTGTTGTGTTTGACATGTTTCATCAAGAACCAGAACACGCTGTTTCATTGGGTTGTACTTGTGTCATCGGATAATAATAAAACTGAACTTGAGAATTGTCATCTCAGGTCAGAAACTTGAAAAGTTCGAGGGGGTAAGCAACTTGCAAATTTGTGGAGGATGTTAAGTATGCCAGGAAAGAGAGAAGGGAAGGTCTGCAATGGGATTATGTAACAGCTCAGAAATAGAGCAGGCGATGCAAGAAATTCTCGTCAGGTCAGGCAGTGCATGTGGAGAAGGAAAGAGGTAATGTTTCAGGTGGTGGAAGATCTTTCATCAAATGTTTTTAGGGTATTGGTTAACATTAACATGCTGGGTGGAACTGGATGAAATGAGATGATCTGATGAGGGTTTATTTGATGAGAGTTGATAGCTCAGTGGCTGGAGCGTTGGTCTTGCAAACCAGGGGTTGCAAGTTTGTTCCTCGCTGGGGACTCATTTCTCTGAGAGACACTGGACAAAGTGGCAACTCTCTGTCTTCCTTATGGCAGACAAAGAATTTCATGTATGTTATATTCTAAATGTAGTATTATGTGACAGTGGAACCTTTACCTTTATTGTCATATACATAAGTACAACGTACAGATGCACTGAAATTCTTCTTGCTACATAAGGTACACTAACTACAGTGGTATAAATTAAATTGCCACAATATCACAAAACAGAAAAAAATAATGAATATTCTTCTTTGGCTTGGCTTTGCGGACGAAGATTTATGGAGGGGGTAAAAAGTCCACGTCAGCTGCAGGCTCGTTTGTGGCTGACAAGTCCGATGCGGGACAGGCAGACACGATTGCAGCGGTTGCAAGGGAAAATTGGTTGGTTGGGGTTGGGTGTTGGGTTTTTCCTCCTTTGCCTTTTGTCAGTGAGGTGGGCTCTGCGGTCTTCTTCAAAGGAGGTTGTTGCCCGCCAAACTGTGAGGCGCTAAGATGTACGGTTTGAGGCGTTATCAGCCCACTGGCGGTGGTCAATGTGGCAGGCACCAAGAGATTTCTTTAGGCAGTCCTTGTACCTTTTCTTTGGTGCACCTCTGTCACGGTGGCCAGTGGAGAGCTCGCCATATAACAGGATCTTGGGAAGGCGATGGTCCTCCATTCTGGAGACGTGACCCATCCAGCGCAGCTGGATCTTCAGCAGCGTGGACTCGATGCTGTCGACCTCTGCCTTCTCGAGTACTTCAACGTTAGGGGTGTAAGCGCTCCAATGGATGTTGAGGATGAAGCGGAGACAACGCTGGTGGAAGCGTTCTAGGAGCCGTAGGTGGTGCCGGTAGATGACCCATGATTCGGAGCCGAACAGGAGTGTGGGTATGACAACGGCTCTGTATACGCTTATCTTTGTGAGGTTTTTCAGTTGGTTGTTTTTCCAGACTCTTTTGTGTAGTCTTCCAAAGGCGCTATTTGCCTTGGCGAGTCTGTTGTCTATCTCATTGTCGATCCTTGCATCTGATGAAATGGTGCAGCCGAGATAGGTAAACTGGTTGACCGTTTTGAGTTTTGTGTGCCCGATGGAGATGTGGGGGGGCTGGTAGTCATGGTGGGGAGCTGGCTGATGGAGGACCTCAGTTTTCTTCAGGCTGACTTCCAGGCCAAACATTTTGGCAGTTTCCGCAAAGCAGGACGTCAAGCGCTGAAGAGCTGGCTCTGAATGGGCAACTATTCAGGATAGATAAATATTAAAGGATAGATAAATAAATATTCACAGTTGCATTTGTGTAAGAAAAACAGTAGTGTTTCCATAGTGACAGAGCTTTAAGTAGTGCTAGCCCGTGCTTTTACAAGTTGTGTTGGGGGATCTTTCACATCAAACAGCAAACTACAGTAACTGTGAATATTTATTATCAAGCTACCTTTTATATTTAGTATCTCTTTGCATGGAGTCATTTAATTTATACCCCTGGAGTTGTTTTTATTTGCAAAGTACCTGTATGGTTGCCGCAAGTATGAATTTTGGAGAACATTGTACACGTATTTATGTGTATGAAAATAATAATTAGCATATTGGTTTGCACAACTCCATTACCAGCACCATTGGCTCAGGTTGGAATCTGGCTTGATCTGGAGGGAGTTTGTACCTTTTCTCCATGTCTGCATGGGTTTTCTCCGGGTGCTCTGGTTTCCTTCCACCTTTCAAATCGTGCGGGGTTGCAGGATAGATTTGGTGCAATCAGATGGCATGGGCTTAAATGGCTGGAATTGGCTTCTATCGTGTTGTAAAAAAAAACATTATGATAAAACAGGACCCTCGACCCAGCTCCTCGCCTGAAATCTCTAGCCATGTAGAACTCCCTCAGTGTGACACTGGTACCACTGATCTGAATGAGACTTGATCCCACAGTTCCTTGATTGTAAGTGTGCAGGCCTGACGATGAACAACATGGTGTTTGGAATTTAAATTACAACAGGTGCAACGACCTGTTTCCTGGGGAAAATGGTGTTATATCCACACTCTTTTGACGTGGGTCTCTGCCCAGATGGGACTTTGGATTTACTGGATGACAGATGGCATCTAGTTCAGTCCCAGATGTCTGCAAAAAAATTAATGCCAGCAAATTCTGAGCTGGTTTAATAACCACAACAAAAATAAATCAACAAAAAATATAATTCATTTATTGGTGAAGAGGGAGTGGAATATTAAAGAAGAAATCAAGATTTTATGCGTTTAGCAACTAGAAGAAAGGGAGCCTCAATGTGCTGGAGAAACTCAGCAGGTCACGCAGCTTCCATTGGAAGTAAAAGGGTAGCCAATGGTTCGGACCAGAGCCCTTCTACTATAAGTATAAGCAAAAATTAGTCAGGCACCTGAATAAAGAGGCGTGGGTAGGGGGGAGGAGGAAAGGAGGGAGGAAGGGTCAGGGGGATGATCACAGGCTTACAGGTGATAGGTATAAAGGGTATCTCTCTGATAGGAAAGGGAGGGGGGGGAGCTAGAGGAAAATAGGCAGAGAGATGGGAAAAAGAGAGAGACTCAGGGGAGGGGGGGTTAGGAAAACACATTAAATGTCTAATTTGGAATTAGAGGGAGAACAAAGAATAGTCTAAAGATTCTTTAAGAAGGGTGAAATGCTTCAAATTGATCAACCTGTCAGAAGATCATATTGTGATTTCATAAACCACTACTCTTCGGTCAATTTCAAAGATTTGATGTTATTTATAAAATGGGGTCAATCGTTCTTCAGCAAATATTCCTGCACTTAATTTAGAATGAACATAAAACAGCTAGGCTTCTATCTCACCAAATTTCAAGAGCCTATCTTTGCTCGTCAAGCTTGTTCAGGCATCCTGGTGTTTCGAGAGGTGATTTCTAAAAATAAGTTCTATAATTCCATTTCCTGCCAGCTCCATTGCTCTCCTAAGGCAAGCCCCCACACTCAGTTTGCCCTCTGCCACCTCAAACTTATAACCCTTTAAATGCAAGATTAGGAGAGGCATTCTACAAGATTAGATAGGGCTGTCAGCAGGCACCTTTTTTTTTATCCCAGGGCAACAGTAGCAAACATCAGAGGACAAGGTGAGGGGAGGAAAATTTGGGGAGGGAGAGCACACCAGCATGCAGGGCTCGGGGTGGGGGTGGGGGAGGAGAATGGCTCTGTTAATGGAAAGGGAAGGTGGTGGAGAGTTGGAAGAAAGAAGAAAGGGGGATGGGGAAGAGAGGGAGAACAGGGATTGGGCTAGCAGAAACTGGAGAAGTCGATGTTAATGCCTGTAATGTGACTGATTGTACTCAGAGACAAGTGAGGAGTACATCACGCTTTTAATAGCTTACAATCAATGGCCGGTAGACTCAATAGTCCTCAGGTCAATCTGAGGAAAGGCGGGAAAACCCGGGTTTATATTGGGGTAGGTGAGGGTGGAACCAAGGGAGGAGCCGGCCATCTGAACAACACATAGACAGTAAATTCCAGTTCACTGCAATACCATCCAATTGGAGAGTGCCCAGAAGGAAAATAAGGTGTTGCTCTTTCAATTTATGGGTAGTCTTGGCGGACAGTGCATTAGGCCATGGACAGAAATGTCTACATGGAAGTGGGGTGCAGAATTGTAATGGTTGGCCACTGGGAGATCCCTGTCACTGATGCGGACAAACTGAAGATGGTGGAAATGTGAACTAAAAGCAGTGAATGTTGGAAGCCCTTAGCAGGTCAGACACCAGGTGTAGAGGGTGATGCTGCTCGACCTGCTGACTGAATTTCCCCAGCAGTTGTTTTTTTGCTTTTTTTTAATGGTCTTTTCTTTTTAAAATATTTGTATTGATGTTTATATAATGCAAAATTGAACAATACAGTTATATATTATAATGCACAATTAAAAAGATAAGAAAAAAACCCCAAAACTTTATAATTCAGAACCCCCATCACTAAGCAAGGTTAAAAGCGGACACATAGGAATCAAGAGACAACACAGATGGACAGCACAGCACCAAAGCTTCAGAACAACCTGAATTCTTTAGGTTATGATAATAGTCCACAAATAGGCCCCACGTCTTTTGAAAGTTATTATTTGACTCTTTGATGCCGTATCTATTTTTTCTAAACTTAAACAGACATAATATCACTTAACCATAATGTGTGTATGTGTAGGTGAAGTATTGTCTTTCCATTTAATCAAAATTGCACGTCTGACCATCAATGAAGTAAAAAATAAAATTTGGTTTTGAGTTGAAGTCAGTAAAACTTCATCATCTTGATATGATCCGAACAGAGCAATTAAAGGGCAAGGTTCTAATTTGAACTTGAAAATCACCAATAATGTTTGAAAAATATCTTTCCAAAAAAATTTCTGAACTAGGGCAAGAACCAAAGAAGCATCACCAATTTTATATTCGTCACATAGAGGATTTATATCTGAATAAAAACAAGACAATTTAACTTTAGACATGTGTACTCTATGGATCACCTTAAATTACAACAGTGTTGTAAATGAGGTTCTATTAATTAGATTAGAAATAGAGTCCCAAGCCGCATCTGAGAATAATAGATTCAAATCTTGTTCCCAATCGTTCTTGAGTTTAACTAACAAGGCTATCCTTAAATCAAGCAAATTATTATAAATAAGAGACATTAAACCTTTATGAGAAAATTGTAAGGACATTTGCCTCGGGAATTCGCAGAAAGTGTGAGATTGAATAAAATGTCTAATTTGTAAAAATCTAAAAAAAAAGTGTTTGGCAAGTTAAATTTTACCAACAATTGTTCAAAGGAAGCAAAACCATTTGGAATAAAAAGATCTTTAAAACATTTACTACCCAATCTGTGCCAGTCATTAAAGATAGTTTCTTGCAAAGAAGGTTGCAAAAGATGATTAGATAGAATAGGGCTGGCAAGAGAAAAGCTCTGAGATCCCAAAAACCTTTGAAATTGTGCCCATATTCTCAACTATGTCTGTTTCTTAAGGGTTATGGGACAAAAGCATATCATTTATCAGCCATGATCTTATTGTATGTGCGAATAGCTCGAGCTCTAATGGTCTCTTCTAGTTTCTATAATCTTTCATTTATTTTAATTTGGAAATACAGCACAGTGACAGATCCTTCCAGCCTATGAGCCTAGTCTGCCCAAATAAACCCATGTGACCAATTAACCCATAAGGGTACGCTTTTGGAGGATGGGAGGAAATCCACTTTGACATGGGTAGAACGTACAAACTCCTAACAGACAGCGGCAAGATCGGACTGTGTTTGCTATGGTAGGATGAACAAGTTTAGAGGGTATCTGAGGAAGAGTTTTTACCCAGAGGGAGAGTGGAATCTATACAAGTTGGTGGTGGAGGCAGGTACTCATTATCTAGATGAGCACAGAATCAAGTTCATGATTCCAAATTTCAAATTTATATTTGTTAAATGTGATGATGTGCAGTGACAAGATTTATTTTTCATGCTATTCAGCTGGTCTATCCATATATCAGGGATGGCCAAACTGCGGCTTGTGAGCAACATGTGGCCCTTTGACAAATATGTTGGCTGGGACAGGAATTGTACGAGCCGGTTCTCACAATGGTAGTGTTATTGGGCGTGACTTGCGATCGTGTGATTGTGGCATGTGTGGCTGTGTTGCGGGCAGTGAAATTAGCGTGATGTTAGTGTGATCAAGGCCACCTGCCCTCTGGAACTCCTGATGCCCCAAAAATAGACTTACAACATGGTCCCAGTTGCCTGCCCGCCCATTTGAGCTCCCAATGCCTTGAAAATAGACATACCACCCAGTCCCAGCTGCCCACCCGCCCATCCGAGCTCCCAACATCTTAAACTTGGACTTCCCACGCAGTCCGGGGCACCCACTCGCCCATCTGAGCTGATGCCCCAAACGATGCAGGTACTTACTGCAGTCAAACGTGGTATTGTGGGTAATAGCCATCACCCCTAAATTTTAAACTAAAAATTGGTCCACAAAATTCAACTTATTCGGAACATGTATGTATGGTATTTGATTTATTGAAACTAATACAAATTAGCAGTTTAAAAATTACATACATGAATAAATATTATTACGTACATGCATTTTTAATACTTTTTTAAAAATGTAGATATACAGCATGTAACAGGCCACTTCAGCCCCCAAGCCTGTGCTGTCCAATTTACACTCAACCTACACGCCCAGTACATTTCAAACAGTAAGAGGAAATGAGAGACTGCAGGGAAAGCCCATGCAGAAATGGGGAGAACATACAAACTCCTTACAGACAGCACTGGATTCGAACCTTGGTCCCGATCGCTGATATTGTAAAGGATTTGTGCTAACTACACTACACCAACTGTGCTGCCCAACATTTTCTATAAATGTTTTTGTAACAAAATGTGCATTTAAGAGTAAAAATGTGTATGTAATATTTTTTTCATGTCTTGCGGCTCTCAAACATCTGAAGTTTAAGGTAAGCAGCGCTTACCTTAAGCAAATTTGGCCACCCCTGATGTATACAATATGTACGGCAGAATAAAACACAGTACTGAGCAGGGTTATAAGGAGAGATCAGTTTGAACAGAATAAAGGAAACATTATTTGTCCAGCGTGAATCAGAAGTCCTACTTCTGTGACCACAAGAAATGCTTCACTTGCACCTACACCACCTCCTTCACCACCATTCAGGGCCCCCCGGCGGACTTTCCAAGTGAAGCAACACTTCACTTCTGGATCTGCAGGGGTCACTTACTGCATCTGTTGTGGCCTCCTCTATATCGGGGAGACTGGACGCAGACTGAGAGAGATCGTTTTGGTGAGCACCTTTGCTCTTTCCACTGCAACAGCAAGGATCAATTCCACACACCATTCCCACACTGACATGTCTGTCCATAGCCTCATGCACTGCCAAACCAAGACTACCCACAAATTGGAGAAATCAATCATCCCGGTGCCCAAAAAGAGTAATGTGAACTGCCTCAATGACTATTATCCAGTAGCACTAACATCTACTGTGATGAAATGCATTGAGAGGCTGGTCATGGCCAGAATTAACATGTACCTAAGCAAAGATCTGGACCCACTGCAATTAGCCTATCATCACAATCGCTCCACAGCAGATACTATATTGCTGGCTCTCTGCTCAGCTCTGGAACACCTCGAAAACAGCAACTCATACATACAACTGCTCTTCATCGACTACAGCTCAGCCATCAGTACCATTATTCCCTCAGTGCTGGTCAAGAAGTTACAAACTCTATACCTCTGTACCACCCTCCCCCCATCTGCAAATGGATCCTTGACTTTTTCATCGAAGACCACAGTTAGTACGAATTGGAAGCAACATCTCCTCCTCGCTGATCATCCACACAGGCGCACCCCAAAGATGCATGCTTAGCCCACTACTCTACTCATTATACACCCACGACTGTGTGGCCAGGCACAATTCCAATGCTATCTCCAGGTTTGCTGATGGCACCAGTTGTTGGCAGAATCACAAATAGCAATGAGGAAGCATGTGGGAGAGAGATAGATCAGCTCTTTGAGTGGTGTCACATCAACAACCTTGTGCTCAATGTTAGCAAAACTAAGGAGATGAATGTGGACTCCAAGAGGGAATTAGGGGAAATGACCCAGTCCTCATTGAAGACTCAGTAGTGGAGAGGGTCAAGAACTTCACATTCCTGGGTGTCAACATCTACGAAGATTAGCGACACTAACTACAGACTTTCATTTTTCAGCACCCAGGTAGCCCTCCTGGGACCTGGGTGAAATTACTGGGTCATGTGTGCATCGCACCTTACAAATAGCAGCCTAACCTACCTGTTAAATTGCCAACCCAGCAATTTAAGGGGGATCCCACCCTCTGTGATGACATGGTAAGTGACACTTCTCGCAGTCACAGGGAATCCCCTGTTTTCTCTCTCCTTTCTGTTCCCTTGCTGTTTAAAGATCCAGAGTAAACGGGTGAGCCATTTCCCCTTTCAAATAGGCAGAGGAGGACACCCGGGTAAGTTTTACTGGGTTCCCTGACCACCTCCGAGGTAGGTCTGGGACCCGGGTAGATTTTGACCAGGCTTTCCCTGTATGGCCCTTTCAAATAGCCCTATTTTATAAGGAACAATAAAGCCCCCAGAAAGAGGTTCAATGTTGGAAAACTGCAGTCAGACGAAGCGAGAGGAAACTTCCAGGCAAACCTCAAAGCAAAGCTCGACGATGCAACCCGCCTCACGGACCCGTCCCCTGAAACCCTCTGGGATCAGTTGAAGACTACCATACTGCAATCCACTGAAGAGGTACTGGGCTTCTCCTCCAGGAAAAACAAGGACTGGTTTGACGAAAACAGCCAGGAAATCCAGGAGCTGCTGGCAAAGAAGCGAGCTGCCCACCAGGCTCACCTTACAAAGCCGTCCTGTCCAGAGAAAAAACAAGCCTTCCGTCGCGCATGCAGCTATCTTCAGCGCAAACTCCGGGAGATCCATAATGAGTGGTGGACTAGCCTCGCCAAACGAACACAGCTCAGCGCGGACATTGGCGACTTCAGGGGTTTCTACGAGGCTCTAAAGGCTGTGTACGGCCCCTCACCCCAAGTCCAAAGCCCGCTGCGCAGCTCAGACGGCAAAGTCCTCCTCAGCGACAAGATCTCCATCCTCAACCGATGGTCAGAACACTTCCAATCTCTTTTCAGTACCAACCGCTCAGTCCAAGATTCCGCCCTGCTCCAGCTCCCTCAACAGCCCCTAAGGCTAGAGCTGGATGAGGTTCCCACCCTGGATGAGACATATAAGGCAATCGAACAACTGAAAAGTGGCAAAGCAGCAGGTATGGATGGAATCCCCCCAGAGGTCTGGAAGGCTGGCGGCAAAACTCTGCATGCCAAACTGCATGAGTTTTTCAAGCTTTGTTGGGACCAAGGTAAACTGCCTCAGGATCTTCGTGATGCCACCATCATCACCCTGTACAAAAACAAAGGCGAGAAATCAGACTGCTCAAACTACAGGGGAATCACGTTGCTCTCCATTGCAGGCAAAATCTTCGCTAGGATTCTACTAAATAGAATAATACCTAGTGTCGCCGAGAATATTCTCCCAGAATCACAGTGCGGCTTTCGCGCAAACAGAGGAACCACTGACATGGTCTTTGCCCTCAGACAGCTCCAAGAAAAGTGCAGAGAACAAAACAAAGGACTCTACATCACCTTTGTTGACCTCACCAAAGCCTTCGACACCGTGAGCAGGAAAGGGCTTTGGCAAATACTAGAGCGCATCGGATGTCCCCCAAAGTTCCTCAACATGATTATCCAACTGCACGAAAACCAACAAGGTCGGGTCAGATACAGCAATGAGCTCTCTGAACCCTTCTCCATTAACAATGGCGTGAAGCAAGGCTGTGTTCTCGCACCAACCCTCTTTTCAATCTTCTTCAGCATGATGCTGAACCAAGCCATGAAAGACCCCAACAATGAAGACGCTGTTTACATCCGGTACCGCACGGATGGCAGTCTCTTCAATCTGAGGCGCCTGCAAGCTCACACCAAGACACAAGAGAAACTTGTCCGTGAACTACTCTTTGCAGATGATGCCGCTTTAGTTGCCCATTCAGAGCCAGCTCTTCAGCGCTTGACGTCCTGCTTTGCGGAAACTGCCAAAATGTTTGGCCTGGAAGTCAGCCTGAAGAAAACTGAGGTCCTCCATCAGCCAGCTCCCCACCATGACTACCAGCCCCCCCACATCTCCATCGGGCACACAAAACTCAAAACGGTCAACCAGTTTACCTATCTCGGCTGCACCATTTCATCAGATGCAAGGATCGACAATGAATAGACAACAGACTCGCCAAGGCAAATAGCGCCTTTGGAAGACTACACAAAAGAGTCTGGAAAAACAACCAACTGAAAAACCTCACAAAGATAAGCGTATACAGAGCCGTTGTCATACCCACACTCCTGTTCGGCTCCGAATCATGGGTCCTCTACCGGCACCACCTACGGCTCCTAGAACGCTTCCACCAGCGTTGTCTCCGCTCCATCCTCAACATCCATTGGAGCGCTCACACCCCTAACGTCGAGGTACTCGAGATGGCAGAGGTCGACAGCATCGAGTCCACGCTGCTGAAGATCCAGCTGCGCTGGATGGGTCACGTCTCCAGAATGGAGGACCATCGCCTTCCCAAGATCGTATTATATGGCGAGCTCTCCACTGGCCACCGTGACAGAGGTGCACCAAAGAAAAGGTACAAGGACTGCCTAAAGAAATCTCTTGGTGCCTGCCACATTGACCACCGCCAGTGGGCTGATAACGCCTCAAACCGTGCATCTTGGCGCCTCACAGTTTGGCGGGCAGCAGCCTCCTTTGAAGAAGACCGCAGAGCCCACCTCACTGACAAAAGGCAAAGGAGGAAAAACCCAACACCCAACCCCAACCAACCAATTTTCCCTTGCAACCGCTGCAATCGTGTCTGCCTGTCCCGCATCGGACTGGTCAGCCACAAACGAGCCTGCAGCTGACGTGGACTTTTTACCCCCTCCATAAATCTTCGTCCGCGAAGCCAAGCCAAAGTAATTTTATAAGGCAATTTGAAAGGACCTACTCTAATAGCTGGTGCCCTCTCCCTCTCCCTCTTCCTCTCCCTTTTTATTTTGGCATTTGCCAGCTTTTGCTTATAACTGACAAAGGACTCAGGCCCAAAACATTGGTTACCCTGTAGCAAAGTATTCTATACTGAGCCACTATAGACATTGGTGTACACATTGTGGAACTGCTGTGCACGTTGACAATTTGATGTCTACATGGGGAAGTTGATGTACGTACTGTGGCGTCTAGTGCAAGACTGACATCTCCAGACTTGCATGCTGGGCTTATATACATCACTGCTTCTGTCACATGATAGGAAGTGGCATCATCAGTGATGACATCAGCTCAGATTAAAAACTTGTGTTGGATGCAGGTCAATTTCCTGCGTTTTCCACAGCACATCCACCATTTTGCGAGCAGGTTCACTTGCTGGTAAGTGGGTCACCACAACCCTTTACTTCTTGTGGATGCTGCGTGACCTGCTGAGTTTCTCCAGTGCACTTGTTTCTTTCACTCATTGCACATCAGCAGACTTTCTTGTTTAACTGAATCAGAGTGTTGGTTAAATGAAATCAGTTTTTACAGGTAATTAATGGTCAATACGGATATGATGGGCCTATGACTCTACGAGACTCGAGGAGTTAATTTAGCTGCCTCTCTCCCACGTGACTATTGATCCTTCTACCAGGAACCATTTAAGTGTCTCCTGTGGGGAACTGAGGGGATGCAGAGCTATTGGACATTAAGTCCATCAGAGGAGGCATTAAAATACATCCACCCTCCCCTCCTCAGGATTATGCAAAAGATCGCAGGGCCTGGTTTCAAACGAGGATGTGGACCTGGCTAATATTTATTCTCACTTTAACTTCACAAAAAAATTTATTATCATTATCTCTTTGCTTTTGTGAGAGGTGTGGACATTTCCTGCATGATCACTGTGGCAACCTTATTGCCCCAAGGTGGAGAAAGACCATAGATAAATGCAAATATCCCTTCAGGAATTCTTCATACTGTGCTGCTGGCTGCTGCGGTGTGACAGGTAGTTTTCTAATGGACTCTTCATAGTAAGTTGCTCGAGGTCTGAGGAAGCAACTGAAGGATTGCAATGTTTGCTGGAGGCATGTGGGGCAGAAGTGTGCAGTTAAAGTGAAGGGAGACATCAGGAGTGAAGTTTTCACATAGAGAATTGTGGGAGCCTGGAATGCATTCCCAGGGGTGGTGGTGGAAGTATTTAAGAGACTCTTAGACAGGCAGATGGATGAAAGAGAAATAGTGGGTTATGAGGTTGGGAGGGTTTCCAGATTTTTTTTTTGGTAGATATGTATGGGTCAGCACAACATTGTGGGCCAAAGGGCCTGTACTGTGCTCTTATGTTCTATGTTCCATGAAATATGCCTCTATGACAGTAGTTGGCCTCATCAGCAACAACACAGAAAATCGCGTGAAATGGTGATAGAATAACAACCTGAGTCTTAATGTGGACAAGATGAAGGAGATGATTGTAGACTTCAGGAGGACCAAGAATGACCCCTCTCCACTAACATTGTTGAGTTGAGAGAGTAGAGAGCACCAAGTTCCTTAGAGTTCACTTAACAAGTGACCTATCATGGACACACACTCACTTCAGGAAGGCTCAACAGTGACTGCACTTCCTGAGAAGACTGAAGCAGGCAAGGTTATGAGCCACCATTAATGTCAACCTTCTATAGGAGCTCTATTGAGAGTGTCCTGGCTGGCTGCATCACAGTGTGGTACAGTTGCTGCAGAGGAAAGGCATTGGAGGTCAATGCACAGGACCATAAAAGTGCAGAGAGTCTCCCTCCTCCCCTTCGATGTGATCTACTGGGATCACTGTCCAAAGAGGGTGTGCAAAATTAGAGGACCCCTGAACACAGCATCTTTCAGCAGCTCCCAGTGGAAATAGGAATGGGGAGAGAGGGGAGGGGGAGAGGGAGGGAGGGAAATAGGAATGGGGAGAGGAGGGGAGGGAGGGAGGGAAATAGGAATGGGGAGAGGAGGGGAGGGAGGGAGGGAAATAGGAATGGGGAGAGGAGGGGAGGGAGGGAGGGAGGGAAATAGGAATGGGGAGAGGAGGGGAGGGAGGGAGGGAAATAGGAATGGGGAGAGGAGGGGAGGGGAGGGAGGGAAATAGGAATAGGGGAGGGGAGGGGAGAGGAGGGAGGGAAATAGGAATGGGGAGGGGAAGGGAGAGGAGGGAGGGAAATAGGAATGGGGAGGGGAAGGGAGAGGAGGGAGGGAAATAGGAATGGGGAGAGGAGCGGAGGGAGGGAGAGGAGGGAGGGAAATAGGAATGGGGAGGGGAGGGGAGGGGAGAGGAAGGGAGGGAAATAGGAATGGGGAGGGAGGGGAGAGGAGGGAGGGAAATAGGAATGGGGAGGGGAAGGGAGAGGAGGGAGGGAAATAGGAATGGGGAGGGGAAGGGAGAGGAGGGAGGGAAATAGGAATGGGGAGAGGAGCGGAGGGAGGGAGGAGGGAGGGAAATAGGAATGGGGAGGGGAGGGGAGGGGAGATGAGGAGGGAAATAGGAATGGGGAGGGGAGGGGAGAGGAGGGAGGGAAATAGGAATGGGGAGGGGAAGGGAGAGGAGGGAGGGAAATCGGAATGGGGAGGGGAAGGGAGAGGAGGGAGGGAAAATAGGAAATGGGGAGAGGAGGGAGGGAGGGCTGAGGAGGAGGGAAATAGGCATGGAGGGAGGGGAGCGGAGGGAGGGAAATAGGAATGGGGAGGGAAATAGGAATGGGGAGGGGTAGGGGGAGGGGAGAGGAGGGAGGGAACTAGGAATGGGGAGGAGGGGAGGGGAGGGGAGAGGAGGGAGGGAAATAGGAATGGGGAGGGGAGGGGAGGGAGAGGAAGGAAAGCACACAATTAGCCGTCTGTTCGGTCTTCCCTTCCGCGGTGGATCCAAGTTGCTTGTGCCGAGGCTTTTCAAACATTGGCTGAGTGCGCGCCTTTGAAGTCCGATCTCGCTGGTTCCCATTCAGGGTCA